>NC_133405.1:4187545-4791703 GCF_047511655.1 Castor canadensis | reverse complement strand
AGTTTGAGGCCAGCCTGGGCAACGTTAGCTAGATCCTATCTCAAACTAAAATGTAGAACAAAAGGGCTGGGGTCATGGCTCAAGTGTTAAAGCACTTGCCCAGTATGCATGACGACCTGGCTTCAGTCTCCAGTACCACACAAACAACTTACTGTAGAGCAATCACCACGCTATGGCAGCAGTTGCTTCATCTGTCTTGTGTTGGCCACGTGTCTTGATTGCATCAAGAAGCCACGTGGAGTGAGGTGACCTATACCGTCTAGGTTTGTGTGAGAGCCCTCTGTGATGTTTCCACAATGACAAAATTGCCTAGCAACACATTTCTCAGAATGTCCCATTGTTCAGTGACACATGACTGTATATCTCACTGCAATAAAAGAAAAGAAAAAAAGGCAGTGTTTTAAAACATTTGCTAATCCTCTCGTAATCAAAAGCGGTATTTTCTTTTCTGACAGTATTAATTTAAAATGGAAAAGTGGCTGCAAGCTGAGCTGCACACTTTCCGTCTTAGGGAAGGACAGAATATACTGTACGTCCATTTATCGTGTTGTATAGCCCATGTTGTACTGAGGTTAAACACAGGGGACAGAGTTCCTGGGACTAGTCAGTGCTTAGAAATAACTCTCCTGGTCAGTTAAGCAAAATGGTTGACGTCCTCTA
This sequence comes from Castor canadensis, assembly GCF_047511655.1. NCBI lineage: Eukaryota > Metazoa > Chordata > Mammalia > Rodentia > Castoridae > Castor > Castor canadensis. The sequence continues at coordinate 4,791,043 of NC_133405.1, read as the reverse complement.
TGCATGTTGGAGAAATGATAGCATGTGGGTGGGGGGACAAGTAGCAATAGAGACAGATGTCATCTCTACTTTTGAACAGGATGAGAAAACCCACTTGCTTCCTTGGTTCTCTGGTGCATGCACAAGTCTGGAAACCCCAGGTTGGCAACAGTTTGCCGAGTAGTACAAAAGCCAACAGAGCAATGGTAGTGACTTGCCATCTTGAATTGGCTTTCTGTGCAAACTGCCCCTCTGGGGCAAATGCTGGGCCTTAGAATCAAGTGCTGGAAAAGACTAAGCCTCTTGACTAAGATGAGAACAGATCGTAAGACCTTGCTTGACCCTGGCACACCAAGTAGGAAACGATGAGTCTCTGACCCATGCCCTAATGACTTCTGGAAAGTTGTGTACCTGGTCCTTATGGCCCACTCATGCCCCAGCTCACAAGCCCTCTGGTTTCTGTCTCCCAGGATCTAATGATGTCCACTTCTTAATCAGAGGTATTTGTGTCATGTCTGCTGCATTACTAGTTAGGAAATCCCTCAGCCATGGGATGATGTCTTACTGTGCTCTGAAGTGAGCTGAAGGACCCTTTGAATGAGTGAGTGCTAGAATGCGAGGGGTGGGGGAATGAATCAATGAATGAGATGCTTCTGATAGCCTTTGCCCAATGTCAAGTTCTTGAGACTGTTTTAAGTGGCTTAAGGGTAATTGTGGGTAAAAGCACACAGTTTGAAAGGCTTAGGAGTCTGATGAGCCCGAACGTTCTTGTGTTGGGCAGAGGGGAGAGCTTTGCCTCTGCATGTAAGGGTCACTGCTTACAATGCATTTCTCCAGCCTGTTTGGGTTGCTTGTAGTCCTACAGCACTTGTGTAATGTCTGAATACGTGCATTTCTTCAGCTTCCAACAAATACACAGTTTTATGCTTCAAGTGGTAATTTGTACTGGTTGTTGTGTTATTACTGTCGCCGTTTTGTTATCATCACTTAATGCAATTTATAAGGACAAAACAAGACTTCTGGCTGCCTTTTTGCATACCACAGTGACAGCCACACATGATAAGAAAAGCCCAAAAGAAAGCTAGCTTAGAAATTCAGGCCACTCATGTTAATACTTTTTTCCCAGTTAAGATTTCTTCATACCACTCTCCAGCAGCACATAAGCTAATCAACTACTGGCAGTCCTGTGAGCAGTGAGTGGCCTTCACTTACACACAGTGTTCTGGCAGCTCTACTAGTTCTTTTGGACTAGCACAGCATCAAGCAAGCATGTTTTGAAGGCTGTTTAGTATATCTTCTCCTTTTGGCTTACAATGTAACTTATACAAATACCTGAGTAAGGCAGTATGGTAGCTCACACCTATAATCCCAGCACTTGGGAGGCTGAGGCAGAGGATTGCAAGTACACGGCCAGCCTGGGCTACATGATGAGACCCTGTCTCAAAAAAACAAAGCAAAAAAACTTGGTTGTATTTGAATATGCTCTGTGTTAGTCAGCTTTCAGTCTCCTGGGATAATCAGCTTCTAAGAAGGAGTCTGTTTTGGTTCACAGTTTCAGAGGTTTGAGTCCATGTTTTGGTTGGCTCCATTGCTTTTGGGCATGTGGTGAGGCAGAGCATTACGGTGACGAGAACATGGTAGAACAAAGCCACTCATTTCACAGCAGCTGGACAGCAAAGAGCGAGAGAAGGAGGCTGGGCTCCCAATGCCTCCTTTGAAGGTATGCCCCAATGACCTAACTTCCTCCCACTAGACTCCACCTCCTAAAGGTTCTGCCACCTCCCAATCATACCAAAATCTAGTGGCTAAACCTTTAAGACACGGAACTTTGAGGAATATTCAAGATCCAAGTTTCTTTTACTAGTTTCTGAGCATAGATTCTCCACTCCTTGTGGAAATTATCCCTTTGGTTTTTTCTTTTCATTTGTTGTCATTTTGACAGGTAGGTTGCTAGTTTTTTTATTTGCTATATTAACTTTTAATTTGAAACTGTCTTCTTTAGCAGAACAAAGAGTTTCTTTCCCTAACCTCCCTTCCCAGAATGGTTCCCTGCTTTCCTTTAGGGCTCTACGAATTGCATAGCTTAGGACTGATGGAGATCAAAGGAGGAGAATGGGGTTGGAAAGGCAGTTTCCCACAATGGCCTTAACATGTCCATTCTCTCCAAATTTAGAGATCCAGAATCACAGATCTGTTCTGCCTGGCTATTTCCTCAGCTGCTGGTAGAAAATGCTCAGGAGTTACCCACGCTGTAAAAGGCAAGATTATAATCAAGGAGTCATCTTTGATAAAACTATGGTTAGCAAGCTTTTCAAATGATAGCATGGCCTCGAGAGTTCACAATTTCACCAAGTCCCTGCTACAAGCAGTAAATAAATCTGCTGTGACGTGTCAGAACTCGATTGACATTCAGCTTAGATTCTCCAGCTTTGACACAAGTTACAAAATCTTAAGATTGGTCAACTTTCTAGTCCATTATGCACCCCCCCATAGCTTAGGAGCCCCTCAGAAATTCGAAGACAACTGGGATGTCCCCACTGAATCTCAACCCCCAATTATTTGCCTCTGTCCTCCCACTTGGCTCTGAACTGAGCCCAGGGTATCAATGTGAGGCCCTCTTGGTGGGTCAGGCTCTGTTAGACAGATCAGAATACTGTGGCTACACCTGGCCCAGTGGAGAAGAGAATGGGAGGTTCACTCCCCTTGTTCCCCAAAATTTCCTTTTCTCCTGCCCCCCAGCATCTCCCTTGCTAGGGTGGCCTCTGCATTCCCTATCTGCCCTGCCTGGGCTCACTGCAAATGCCAACTCCAAGTCACTTGCCTGTCACATGCACAGATTGATAGGCACTTCGTTTGTGTCTATCTCCTACCCTCTCAGTACGTAAAGTTTTAAATATCATACTAGACTTGGGCATAGAGGAAGAGAATGAGCCTCCGTCATTGTCTCTCGAATCGAGCCATTAGTGTCTTACTCAGCAACACCTTTTACAGGCTTTTAAGGTTTTTTGTTTAGTTATTATCTCTGAAATCAAATCTTGACTTTCTGGTGTGTTCTTGAACTTCTCAAAGGATTTAAAGATTCGGGAGCTTGGTTCCAATAACTGCTCTTAGGAGGTAGCACTACCTGTTTTCTATAGATGAATTCCAGCTTGGATCATCAATTATTTTCCTCACAGAAACCCACAAAGTACATATTCAGCTTTGCATCAGAATTGAATAGGATCCAGAACTACTTAATGTTGTTAAGCTGGACTATTGCTTTTTAAATTTGTATCACATTCAACTAATGCAGATCTAAGAGCTTGAGCGTCACACTTGAGATCTGAATGAAGAACCCATGATCGTGGTATTTGATCTACGCTGGATGTGTCTGCTGGAGTGTTTTGGGTAGTGGAGGTGTGGCATGTTTCTCTCGATGAGAACTGGTCTGTGGATAAAGAAACATGACCCACGGCTTAGTAGGGTTCAACAGGCCAGCACTGCATCGTTTGGAACAGGGCGTTCTTTAACATGAACCTAGAGGCACAACGCAGGCCTCAGGAACTCAGAGATCCAAGAGGCCGGGCTGGATTCTTTATCAGAATGTATTAAGTTGCCAGCAGCAGACAACCCAGTTCCCATGACTTAAAAGAACAAAGAGGACTTACAGATTGTTGCAAGTGAAAGGGCAGCAGTTGGATGGACTTTGGGATTGGTTTGAATCCACAGTTCAACAGTGTCACCAAAGACTTGTCCTTTCTGGCTGTGTGCTTGCTCTTCCTCATACAGGCCTCATCCTGGAGCTGGCTCCCCCTTGTGGGCACATGATAGCTGCCAGCAATACCAGGGGCTTCCCGCTTCCTCCTGCCCCCACTCAGAAAGCAAGAGAATTGCTTCTAGAATCTATGTCAGAAAAGCAAGGAAGCTTCTTTCCCAGAAGCCCTGGGATTTCAGGCTTCTTGGCCTGAATTGATTAAGTGCTTACTGTGCTGCTTCATGTCAGCAGAGCTAAGTGCCTTATCATTAGATCCTTGGTGGAACCAGGTTCTTCCAAAGCAACAGGAGGCAAGCAAGGCAAGTGGGGGAAGGTATCCAGAGAAGGAAGATTTAGCATTGGCAAGGCCACCAACAGTACGTGATGCTGCAATCAGTCTCTTTGGCCTTCCTCATCCATCCACTCCCTCCTTGCCACGCTCACTCCTCCCCAAATCCTCGCCCCTCTGGAACCATATCTACCCCTCCCTTAAGGGCCCAAACTCCAATCTAGAAACACTAGGGGATGTGCCAGCCTCCGAATTGGGTCAGTATATGGCTTTTCATGTTCCAGGGACCTCTAGCTACCTTGCTCACCTGGGCAGAGAAAGCGCAGGAGTACAGCCAAGAGAGAAATTTCTCCCATTTGGAAAGAGGGAATTGGCAAGTGACACACAGTTGTCACTGGTCCATCATCCATGTGATGCTCTGCCAGACAGAGATAGCAGGGTTGCCCAGGCATCAAGTGCTCCTTGCTTCTCTGGGACTTGTAATGACAGGGTTGGATGAACTTGTAGCTCTCTCTCTTTGGAGTGTGCTCTGAAAAAGTTGTCAAAACACAGATGACTGGGTTCCAGCCCCAGAATTTCTGATTTCATAGGACTGTGTGAGGCCTAGGAATTTGCTCTTCTAACATTTCCAGGGATGCGCTGTCACTGCTCCAAAGCCCCTCACTTTCAGAAGCTCTGATGTAGACAATCCCCAGGAATCCCCAGATTCTGACATTTGGAGCTGTTTTACACTGACTTAAAGCATGTTGTTTTATAACTGAGACACAAACAGCTTTACCATGTGGACACTGAAAACATCTTGGAGCTCCTGCTTTCGCTTGTAATCTAATTTTCCATAAGTGGGGTTGAAAGTGAAGACACCTTAAGGCTTCAGGAAATTTAACTGAGGAGAATTGAAGAAGTTAGGACCGGGGGCTGAAGGCATGGCTCAAGTGGTTGAGCACCTGCCTAGCAATGCTAGCACAAGGCCTGGAGTTCAAACCCCAGTACCAAACAAAACGAAGAAAAGGAAGTGAGGACCAGAACTATGACGATGGTTTATCCCATCCCTCCTTCATCCCATTCTGTAGCCCGGGGTTCTGTAGGTTAACCGTGTGGCTTCAAAAAGCAGTTCTTTTCCCGGGGACAGCCTAGATCCTTAGGCCTCATTTTGCAAGCGTTCTCCCTACTTGATCTGGTATCCACCAAGTCTTACAATACGAGCAGCACTGGGTGAAGCTGTGTTGCAGACAAAGTTGGTTTGGGAATTTTGCCAGTTTTCTCCCCAGAGCCCCTTACCTGGCTAACATCTACTCATCCTTCAAATCATGCTTAACCCTCACTTCCTCCAAGAAGTCCCTTCTAACCAAGCCCCACCCCAGCCTAGGTCAGGGTCTCCTGTTTTGTTCTCTACAACCCTGCAAGGTTCCTTTACGGCACTTATCAGCCTTTCTTATAAATCCTTCTTTCTGCGTTTCTTCATTATATTAATGTGCAGCTGAGAGGCAAAGAACACGTCTCCCTTGCTCATCCATGTCATCACACACAGAGCCTGGGTCATGACAGGGGCTCGGTAAATATGTTCCACAAGTGCTACAAAAAACAGGCTGTGAGCAGCATTCCATCACCATGGAAGACCACTGAGATCTATACAACGCATCCCACAGTGCACAGTTATGGTTGCTCCAAAGGAATGCAACAGACAAGCCCTCAAGAAACAAACACACTCGTGGAGAGCCCGGTGTCCCTGGAGTCTACAGCCAACTCTTTCAGAGCCCTCCCCTTTATCTCTGAAAATCTGGGCCTAACCAAGGCCTAGGGTATCTTGTGACTCCTGGTATAGACTCCTCTCTCAGACAGTAGCCCCGGGAGCCTCCAGCTCCTTCTGCATGCTATACAGTTTGCAGATAGGTACTTGGGTGAAGGCAGAATGCCCACCCAGCAGGGCCTGGAGAGCTCATCTCAGTGAAGTCTGCATATTCTTAGTACAGAACTGGCACTCTAGTGAGATTGCAAAGTGGCTGGCAGCTTGTAACAGCCTGAGTCTCCCGACCTCTGGCTCAAAATCCAGGCTCGTGCATTGTGCATCTTGAATGTATCTGCAGGCAGCTTCAAATGTGAGAATATTATATGAACTTATTATACTGCTTACAGCTTATTACCACTGCTGTAATTCTCTACCATTAAATATAATTTTATAATTAAATCAAACCAAGCCAAATAATTAAAAGAATTTCTTTAAAGAAGGTAGATAATAAAGTCCACAAACTAACTAAAAGTATATCCCATATATGTTGAATTTGATGACTGTGCCTAAGTTTAATGTAACTGATGGATCCTATTCTCATTGGATAGTCACACATCAGATACTTGTCAGTCTTCTCAGGCATAGTGGTAACCTATGCTGTGCCTGCTTTTAAGTTCTCAGAGACAACCCTTCTTCCTTCCAAGCAGATCCATAAGCCACCCATTTACTGGGCTGCAAAGCCCTCATAAGGGAGAGAGAGCAATGTGGTGAGAGACCAGAAACTCTCTGCAGGGCACACGCTACACCTCAGCAGGTGGAGACAGTCATCGGAAGGCTCAACTCAATTGCTGCTTATCAGCAATTTTGAGAGCAATTGTCAGGATTTCCCCATAACATGCATGGTTCCTTTTTTTTTTTACACAACCAGTGCATGATTGAAGTGAGTAAGAAAATAACAGAAGATTATATCTAGCCTAAAAAATATACAGACACCACGCTAAGGGTCAGAAACAAACTCAGTGAGCTGAGAGCCAGTGCTTAGAGGGAGGTCGAGACTGAGTAGCTCTGTCTTGTTCACTGTATTGGTCAGCCCAGGCCTAGGATGAATATAAATACTGTAACAGAATACAAAGACTAGGTGGCTCTTCTAAACAACAGAAATGTGTGTTCACAGTTCTGGAGGCTGGGAAGTCCAAGATCTGACCAAAAGATTCTGTGCCTAGTGGAGGCCCATTCCTCATAGACAGTGCCTTCTTACTGTGTCTTCACATGGTGAAGGGGCAAACAGACTCCCTCAAGCCTCTCGTATCAGGGCGCTAATTCTCATTGGTGAGGGCTCCACCCTCAAGCCTAATCTTTTCCAAAAGGCTGCACCTCCAAATAGCATCACACTGGGGATTCTGTTTCCTTTTTAAAAATATTTTCAAATTTTATTTTTAGCTGACACATAAAAGTAGTACATATTTCTGGGGTACCAAATGATGTTTTAATACATACATAAATTGAATAATGTTTAAATCAAGTTAAGTGTATTTATCCCCTTGAACATTTATCATTCCTTTATGGTAAAAACCCTCAAAGTCCTTTCATCTAGCTTTTCAAAATATACAGCACATTGTTGCTGTCTATAGTCACCCTATTTTGCAGTACTGCACTTCCTGCTCCCATCTAACTGTAATTTGTAACCCATGGTATATGTTTCCCGGTTCCTTCCTTACCCCAGCCTCTGGTGACCCCCGTTCTACTCTCAACTACTGTGAGATCAACTTTTTCAGATTCTACACATGAGTGAAATCAGCCAGGATTTGACCTTCTGTGCCTGACTCAACATAAGGATCTCTGGCTCCATTGATGTTGTCACAAATGACAGGACTTCATTCTTTTTGTACATGTAGCACATATGTGGTGCCCATGCATGTGGTGATGGACACTTAGGTTGTTTGTTATTGTGAGTAGTGCTGCAATAAATGCGAGAGTGCACATGTCTCTTCACCATACTCACTTCATTTCCTCTGTATATATGTAACAGAAGTGGGATTATTGGGTAACATGGTGGTTCCACTTTTAATTTTTTGAGGAGCCTCCATATTTGTTTTCCTAATGTCCGTGTTCATTTACATTCCACCAACAATGTGCAAGGGTTGCCTTGTCTCCACATCCTCACCAATGCTTCATTGTGGCATTTCCACATGTGTGTAATGTACACAGGTTTGATTCATCCCCTCTTCCCCCTCCCCCTTCCTAAAATAACTTCAACAGATTTCAATGTTCCATATTCACACATGCATAAAAACTACATCAACCATATTCACCCTCCTTTACCCTCTTCATTTACCCTCCCCTTCTCATTACTACCCTCCCCCTAACATCACCTGTTCAACATTCCTGTCCTCAATTGTGTGAGTGTCTCTTCATTGTTCAGGGTGGTTTTGCCTTGGTGTTTTACCTGTAAATATATTGTGCTTTAGTCAGTCAACCCCCCTCTTATTCTTCCTTACCCTTTACCCCTACTCCGAATTGTTCAGCAGTTTTCAGTGTGTTTCACTGTGTCTTGTTCCTACACAGATGTGATGTGTTTCAATATATTCACTCTATCATTCTCTTCTTTCCCTCCTCCCCTAGACTCCTCCAGCAGCCCCTCTATTGGAAACATGTTTTATGTATGCCATGTATATCTATTATTTGTTTGTATGTATATATGACAATGCTTGTGTTTGTATTTGGATCTATCTTTCACATGAGAGAAAACACGCCGCCTTTTTGATAATAACCATGCCAGCGAGTGAGGTGGTACCTCATGTGGTTTGATTGGCATTTCCCTGATGATTAGTGACGCTGAGCCTTTTCTCATGTACCTGTTGGTCATTTGTATGTGTTCTTTTGAGAAATGTCTGTTTAGCTCTATTGCCCATTTTAACCAGGTTATTTGTTTTTGTTTGTTTGTTTGAGTTGTTTTGTTTTCTTTGGGGCATTTTGCTTTGTTTGGGTTTTGTTTGCTTTGTTCCTCTTTTAAGTTTTTGGAGTTCAGCCCCTTGTTGGATGAATACATTGCAAGTATTTTCTTTCTGTTCTGTAGGTTGTCTCTGCCCTCTGTTGAGTGCTTCCTTTGCTGTGTAGAAACTTTTTAGTTTGATGCAGACCCATTTGTTTATTTTTGCTTTCGTATCTTGTTAAGGGTCTTGTCCCCCAAGCCCTTGCCCATTCCAAAGTTCTGAAGCATTTCCCCTATGTTTTCTTCCAGTAGCTTCAAAGTGAATTAATTTACTTTTTTAATCCACTTTGAGTTGATTTCTGTAGCTGGTGAGACACCAAGGTCTGCCTTCCTTCTTCTGCATGTGAACACCCAATTTTCCCTAGCACCATTTATTGAAAAGTCTATCCTTTCCCCAATGCATGTTCTAAGTGCTTTTATAGAAAATCACTTGGCTGTAGATAATGGGTTTATTTCTAGGGCGCATGTTCTATTCCATTGGTCTCTGTATCTGTTTTTATGCCAATACCATACTCTTTTGATTACTGTAGCTTTGTAGGAGATTTTGAAGTCAGGCAGTGTAATGCTTCCTGCTTTGTTCGTTTTGCTCAAGATGGCTTTGGCTATCTGGGGGGTTTTGGTGGTTCCAAAAAATTTTAGAATTTTTTCTAAGTCTGTGAAAAATGACATTAGTATTTTGATGGGGATTACCTTGAATGTATAGATCACTTTGTATGGTACAGACATCTTTGTGATATTGATTCTTCAAATCAATGAGCACAGGAGATCTTTCCATTTTTGTGTCCACTTCAATTTCTCTCATAATGCTTTAAGTTTTTCATTGTAGAGCTCTTTCACTGCTTTGGCCAATTTATGCCTAGGTGTCTTATTTTTTGTAGCTACTATAAATAGGATTTTTCCCTTGATTTCTATTTCAAATAATTCACCATTGGCATTCAGCAGAGCTACTCATTTTTTGAGTGTTAATTTTATGTCCTGCAACTTTGCTGAATTCATTTATTAGTTTAAATGTTATGTTGAGATTTGTTCCTGTATGCCCAATTTGTTCAACATTTTTATTATAAAGTCTATCAAATGCCTTTTCTGCATCGATTGAGATGACCAAATGGTTTTTGTCCTTCACTCTGTTGCTATGGTATTTCACATTTATCAATTTGCTTATTTTGAAGCATCCTTGCATCCCTAAGGTGGATCCCCTATGATCAGGGTGAATAATCTTAATGTGCTTTTGGATTCAGCTTGCTAGGATTTTGTTAAGGATTTTGACAACTGTGTTCATAAATGACATTGGCCTGTAGTTTTTGCTGTTGTTGCTGTCGTTGTGATTATTTATGTCCTTTTCTGGTTTGGGGACTGGTGTAAAGGTAGCCTCATAGAATGTGTCTAGAATTCCTTCCTCTTCTGTTTTTTTGAGGGGCGGGGATAACTTAAGAATAAATGGTATTAGTTCTTTAAACATTTGATAGAATTCAACAGGGAAATTATCTGGCCCTGGGGTTTTCTTTGATGGGATGCTTTTTATTGCTGATTCAATCTCATTATTTGTTATTAGTCTGTTCAGGTTTTCTATTTCTTCATAATTTGTAAGATACATGTGTCTAGTAATTTGTTGATTTTCTAAATTATCAGATTAGTATATAGTTGTTCATAATAATCTAATCTTGTGTTTCTATGGTGCCAGTCATAATGTCTCTGTTTTCTTTGTGAATTTACTGACTAGAGTCTTCTCTTTCCTCTTCAGAGTCTAGCTAAAGGTTTGTCTGTTTTGTTTATCTTTTCAAAGAACCAGCTCCTGTTTCATTGACCTTTTGTTTTACATTTTTAGTCTCCTTTTTTTCTGCTCAGAGCTTTATTATTTCTTTCCTTCTACTAATTTTGGCTTCAGTTTGTTCTTGTTTTTCTAGTTCTTTGAAATGCAGTAGCAGGTTATTTTATTTGAGATCTTTCTGCTTTCTTTCTGTAAGTGTTCATTGCTATAAATTTCCCTCTTAGTATTACTTTTGCTATACCCTACAGGTTTAGGTATGTTGTGCCTCCATTTTCATTTGTTTTAAGAATTTTGTTTTTTAAATTCCTTCTCAATTTAGCTCTTGATCCATTTGTTGTTCAAAAGTAAGTTGTTTCATTTCTGTGTTGTATAGTTTCCAATGTTTTTCTTCTCATTGATTTCTAGCATGATTGCATTGTGGTCAGAAAAAATGACACTCAATATGATTTCAGTTCTTTTCAATTCCTTAAGACTTGTTTTGTGGTCTATAATATGAACTATTCTGGATAATGTTCCGTGTGCTAATGAGAAAAATGTGCATTCTGCAGCCATGGAATAGAATGTTCTGTAGCTGTCTCTTAGGTCCATTTGTTCTACAGTGCAATTTAACTCTGCTGTTTCCTGAATTTTCTGTCCGGATGATCTGTCCACTGCTGAAAGTGGGGCATAAAAGTCCCCAACTATTATGGTATTGGACTCTATCTCTACTTTTAGGTCTATTAATATTTTCTTTGTACATGTGTATGCTCTGATATCCAGTGCCTGTGTTAGTCACCTTTCTGTCACTGTGACAAAATACCTAAGATAAACAACTTAAAAGGAGGAAAGATTTATTTTGATTTACAGCTTCAGAGGTTTAAATCCATAGTTGCTTGACCCCATCACTTTGGGCTTATGGTGAGGCCAACATCATGGTGGAGAGTGGATTGTGGAGTAAAAATGTTCACATCACTGTGCCTGGGAAGCTAAAGAGAGAGAGAGGAAGGGGACAGGGTCCCATATCCCCTTCAAGGGTGCATCACCAGTGACCTAACTCTTTCCAACTATGCCCCATCTCCTAAAGTTTCCACCACTTCCCAATAGTACCATCAACTGGGGACCAGTCCTTCAACACATGAGCCTTTGGGGGACATTTAAGATCCAAATGATAGCAATGCATATATATGTAGAATTATTATTTCCTCTTGCTAAATTAACTCCTTAACCATTATCTAATGACCTTCCTTGTCTCTTTTTACTGCTTTTGATTTAAAGTCTATTTTATCAGATATAGGTATGGTTACTCCTGCTTTCCTTTGGATTCCATTTGCATGGAATATCCTATTCCATCCCTTCACTTTCAGTCTATGTGTGTTCTTAGAGGTGAAGTGAATTTCTTGTAAGCGACATATAGTTGTGTCTTAGGTTGTTTTTGTCTATTTAGTCTCTCTATGTCTTTTAATTTAAGAATTTAACCCATTCATATTCAAGCTAATTATTGGCAGGGAAGGTCTTACTGCAGCCATTATGTAACTACTTTTCTAATTTTGTTGTAGTTCTTTTCTTTCCCCTCTCACAGTCTTCCTTTGTGGTTAGGTGAATTGGTCTGATAGTATGTTTTGAGTCTTTGCTTATTATTTTTGGTTTTTATAATACAGGTTTTTGCTTTGTGGTTCCCATGAGGCTTGCAAAAAAACATGTTTTGATTATTATAAGCTATTTTGAAATAATAGCAAGTTAACATGATTGAAAAGATAAAATCAGAAATAAACAAAAGAATAAGAAAAAATACTAATAACAAAACTCTCTACTTGTGCTCCATTTCCTCTCACATTTTGAATTTTTGATATTCCATTCTACCTCTTTCTATATTGCCTATCTCTTAACATATTAATGTAGTTATTATTATTTTGTAATTGTTTTGCTTTTTAGTCTTCATACTAATGGTTTATGCACCATGCTTACAATATTAGAGCATTCTCAATTTGTTTGTATAATTACTCTTATCTCTGAGTTTGATAGCTTCCCATGCTTTCTTCTTACTTCTTAATGTCTCTTTCAGTTTGAAGAACATCCTTTAGCATTTCTTGTAGACTATGTCTGGTAGAAATATATCCTCTCAGTTTTTGTTTGTCTGGGAATGTCTTTATCCCGTCTTCATTTCTAAAGGATAACTTTGCTGGGTACAGTATTCTCAGTCAACAGGTTCTTTTTTTTTTTTTTTTTTTTTTTAGTTTCAGTACTAAGAAAACCTCATACCTATCTTCCAGAAGTTCTAAGAAGGATGTTTATTTTCTCCAATCCTGTAGTCATTTCCACTATTTCAGCACAGGATGGTGCCCAGGTCCAGATTTGCTGGGAGTCTTCTGTTAGTGTGTTGTCATTGTTTAAGTACTAAAGGGAAATCCAAACCCAGGTTTGTTCAAAATACACTGCCGGTGTATTGCTTAGAAAGAAACAGAGGAAATACCTAATAAAAGTAGTCTGTCCCCAAGAGTCCCTACCTTGGGCCAGGTTAGGCCCAGGTGCCTCTTCTATAGTTCATACAATAAGACATGAATCTGTTCTACTGGAGTGCAAGTCTCTGCCTAATACCAAGAAAGTTCTAGAGCCCTGTCTGTGAACACTGACCTAAAGATAACTGCTGCCCAAGATTGGAGAGGATAGAAACAGTCCTTTGACCATCAAGGCTAGCACTAAACTACGTAACACCTGAGCCTCAAAGCCACAGAGGTCTACCCAGTCTCAGGAGAAGGGCATGTGTGTCCCCAAATCCACTCCAAGGCTGGAAATAGTTCAGGCCAAAACTTTTTTTCCTAGCAGGACAAGCTAGAGCCAGTCTTGATTACTTGAGTCTCCATCTATGAGCTCTGGCCTGTGTCCAGAGCCTTCAGTTTCTACTGGATGTTTGTTCTCACAATGGTAGGCATGGCAGTGAGCTCTATGGCAAACCCCTGTAATAGCCTTCATGATCTGTTCCCCAGCAAGAGGAGTCTTGCTTGCCATTCTGCTGCCCAAGATTGGAGGAGGGGTTGTGGAAGTAATCACATGGTAATGCAGCTTGGTCTGCTGGGATAGGTTGTGAGCAGCATGAGTTATGGGCTTCACCTAACACTGGGTTTCACTGTGGAGAATCTGACACTGGGTTTCAAGTCTAAGGGCTGGACTTAATTCTCTCTCCCCCAAGCAGGAGGCACTCCTCTTCATGCTGGCTTGCTTGGAGCTAGGGAGTTATGACACAGGAAACTCTTGCCTTCCTGCCTTCTTCAATGCATCCTTTTTCCCTTTTGTTATATTAAAAGAAGTCAGTATGGCCTTAGCTCTTGTTGAAGGTAGTTTGGTGTGTGAATAGCAGTTCAACTTGGTGTGTTGGGGGAGGGTAGGAAACTGCTGGAGGATTTTGCTCTGACTTGATCAGGATTAGGTTTCAACATGTGAATTTGGGGAGGATACAAACGTTAGACCATAGCACTCACTGATGTTGTTCACTGGGGCAATATAGGACCTTGCAAAAGTATGAGGAGAAAATTGTTCCCTCTACATTTTTGGTACAAATGAATCTAGGCAGCCAAGTGCTCCTTTGTGTCTGTTTGCATCTACCAAAAAGTAGGTATCATTACGGAGTTAGGTATTCAAGAAATGCATTAGGAGAAGTGCCTGTGAAGGATAAACAAAGAACAGAAAAAGAAGGTGAGAAAAGTCTCAGCCAGGTGCAGGTGGTCTGTGATGATTGGGAGACAGCAGGAGAATTGGATAAGAAAAGACTAGGACAGAAATGCAGTTCCAAGAAAGGTTTGGCCAGGCCAATGAACAGTTCATGCGCCAAAGTCATCCATTAGAGGAATTGTGCACGTCACAGGAATGGGCCTGAATTACTATAATATCACCATGTTCAGTCGTTGGTTAAGAATGCAACCCATGCCAAATGCATTGGCAGTGATGGATCCAAGGGGTGGTTGCTGGAGGCTCACAATCCATTATGTGCTCCATGGTAGGGGATCTGAGCCACCACTGGCATGGCTACCACATCCTTCCTTTGATAGTTGTGGTCTACAGTTATGAGGCATTGCCCTTCGTAGCCATGTTGCTTTCGGCAAGTCATGTAACTTTTCTGAGCCTCAGAATCTGAATCTGAATCTCTGGCATACACTAGACAGATAGAGGAATAGAGGTGTGCATGGCAGGGGTGGGAGGTGGTATACTGACTACTTTGGAAAGCAAAGCCAAGGCTATCTTGATTGGTTTGTCGCCAGACTGCTTCTTTGTTTTTTCATTGAATGTTTGGATTGTTGGCTTTTTCCCCTTCCCCTTGTTTATTCAATTCTCCCTCTGACCTTAGTTCTAAGAAAACAATCCCCTATAAATTTGCAAAAATTTAAAAAGAACTAGCTGGCAGACTTTAGTTTCCATACTAGCATCTAAAGATTGTTAGGACTTCAAAGTGGGGCAGACTGGACAGACAAAAGTTATTTAAGAAGTAAGCAAGTTGAATGTTTGGTTTCTTAATTGCTCTGCAAGGAGTCTAAGTTTTGTCTGTTTTATTTCTTAATTGTCTTAGTATCACAGAATCCGAGAATGAATAATGAAAGAGACCTTGGAAGTTAGCTAGTTCAACTATATCCTAAAAGGGGATAATAGAGCAATATCTCTAAAGAATAGAGATGCAAAACTCTTCAACAAAATACTAACGTGCTAAATCCAACAACAAATAGCAAGGATTATATACTTTGACCGAGTGGAATTTATCCCAGGAATGCAAGGCTGGTTCAACCTATGAAAATCAGTGTATTACACCAGACTGACAGAATAATGAGCAATAAAACACATGATCTTCTCAATAGATATAAGGGGGAAAGAGACTTTCAAAAATCACACAGCCAATGGTAAAGCCCAGATTAAAACTCAGATCACCTCAGAAGGTGTAGGCAAGAGGATAATGAGTTCAAGTTCAACCTGGAAAATATAGCAAGACCCTGTCTGAAGAAAAAACAGAAACAAAAATGGGCAAGCAAAATATCAGGTCACCTGGCTTCCAGGCCCTTGAGGGTATGGATAGAAGGCAGACCCAGCCCTTGCCATTGTGTATATTGCACTGTGCCCTTTACTGAGGACTTTCTTTTTGTTCTTTCATGCTGTCCTAACAATAGCCCCATGCATGGACTCTGTTATTGTCCCTACTTTCTATATAAGAAAACCAAGGCTTAGAAAGGTAATACCACTTGCCTGAGGTCACACAGTTGCCAAGTACATGGAGAAGCTAAGCCTAGACCCCATCACCTGCCTCTGTGTATTTTCAGTGTCCTTCCATGCTCCCCTCATTGGTTGGCACCACAAGATTAACATGGTTATCACAGTTCTCAGATCACCTACTGCCAAGCCCAGTAGGTGGGCTTTCTGCTATATGCATATGTGAGTGCCCTCCATCCTCTCTATGGGAAGAGCCCTCTCTCCTGTGTCAGTGTGTGACAAGTCTCAGAGTCCAGGCTGTTGACCTTGGTATCATTTAGATATGTTAATAATGACTAAAATATCTGTATAAGGACTGGCAGGCCATAAAGAAGCAAGCAGCACTGGGAAACTGGAGGTCAAATGGCAAGGAGGTGGAGGGAGGTGGGCAGAAGAGAGGAATGAGGCTCTTCTTTGTCCATGGAGAAGCTGGGTATCAAGCTGACTTGGCTTCTGTCAGAGTCTGCCCCAGCGAGAGCTATTGGTCCCTGTTGGGACAACACAAAAGAAACGGGTAGTCAAGAGAAAGAGATACAGTGGGGGCAGGACTCAGAAAGTTAGTCCCTTTCTGGGCTCAGGCCTGGGCATCTCAGATGGAACTATGCCAAGAGTCTGCCTCCTCCAGGGTGTGTATCACAGGGCTAGTACTGGACCCCTGAGGAATCTTCCCAGTCAATATTAGGGAGGTTGCATTCCGAATGATCAGCTGTTTGAGATTGCACTGCTGTCACTATCAAGGACAGTGGGGACAGCATGCCAGACTCTCTGACCCTGAAGGGCTCCTAGAGCATTTAGATCGGAGCCACAAAGAAGGAGGCTTGGCACTGGCTACTATCCCTCCATCTGGTTCACCATAAAGGATCCTCCACTTCATCCATTCTGCTCTCCTAGTACTAATAT
This sequence comes from Castor canadensis, assembly GCF_047511655.1. Lineage (NCBI taxonomy): Eukaryota > Metazoa > Chordata > Mammalia > Rodentia > Castoridae > Castor > Castor canadensis. The sequence goes on along the minus strand of NC_133405.1, from coordinate 4,774,451 downwards.
GAGCCTCCAAAAGCCTCTGCTCACTCTTCCAAAACCCAGTCTGAGGATGTCCACCCTAAAGTGAGGTGCAGAGGCTGCAGGCCACTTTCAGGAGCACACCCCTGGGGCGAAGATGGAGCAGCAGTGGCTTTCCTAACACCAGCCTGTGGAACTCAGACATGCAGCATGCCCTAGTTACTCTCAGTGAGAAACAAAGAGGCCAATGTAGTGTGGAACACTCTCCTTTCAGCTCTTGGCCTTTGCTTCTCATATGGATCCATTTTCACTGGACCAAGCATCAAAGCTGAGTATCCTAACCTCACCCTTCTTCTCTCCTGGCTCTCAGACCTGCCTTGGGATAAATGGGTTGTACCCCCGAGCCCTGGACTAGGTATGAGGAATGGGGAGTTCTTTCATGTGGGGCAAGGCCCTTTCCTGGATGAGCCTCAGTATCCCCATTATGTTAGTCAGCTTTCCATTACTGTGATAAATGCCTGAGATAAATCAACTTATAAAGAGAGGTTTATTTTGGCTCACAGTTTTAGGGTTTCAGTTTATGACTGATTGGTTCCATTGCTTTGGACCTGTGGAAGCACAGTACATCATGGCAGGAGTGCGTGGTGGAGGAAGTCCTTCCACCTTGTGGCCAGCCACAAAAATGAGAAAGAGGAAAAGGTAGGTGTCCCACAGTCTTCTTTGGGGACACATTCCCAATGACCTAAAACTTCCCACTATGTGCCACCACCTCTTGCTTGTAACACATGGACCTGTAGAAACATTCCAGATCCAAACTGTAGCACCCACCTACCTAGTGGAGAGTTGGTGGCAGCCAATGTTTCTGAGAAGGTGGGTCCCAGGGTTTTATGCCCAAAGACTGAGTCTCTGCCAAGCATTAGCAACAGCTGGTCTAGGTAACTCATTCTGTCAGACTGTGTTTAACTTGCTTGGTGATCTGGAGCACACGGTGGAGCCTCTCCTTCATCTACAGAGAATGAAGACCTGAGTAGAAAAGTTAGAAAAGTATTTGGGAGATGGGAAGAAGGCAGAGGGGGAGACCTTCACTGGCAGGAGGGCAGAGAAGGATAAGCTAGAAAGGGAGGAGATGACACAGGTGGCCATAAGAGAGGGGTAGCTGCAACGAGCTGCTTGAGTGTCTATGTGGACACACTCTGGGGGAAGAAGGCAGAGCTCCACATCCCTGGGCCTGGAAGGGTGGCATTCCTGACAAGAACTGAGAGAGCCAGAGCTGGTACCAGGCAAGTTCTCAATGTCCTGCTGAGCGTGCTGAGCTAGGGTTTGCTGCCTTGAACTCCAACCCCCTGCTCCTGGAGCAGCTCCAGAAGACCTGTGATTTATAACAGAAGAGACAAGTCAATAGGTCCCAAATTCCTAAACTCCTTTGGCATAGCACCATATTTTCTATTGTCATGATTCCTGTTTACTCTAAAGAAAATCTTTTTTGAAATACATGCTATACGTGCAGAAGACAATATAAAACCAATACAATCCAAACCAATACAACAGTAAAACCAACTCCCACATAACCCATCAGCCAGCCTCTCCTTGGGGCTGGGTGGTCAATTACCCTGGTCAACCTTTTTTTTCCTTTTTGAGATGGAGCTCTCACTATGTTGTCTGGTGTGGCCTCGAACTCCTGGGCTCAGGCTATCCTCTTGCCTCAGCTGGGACTACAGTGGTGTACCACTGTGCCTGGATAGGTCTATCCACTTTTCAGCTTCATAAATTACATGTTTCTATCTCTTCTCCAGTCTCCCTGTCCTGGTAGGATTTTGACTTTAAAGACAAAACAAAATATAAGCCCTTACTGTAGTTTTAATGAGGCTTTGGGATGGAATGAATTTAGATGCATGTGTTAAATCTGCTGTCTAAATCCGGAAGTCTCCAAAGGAAATCCTGCCTCTCCCTTCCTCGGTTGCCTGAACGTGACAGTCAGTTGGGTGGCTCCTTTGGAACCCCAGGACCTACCAGTAGTGCTTACTGTACCCTGCAAGAAGACACTGAGGGACGTTGAGGCTGGAAGGGGAGATGAGGTGTGCCTCAGCATAAGTGTAAGAGTCTGGATTTGAGCATTCCTCCATCTTGAGCGCCTTTAGTGTTTGCTATTAAACACCTGGAGTTTTCAAAAAATCAGACCCAGGTTCAACTTCCAGCTCTGTCATTTACTTACCGTGTGTCTTTGAGCCAGTTGCCACCAGGAAAGAAAAGTATGACGTTCAGTCTCAACTCCGACTGGGAGCTTTGTGGCTAATGGGCATGGGTTTTGTGCCTTTTATTTAATTAGGAAGTTTATCACACACCCTATAAGTGTGGGACCTAGTCTGTTGGTGTGATAGGGCAGCTTAATTTCATCTTGTACCTGGTGACCACATGGGTCTGCTCCGCTTAATGAGTGGCTCCAGGTTCATTCTTCAGTGTGCTGCCCATACTGCTGGGGCATCTTGGAAGTGATCTTGTGACCTATGCCGATGCTCACCGGGGCGGGGCGGGGGGGGGGGGGTTCCCGTTTCTTAACCCATCACTAATATCTGACAAGTCACACAAAGCTACCAGGGATTCTTGAGCAAAAGTTTAAAAACAGCTTTCATTCTCTACCACCGAGCTCCATTCAGTGCTATTGAATGTGTCATCATCGAGCAGGACGGTCAGCAGAACCAAGGAATATTTGCATATTGGGATTTTTAAAATGCCAGTGCGGCCTATAAAATAGTGTTTGGAATTATCAAGGTGCTAAGTATGCAGGGAAAAAGCCACATTTCGACTCCTGTCCCATGCAGGTGACCTTGCTCCAAGGACACATGGGAGCCTGATGAAATGAAGCTACAGATGTGGTAGATCTCGGCTCTGCACTAATGAGCCAGGTCGGGGGCAGGGGCAGGGGGTGGGGACACTGAACCCTATGTGTTTACTACAAAAACCATCAGAATGGCAAAAAAAAGTGTCTGGATTGGATGTATGTGTCATTTCTGTAACTCTCCAAGAAGTTAGGTTGTCTTCTTATTGCATTTTAAAATATTTATAACTTGTTCTTAAAAATTTGTGACACCTTGCCTGTACTTTTTTTGATTGTCACATTATAACAGTTTTCCATTTCAAAGCTTTTCTTCATATGGAAAGTTAGTGACTGAATACACACACACATACACACCATGGCCTTGGGAATGAAGCATACCTGGGTGTGCATCCTGCTCTGCTACTAACTAGCTGTGTGACTTTGGGCAACTTAGTTAACCTCTCTGGACCTCAGCGTCCTCATCTGTAAAATAAGGACTGTGATAGCCCTGACCTCCTAGACAGCTGTTTGTAAGAATTGCATGAGACCAAGTAGGTAAAGCACTTGAATTAGTCCCTGGAGCATAGAAAGTGCTCAATAAATTCGATGGTGGCAGTTCTTCTTGTTATTTCAGATAATGTACTCAAACGTAGTGGAGGGAGTAGCATCCATTGGAAAGATTTGCCCACAGCAGGTGTTAACACGTGTTTACTGCAGTGAATTGAATTGAATCCAGCTGTTTAGCTTAGATTTGGGAGACAAGTACTTCCCTTCTCCTGGGAGGTTTGGTGGACACAGTTGCTCACTTGCAGCTCAGGTATTAAGAGCATGAGGCACTGGTCCATGTGTAAGAACAAGTGCTCCTCACACAGGCCTCCCCCATTCTTTTGGATGCCACTGTTGCCACACACGTGTGTGCTCCTTGGGGTGTCAAGGCTTCTGGGTGTCTCGTTTGAGTTTTAAAGCCCTTGCTGACATGGATATGAAGTATACAGTTATTTTAATTGCCTTGGCTGAAAGAATTGGGTCACACATTCAATATGCCCCATGCTGGAGAAATCCCTGTCTTGTAAAGCATGGCGGCAAGGGAGCTCCCACCCACACAAGTCATGACACCTTGAGGCCCTGGCAGGGGCAGGGTCAAGTGCAGGAGGACCACAGCTCAGGGCTTGCTGTTGGCAGATGGTTTTGCCCTCAGACTCTTCAGCATGTCTACACACTCAGGCCTCCAAACCAGCTTCAAGTTGTGTGCTCTTGTTGCTGGGGTGACAGTGGGCATGGGGAGGGATCGGAGTGGGTCAAAAGTCATTGCTGGTGAACCAGCAATCTGACAGAATTTTATTCCCATTTTCAACGAGACAGTGGTTGCTCAAGGCAGGGGATTCTTCACATGGAATCCATTCGTGGGTGTTAAGTGCTCCAAAAAAACATCCCTCCAGTTAGATGTAAAATGCTGGTGCTCTGGGGAGGGGGAGACACACCAAGTGCCTTAAACTGCTTCTCAAAGGAGTCTGTGACCCAAGACAAGCCAAAAAAGCTATTTGGTTCTTCTTCCCCAAGCCAGTTGGTGTATATAACCACAACCCCCAGATGGCCCAAGTAGGTGGTCAGGGCAGTGACAAAATCAGTCAGAACCATTTCATGGCCACACAGCTGATGGATTGTTCAATCGGTTGTTGTAGACTCATGTAGACAAAGCCTGCAAGCTTGGGGAAGCCAGGCCCCCCCAGGTCAGCCTCGGGCGACAGCCCCCATCCCGCCAGGCCCTGGGGAGTGAGTCCTTCCTGCCCGGCAGCTCCTTTGCTCATGAGCTGGCCCGAGTCACCTCCTCGTACAGCACCTCAGAGGCAGCGCCCTGGGGCGGCTGGGATCCGAAGGCCTGGAGGCAGGTGCCTGCTCCTCTACTGCCTAGCTGCGACGCCGCTGCAGGTAAGTCACTTCTCCCTGAGCCTCGCTTTCCTCATCTGTCAACCGGGGCGCAGTCCCCTGCTCAGCCTGCCCGCCTGCCTCACAGGGTTGTTGGGAGGAGCTCAGGAGGTGACAGTTCCAAAGCCAGGCCTTTTGCAAGCCATCATAAGGCTCTGGACACCTGCAAGTGGTCCCTAGTGTTCTCTGGCCCGGCTAGGCTCTATCTTCTTAGCATTTTTGGCAAGCAAACAAGCAAGCAAGCAAATGTCTCCAGGCACCTCGACCTCGCCTCCCGGGAAATGAGTGGGGAGATTGCCTAGGATGTAGTTGCTCCTCCCCCCCCCGTCACACACCTTCCGGCACCCCACTTCCCTACTCACCTGCCTGTCCCTGCAGCCACACTGGGAGCCTGCACCCACCAATCCCCCAGCTGATGCCTGCCTGTTTGATACCTAGGGGGTGCCCAGGACTGCCTCCCCTACCAGGAGTCTGCCATGGGTCCTGCGCCCCGCAGTATTCTTTGAGCCCTGCACCCTGGAGTTGGGAAGCTGGATTGCCCCACTGGAGGACTGGCAGACGGAGAGGGCAGGCAGAAGGCATCCGAGCTGAGCCTGTCCGAGGTGGCTGTGGTTTGGATCAGTCTCTAGATTCTTGAGTCTAGAAGGAATGGCATGGTATGGCCCAGTCACGTTAGCGGCCAAGAGAGTACGATGATGGAGCCCATCCTTGGCAGAGAGCTTCATTTGGGTCGCAGAGTTGTTGTTCTGGTGCACAAAGCATCAGTGTGCACAGGATGTCTGCTCTCTCTGTAGAGCAAGCTGGAGAAATGAGCATTTGCTAAGTGATAGTGATCAGAAGAAGATGGTCATCAAGCCGAAAGGCCTCCCGGAATTCGGGCCTTTAATGGAAATTCTGCTTTGGTACATACAGCCTTGTTCTCTTTTCTCCTGCCTGCCCTGGCCTGGAAGAACAAGCAGTGCTTTCCATTCAAGGGCTATTGATTTCTCTCTCCCCTGGAGTCGCACCACTCCTCAGCTGTTCCCTGTTTAGCTGAAACCAGAAGAATCATGACCAGGCCAAAGTTGCCAGGGACACAGAGTTAGCAAAACGGATGGAGACGTGCGCTCAGGGCCCTGCCCTGGCCTCAGAACCCACTAATGAGAGGATCCCAGCTGGTGCACAACTCCCATTCCCTACCTCATTATCTCTCTGGTCCAGCCAGTGCATTTCCCCAGTGCTGAGGGTAGGGCTGAGCCGAGGCTCCCTACCACCTGGGGGGGCTTTGAGAGGCAGGCCTGGCATTCCCTGAATGCGTCCTCTTAGCACCTTGTCACTGCAGCCTGTGAGTCAGAGTGACACAGAGCATCCAGGCACCATGGGGGGTGGGGAGGGAAGAAAGACACTGATTTCCTCTGCCAAAAATCATTCCCGGCCTTTAAACCAAGCCGAGATGGGACCAGCCAGCCCTGAAACCACCATGACTGAGGAGGCAGAATATTTCTCACAGTGATGGGCCTGGATAAAGACAGCAAGTGGAGGATAGAAAGGGTGGCCCACACTGAGCTCTGCTGCTAGCTTTCGATGGCATTTATTTTGTGAGGCTCTCAGTGATAGCTTCTGATCAGTTTGAACCCAAGAGCAGCACAATTACTGAGGCTCAGCAGCTCCTGCACCATTGTGCAGAAAGGCAAGGAAAGATCTCAGCCGGCCAACACTGCCCCACAGTTTGCCTGACGTAGAGAATGGCACAGCGGCTTCCACTTCCCTCGGGATCCTGACGTGACCCGAGGGTTCTGCCAGGGTCTGCCCACTCACCATCCCTTCACCCTGCCATGTTGTCTTGCACATGATCTTTGACTGATTTACTTGTGTTTTGTCAGTCCCCATCTAGTGTAAGCTCCATGATAGACTAACAATAAGGGTTTGTCTGTTGACTGATAGAGACCGGCTGGGCTTAACGAAAGTCCTAGCTTCCCATCAGGCAGGTAGATTGAGGGGCCCCAGAGCCATAAGGGTAAGTCACTTGTTTCCAATTCTGGCTTCCAAAATCTGCAAAAAAGGTGCTTTTCCTTGTGGAGTAATAAACAAACCCAGGCTAGAGCTTGGTAACCTTTGGGCAGATAGCTGAGCGCCTTCTGCCCCATGGCACCCTTGCTCTGTTGTGGGAGCACTCACAGGGCAGTGTCTGCTGCCCAAGGAGGCGGAGTTGCCTTCTACGGGAAAATAACCTTCCCCTCTCTCTCTTCTGTGCTCCCCTTCCTCTCTTCCTCTCTTTCTCCTCTCTCTTCCCACCTCCTCTGTCTCCCTCCCTTCCTCCATCACAGGCCATGTTACCGTCCTCTAGAGGACCATGTAATGAGTGACTTTTGTCTGAATCAGGCTGAAACCCAGGAACTTTTTTGGGACACCTGTCCAATTCCTGCTGCTCCCCAGCCTTCTGCCCCCACCACCACCCCCCCGCCCCACATTTGAGAGTTGGAGAGTCCCCAACTCCGATTAAGTGTTGAATTGGTAATGACTTCTACAGGGGTGAGCTGGAAGTATCCACATGATTGCTCAGGAGGGGGCAGGCATTAGCACATGGTAGCTGCTAGGTGAAGCCAATGCAGTGGTTGGCCTAGTCCATTGGCAAGCCCTGTGCTGGCTCCATGGTACCAGTAGGCAGTAGCTGGATTCAAGTGGGTCTCAGGCCTTTTGCCTTCTCTCTCCTCTTGGCACACAAGTTGAGGCATTAACCTTTCTGTGGGCCACCAGAGACAGGTGGGGTGTCAGGAGGGGTTAGAACTCCTGGGCATCAGCAGGAAGCTTCCAGAAAGGCAGCCCAGGACCTGTCTGTGAATGTGGCTCAAGTGGGGCTAGGAGAGGGTGTGTGAGAGGAAGATCAGGGGGCCACAGTTCTCTGATACTTCCTGCTGGCCCCAACACTTGGACTAGAGAAACACACTTGGACTCACACAGGGCCTGCCTGTCAGTGTCCCTGGCATAATAGGATTGAGTGCCATGGCAATTATAACCCTAGAAAACTGAGTCGTTCGATGACCTCTCCATAACTTTGCTTATAAAGAGCCACACGTCCTGAGATGTCCTTCACACGAGGACAGAAAGAGAGTGTACCATCACTAAGCAGCATTTTCAGCCACCATTTCCTCTCCTAGTCACTGAAACCATTTGTCATTTCCTGTTTTCTCCATTTTCCAACGATTCTAATTGTCAGTGTCAAAAGGCAACAACTGTTTTCTTGGGTCTTATCTTTAGAGCACATTGATTTAGAACAAAGGATGGGCGCCTGTCTGCAAAACAAAGGAAGCCGCCTCCTCGGGAGGCCTGGAGAGAATGCCTGGCTCCCTCTGCCAGGGACAACAGGACCCACCAGGGTGGGAGCAGAGAAGTGGCCATGCCCCTGGACACCCGAGTGGAGTAAAGAGCCCATGGGGTCCTGTAGAGAGGACCACCAGCACTGCGGGCCAGGCAAGGGTGCTGACCAGATTACCCCTCAGACTCTGGATGCTGTGCAGTGTGAGCCTCTCTGGACAAAGACTCCTCCTCCTATTTGTCCCTATGAACCTGGCCTGGGTGTGAAGTGTTTTCTTTCATCTGGCCAGCAGTACCCAGGGCCTCCATCCTCTGAATCCAGCCCTAGGCCAGCCTTCCCTTTTTCCCATGCCACTAGGCACTTTCTCTGTACATCCTTCCCTTTGCACTTTTCTTCCATCCCCTGCTCTTTCTTTGATCATACTCTCTAGCCTGTCCCCGGCCCTGGCCCCCATACAACTGTGATCCTTGAACCTAATGGGGCAGCCAGTGGGGATGGAGGTAGGGTAAGGGTGGACCAAATGGTCACACAGGAACTGGTTTCCAGAGGTGTCAGGCCTGAGGGGCCAAAGCACTGGTCTACAGTTATGAGGCATTGCCCTTCGTAGCCATGTTGCTTTCGGCAAGTCATGTAACTTTTCTGAGCCTCAGGTATCACACCAGTAAGCTGGAGACTGTAGGTCTGTCCTGATGTCCTCAGGCTAGTATAAGGGTTAGAGGGGAGACAGAAGTTAGAGGCTGCCTTCTGAAATGCTCACCCACCCACAGCATCTTGGGCAGATCAGATGGTGTGGCCTGGGGTAGTCAATTGACCCTATTTGCCTCCATTGCCAGATGAGGGGAAATAAGGGTTGGAGAGCCCTCAGGACGTAAGCATACCCTGCCCACCCCGCCAGCACTTCAGCAGGAAGAGGGCAGCTGTGTAGGTCAGCTGAGAAACAGCCCCTCCCTCCACCCCTACCCAGCAGCCCCAGGGCAGGAGGAGGAAGAGCTAGGACAGGAAGCAGCCTAAGGGCGGGATGGAAAAGCAAGCCCAGTCTGGGGAAATGGCTTCTGGTGTAGTCTTCCCAGGGCCATGTGTTTGTCCTCTCTGCCTTGGCAGGAACCAAGGCCAGGAGCTGCTGCCAGGCCCACAGGCCCGGCACACTCCCAAGCACTAGCCTTCCTCCCGCCCTCTCCCTCTCCCTCTCCCCTGCCAGTCACCGAGGCAGAGGAGGGCTGCCCAGAACCCTAGTGGAAAAGCAGGCACTGCACGGGCAGCCCCCTCTTGTATGGTCAAGTCTACTGGCCTCTGGGGGCATGGGCCAGAACATGGCCTGCAGGCATGGCAACAGAGAGGGTGAACACCAGACTGAGTCAGACCTGCAGTGACCTAACCCTGACCAGCTGAGGACCTCAGAGACAGGTGTGCCTTCTCTGGCCTTGGGGCCTTCTCACCTGACTGTGTTCTTCCCTTGGCCCCATGAGCTGATCCCAGATTGAGTGCTGGGACTGAGGCCCTGAAGTGTTGCTCCTCCCCCTACCCACCCTGCCAGCTCTGAGATGAGACAGGAAGCTCCTTCCCATTGTCCAGGCTGCACCCAGTCAGGAGAAGGAAGGGAAGTTGGCAGTGTGTCTGTCTGACCATATGACCATCCAGCTGTTAGTGCCAGGACCGCCTGGAGCAAGCTTCCATCATTTCCCCGTGACACTCACCACCAAATAGCCCAGAACTTGCTCTGCTCCAGCCCCAGCGTCCCTGGCCTGCCCAGTATTGCCTTGTCTGGATAACTTGAAGTCCAGTTCCTACTTCCATTACTTACCAGCCTCTGAACGCAGCTAGTTTGTCTAGGTCTCCAGAGACTGGCATGCCCCAGATACCTACTAGCACTGTGGGGCATGGTCTAGCCAAGGCAGAGTAGCACAGGACTGTCACCTCCCTCCTTCTCTGTACTCTGCTTCTAATAATGCAGCCTAATGTTACATTTGGTTTTTGATGACCGCATCTCACTTGCTGACCCATCCTGAGCAGACAGATACCTGAAATGCCTCCGTCTCTTTCTATGTGCTCTTGTTATTAAGCTGTCTCTCCTGCCCATCCTATGCTGTTGCAGTTGGTTTTCTTAACCCAGGTGTAAAGCCTACTTTTATTTATATCTGTGGAATTCTTGCTCAGGAGGGTGGGGCATGCATGCGAGTGTGTGTTGGTGTGTTCACTCATGCTTTTGCTGCACCAAAGCCAAGCCCTAGGTACCCACACAGCAATCCGAGGCTAATAATTCTTGGTAGCTGTAATCTAACATGTCTTTTCCATCTTCTATTTAGCAAGAGAAGCAGAGATCAGGTCTTATGGCAATGACCCCTAAACAGCAGAGTGTGCATATCGCCCAGCAGATGAGTCAATTTCAAGGTAAGCAGTTAAGATCAATATTCTCAAAGCGGCCAGCGAGGGGAGAATTAATTTTCAAGTAGACAGTTTACTATCTGTGGTCCAAAAGCACTGAGGGAGAGGGGAGGTGTGAAAGTCGGTTACACAGGTCCCAGTTTGGGGCTCTCACGTAGCAGTTCAACCCACCTGTAAGAGTAAGATCCCAATTGAAAGTCTGGTCTTTTGTTTTACTTTTTTGTTTTGTTTTTATTATTTATTTTTTATTAGCATTGTGATATTTCCATGTGTGCTTACAACATCTTAGATTCAGCCCTCCCACAGTTCTCCCTCTGTCCCCTCCCCCTTCCTAGAACAATTTCAACAAGTTTCATTATTGTATTTTCATGTATGAATACAAAATCCATCAACCATATTCACCCTCATTCTCCCTTTCCTTATGCCCTCCCTCCCCCAGTGGTAACCACCCCTGGAAAAGACCTGTTTTACCCTCCTGTCCCTCATTTTTTTGAAAGTGTGTATTGCTAGTCCAAGGGGGTTTTGCCTTGGCACTTCAGACATGTATATATCATGCTTTAATCAGATCCACCCCTCCATCACTTACTCTTCTCTGTCACCCTGCTCCCCCACCATTAAACAACTTGTAGTGTGTTATGTTATATTACACTCATAGATGATTGGGATGCTTCAATATTTTTCATTCTCTAACATTTTCTTTCCCTCTCCCACTTCCTGTACCCTCAGACAGGAGGTCTGGTCTTAATGATTCCAAAATGACTTTAATTCAAGAGATTGATTAAACTCAGACTCCTTAAAGCCACTGTTCTCAATGAGAGGGATCAGGCCCATGGGGACTGCCACACCACCAGAGTTCTAATCCTGCCTTTCCTCCTCCCAAACACACATTCATATAGGCTGGAGATACCTTCCATTCCTAGTGGGTTCTGGGCTGTCTGGAGGTGTGAGGAATGAAAAAGGGGTTGGGTCACTCCACCTCAGAGACTCTACATCGGGGGCTCCCAGCACCTCCACAGATAACAGGGATTCCTATCCTACTATGAATGTGGATGACAAAAACCAAATTTAAAAACTGGACGTGGCCCCTACTTCATGGAGCTTACAGACTAACCAGGGAAACCCACGTTAAGCTGTCCTTGGAACAGTGGGTGAGATTGAAGCAAGCCAGCTGATGCACTGGTCCACTAGCCTTCAGACTGGTGGTCAGCATCTTCATTTGAGCCCAATGCCATGTCCACATCGTTGTTCATACATTCCTATGCAAAAACTCTTGTCTGTTTGGGCCTGATACTTGCTATGTCTGTGTCCTACCTGCCCAAGACTTAAGCTCCAGAAAGGCCAGTGGCCTCAGAGGGTTAGCCTTAGGAAGTTTGGCTATAACCTAGCCCCAAACCATCAATGCACCTTGCTCACAAAAGAACCTACACATAGTTACAAGAAAAAAACTCCATTCGCAGCTGTGTGTATAGACCGTGGGGTGGGTCAGACAGACCAGGGCTGGCAGCTCCTGCCTGGCTCCTACTTGACCCTGGGAAAACTGTATGACTGCCACATACCTCAGGCTCCATTCCACAAAAGTACCAGTAGATACCAGCCACAGTGGACTTTCATGAGGATGAGCGAACCCACCAACCTTAAGCACCTAGGACACCTTCCTTCTTCTGCTCCTGTCTCTCCACCACAGTCACTCCAGAGTTCAGGGGGGTAGGAATGTTCACTCTTAGATTCCAGCCTTTACAAAGGTACCCACTGCACTCCAAAGCCACAAATGTGGGGGTCTCAGATCTGGGTTCAGAGGCTGTCTAGGCTGTGGGAGCACAGAGGCGACCAGAAGACTTATCTCTACTTCTCACCCCACTTTTTGGTGGAGAAGCTGAGGCAAGCTATGCCCTCTGCAGTGTGAGAGGCTGAGCCATCTTCCCCAGCCTTCCTCTCTCCCCTCTTCCCTTCCTTCCTTCCTTCCCTCCTTCCCTCCTTCCTTCCTTCCTTCCTTCCTCCTTTTCTCCCTCCCTCCCTTCCTTCTTTTTCTCCCTTCCTCCCTCCCTGCCCTTCCTTCCTCCTTCCCTCTCTCCCTTCTTTTCTTTTTCCTCCTACAAAATATGCACCATCTGTCAAGGCATGAACAGTGCCTGGATACAGACCCCTGAGGATAAAAGCAGACACAGCCTCTGGCCTCATGGAGCTTCCAATCTACTTTAAAAGGTGGACAGATCCACTCGTTTTTCAAGTCCAACATGGTCTACTTTTGGTAGGGGTGCTGTGAGCACAGACCTGAGAGGTCTGGGAGGGCTTCCCAGAAGACCTGCATTCCAGGCTAAGGGCAGAGAAATGAAGGCAGTTCAGAAGAATGGGGAGGGGGGCAGAGGATGCTTGGTAAGGAGCCCAGAGCAGGAGATGGGGTACACCCTGGACCTGTACTCTCATGCAATGGGCAAAGCCTAAGCTGAAGATATCTTTGAAACTGACCCCCATGTCTCTCTTTCTGTAGCCGTCCAAGAACAAGTCACCTCCAAGTGTAGCCAGACCAAGGTGAGCCCCCCATCCAGCGAGTATATAATGCCACCCACCAGGCACCAGAACCACGAGGTCATGGACCTGACCTCCCCGACTCTGAGGAAGCAGCAAGGAACACTCATCTCTGGCCCCCAGTTTCCCATAGCCTGTGGCTTCGGCCATAACACCCTGGACAGTCTTGCCTCTGCCTGCCAGCATCCACAGAGTCCCAAGGTTACCCTTCCAGGAGTGTCCCTGCCCAGCCCCCTGGGCAGCCAGCCCCTGAGTCCCCACCAGCTCAGACTACCCGGTGTGCCAAGGATGCCCATGGAGTTCAACAATGCTGCTTGGGTGGTGGCGGCAGCAGCGGCAACCATAGCGGTTTCCAGCCGAGCAAATGATAGTATTTGGCAGCATTTTGGTAGCAATCCCATCGTTGCCGAGGCACCCGTGAGGGTGCCCTCAGCAGCCCTCGCATTCCCAGCTCAGAAGGCAGGGGTACACCCCAGCCAGGTGGCCCCAGGAGTCAGTCCTGGCCAGAAAGTGAGTATTGCCCTGACGAACCTCAGCTTCAGCCTGATGGGCAATCAGAACCTCCAGCAGAGTCCGGTGCGGGGCCCCGTGCCTGTGCTGAGCGCCACCAAGTCCCTCCAGCAGGGAACGGCCAGCTTCTCTCCCATGAGTCCCATTCAGGCCATTGAGCCGCCAAGCTATGTGGCCATTGCCACTGCAGCCACTGCTGCCTCTGCCGTGGCTGCCAGCCAGTCCCCGGGTCCATTCAGCAGAATGGATATGCCCCCTGAGCTGCCACCTGATAACTTCTTGCCCCAGGCTCGGCCCCCACTAAGTGGTCTGATCTCACCACCTGACTGCAGCGAGGTGGATTTCATCCATGTTCTCTTGAAAAACCCCGGTGTGGGCCCAGATGAAGACTGGGTGTGCAACTTGAGGCTGATTGATGACATTTTAGAGCAGCCCAGAACACTGGTCAACTTATCCAGGGTTCTGGGGAGTTTTAAATCAGAGCAGGATGTCCATAGAAACCCCCATGTTGATGTGGCCTGAAGCCATGGCAATTCACAGCTGGCCCCAGACAGCCACCCTTGGCTCCTCATTACAATTTGAGTTAGTATTGGCCCTGCCCATCCCCCTCTCTACCTGAGACACAACGGAAAGCTGGCGATTTTTCAAGCTACTTGTACATATTTGAAAATTTTGTAAATGGTTTTCCTAAACATTAATGACAGAAGTATTTATACTTGGTTTTGTGACTTTGTAAATAAAGTGACGGCTTTGGTTTCAATAGAGTTGTGTTTATTACGCACTGTTTTGTGTTTACTATGCATTGTTATAATACGCAGACTGTGTTGTTCGCCCCAGTGATACCTTGTTAAGCCAGGTGGATGAGTCACTATGGTCTTGATGTAATGAGCCACGTGGATGTGACCAAGGGGTGTTGTGCAGACTGACAAATGCCAAATAGAAAAACACTTGGTCAGTAATTTCCATTTTCACTAAAAGTTATAGCACCTGGTGTGACTCTTAATCTCTTTTGCGAAGCTTTCGGTGTCCGCTGGCTCCTCCCGGTGATCATCCCTGGCAGAAGCCTTTGCGTTGTGAAGCGCCCTTCAGAGACACTGCTGGGAGGCTGAGAGTGTCCTTCAGATTTGGGAAAGGGGCACAGATGGCTTGTACTCTGAGCCCTGTCTTAGGTGCTGTCCACCTGGAGGAACTAGAGCTAGAGCTCCCTCCCTTTGTCCTTCAGATGGAGAGAAAGCCCCAGCTTGTCGCAGCTTCAGTGCACGTGGCAAGGCCTAAAGTCTCCTTTCAAGTTCTTCAGCATTCATTTCAATGTGAGGCTCTGTGGTTTGGGGGAAATGTCTGTAAACATTAACAGTTGATTTGGGGTTTGTCTTTGATGATTTCTATCTGCAATTATTGTCATGTATATTTAAGTGTCTGTTACAGAACACCCACACCCACTGTCCTATAAACTTTTCTCACTGTCCAGACTTTGTGTAACCATATTTTACTGCCACCTCATATTTCGCTTCTACATTTGAAATCTGGCATCTGTTCCGAGCCAGTGCGGCTTTTTTTCCTTTGTTCTGTAATAAACAGCCAGGAGAAAAGTGCCTCTATGTTTTCATTTTTCCAGGGAGCATTCAGTACCAAGTCAGCTAAGCCTGCCAGTGTCTTTGGTCCCTCAGATGCTGCAATGAAAGCAGAGGGGTGACAAAGTTGGGTAATTCGTGCTGCTACCCATTTTACAAAAGCTGAAATACAGGAGAGGTGGCCAGGAAAACCATCCTGTGCTGGGGGCAGGAGCAGGGAGACCTGCTCTGGGAATCCGGACTCTCCACACACCATCCTCTTGGCCCATGTCTAAGCCCATGCGTGCAACCCTGGAATATGGAGAGTGAGTCCAGATGGAATTGAGCTTGGTACCTTGTCAACTTGATATCTGGATACGGCCCCAGAAATCAAGGGAGATGATGCAGACAAATGAGCCAGAGAAGAACAGCAAAAGCTTCAACTTCGGGACTCTAGTAGTCCACTGAGAGTGTGGCACACACAGTTAGAGATCCAGTTCTTGGGGAATCACACAGAGTGGCTGGCCGGGGCAGGGAGGGTCACTTTGAGGCAAGTGACATGTGGGCTGCATGTAGAAATGTCCCCCGCACTTCACAGATAGCCACAAGACCTAGTAATGCAGTCAGGCAGCTGAGCACCCCAGCAGTGTGTGGAAAGAAGAGTCTCCTCGCCTCCCTTCCCCCTGCCTCTGTCCCAAAGCCTGGGCTTCCCTCAAGCCTGCCTATTCTCAGGAGCCAGGAGAGCTCATCAGGGGGATGCAGGGGGAAGGTCAAAGTTGGCTGGCCACTCCAGTGGAAAGGGAGAGGCATTATGAGAGCCCACCCCCTCCCAAGGAGTCCTATCCCCTGGAGGCCTAGGTTGGCCCCTTTAAATCTTGACCTGCTGCCCAATCCTAGCAGTCACAAAGGTGGGGAAGGAGCTGGTTGGAACACACACACACAGCTGAAGCAACAGTTGGGATCAGATATAGTCAGAATGTGCTCTGGGGTGGTCCTGTCACGTCCAGCACAGCCTAAGAATGCTCTCGAAAGATGGACACACCCAGCACTCAGTGGCTGTGACTAAGGGCAAAGATTCCAGGGGCAGAAGCAGCATCCCCAGTCAGTAGGCCAGAGGGAGGGTCAAGGAAATCGTTAGTACCTGAAGGCCCCTCCTGCTTCTTGCCAAGCTCTCCTCCTAGGTCCAGGTAGTGTGTACCACAGGTGTCCTACAGCCAGTCACCACGCCCTGTGAGTATTGTCTCTCTGCCTCAAGTGCCCTGTCCAAGCAGACCCCAGCTTCCCCTCAAGGCCATCCTGGAGTTCTGGGCCCAGCTGGCCTTTCCCTCTCTCTCAGTGGGCCAAGGGGCAGCAAGGTTGCATGCCAGGAGGTACACTGACCCTTTGCCAGCTCTGTGTTTGGGCCACATGCCCAGTGACTGTTGCTCAGAATCTTCTACTCAAAGAGCTGAATCCCATGCCCTGTAAAAAACCCCTACCCAGCCCTCAGAGACCCAGAACCTCTATAGGTCACAGCTGTCCTCACTTCTCTTCCTGCCCTTGGAAACCCAAAATAAAAGCTGAGCTTGGCCCACTGAGCTGGTTCTGCCTTCCATGGCCAGAGGATCTAACATCCCAAGCCAGCCACATGGGTGGCCAATGCTGAGCCAGAGTGAACACAGTATAGACTAGCTCCCTGACCCCAGCTGCCACACTGCACCCCAGCAGTGTGGCTCCTGCCCTCAAGGTGCTGGTATTACCATGTACTCCGCAGAGACGCAAGCTCCCTATACTCTATTCTCAGTGCTCCTCTCACCTGCACTATCAGTCTCTCTCTGCTGAGATCCTCCTAGGGCCACCCGTCCAGTGACAACTCCAGCTCTCTGCTTCCCTCTCTAAGGAGTGGCAGTGCCTGCCTCCCCCCTCCCACTCACCTCCAACCCAGAGCAATCTGGCTTCATCTCAGTTCCTTGCTTTTAAGTCCTCTGGTCAAAATATCAACTTCCTCCTGTCTGCACAGCCAGTGGACACTTTGCAGTCCTCAGCAGACTTGCTCCTTCAGCAGAAATGTGCTAGCCCTTGCTCTTAGGGCTCTTGTCTGGCCTGTAGCCTGGCCTTCTCTGTGGCTCTGAGGTTCATTCTCTGTGATACAGTGCATCTGGTTAGGGGTTTGACTTTCACCCTCCAGCAGGCTCCCACATTGGGCTGAAGCCCTGAGGCCCCTCGAAGAACCGGTGCAAGACATTGGAGGTCTTCCATGAGTCTATCATCTTCCTGCCGTTGACAGTGGCTTTGCCTCAAGTCCCACCCAGGCCCCTGCCCCAAGTGGACTGTGGAGCAGAGGCCCGCAGCTGTCAGATGGAGGTTCCTGAGGAGCTACAGATGGAGGCCCGAAGGCCTTCCCACGAGAGGGGCAGAAAGAACCACAGTCATGGGGGAGGACTTCCTCCACAACCCATCATACCCCTTGCAGTCCTGAGGCCAAACCCAGGTGACCACAGACAGAGGCCGTCAGGGAGAGCCTTCCTCTTCCCTTCCGGCAGGCTCAGGCCCCTTGGGGACCCAGGGCCAAGGTCTGTGGGCAAGCTATTACTGCTCACTTATCTTCCAGCCAGTGGAAGACTGGCTGGACATGAGTCTGGACATGATGACATAAAGCATATCTTTGGCTTCCCTAGCGTGTAGCTACTCTGTGATTCAGCTGAAATACGTGTGTCAGGCACCAGCAGGTAGGCAGACTTGATCCCCAATCTCACGTATCGACTGGGGTGAGGGCTGTGCATCTCTCAGGATTATACTAGAGAGTAAGAATCAGTAGGAAATGCACATGGCGGGGAGTTAAGAGGGCCTGACTAAACAAGTCCAGAATCCATAGGACTGGCCATCAGGAAAGGAGGGCCAGAACCTCTCAGCTCGCAGTCCTCAGGCAGAATGTGTTCTTTCTCAAGGAAACATTTTGCCCTTAAAACCTTTCGACTGACTGACTGAGGCCCACCCCCTTTTTCCAGGATACTCTCCCGTACTGAAGTTAATAGATGTCAGTCACAGCTACAAAATACCTTTACAGCCACAGATTACTGTGTGATTGGTGAACTGGCCTCTAGAGCCTAGCCAAGTTGACACATAAAAGTACCCGTGGAAAGGAGAGAAGTGATACAAACGCATGCACCATAGGATAGTAATAAGTCATGTTGAGGCCCATGAAGGAAACACAAAGAGCAGAGAGAAAGAGAAAGAGAGCGAGAAAGACCCCAGCTTGGTGGAGCTGGTTGGAAGTGGGGAGCAGTCTACTTTACACAGGGGGTTCAGGAGAAGAATCTCTGAGGGGGAGACACTTAAGCCGAGGTTACAGGATGGAAGAGCAAGCCATATAATGAGCTGCAGCCAGGATGTTCCAGGCACAGGGAACAAGAAGAACCAATGTCAGAAGGGATGGGAAGAAGGCCAGTGGGTAGGGCCTAGTGAGACAGGAGGGGAAGCAGGGGAAGTAGGAGAGAGGCAGGCCCAGACTACATGGGGCTCTGAAGGCTGTCTTAATCTTACAAGGGAAGTTTTGGGTCACTCGGTGGCCACTTGAAGAATGGAGTTCACAATGAATGCAGGAGGCCAGTGAGGAGGCCCTCAGTCTCCCCTCTTCTCCCTGTCACCTTCTCATGGACATCTCCAACTCAGAGGGTCTGAACCAAACTCCTCATACTTCCCCCAACCCCAAGTCTGATCACCTTTCTACTCAGTGAAAGGCAGTCACCATCATCCCTCTCCCTATTGGGTATCAGAAAGCTAGGGCTTCTACCCCGAAGGAATCTACACATTTTCTAACCACAGTGCAAATCCCAGTGGAATTATTTTCTGGACAAGAGAAAATGATTTGAATATATTTATCTGGGGATCCAACAAAACAAGAATATCGAGGAAATTTCTACAACAGAAAAACCACGAAGGGGGAGTGGGTTCTAGTACCACCAAATATTAAGACATATTTGAGCCAGGCACAGTATAGCACACCTGTAATCCCAGCACTTAGGAAGCAGAGGCAAGAGGATCAATACTAGTTCAGGGCAAGCTGGGCTATACAGCAAGACCCTGTCTAATAAAAAAAAAGTGATAGTCTTCAGCAATGAAAAGAAATGAATGGACCCAGGCTCCAGCAAGGCTGAATTTCAAATGCATTTTGCTGACAGAAAAAAAGCCAGCCACAAAAGCATATATGCTGCATGATTCCATTTATATCAAGTGCTAAAATAGGCAAAAGTAGTCTATAGTGAAAAAAAAATCAACAATGGGACCCTCTGGGTAGGAAAGAGGCATAAAGGAAGTTTCTGGAGTGATTGTATATAGGTTCGATATCTTGATGGGGATGTGGGTGACAGGTGTACGCATTTGCAAAAGCTCAGAGAATGGCTCTTGAAGAACCAGACGTCTCCAGTGGGAGAATCTTAAAACAAATATTGAACTCTACTTAATGATCAGTTGGGAAAGTGCATGGAAGCCTGCCCCTGGCTTTGAAGGGCAGAGTAAACAAAGCTGATTGGTGGATGGTAGAGGGGAGGTAGAGGCAGAAATGGGGCTATGCAGGTCCACGGTACATTTCTACAAACTTTTCGGACTGTTTGAAATTTTTCATACTAAAATGTTGGGAGAAATAATTTGTTAAAGTACAAGAAGTGATTTTTTAAGTCCAAATCCAGCAATTTGAAGTGGAAGAAAAAACACCAGAGATCAAGTTTGCATCCGGGAGGAGGAAGGGGAATGGTGTTCAGTTTTCTTGCCACCACTTTTCCATGGGTTAGCCCCAAACCAGGGGGAGAAGTAAACAGCTATTCCATACCCCAAATGATCAGACTGTGCATTTTCAATGTTTTTCCAATTGTTCTGTGGCAAAAAGTTTCAATTTTCATCTTCTTAGCTATATCATTTGCCTTGCTAAACATTTATTCTTCTTACATGTACTACATAAAAAAGAAAAAGTGGAGCTTTTTCGAATCAACATGAAAAAGATGAACTTCTGAAAAAGGAGGAAATTGAAAAGGGTCTGAATAGTGAGTTACTGAGTAGATGAAATACAGGGCTGGGTGTGGCTCAGTGGTGGAGTGCTTACTTAGCAAGTGCGAGGACCCGGCTTCCATCCCCAGCACCACCAAAAAAGGAGCAGAAGAAGAAATACAAATAGCCCATGAGCACAGAGAAGATCCCCAGCCTCCCTCAAAATGAAAAACGTGCCAGGAGGACCAACAATGCTCTGTCATGTCCATTCTGTCTGATTGGCCTCAAATGTGACAACTGATGCTAGCCAGCGCCCTCTCTCCTTCACTGCGGATTGGAGGCAGTTTAGCATTGTTTGTGGGAGTTTCCGCTTTGATTTGTGCATCAGAACTAAGAGTAGTGTTTTCAGAAAATACACCTGCCCTGGGCCCCATTTAGAGGGGCCCAGGAATCTGCACATTGAGCTCCAAGATCGAGACTTGAGCTGGTTTTTGGCTTGTTTGTTTTGGGTACTGGGTTTTGAACTCAGGGCCTCGCACTTGCTGGAGAGGCACTCTACCACTTGAGCCACTTGCCAGTCCTGTTTTTTTCTTGTCAGATATTGTTGATATAGGGTCTAGAGAACTATTTGCCTGGGCTTAGAACCGCAGTCCTCCTGATCTCTGCCTCCTGAGTTGCTAGGATTACCGATGTGAGCCCCCAGTGCCTGGCTTGATTTGGTTTCTGACAGGATAGGGATCTGTTATAGAGGAAGCTGCCATGGGTATTCAAAACTATGTGCACACAATTATTGATTACAGCATTGGCAGACCTCGTCCCAAATTGGAAAATTCCCAAGTGTTCACAACAGGGGCTGGTTAAAGCCATTCAATGGAGTATTACACAACTGTTAAAGGGTAAAGGGTTTACCATTTTTTGGAAGTCTGGGTTCCACTGCCCATACTTGGCTAGAATCCTTCCCAGGTCAACCTGGACCAATTTGAGAGCTTCAAGCGTCACCTTCTTTTGCAGACACAAAGACCCAGAAGGAGCCTCAAAATGTGACTAGACCTCCATGGACCCACCATAGATGTTGAACCCCAACTTAGCTAATGGACCTTCCCAGATTCCTCCAAACGAAAACTCAGGGAGGCACAACAGGCCCCCATCCTTCCTCCACAGAAATGCTGAGTCTGAACAAGGTCTTTAGAAATTTAACCCTTCACTGGAAAGACTACCACGAGAACAGGTCAGTGAAGAGGAGCTCCAACAAAAGAGTCCATCAGAGAAGACACCATTGCTTTGGATGTTGCAAGTGTTCAACCGTTAACCCTCACCTAGCATTTACATTCTCAAAAAGTTGAAACTGAGCCCGGTGTGGTGGTTCAGGCCTATAATCTTAGCTACCAGAAAAGGCCCCATCTCCAAAATAACCC
This sequence comes from Castor canadensis, assembly GCF_047511655.1. Lineage (NCBI taxonomy): Eukaryota > Metazoa > Chordata > Mammalia > Rodentia > Castoridae > Castor > Castor canadensis. The sequence goes on along the minus strand of NC_133405.1, from coordinate 4,753,115 downwards.
AAACGGAATGGAGTGGAGGTGTGGCTCAAGCAGTAGAGTGCTTGCTTCACAGGCACGAAGCCCTGAGTTTAAACCCCAGTCCCAGAAAAAAAGAAATTGAATGTTGACTATCATCATTTCATAAACTGTTCTTTGAACCTTAGAGTGGGGCAAACACTGTAAGCCCCTCTTATGGAATGCACGGTAGGGCACGGGAGCATCAGCTGTGCTGTGGACTAGCTACCATTCCCCTCTGCTAGAAGAGGCATTCCAACAGCGGGACAGAAGCACAAGCCAATTCAAAGGCAGCAGAAACAGGACTTGGCATTTCTCCATGGAAGCGAACCTCTGAGATGCTAGATATTTGGGGACAGAGGTTTATCTTGCTTAGAGGGTGAATGTCGCATTGCAAAGATTCTTCTTGGCGAGTGAAAACAATGGGGAATCGGCAAGTAGCAACGAGATGCAGAATTATGCCAAAGACTCTTACCGGCAGCAGACTTGATTCAATCCAGTGCCAGTACTGAAACTTTCCACTGCTAACCTGAGGATCACCACAGGGCAAGCTGGAAGGTTTCCAAGATGGAAGCGCTCTTCCTCTCCTCAAATCTGTCTTTCTCCCTTCCAGGCTACTTAAGGTTTAAAGTGATCTGTGGACTCTGGATGATTTTGGATTTGAATGTGCCCCATTCCTTTCGTGGGTTCTCCACTGTCACATCCCACGTGTGTCATCAGATTCTAGTCAATAATAAGACTCGGCATTAAGAGCATGAAGCAAGCTGTGAGCCAATGGCTCAAGCCTGCAATCCTAGTTACTTGAGAGGACAAGAAAGGGAGGGTCTCGGTTCAGGGGCAGCCCAGGAAAAAAGTTCATAAGACCCCATCTCAACCAATAGCTGGGAGCACTGACACATGCCTGTCATCCCAAGCTATGTGGAGGCTGAGATCAGGAAGATTGCTGTTCTAGGTCAGCCTGGGGGAAAAAAGAGTTTGTGAGACTCCATCTAAACAGGAAGCTAGGCATGTGTGTGTCATCTCAGTGACAACAGGAAGTTTAAAATAAGATCCACACTAGCCTGGGCAAAAAGCAAGACCCAATCTTCAAAATAACCAGAGTCAAAAGGGCCGAAGGCATGGCTTAAGCCATCAAAAGTCTGCTTTGCAAGCACAAAGCCCTGAGTTCAAACCCCAGTCCCACCAAAAAGCAAACAAACAAAAAAGAGTATGAAGCAAAACACCATTGGGTAAAAGGGATGTGGCGATAGCTGTCGGTGATTTATATTGTATTGTGTCGGTAAACCACGGATGCAGTAAGGTGAGTGTTGTTCTATCCCATAAAAATTCTTTCCTTACATCCACCAATGTGTTTAAAAGAGCCTACTCTTCAAATTCAGTTCTGCTTAAAAAGAAAGTGTGCAGCAGTACCCCCACCAAAACACAAGGCCTCTCCTCCTTGCTGCTTCCCCCTAGCCGGGGAGTGACCCTGCCACTGCAGCACCCTTCACCTTTGCTCCCATCTGCTCCTCCAATGGGAGGAAGGAAAGCGATGCCCAGTACTGCCCCTGAGGGTCAGGGGCCAGGCCAGGCTCCCTGCTTGGAAGCGGGCATGAGGACAATGCAGGGGTTGCACAGAGGATGACACCTTCAACACTGTCCTCGCCGCCTGCAGGAACAGCCTGCCCATCGGAAATGGCTGCTGTATGTCCTTTGTCCCAGGTGAGGGTGAAGGGTGCCCCTGCCCATTCCTGAAATGGGGGGCTTTGCCCTCCAGCAGGTTGAGTCTGAAAGACACTCAGGCAGGCCTTCCAAATTCCAGGCTACAGAGGTCTTTACCATGGTCCCCTCAGCCTGGCTTCAGCCCCAGCTCCCAGGCCCCCTCCACAGGTGCAGGCTGGCCCCATTTCTTTCTTTCTAAAGTAGATTTTTTTTCTCCCTGTCTTTCTAACTCCCTCCCCGTGTGTGGCCACAGGAGGAGGCTTCCGCACTAGAAGATCTGGGAGGCCGGCCGTGGCCATGGAAGCATGTCTGGTTTTCTGTAAATTGAAATCTGGTCATTAAAGATGTAGCACTGACATTTCTGTTGTCCAAGTGGCTTTGCTCTGTGTTTGATAAATCAGTCTCCTCACACTCAGTAATGTGGCCCGTGGTCGGCATGAGAAGAGGAAATGTGGGGCCCTTTCAAAATGTCGTGCAGAGCCTCGCCCTGCATGCCTCCTTCCGAGTGGCGATGGCTGCAAAGCTCCTATGGGGATAAAGTGAACAGACTTGGCACACCAACTTCCCTGGCCTGCAAGCAGCAGTGGGAGGACTCAGCAATCATGGACTCAGGCCAAAGGCAAAGACCCAGCTGCCCCAGGGCCTCATGGGACTTGGACGCAGTCTGTGAGCCAAGGGGCAGCACAGGGCAGCATTAAGCACTCCAGCTCTGGCGCCAGAGCCTCTGGGCTCAAATCATGGCTCCGCTGCTTATTAGCTATAGGTCTTGTGCAGGTCAGCAAACCAATTAGCCCCTCTGTGCCTCAGTGTTCCCATCTGCCAAATGGAGAAAATAAATGTATTATGTCCTAAAGCAGTGGTGAGGAGTGCAAGAAAACAAATACATTCTTCGTGAGATTAAAGATAGCGCTACCACAGGACGTTCTTGGGTATATAGCCAAGAGAAATGAAAAACAATGTTCACGCAAAAATTCCTACAAGAATGTTCATAACAGCATTATTCATTCACAGCAACCCAAATGTCCGTGGACAGATAGATGGATGGATGGATGGATGGATAAACAAAATATGGTCTATCCATAAATGGAATATTATTCAGTCTCGAAAAGGAATAAAGTACTGACTTATGTTACAACTTAGATGAACCTTGCAAACACTATGTTAAGTGCAAGAAACAAGACACAAAACTTCACATATTGTACAATTTAATTCATTTGAAAGTGCAGAATAGGCAAAATACAAGGCAACAGAAAGTAGATTTGTGGGTGCCAGGGGCACCAAAGCATGGAGGCATCGGGGAATGACAGCTAAAGTGTATGGGTTTTGTGGTGATTAATGTGCCCTAAAATTGACTGTGATTGTGGTTGCACATATCTGTGAATATACTAAACCCAGTGGATCGTATGCTTTAAATGGGTAAATTGTATGTTGTGTGAATTACATCTCAATAAAACTGTTTTTTAAAAACCAAAAAACATTGTGTTGTTTGACATAAGCTGATTATCAAAAAATAAAATAAATGTCCCTTCGATTCAGGCAATGACCATAGAACAGCACTCAGTGATCCTGTGAAATCCTCACTGGCCCCCGAAGCTGAGCCCCCTGGGCAAGTTCACCCAGAAGGGGGTTTCGATGCAGACCCCAAACACCTGATTCCCCACCTCTGGCCATGGCCTGACACTGGCCAAAGTGCAAGGATCAAGGCATTGGACTGGTGTAGGGGGCCACCAGTTTGAGGCACAGAGGGCCTGAAAGGTAAGAAAGGGTAGTGTGGCTCCAGGGAGGCTCCACTGAGCAGATGGGTTGGAAACCCTGCTCATCACTGTTGCCGGAACCACCAGACAGTTTTCCCTGCCCAGATGACCTTACAGACCTGTCTCCCTCTTGCTTCCTCTTCCATTAGCATGAGCCAGGGTCAGCCTGAGCCTGGAAGCCAAAGTCTCTGACAAAAACTGGGGACAATGTTCAGTTCCTCTGCCCCACTATTCTCTTTTCAAAGGGCTGTACCCACCTGGTGACAGCAGCTGGCTCTTTTGCAGCATGAGATTATTTCTTGAATGCAGAGAAAAATAGGAATTGAGTGGTCTTTACCCCTATAGCAACTGCTCCTATAAAACCTGCCTCCTTAAGCACCTGGGGTTATCTAGTGACAAGCGGGACCAGCCTTGACATCTTTCATTCCTCCCACCTGTTTCTCAGCTCTGGCCTTGTAGGCATGACCTTCCTGGGACCTTTCCAACAATCTGTGCCCACCATGCCCTGGGGACAGACCTAACCACCACCCTTTGCATGTGCTCTTTTCAAATGGGAGCTCGATGCTGTCATTAGTTTCTGCTTTCCTCTTCAGTGGCATGATTTGTAATTGTGAAGACATAATGTCCTCCCTTGGGCAAAATGTCCCAGTAAAAATTTATTAATGTGTTTCTCATTTACATTTCCTTGTGGGTGATATTCTGCCCACAATATTCCAGGGGCAATATTTCCCGTGATCTTCCACAGACAACTGGAGACTAAAGTGAGCCCAGGAAGAATACAACAAGAAAGATGAGTGAGCTTTTGATATCCAAAATAGGACTTTTGTGTCCATGACCACATTAGTCTCGAAAGCAATGCTCAAACTGCTGGGCAAAGATCCTCCTTCTAAATGCCTCTCCTTGCTGTGATGATCAGTTTGGTCACCTGGGCCACACCACACCAGTCCTTCCACCAACACTAAGTCTTTATGTGTTGGCGACATGTGGCGGCAAAGGGATTTTGTTGCTGTGATTAGCATCTGCCATCAGTGGTTTAAGTAAAGATTATTAACTCCTAATGATGTGAGTGACCCACCATCAGTAAGAAGACTTAAGAGCAAAGACTAAGGTTTTCCTGATACTACAATTGATCTTAGCCAAAACAAAGAAGAGATTAAGGTTTCCTGAGAAAGGGAAAATTCTTCCTCAAGACTGAGGCATCAAGTACCACTTGGGTCTCCAGCCTGCAGCCTGCCCTATGAATACTGGCCTTGGAGAGACAGTCTCCACAATCACACAAGCCATTCCTTATTATAGATGCATGTTGCCCAAATGTGTACACGCACACATGTAGACACATATATATACATCAGCATATACATGTGTCTGTGTGTGTGTGTCACCTCTTCCCTTGGGCTTCAAGTCCCATGAAGGCTGTATGTGGACAAAGGGCACCTCAGGAAGGTGACTAGGGACACCTGAAAAGCTTAAAGGCCTGCTTCTGGCTCCTCACCGAGTCCAGCATGGTTGGTGTGTGAAGGTCCAGCAATGTTGGGAGGTGGCTGGAGACCTGGACCTTGCAGGAATGCCATCTTGGAAAGCAGTGCAAGGAGTGAGCGCCCAGACCTCCAGGTGTGACTTTAAAAGGACTTCAACCCCCATGAGACCGTAGCCGTGTCAGTCAGCAAGGGGAAGCTTGCTCTCCCCACTCCTCACCAGAGTAGTGACTCATGAGAAACAACAGCGCCTCAACGGACCATGAGGAGAGAACCTTTTTCTTTGTCCATTTGAAGAGTTGTACTGGTAAGTTTGGAATCCCACCTAGACACTTGCTATAGCTCAGATACCGAGCTCAGAGCCTTACGGGCTGTGGTCTTATTCCCTTAGGGGCCATACCGTGATGTCCTTTTGCTCAAGAGGAAGCAGATGCTCAGAGATACAGAGAACCCCGTCTCAAGGCTGATAAAGAGAGATTAGGCTCCTATCCCCCACTCCTGGCCACTAGGCAGTCAGCTTTGGAAGAGCCAAAGATGCCATCCAGATTCCCTGCTTCCCCAGGAGCCTGGAGGCCCAGAATCCTGCTCAGCGTACCTGCCTTTGGGTGCTGCTCTTAGGCAGAAGAGATGCCGTCATGATGGTGACCACCACTCTCTTGTTAACAATAAAGAGGCTACAAAACGAAAATGTGGGGCCTCACAAGGAGCATGGGACTCACTCTCCTCTTTTCCTGGTCCTCCATCCCAACCCACGGCAGGTGAGCAACATGAAAGTAGTGCATCCTCTGTGCCAGGGCATACTATGTACCTGGTTGAGGAATGGGCAGAGGCCCCACCAAAGTTTCTGCCAAACACAGCTTGATGTTGCAATACCTGAGGTTGGGATGGTCTCTGCTTTGCTTTATCCTAAGGCAAAGTTGAGGGCCAACTGCTCATCCAAAGGGAACTGCACAAAAGACGCCTCTGGTACTTCTGCCCACCTTGGGATAGACCCAGGTTGTCTGCCTTCCTGGTGGTGGCTCCACAGAAGAACACACAATAAAGTACAAGGGGGTTTGCCAAGTCACACTAGGCCTCCTGGTTCCTGCTAAGTGCCCCTTGCTCAAGTCCATGCACATAGCGAGTGTAGACTGCCTTGTGTGTCTGCACACGAGTGCAGAAGGCCAACCCTGCAGGCAATTCTAACATGTCCCTAAACAGCAGCAGAGCAGACTTCTGTGGAGGTCAAGATGGTCTGTTGCAACTGCAAAAGCAGGCAGAATAGAACATAAGAAAGACTCCACCAGTTTCAGAGAGACTCTCCCCAGAAATGTGGGGTCTTGGTTTCACCCGCGAAGTTGATGAGCCCTCTGTGATTCTTCTGGGTCCTGCGATTCTGTCAACATGTGGTGGCTGTATTCTCTGAATCATCAAAGAGACTCCTTCCTATTGAGCTGAGATGACACCATGACAATGACAAGGGATCTGGATATTTGATGTGCTTCTCTTTTGAATTCATTGCCACTGTTTTAAGAAATGGAAAATTTCACCCAAAAGTCCCGAGTGATTTTGTCTTTGGAGTAGTGTTTTTCCCCAAGGGTTTCTCCTGTGTGTACAGGAGGTGCCAGGCAGAGCATTTTTAATGGGTCCCTGGTAAGGTGCAACTTAGAAAACTATCATGATGCCAGGCTCTTAAGATCCGTAAGCAGTTTTCTGGTTTACTTGTTTTTTAGGCTTTGTTTGATCTTGGGAGAATCGAGGCCTGGCCCCTCTGGGTTCTGGGAAAGAGAGGGGAGAATCCCACAGAGCCTCACAAAGGCCGCCTCTCTTCAAAGCTCCCGATGCACAGATCTGAGCTGGACTGGGCTGGGTTCCAGGCCCCACGAAAGGGGCTGGTAGGTGCCAGGGATAAGCCACTCAAAGGTTGGAGAGAGGACAGAAGGAGAGCCTGGGAAACTTGCAGGGACAGCCCAGGAGTGCTCTGTAGTCTCTCAAACCCAAGCTGGAAGAGGCAGAAATGAGCAGGGCCCCCCAAATCACATTTTCCCAGACGATATTTTAACCACAGCCATGCTGTGCCTCCTTCTTGATGTTTTACATTTTCCCTAGTGCGCAGAGGCCTCAGGGTGCAGTAGGAAGGCTGGAGGCTGCGGGTTTGAATCACAGTTTTGTCACTTCCTGACTGTGTAATCCTAGGCTACCCAAGGAAGTTGATCAAGGCTCCACAACTAGGAAGGGCCAATCCAAGAAGTGAACATTCATGATCCCATAACGTGAGCCGTGACACCAGGCTGCTGTGAATGTCCATCGTCACTGTGGGGGCTCCCCACTTGGCCAATGTCATCTCCTTTAAACCTTCAACAGGTCTCATTTTACAGAGGAGACACTGGGACACATTTGGCAACATGACAAGGTCACGCAGATGAAGATGGGCAGGTCCTGAACTCAAAATTGGGCCTAAGCCAGGCATTGTGGATCATGCCTGTAATCCTAACTGCCCAGGAGGTGGAGACCCCATCTCAACCAGAAAAAGCTGGATGTGGTGGTGGCATATGCCTGTCACCCCAGCTATGTGGTCACGGCCCAGCTATAGGAGGATCATGGCCAGGCATAAACACGAGACTCTATTTAAAAAATGACTAAAGCAAAAAAAAAAAAAACAAGGCTGATGGTGTGGCTCAGATGGTAGAGGTCCTGAGTTCAAACCCCAGGACCTGTAAAAAAAAAGAGAAAAATGGATCTATTGGCTCCAGAGCCTATAAGGCAATGACACATTTTATGGTTTCAAACTGTAATGGGGGAGACAAGGTAGAAGAGGTGCAGATGTGTGCTGTAGTTTCCACAGACATTTATGCATTTACCCATTTACTCATCAGAAAATGGGTATATGGAATCAAAAGCCCACGAGTGCCTATTCTGTGCTAGAATGCAGAGACCAGGCAACTGGCAGTCTGGAGACAGAGGCGAAGGAGTGAGGCAGGATTCCTCTATGTGCTGCAGGAGTTGGGGGGGGTGGGGCTCAGAGAATTCTAGAAGACAAGCACTGTTGGCCATATATTTCTCTATAGAGGCAAAACAAGGGCCTAGAGAGGAACTGGTGATATTGGGACTCTGTTATCTTCATGATCCCAAGACCCCAAGAAAAAGCTGATAGCAGCGATAGCAGGGCCTTCCCCAATCACAAATTAAAAAGGAACCCAATAGTCCTCATAAATCTACCATGAAGCCATTCAAAAGACAAAAATCTGTGGAGCCAGGCTGGACTCCCTGATAGGACTTGTCCCAGAGGCTCCTCAAGCCAACTCTTGCAGGAAAGGCAGGGTAAGAAGACCTTGACAAAATCAGATTGCTGTATTAAAATAGGATCTCTCCAGAGTGTGAAAAGCCACCTAGGAGGGGAGCAGAGTTGAAAGTTGAAGCACAGATCAGCTGAAGGGCCACGAGAGTACTCCTAGGTGGAGACACCAGTGCTTTGGGTGAGAAGGGTGGAGATAGAGAAGTGGATGGGTTCGAGAGTGATCGATGAGAAAAATGAACATAAATTAGCTATTAATCATAGGACTGGATGAGAGAGAAACGCATAATGTCTCTATTTGCAAAAGCACGTTAGTGCTGGTGGTGCCCATTAACCCAGGTTGGAAGTGAGCTGGGATTGGGGAAAAAGATGATGCATTTGCTTTGGTCCACATTATGCTTTACACACTAGGGAAAACTTGCAGATGAGATATCAGGCAAGCAGATAGACTCATAAGGCTTGTCCTCACTCTCCTGGCTTCCTGCCTGCATGACTGGCTGCTCTTCTTGGGTCCTTTGTTGGCTCCTCCCCACTTCCCTGATCGCTAAATGTTTGAATGCACAGGGCTCAGTCCTTGGAGCTCTCCCTTTTTCTGTCTATTCTCACCCTCTAGGTTATCTTGCAACTATCAGAAAATAACACCTTTACACTTACAACTCCTCAAAAGTAAATATTCTAATAAGGTTCCCTCCTGAATCCCATACCCAAATATCCAGCTGCCTCCTCCACCTCACCTGGATATCTAACAGGCACTCAAACCTGACTTGACCAATACACGGCTGGTGCATTTCTGCCCACCCCTTTCCCTACCATTCGCCTTCATCTTAGTACAGAGAACTGCATTTCTACCAATCATGCAAGCAAAAAAATCTACCAGGCTGGCCTGGTAGTGTGGAGTGCTCACTTTGGGCTGTATAACTAAGAATTCTCTCCTTCCATTAACCCTTCTCCATGTCCAATTCTTCAATAAATCCTATCAGTTTGACCTTCAAAACATATCCCAAACCCAGTCTCACCTTTCCATCTCCATATGGCTACCACTCTGGGCCAAACCAACATTGCCTCTACTTGAATTTTTGCAATAGCATCTATAATAGTTTCTTAGGGTTGCCATAAAAATCACCACAAACTTAGTGGCTTGAAATAATAGCAAACTCTTCTCTCATAGTTGGGAAACCAGAACTCAGAAATCAAGGTGAGTTTATCCTTATGATGATGTAGGGGTGAGTCCTTTGCCTCTTCCAGCTTCTGGTAACTATAGGTGTTCCTTGACTTGTAGCAAGGACTCCAGTCTCTACCAACCCCCATCTTCATGGGGCCTTCTACTGGTCTCCTTGCTTAAAAGAACACCTGTCATTGGATGTAGGTCTACCCAAGTAATTCAGGATATTATTTTGAGATCATTGCCTTAATAACATTTGCAAAGACCCTTTTTTTCCAAATAAGGTCCCATTCACAGGTTCTGAGTAGACATATTTTGGAGGGCAAGGCTACTATTCAACCAACTACTAGATCCAAACTGGTCTCCCTGCTTCTGCTCCTGTCCCTCCCCAACCAGTTCCTTCTCCTTAACAGTCCAAGCCACCCTTCCCCAGGCTTACAAAGCTCTGCGGACCCTGTCCCTGTTCACCTCTCTGACTTTGTCCATCCAGCATCATGCCCTAGTCCCAATGGCTTGCTTTCAGTTTCCCAGTGTGCTAAGCTCACTCTCACATGAGATCATTCTACTTGGTCCTTTTGCCTGCAGTGCTCTTCCCTATCCTCATATCACTGAATCATTCTTGGCCTTCACATCTCAGTTTGAATGATAGCTCACTGAGGACTTTCCTGACTACCAAGTCCACTTACTTTCTGTTACATCACACCATGTTCATTTCCCATTTGGGATTTTTTTTTCTCCTACTGTGTTATTCATCTCCCCACTAGCACGTAAACTCTGTGAAGACCAGAGATGGTGGCACATTTCTATAATCCCAGGTCTTCAGAGACTGAGGTAGGAGAATCACCAGTTCAAGACCATCCTGTCTCAAACAAACAAACGAATAAGATGAAAAATCAAATCCATTTCCCTGGCATTTTAAATGCACACGGTAAGAGTTCACAGGGAGAATGAATGCACAGGTGTAAAACTGGGCATGACCTTTGTTCATGGGCAAGAACAGGATTAGTTTTCTGGGGTTTCCCCTTCTGATGAAATCAGGTCATTGGGAAATCCCTAAGAAGACATGGGAATAAACATTCCCATGTTTATTCTGAAAGCAAATCACCCCTCCTTCAACTCCGGGGCTTTCATGGGGCAGAAGGACCAGTGGAGGCAATTTTCCCCCAAGATTCCCCAAAAACGAAGCTTCCTGAAAGTGGCAATCCCTGCTCTGCTCTCAGACAGGGCCCAAAGGGAAGGAAGAAGACCATAGCAAAACCCGAGCAAGCCAACTGACACATGGAGAAGGGATTTGATTAGCTCGTTCTCTCCAAAGACTATGCAAATGTGCAAAGCACATGAGAAGATGTTAGTCAGTAGGGAAATGCAAATCAAAACCGTAAGGAGTCTAGTTTCAGTGTTTTGCAGACTGCTAACCAGTTTTCCCAGCAGTTTTTGTTGAAGAGGCTGCTATTTCTCCATCGTATATTTTTAGCGCATTTGTCAAAGACAAGTTGCTCATAGTTGTGTGGCTTCATATCTGGGTCCTCTATTCTGTTCCACTGGTCTTCATGTCTGTTTTTGTGCCAGTACCATGCTGTTTTTATTGATATTGCTTTGTAATATAGTTTGAAGTCAGGTATTGTGATACCTCCAGCATTGTTCTTTTGACTGAGTATTGCCTTGGCTATTCGTGGCCTCTTGTGTTTCCATATAAATTTAATGGTAGATTTTTCAATCTCTTTAATGAATGTCATTGGAATTTTGATGGGAATTGCATTAAACATGTAGATTACTTTGGGGAGTATCGACATTTTTACTATGTTGATTCTACCAATCCATGAGCATGGGAGATCTCTCCACTTTCTAGAGTCTTCCTCAATCTCTTTCTTCAGAAGTGTATAGTTTTCCTTGTAGAGGTCTTTCACATATTTTGTTAGGTTTACACCTAGGTATTTGATTTTGTTTGAGGCTATTGTAAATGGAATTGTTTTCATACATTCTTTTTCAGTTTGCTCATTGTTAGTGTATAGAAATGCTAATGATTTTTCTATGTTGACTTTATATCCTGCTACCTTGCTATAGCTATTGATGATGCAGTCTGCAAAAAACTGAAACTAGATCCATGTATATCACCCTATACCAAGATTAACTCAAAATGGATCAAGGATCTTAATATCAGACCCCAAACTCTTAAGTTGATACAAGAAAGAGTAGGAAATACTCTGGAGTTAGTAGGTATAGGTAAGAACTTTCTCAATGAAACCCCAGCAGCACAGCAACTAAGAGAGAGCATAGATAAATGGGACCTCATAAAACTAAAAAGCTTCTGTTCATCAAAAGAAATGGTCTCTAAAGTGAAGAGAACACCCACAGAGTGGGAGAAAATATTTGCCAGCTATACATCAGACAAGGACTGATAACCAGAATATATAGGGAACTTAAAAAACTAAATTCTCCCAAAACTAATGAACCAATAAAAAAATGGGCAAGTGAACTAAACAGAACTTTCTCAAAAGAAGAAATTCAAATGTCCAGAAAACACATGAAAAAATGCTCACCATCTCTAGCAATAAAGGAAATGCAAATTAAAACCATGCTAAGATTCCACCTCACCCCTGTTAGAATAGCCATCATTAGCAACACCACCAACAACAGGTGTTGGCGAGGATGCAGGGAAAAAGGAACCCTCTTACACTGTTGGTGGGAATGTAGACTAGTACAACCACTCTGGAAAAAAATTTGGAGGCTACTTAAAAAGCTGGACATCGATCTACCATTTGATCCAGCAATACCACTCTTGGGGATATACCCAAAAGACTGTTACTCCAGAGGCACCTGCACATCCATGTTTATTGCGGCACTATTCACAATAGCCAAGTTATGGAAACAGCCAAGATGCCCCACCACTGACGAATGGATTAAGAAAATGTGGTATCTATACACAATGGAATTTTATGCAGCCATGAAGAAGAATGAAATGTTATCATTCGCTGGTAAATGGATGGAATTGGAGAACATCATTCTGAGTGAGGTTAGCCTGGCCCAAAAGACCAAAAATCGTATGTTCTCCCTCATATGTGGACATTAGATCAAGGGCAAACACAACAATGGGATTGGACTATGAGCACATGATAAAAGCGAGAGCACACAAGGGAGGGGTGAGGATAGGTAAGACACCTAAAAAACTAGCTAGCATTTGTTGCCCTTAACGCAGAGAAACTAAAGCAGATACCTTAAAAGCAACTGAGGCCAATAGGAAAAGGGGAACAGGACCTAGAGAAAAGGTTAGCTCAAAAAGAATTAACCCAGAAGGTAACACCCACGCACAGGAAATCAATGTGAGTCAATGCCCTGTATAGCTATCCTTATCTCAACCAGCAAAACCCCTTGTTCCTTCCTATTATTGCTTATACTCTCTCTACAACAAAATTAGAGATAAGGGCAAAATAGTTTCTGCTGGGTATTGAGGGGGGGAGAGGGAGGGGGCGGAGTGGGTGGTAAGGGAGGGGGTGGGGGCAGGGGGGAGATATGAACCAAGCCTTGTATGCACATATGAATAATAAAAGAAAAATGAAAAAAAAAACCGTAATGAGGTCATCGCACATTCATTAGCATAACTGGTCTTTAAAAAAAGAGAAATTAATAAGTGTTGGCAAGGATGTAGAGAACTCAGAACTCCTGTGCTTTGCTAGCGGGAGTGGAAAATGGTACAGCCACTGTAGAAAATAGTTTTGTGGTTCCCCAAGAAGTTAAACACAGAACGATCACGTGACCCAGCAATTCCACTCCTGTGCTATACACACAAAAGAATTACAAATTGTGCCTAAGCAAAAACTTGCACACAGATGTTCATCGCAGTGCTATTCACAATAGCTCAAAGATGGAAACAACGCAAGTGTCCATCCACAGACAAATGGATGAACAAAACATGGTCTACTCATATGCATTGAAATATTGTTCAGCCATAAGGTAGAATGAAGTATGGGTACATGCTGCAATGTGGGCAAAAGTCCACATCGTGTGTGCTTCCACTTACGTTAAATATCCAGAATAGGCAAACCCAGAGAGACAGAAAGAAGATTGGTGGCTGCCAGGGCTGAGGGGTGGAAGGTAGCGGAGAGTGACTGCAAATGGCTACAAGGTCTCCTTTGGGGGCAATGAAAGTGTTCTGAGACAGTGGTGTTGATGGCACAGTACCAGGAATGTCTTAAATGTCACTGAATCGTACACCTTTCAATGGTAGCTTCCAATATGTGTATTTTAGCACATTAAGAAAGTAAAAGGGAGACGACGAAGGAGATGAGGAGATTCCCAGTGGCAGGGGCAGCAGCAGGACCCTCTGTGAAGGCCTTCCCAAGGCCTAGATTCTGTGGAGGAGAGGAGAGGCTCTCCAGATGTGTTCCCTCTTTGGGTAGCCATTCCTGGCTTCCCGGGGTCATGTCACTGAGTTGGAGCCCCAGGACAGGGGAGAACTCCTGCTACAAGCATCAGGAACTCCAATTCAGGTGGGACCCAGAAGGGCTTGGGAAACATGAAGCTCCACCATGACAGGAAGGCCATTCAGAAGCTGACCTCTGCCACAGGCCACATTCTTGCTCTCCCCCACCACTCTGCTGCCACCACTACCAACCATCTGTGACAACTGTGTCACTGCAGATGTCTTTGAAGGGGCAGCAGTGAGGGCTTCTCTCAGGCCACAGGGGCCCACTGGCAGAACGGACCTGCACCCAAGGGTGCTTCCACAGCACACACCCCTACCCTGGCGCTGGTGACTTGTGAAATCGTGCTGGTCTGTCTCCAGTTGGCTCTATGAACTGGGGCACTGTTTTCCCAGGCCTCAGTTGATTGAATCTCTACCTTTCCTTCTAGTGACGCTTAGCTCAAGAGAGTACTTCTGTTGTGGAGTCCTGAGTCCAGGCTGCCTTGGTTCAAATTTGACTGCTACCTCTTGCTAGCTACAGGATCTCAAAGCGCCTTACTTCTGCCCAGCCCCAACCTATGGATTGATAAACTGGTGTAATAAGATCCGCCTCAGAGGGTGGCTGCAAGGATCAAGTGAGATCCCCCACTGTAGGGAGAGCAGCTGTCCCCATGCTTGACACGTGGTCAGACTCAGTGACTGCTAGCTATTAGCATCTTAGCAGTGCACTCTTGATTGTCCTTAAATGTACCTAACACCACCAGGATTGCTACAAATGCTGAGAAACTTACAGAGACCCGAGGCTGCTGTGCTGCGGTATGGGTGGCCTCCTATTTGTTAATTCTTCTTCACCATGGCAGGACCTGGGGATTGGAGGGCCATCGTGCACAGCTCTCCTGAGGTCTAGGGGAATGTGGCCGGAATAAGAGGGCCGTTTTCTTGGCATCTGGGCACTTGGCTGGATTCTGCATTCCTGGGGAGACTGTTTCTTGATACTGAATTGATTATTCTAATCAAGGCACTTCAGTGCTCAAACTGTTAAATATAAATAGGTTAGTGCAGTGTGAAAACGTGGCTGAAAGGAATTAAATGGGAGCACGCTTTCCTGAGAGGAGGCTAAAATAAGCACGCGGTTAGCATGCAGAAGCGGCAATAATAGAAACCCCAGGCTCTGACTGACACGGTTGCGCCAAATGAGGCTCCACATGGTCCCCAAAGCGATCATTCTTCAAGATGCAATCTGGAGGCTGTCGACAAACCCAGACCCTGAGCCAGAATGGAATCTTTCCCAGTCCAGGGAATGCCACAATGGGTGGGACAATGAAATGCAGGGAAGGTGCTAGCGGGAACTAGACCTGGGTAAACACTAAGGGCATTCTGGGGCACTTGGTAGTAGACACATGGGTATACTTTGCAGCAGGGTTCCCGGGCTTCCTTCTGGAAGAAAGGCTGGATCACCAAGATTATGATGCTAGCTCAAAACCACCTTGGACTTGAGCAGGGTCAGGGGAAGGAAGCTTACGGGAAACAGGTGGGACAAAGGCATGTAAAACAGCAGTAAGGGGCCCACTGAGCAAAGATGCCCTGGGAGGGTGGTGCTGGAGGTGGTTGCTCAAAATCTCACTCCCCCTGGCATCTTTGGATGCAAGTGGGAGGCTGCATCTCATTGCAGGCAGGCAGACTCCATGGCCAAAATTGAAAAGCACCAGATGTTGGGATAGAAGGTAGCCCCTGGCATCCCACAAACTTCAACTTTCCTTCCATCTCTGTTATTGATTGAGTTAGTTGTCCCCACCCCCAGATCACATACTGAAGTCCTAGCCCTCCAGTATCTCAGAATGTGAATTTATTTGGAAATAGAGTCTTGATGATAAAATTACTTAAGGTCATACAGGATCAGGGTGGGTCTTTAGCCCAGTATGGCTGGTGTCCTTATAAGAAAGGGAAATTTGGGCACAGAGACAAGGTTACAGTGCCAAAGCCAAGGAGCAACAAAACTTACCAGAAAGGTAGGGAAGAAGCAGGAAGCCGATTTTCCCCTACAGCCCTCAGAAGGAGCCAGCCCCGCCAACACCTTGATTTCAGACCCCTTGCTTCTGGAACTGTGAGACAACGCACTGCTGTTGTTTCAGCCACCAGTTTGTGGTACTTGGTACTTGGTTATGGCAGCCAGAGCAAATGAACATGGCCTTCCTCCCATAGCTTGGCCAACTGAACAGAATGGGCAATGAGACTAAGTCAGGCTACGTGTTGTGGTCATGGAGAGGCCAGGCCAGGGAAGGCCAAGACAGAAACTGAAGTGGCTTTGGAAGGACGGGGGCGGGTACTTCTCTGAGAGTGGGAGCCACATATCAGTACACTGTGTCCAAGCTAGAGTTCTTCAGGACCCTCGCCCCCGCCATCTCACCTCCACAAAGCCACAGAGGCTCCTGGACTTCTGCTGAGGTGGGCAGGGAAATTGCATGTGGCAGAGCGTAGTCAGTACAGGTGTTGGTGTCCCGTTTCTGGGGACCCAGTGGGAGAGACTTAGAAATACCAAGCTTCCTCTGCAGAGGCTCCCTAAAGACTGAGGAGAAGGGCACGTGGACCTGAGGCCAGCCTGAAGCACCATCTCCCACCCTTCTTTTGCAGCACTGGGGCTGGAACCCAGGGCTCTGTGTATGCTAGGCAAGTGCTCTACCACCCAGCTACAGCCTCAACCCCCAAGGTTACCCTTTGACACCATCTACTCCAGCTTAAAGATTTTTTTTTTTTTAGTGATACTGGGGTTTGAACTCAGGGTCTTGCTAGGAAGGTGCTCTGCCACTTGAGCCACTCTGCCAGCCTTACTCTAACTTAAAAATCCACATGGTTTGCATTCTAATACACAGTGCATCCATGTTTGTTTAAACATAATAAAATAAACTTCCTGTTACTTAGTCATTAAAGTAATGCTTTGTCCCCAGTTCTAGAGTAAAATAGAACCTCCAGGAAGATGAGTCAAGGCTACATGGTTCCCAGCTGGAGATGCCAGGCATTCTACCAGTGCTGGCCACTTAATCTTCCCCAAAGAGCAAAAGGTGCCTCCTGCAGGCTGCCCTCAGGACTCAAGCCAGAAAGGTCACTGCTCATCTTCTCCCTACCTCCACCCCCGAGCTGATACCTGCTCCTCCAGCCCACCCACGCCATCCCTGGCAGACCCTGCGTGTGTTCCCCGCCCCTGTGAGGGTTCAAGACCTTACATATCTCTGCCAGGCAGTAGCCCTCCCCTTACATGCCCCCAGCATCTGGCAATCAGCCCTGCCTATGACCATTTGGGACACTAGGCCCATGTCAGAGGAACTGGAGGCATTAGGGGTTTAGGCATGTTTCATCTCTTGACCTTGAACGCGAACTCATTTATTTCCTGGAGTACTTATAAATGACAACAGGAAGTGGTCACAGGGTTGTGAGGAAAAAGACATGACATTACAGGATGGTAAGTGCTTTAACCAAGGCAAACTCAAGAGACTATGAGACCACAAGGTAAGGAGGCCAACCCTGGCCAGGGGAGGGAAGTGAAGAGGGAGGTGCCACTCTTGCAGGAAGTGATGTCTCCCATGAAGCCTGAGAAACCACAAGAGTCTGAGGACAGAAGAGCATCCTAGGGGAAGTTCCTGCTGGGGTGGGGGGGGGGGTTGCTGAACTTCCAACAATCAGAGAATCCACTGGTGTTATTTGGCTGAGAATTTCAAAGTGCCCTGAGCAAGACTGGCAGGTCTGGTGTCCCAGGGTAAGTGCCTATGAACGAATCAGCCCACTTTGTCCTGACAGGGCTCCCCTGAGCAAAGATCGAGGGGTCTGCAGGAAGAAGAGGGAGTGAGGCTGTCCCATTGGTGGAACTTTCTCTTCCCCCATGCTCATGGCTGAGGAGGCTGCTAAACCAGAGATGGCTTGGAAAATCTCTCTGGGTTGTAGGTCATGCTCCTAGAAAGTGGGCATGTATTCGTGGGATTCCGAACTCAAATGTTCAGTTCCCCTCAGCGCCAGTGACTGATTTCAGGGAGATTTTAGCTTCATGGTGGAGGGGAGGATTCTCGTGCTGGCTGAGTCAAACCCCCAACCGTTTACCCACAGTGGCCCCAGACGGTCTCCTGGATTCCAGAGTGTGCAGCACTCCACCCCTCCATGACGGAATGGCCAAGTAGTCCATTAGAAGCATGGAAAAAGCCTGGCAAGAGGGAGTGACCAGGATGAAGAGGCTGGGTTCCTGCCCCCCAGTTCCAGTCAGAGCGGCTCCATTGTAACATGATTGCCTGTGGGCTCTTCACCTTAGGTTTCCCTTGGAAGAGGGGTCCGCTGCTTTTATACTGCACCACACTCTGACCTGAGCCTCAGCTGAGGTCCTTCCTTCCCTACATAAGAAGGGAGACATGACCCTTCAGGCAGGGGCTCTCTGCCTGCAACCCAACCAACGCCCCTCTTGGAACTCGGGTAATTTCTCTGCCGTGTGTGGCTGGGAGGAGATCCAAGGCCTGGCACGGAGAAAGCCCTTCTGGGGCAGGGACTAGTACATGGCCCTAGGGCAGTATTAATAACCAGACAGAGGGCACCAGTGGGTGTCAAATCCAGAAGGTGAGACAAGGACAGGCAGGCACAGAAGGTTGAAGTGAGCAGCCAGGAAAGCCATGTGAGGAAAGGAGGATGGGTCAGACCTGGGGCAGGCCCAGCCAGACAGGCCTCTGGCTCCCTGTGGCTGTCAGTCAGGGCTTCCCCATGGGAGGAGGTGCGGGGACTTCGGGCTGCTTCAGTGTTTGCACACAGGCACTTCCTGCTTCCACTCAGCCTCTGTATATACAGGATTCTGCCTGTAGCAATGGCTTCCCCCCACATCTACCCCCGTCTGACCCCTAGCCCCTTACCCAAACCACTAGGACATTGCACCCACCTACCCATTCATTCACTCATTTTCCCCTCAGCAAATACTGCAAAGCAGACCCTTAGGCCACAGAAGACCCAAGACAGTCCCTGTCCTCCCAGAGTTGACACTAAAAAGAACCTCAGTGACCACACAGTGGCAGTAGTGCTGTGACAGAGGAAGCATGAGACTACCTGACTTGGCCTGGGGGTGCAAACAAGGATGGGGCCCTGTGACACACAAGTCCAGATGAAATGCAGGAACCTAGGTTTTAGCTGAATAGCACATGGCATTTCCTTCTGTGACAGCCCCTGATCCAAGAGTGAGCAAGTTATCTAAGTAGGCCCATCAAGAGCTTTACTGACTCTCTTGCCCTATGGCCCTCTTTGCCCATATTAGGGACACAGGGGGAATCAATCTTGAGATGAATGCTATGAATAGCAGTGAGGAGAGGCAGGGAAAAACTTGGTGCTTGACAGTAGTTGGGTCTGCCCTCTCTCTGGACTTCCTGTTAAATAAGTCAATAATTCCTCATTAAGTTTAAAAATTAAAAAGCAGACCAAAGAGCATTGCAAGCTGGGGTGATAGACAAAGGCCAGGAAGGCTTGACAAAGATCAGGAAAATCTCCACGGAGCTGAATCACCAGCACTTTAACAGGGCATGGGTGGTTAGTTTAGGAAAAGCTGCAAAGGGAAAGCTAGGAAGCCTCCCCCTAGCCCACTGCAGGCAGCTCAGGGATGACACCTGCTTTTGCTGTTCTGGGGCCTGGGCCATGTGTCTGAGTATTGGTAGCATCTCCCAGAAGTCTCATGCCTCCTGGCCTCTCTGGCTCCACAGCCTGGCTTGCCAAGGCCCACTCCCTGCCCTTCCACTCTGAAAGGCAGGCCCTGGTTGGAATGTCACCAGACTCATTTGATGAGGTGGTAGAAGGGAGGTGGAAGAGGGGAGGAGGAAACAGAGGAGGAGGAAGCCTGAGAGTGTCCGTCAAGTGGTGAGAAATGATGCTGGAGCCGGAAGGAAGGACTTGGGCTCCACAAGTGTTCTAAAATATGGGCTAGAGAGCTAGCATTTGATCCAGAAGGCCATGGAGAGGCCTAGGAGTTTTGATCAGTAGCAGACATGTTCAGATCTGTGCATTAGAAAGATCTCCCTGGCATCGGAGGTGTGATGGAAGGCTCTGCTGGTTAGTGCACAAATTAGTCCCTACATGCTTCCAAAATGGGTTTAAGGCAGAGTTCCAGAATCAGAGCAGACATGGACTGAGTGGGTCCCTGTTGTTCTGAGCCAGTCCGAAGGACCAGCCCATCCTTGCGACATTCTAGCCTCAGGACTGACCTGAAGATGCCTCTGGGCTCTGGCTTCTATGAAAGTGGCCAACTGAAGTTGGCTGGAATGCCTGGGAACCTTCCCTGGGAAGGGAGGGTGGCCCCTGAAAGCCTCAGTGCTCTTTGTTAAGGTCTTCTGCAGATTCCCTGTACTTCCACAAGTTTTAGAAGGCAGCAGGAACTAGTTCAGAAGCACTGCTCATCTGAATACCTACCACTAGCTCACACCAGGGTTGGGGACAATTTCCCTTGCTGTGGGCCTAAGCAGAGAGATTTCTCTCTGAGGTGACCATGTCCACCTTTCAACAGAAGCTGTCTTTCCATTACCAAGGTGAGCGAGAGCCCCAGAAGTTTCTTTGGGGTTATCCAGATGTGAAAGACATAGGACTCTCTAACACATCAGCGCTAGACACTAGCTGAGGAAAGTACAAACGATGGTGGTTTGGTTTCATTTCTCAAGAGGGAAAATGCCAAGGGAAGTTCTTGGAGCAGGACAGTGGGTCCTTATGTGAACTGAGTGGGCACTTATGCCAAGGCCCAGTAATTCCTGGCATAAAGCTACCTACCATTTTCTGCCTTTGCCTGAAGCTGATCCCTGATGAGGTCTTGCAGTCCTGAGGCCTAATGGGCATTAGGTAGAGAAAGCTGCTTTCAAAAAAAAAAAGCTACAATCCACATAGCATTTAGCTTAAAATTAAAAATGTAAAGGGTGTAATTCAGTGGCCTTTAGTACAAGCACAATCTTGTGCACCAACATCTCTACCTGGTTCTAAAACATTTCTATTGTCCAAAAAGGCACCTTGCAACCATTAAGCTACCACTCCTTATTCCACCCTCCAGCCTGGGTTTCTGTCTCTATGAATTTACCTATTCTGGACATTTCCAGAAGCAGAATCACATAATATGTGGCTTTTTGTATTTGGATGCTTTCACTTAAAATAATAGTGTGAGCTTCATCTATATTGTACTCTATATCATTGCTTCATTCCTTTTTATGGCTGAATAATATTCCATTGTGTGGCAATACCATATTTTGTCTATCCGTTCATCAGTTGATGCCATTTGGGTTGTTTCTGCCTCTTCGTCGTTATGAATAATGCTGCTGTAGACGTTGGTGTCTTTGTATGAACACCTGTTTCAATTATTTGGGGTTCATATTGGAAGTAGAATTGCTGGGTCACATGGTATTTTGATGCTTAAGTGTACTAGAAAACACTGAGGTGCTTTCTTAGGGTTGCCTTGGAAAAGCCAGTGCCCAGGGGAGCCCATGCCCCATCCTAGTGATTAGAAGAACCAACCCAGGCAGGCTAGAACCCTCAGCACCGTCAATCCCCATCAAGCCACCTCCTTCCCTACCCAGCAGTGCAGGACCTCCTCACCAAGATGGTCATGAGCTATTAGGCCAATTATCAGAAGCTGCATTTGAACAGATTTTGTCCCCTGGTCATTCATCAGAGCCTGGTCTCCAAATCCCAAAAGGGCAATGTGAGGGGAAGGATGAAACCTCCCAAGGGGCTGTCACAGGAGATGTCACACAGGGGAAGGCAGTGCTGCTGAGGGGTACTTCAGCCTTGCCACTTCCCTCTAAACCCTAACTTGGAGCAGGCGTCCTCATCATGAATGAGCCCCTGCTGTAGTTCTCATGAGAAAAGACTGCTGCTGAGCCCCAACCCACATGGCATCCTATCTTTTGGGTGAGCCTGATAGCCTCTTCTCCTTGGGGCCAAACTGCCTCTCAGGGCCCACAAGTCAAGATGCACAACACACAGCCCCTGCAGGCCTTCTCTGGGGCAAGCCCTGGGCTGTGGGAGCCATGGATTCAGTTAGAACACATTCACTCAGGCATTGACTCAATCTCCATGTGTGGAGAACCTACCATGTGCCAGGAGCTGAACACTGGGGATAGAGCCCAGAAGAGGCCACAAGTGACTTCTGACCTCACGGAGCCCACATTCAAGAGGGAGGTAGGAGAAAAAGTAAAAATATCACAACAGATACCACTTCACGCCAACTAGGATGTGTAACATCTGAATGATAAATAATATAATAAGTGTTAACAAGGATATGGGGAAATTATTTTTTTTTAATGTATTTGTCAACTTTTATTTTATTTTATTTTTTTTTTCATTTTTCTTTTATTATTCATATGTGCATACAAGGCTTGGTTCATTTCTCCCCCCTGCCCCCACCCCCTCCCTTACCACCCACTCCACCCCCTCCCGCTCCCCCCCTCAATACCCCGCAGAAACTATTTTGCCCTTATCTCTAATTTTGTTGTAGAGAGAGTATAAGCAATAATAGGAAGGAACAAGGGGTTTTCCTGGTTGAGATAAGGATAGCTATACAGGGCATTGACTCACATTGATTTCCTGTGCGTGGGTGTTACCTTCTAGGTTAATTCTTTTTGATCTAACCTTTTCTCTAGTTCCTGGTCCCCTTTTCCTATTGGCCTCAGTTGCTTTAAGGTATCTGCTTTAGTTTCTCTGCATTAAGGGCAACAAATGCTAGCTAGTTTTTTAGGTGTCTTACCTATCTTCACCCCTCCCTTGTGTGCTCTCGCTTTTATCATGTGCTCAAAGTCCAATCCCCTTGTTGTGTTTGCCCTTGATCTAATGTCCACATATGAGGGAGAACATATGATTTTTGGTCTTTTGGGCCAGGCTAACCTCACTCAGAATGATGTTTTCCAATTCCATCCATTTACCAGCGAATGATAACATTTCGTTCTTCTTCATGGCTGCATAAAATTCCATTGTGTATAGATACCACATTTTCTTAATCCATTTGTCAGTGCTGGGGCATCTTGGCTGTTTCCATAACTTGGCTATTGTGAATAGTGCCGCAATAAACATGGATGTGCAGGTGCCTCTGGAGTAACAGTCTTCTGGGTATATCCCCAAGAGTGGTATTGCTGGATCAAATGGTAGATCGATGTCCAGCTTTTTAAGTAGCCTCCAAATTGTTTTCCAGAGTGGTTGTACTAGTCTACATTCCCACCAACAGTGTAAGAGGGTTCCTTTTTCCCCCGCATCCTCGCCAGCACCTGTTGTTGGTGGTGTTGCTGATGATGGCTATTCTAACAGGGATGAGGTGGAATCTTAGCGTGGTTTTAATTTCCATTTCCTTTATGGCTAGAGATGGTGAGCATTTTTTTCATGTGTTTTCTGGCCATTTGAATTTCTTCTTTTGAGAAAGTTCTGTTTAGTTCACATGCCCATTTCTTTATTGGTTCATTAGTTTTGGGAGAATTTAGTTTTTTAAGTTCCCTGTATATTCTGGTTATCAGTCCTTTGTCTGATGTATAATTGGCAAATATTTTCTCCCACTCTGTGGGTGTTCTCTTCAGTTTAGAGACCATTTCTTTTTTTTTTTTTTTTCATTTTTCTTTTATTATTCATATGTGCATACAAGGCTTGGTTTATTTCTCCCTCCTGCCCCCACCCCCTCCCTTACCACCCACTCCACCCCCTCCCGCTCCCCCCCTCAATACCCAGCAGAAACTATTTTGCCCTTATCTCTAATTTTGTTGTAGAGAGAGTATAAGCAATAATAGGAAGGAACAAGGGGTTTTGCTGGTTGAGATAAGGATAGCTATACAGGGCATTGACTCACATTGATTTCCTGTGCGTGGGTGTTACCTTCTAGGTTAATTCTTTTTGATCTCACCTTTTCTCTAGTTCCTGGTCCCCTTTTCCTATTGGCCTCAGTTGCTTTAAGGTATCTGCTTTAGTTTCTCTGCATTAAGGGCAACAAATGCTAGCTAGTTTTTTAGGTGTCTTACCTATGCTCACCCCTCCCTTGTGTGCTCTCGCTTTTATCATGTGCTCATAGTCCAATCCCCTTGTTGTGTTTGCCCTTGATCTAATGTCCACATATGAGGGAGAACATACGATTTTTGGTCTTTTGAGCCAGGCTAACCTCACTCAGAATGATGTTCTCCAATTCCATCCATTTACCAGCGAATGATAACATTTCGTTCTTCTTCATGGCTGCATAAAATTCCATTGTGTATAGATACCACATTTTCTTAATCCATTCGTCAGTGCTGGGGCATCTTGGCTGTTTCCATAACTTGGCTATTGTGAATAGTGCCGCAATAAACATGGATGTGCAGGTGCCTCTGGAGTAACAGTCTTCTGGGTATATCCCCAAGAGTGGTATTGCTGGATCAAATGGTAGATCGATGTCCAGCTTTTTAAGTAGCCTCCAAATTGTTTTCCAGAGTGGTTGTACTAGTCTACATTCCCACCAACAGTGTAAGAGGGTTCCTTTTTCCCCGCATCCTCGCCAACACCTGTTGTTGGTGGTGTTGCTGATGATGGCTATTCTAACAGGGGTGAGGTGGAATCTTAGCGTGGTTTTAATTTGCATTTCTTTTATTGCTAGAGATGGTGAGCATTTTTTCATGTGTTTTCTGGCCATTTGAATTTCTTCTTTTGAGAAAGTTCTGTTTAGTTCACCTGCCCATTTCTTTATTGGTTCATTAGTTTTGAGAGAATTTAGTTTTTTAAGTTCCCTGTATATTCTGGTTATCAGTCCTTTGTCTGATGTATAGTTGGCAAATATTTTCTCCCACTCTGTGGGTGTTCTCTTCAGTTTAGAGACCATTTCTTTTGATGAACAGAAGCTTTTTAGTTTTATGAGGTCCCATTTATCTATGCTATCTCTTAGTTGCTGTGCTGCTGGGGTTTCATTGAGAAAGTTCTTACCTATACCTACTAACTCCAGAGTATTTCCTACTCTTTCTTGTATCAACTTAAGAGTTTGGGGTCTGATATTAAGATCCTTGATCCATTTTGAGTTAATCTTGGTATAGGGTGATATACATGGATCTAGTTTCAGTTTTTTGCAGACTGCTAACCAGTTTTCCCAGCAGTTTTTGTTGAAGAGGCTGCTATTTCTCCATCGTATATTTTTAGCTCCTTTGTCAAAGATAAGTTGCTCATAGTTGTGTGGCTTCATATCTGGATCCTCTATTCTGTTCCACTGGTCTTCATGTCTGTTTTTGTGCCAGTACCATGCCGTTTTTATTGTTATTGCTTTGTAATATAGTTTGAAGTCAGGTATTGTGATACCTCCTGCATTGTTCTTTTGACTGAGTATTGCCTTGGCTATTCGTGGCCTCTTGTGTTTCCATATAAATTTAACAGTAGATTTTTCAATCTCTTTAATGAATGTCATTGGAATTTTGATGGGAATTGCATTAAACATGTAGATTACTTTGGGGAGTATCGACATTTTTACTATGTTGATTCTACCAATCCATGAGCATGGGAGCTCTCTCCACTTTCTATAGTCTTCCTCAATCTCTTTCTTCAGAAGTGTATAGTTTTTCTTGTAGAGGTCTTTCACATCTTTTGTTAGGTTTACACCTAGGTATTTGATTTTGTTTGAGGCTATTGTAAATGGAATTGTTTTCATACATTCTTTTTCAGTTTGCTCATTGTTAGTGTATAGAAATGCTAATGATTTTTCTATGTTGATTTTATATCCTGCTACCTTGCTATAGCTATTGATGATGTCTAGAAGCTTCTGAGTAGAGTTTTTTGGGTCTTTAAGGTATAGGATCATGTCATCTGCAAATAGGGATATTTTGACAGTTTCTTTACCTATTTGTATTCCTTTTATTCCTTCTTCTTGCCTAATTGCTCTGGCTAGGAATTCCAGTACTATGTTGAATAGGAGTGGAGATAGTGGGCATCCTTGTCTGGTTCCTGATTTTAGAGGGAATGGTTTTAATTTTTCTCCGTTAAGTATAACGCTGGCTGTAGGTTTGTCATATATAGCTTTTATAATGTTGAGGAACTTTCCTTCTATTCCTAGTTTTCTTAGAGCTTTTATCATGAAATGATGTTGGATCTTATCAAAGGCTTTTTCTGCATCCATTGAGATGATCAAGTGGTTTTTGTCTTTGCTTCTGTTAATGTGGCTTATTACGTTTATTGATTTTCGTATGTTGAACCACTCCTGCATCCCTGGGATGAAGCCTACCTGGTCGTGGTGAATAATCTTTTTGATGTGTTGCTGAATTCGATTTGCCATTATTTTGTTGAGGATTTTTGCATCAATGTTCATTAAGGAGATTGGCGGCCTATAGTTCTCCTTTTTGGAGGTGTCTTTGCCTGGTTTTGGGATAAGTGTAATACTGGCTTCATAAAATGTGTTTGGCAGTTTTCCTTCCCTTTCTATTTCATGGAACAGTTTAAGGAGGGTTGGTATCATTTCTTCTTTAAAGGTCTGATAGAATTCAGCAGAGAATCCATCAGGTCCTGGACTTTTCTTTTTGGGGAGACTCTTGATTGCTGCTTCAACTTCATTTTTTGTTATAGGTCTATTCAGGTGATTAATTTCCTCTTGGTTCAGTTTTGGATGATCATATGTATCTAGAAATCTGTCCATTTCTTTTAGATTTTCAAATTTATTTGAATATAGGTTCTCAAAGTAGTCTCTGATGATTTCCTGGACTTCCATGGTGTTTGTTGTTATCTCCCCTTTTGCATTCCTGATTCTACTAATTTGGGTTTTTTCTCTCCTCATTTTAGTCAGGTTTGCCAGAGGTCTATCGATCTTGTTTATTTTTTCAAAGAACCAACTTTTTGTTTCATTAATTCTTTGTATGGTTTTTTTGGTTTCTATTTCGTTGATTTCAGCTCTTATTTTTATTATTTCTCTCCTTCTATTTGTTTTGGGATTTGCTTGTTCTTGTTTTTCTAGGAGTTTGAGATGTATCATTAGGTCATTGATTTGGGATCTTTCAATGTTTTTAATATATGCACTCATGGCTATAAACTTTCCTCTCAAGACTGCCTTAGCTGTGTCCCATAGGTTCCGGTAGGTTGTGTTTTCATTTTCATTGACTTCTAGGAACTTTTTAATTTCCTCTTTTATTGCATCGATGATCCATTCTTCATTAAGTAATGAGTTATTTAGTTTCCAGCTGTTTGCATGTTTTTTGTCTTTACTTTTGTTGTTGAGTTCTACTTTTACTGCATTGTGGTCAGATAGTATGCATGGTATTATTTCTATTTTCTTATATTTGCTGAGGCTTGCTTTGTGCCCTAGGATATGATCTATTTTGGAGAAGGTTCCATGGGCTGCTGAGAAGAATGTATATTGTGTAGAGGTTGGATGAAATGTTCTGTAGACATCTACTAGGTCCACTTGATCTATTGCATATTTTAGATCTTGGATTTCTTTATTGAGTTTTTGTTTGGATGACCTATCTATTGATGATAATGGAGTGTTAAAGTCTCCCACAACCACTGTGTTGGCGTTTATATATGCTTTTAGGTCTTTCAGGGTATGTTTGATGAAATTGGGTGTGTTGACATTGGGTGCGTACAGATTGATGATTATTATTTCCTTTTGGTCTATTTCCCCTTTTATTAGTATGGAATGTCCTTCTTTATCTCGTTTGATCAATGTAGGTTTGAAGTCTACTTTGTCAGAGATAAGTATTGCTACTCCTGCTTGTTTTCGGGGGCCATTGGCTTGGTAAATCTTCTTCCAGCCTTTCATCCTAAGCATATGCTTATTTCTGTCGGTGAGATGAGTCTCCTGTAAGCAACAAATTGTTGGATCTTCTTTTTTAATCCATTTTGTCAAACGGTGTCTTTTGATGGGTGAATTAAGTCCATTAACATTAAGTGTTAGTACTGATAGGTATGTGGTGATTCCTGCCATTTAGTTATCTTAGTTGTTTGAAGGTTTGATTGTGTGTACCTAACTTGATGTTACTCTCTACTGTCTTGCTTTTTCTTATCCTGTGGTTTGGTGCTGCCTGCCTTTTCATGGTTAAGTTGGGTGTCACTTTCTGTGTGCAGGATCCCTTGCAGAATCTTTTGTAATGGTGGCTTTGTGGTCACATATTGTTTTAGTTTCTGGTAGGAAGGAAGAATGGTACAGCCACTGAAGAAAACAGTCCAGTAGTCATTCAAAATGTTAGACACTGAGCCATCATTTTACCCAGCCATTCCACCCAAGTTAACTGAAAACAAATGTTCACACAGACCTTGTGCACCCGTGCCCACAGCATCTGCATTCACAAGAACAGACAAAAGGCAAAAATAACCCAAATGTTGGGCTATTTTGTGGCCTAGTCACCTAATAGAACATTACTCAGTTATAAGCAGAAATGAAGTTCTGATATGTACCACAGCCTGGCGGCCCTTGAGACATTACACCAAGTGTAACGTCCAGAGCAGGCAAATCCATCGAAACAGAGAGCAGAGGAGTGTGTGGCCACGGACCACATGGGTATGAAGGAACATGGAGTGTTTGCTAGTAGATATGGGTCTCCCTTCGGTGGGATGAAGTTGTTTTGGAACTAGATAGAGGTGATGGTTGCAGAGCTTTGTAAAAGTACTAAATGCTACTGAATTGCACATTTCAAAAATGATTACGTTTGTGCTCTGTGAATTTTACCTCTTCTTTCAGTGAAAAGCAAAAGCATTGCTTGATTTTGACAGTGGCAAGTGCTATGTTAAATTGGAAGAGAATAATCAGGGTAGGGGTAGGATCGGTTTTAGCTGAAGAGGTCAATAAAGTCTTCTCCGAAGAAGTGACATTTAAACTGAGACTCAGAAGTAATGAGCTAGTCCCAACAAGACCTGGGAGAGAGCACTGTGAGCCAATAGGATGCAAAAGACTGGGATGCAGTCTTCACAGCCCAGTGTAAGAGACAGATGTGCTGAGAGACAGCAAAAGAATCACTTTCAGACAGATAAGCAGTTGACGGCCCTACCACGTTGCACATGCTGGATTTCCTCTGATATCCTAACCAGGACAGGCACAGAGCACCTGGGAACCCACAAGACAGCACTGAACTCAGTCTACCTATACTTATGAAGTAGGAAAGGGTCATACAATCCCTGAGCTGGGGCTTGAAGAACGGACCAGAGTTACCCAGGGAAGAAAGGGTAAGGGGAAGCCATGAATGCCTGAATCTCAGGGATTACCTCCTCTATCCCCCTCAATTAATGAATGGGGAAACTGAGGCATGGGGCAGCAGTTGAGCAAACCACTGAGCACGAAAGTCACAGAGAGAGATAATGGGGAACCATTTAGGCACTGGATTCACAAAGAATGGCATTTGAACCTGGCCTTATCACCCTGTTGCTATAGGATCCTGCATAATACTTTTTGCTGTCTGAGACTCAGTTTTCCGTCTATAAAACGAGAATAATAAATATGACCTATCAGAGTCATTGTGAAGGACTCTGTAATGTGGAAAACTGAAATCAGGAAATTGAAGTATTTATCTGTCTATCTATCTATCAATCTATCTACCAGTCTGTCTCTCTATAGTAGCTGTTCCCTAGTCCACAGCTCAGACCACTTGACTAAGTGGCCTTTGTACCCAAAACATCAGAGTAGCCCTGAAGAACAGTCCCCTCCAGAGAAACAAATTACCACTACACATCTCATTACCAGTGTATTTTAAATGGGACACAGGGTAGTGGGCACCAAGCATTAGAAGGAGCCCTGCAGAGGAAAATGAAAGAGTCACTTGTCTAGCAGTCAACGTCCCTTTCAGAATCAAGGCATGCTCTGGGTGAACATCAGTGGAGCAAGGCAGAGAGCTGAAATTCACCATTCTGTTTTCTTTTGAGTGACATGGAATGCTCATTTCTATGCAAAGAAAAACAAAACAACCAATGCCATTGTTCTGACATCAATTCAAAGCACTTTTGGTGGGAGCACTTTCCTCTCACTCCACCCCCACCCCAAGGTTGATTGCCTTACACTCCTGGTGGCTGGACAAGCTCCAGCTAGGCTTTCCAGAGAAAAGACAGGGACTTCAGTTATATCTGGTTTCTAGATAAACAACAAACAATCCCCTAGTATAAATATGCTCCGACGACATCATGGAACATACTTATACTACAAAACTATTTGTTGGTTTTCCAACTTTCAAATTTAACTGGGTATCCTGTATCTTTTTTTTTTTTTTTTTTTTTTTGCTAAAACTAAAAACCCTAGCACCAGCTGACACAGGCAGAAGTGAGACCAGTGTCTGGCCACATATCTGGGTTACTAGGCAAATTGCAGGGGGCGGGGGCAAAGCCTGCCTGAGCTCAGCCCAGCTCTGCCTGGCCCAGAAGCAGACATCTTGTGGACGACGCTATAATAAGGCAGCAGCTGAAGGGATCGACCCCTTTCCACACCCAATTCTAAAAGCAATTGGTCTTGATGGTGGGTCCTATCCAAACCACGCCCCAGACTGTCTGCCCCTGCCTCCTTCCCCAGGGCCTACAGGGGCCTGCAAGCTCCACCCTGCCTGGTTTGCCAAGCAAAGCAGTGCAGCGACAGCTCATGCAACACCTTGGCCCAGAGCATCCGCTGCTGGACACCTGGCTGTCTGTGAGGCACCGCGGAGACACAGTGACGAACAAAGAAGACACAGCTCCTACTCCCCTTCCCCATCCCAGAGCCATCGATCCTAGTGCCATTGATCTTTCCATTTTACAGAGCAGATTCAGAGCCTGAAAGTAACAGAC
Organism: Castor canadensis; assembly: GCF_047511655.1. NCBI lineage: Eukaryota > Metazoa > Chordata > Mammalia > Rodentia > Castoridae > Castor > Castor canadensis. The sequence continues at coordinate 4,722,652 of NC_133405.1, read as the reverse complement.
TAGGAAAGTGTGTGTCCATTTCAACCAAGGTTTCTCAGACTCCAGGAAATGGGAAGTAGCCTGAGGGTAGAACCTGTGGCGTAGGGATGGGTCCACTGTCCTTGGTGAGGAGATGACAGGTGTCCTAAAGGAGGAGACACAGGCAGCTGCCCTTGCAGAACTAAAGGAGCTCTCCCTCCACACCTCACTGCCTTAGAAGCAGTGAGTAAGGCAGTGAGCTGTGGAGGTGTGGGGTATGGCTGCAAGGCTGCACCTAGGTGCTAGAAGGAGTGGACACTGGGATAAGAAAGAGGTTGTGGTTAGCACAGGTAAGAGGTGCCTAGATTTAGAACATCTTCCCAACATGGGCACTGAAGTTATTTGGCTTGAATTCACTTTACTTTGTCAGCAGAGAGGACAATAGCTTCCTCTTCTATGACTGCACTGGTCGGTTGTCACAGCCTCCCAAATAGAAATACCCACAGTTAGGAAGTGTTCCCCAAAAGATCAAGCCTTATCCTCTGCAAAAGCTGCTTCATTCAGTCATCCATTTGTTCATCAGCAACAAACACTTGCTAAGCACCTGCTAGCTATGGGGTCCTTGTTAGGTGTGGGGAGAGTGGGGGCTGAGCAGGTGACCCTGTGTTGATGGCGAACGGCATTGGGCCTCCTCCTAAGCCATCCTCCAGGGTTCAGATACTCTCCTGCCCCTTCAGGCTCTAGGCATATGGGACAGGGAAGGAAGGGTGCACAGAAGTCTGGCACAACACAGGGTGGGTTTTGGAGCTGATGGTCAGTCAGTCAGCAGCCCCCCTAGAAAGAGAGAAAATGCAGGTCTTTGGCCAGTAGCAGTCTGAGAAGAGCAGATCTCCATCACAGAATTCCCCTGGGCAGGCCAGTTTCTGAGGGAGAGCCCTGTTCCACCTGCACTTGCTTCAAGGGGGAGTCCCAGCCAGGTTCCTGGCAGTCACTACCCTCGTGGTTCCTATCTCCCAGGCTAGGATTTATGCCAGGCTGGCTCCAGTGGCAAGGTAGAGTCCCCAGGGCCCTTCCTCCATATCCAGGGGTGTCAGGGAACCCCCAAGTCCTCAGCCCATTCCAGTGGCATTGGAGGCTCTGGATCACCCTATCCACTTGATTCTGTACCTTCCCACCTGCGCATTGGTGGGGCCAATCACCTGATCGGCAGCCTGTTCCAGACAGTGACAGCTGTTACTGCTTGCTATGTTTGGGGGTTCTTGGAATACTCAGAGTGCAGCCACCAGCTCAGGCACAAAGCACCCTCCCATCCCTTTCTTATCTCTGGGAAAGATGGACTGCAGGCACTTCCCCACATTGTGCTTTGCTCCTGACTTTGCAGTTCCCCCTTTGCTGCCCAGCCCAACACAGCCACTTGCTCCACTTGGCTGCCAGCCCAGGTCACTGCTTCCTTTCTAAGTGAGCCCCCATTCTTTGCTCCTTTCCAAACTCAGCCAGCCCTGTCATCTCCTCCAACAGAGACAGTGGCCCTCTCTCCTGCTGCCCACCCTCCCCCTCCCTCCCCAACCTGACCACTGTCCATTAACTAACTCCTGGCCTGTGTGGCAGATGAGGACCAGGTACCTCTGACTCGTTGATGGGGTTGGGGAAAGAGAAGACACTGGCTGTAGAAAGCATGATAGCACTAGTCACTGTGAGCACAGTTGCTGGCTCATGCTGTACATGTGATCTCTGCACCTGCTGGGTGTGTGCACTGTCTTAGGTGCTAGGGATGGAGCAGGGAGCAAAACGGGTAAGATCCCAACCCTTGGGGACCCACCATTCCAGTGGATAAAGCAAGACAAGCCGGGCTTTCCCTTTCATAAGTTGGCCCTTTTGTATTTAGACACGATCCGAGGCTTCAGTCAATTATTTATGTGCGTGTTTGCTCATCAAGGCATTTCAGACCTCTCCTCAACAGGTCCTGAATTCTCCTGGACGTGGTAAGGCGGAAGACAGTCAGTAGTCCCAGGCCCAGAGCTCAAAAGCCCACAAGATGTGAAAACCCATAATTATCCTGGAAGCCGGTAAGAGCTGTGCGTGGGGCTTGACTCTGTGGGAATCTACAGAGGATGATGCTGACTAATCCCCAGCATTCTGCAGAGAGAGAGAGAATGGAGGACAGGGAAGTGCAACACCTGGTGGGTGTCATTGGTCTCTAGCAGGGATTAGAACTCACTGTTCCGTGCAAGCATCACTGTGTGTGTGGGGGAGGAGGGGAGTGCCACTGGGCTGGTGTAGGAGTAGAGCTGCCAGATTAAATGCAGGATGCTCAGTTACCTTTCAATTGAAAACAGAGATTTGCTTTGGGTATAAGTATAGCTGGGACATGCAAAAGACATGCTTATTCTAAAACATTCACTGTTTACTTGAAATTCAAGTGTAATAGGGATCTTGTGGTTTTATTTCCTAATTCTGGCAACTTTGTGGGGTGAGGTGTGGGGACGGGTTGAAGTGTAATTGTCTGGATCCAAGAGCAGGGACGCCTTTGACCAGATCCACCAATCTAGGCTCCATTGAGATGAAAAAGTGTCTTGGAGCTCTGAACAGGCAATTATGGTCCAGTCTAGTTTTTGCTTAGCCTTGTTGCAGGGGTGGGCCTGTGGGATAAAGGTGTGGCATTCCCAGCAGGGGAAGGGGAGACAGAAAGAAGGTAGGATGAGTCCCCACTCTAGTAATAAATTGTGAGGGCCAGAGGTTTCCAGGAGATGACTTCAAAGTGGGCCTCCCTCCTCTGCTCACCCCCAAGGGGAGGATGACAGGCAGCCACTGCCTCTCCAAGCTGGACAGGGAAGACCCTGAGGGCAGAGGAGAAAGATCTGTAACTGTAACCTGGCAGGGGGTCAGCAGAGGAGGAAAGCACTCTGGGCTCCTCAGGAGCAAGTGTGGTTCCCAGGAAGTTCCCCCACCATATGTTCCCTTGTGAAGATGACCTGAGGAAAGCCTGTAACGCTCTCCCTAGGAGCACCCACCTCAAGGGACAGCAGTGTGCCATGCTAGGGCTTCTCCACTGAGGGCCTAGCATCTGTCAACCATAGCTAAGACCGTCACATCCCATAGCCAATAGTTCTCTAGACTCCAGAATAACCAAAAACAGGGAGAAGAGGGCATCAGGCTTCATCAGTGGGCACGGGTGGGTGGCAGACACACAAAGTATACACAGTCCACATGAGACCAGAAGTTATTTTGGTCTAAAGTAAACATGCTAACCACTGTGAATAGGAAGTCAACTTCACACTAGCAATAGTTTTGTATGCTTTTTTTTATAAGTTAGAGGCATTTGGGGGAAATTATGTGTAAGGTCCGGCACATTCCCCCGAGGAGTGTTGAGTATGTGCCTTCTTTTCAGCACCCATAAATTTCCTGCAGGAATTGGAGGTCTTGGGAAGCAGCACATCGTAGAGATGGCTATGAATGCAGAGAAAGAAGAGGCAGCTACTGGAGGTGATTGGGGGTGACGCTCACCTCTGCAAAACACGTGCAAACAAGGGGAGTCACAGCACAAGGAGCAAACACAGAGGCTCTGGTGTTCATCAGCCCTAGGTCCAAATTGCTGGGACACTTAAGAGCCATGCCCTGTTGGGAAGGCCCCTAAACATCTCTGAACTTCTGCTTCCTCATCTCTGAGATGAGTGTAAGAATCATCTTTACCTTGCATGGAAGTTGTGAGGCTATGATAACATCTATGGGAAGAAAAGATATGTCCGGTGCCTGAAAAATGGGCACTCTTGGCATGATGGGAGCACCAGGTGTGGGAGTCAGGCACAGGCATTTTTTTTCACACCATCACCATTCTAGACACTTCACTGAGATGGATTTACCAAAAGGGGTTTCCCCACAATAGCTCCGATAATTGGAAAAACCAAGACTCTGCTGTGGGCTTGACTGTTCCCCAATTCCTACAGGCCTGCTGGAGGATGTGAGAGAGGATGCCATGGGGGGAGGGGAGCAGGCAAGACTTTGGCTAAGGTTTATCCACAAAGGTGAGCTGCCTGGCCAGGTTTGGTTAGGTTGGGGTGTGCAGGGCGGCCAACACTGCTACTGCAATCACTGCAAGACACCTTGACCTTGAGAAAGGAGATGGGAGAAGAGAAAAGGTCAGCCTTGTCCCTCCTTTGTCTAGACTTCCCCCAGTAGTGTTCTGGAGCTCACGACCCAGGGAGTCCAGAGGGCCTTGATAGGAGGCCTTTCAAGGGCTCTTGAAATTTGTTTCACCACCAACTTCAAGGGCTTAAAGCAGCAGAAAGCGTTTTTGTTTTGTTTTGGTGACACTGGGGTTTGAACTCAGGGCCTCAAGCTTCCTAGGTAGATGATCTACCACTTGAGCTGTGCCTCCAGCCCAAGGGTTTTGTTTTTCTCACTCTTCCAGAAGCTAGGGGTCTGAAAGCATGGTGATGGCAGGTGCGTGGTCTCTCTCAGGGCTCCAGGAGAAGATCTGGCAGCTCTGGGTAGCCCCAGGGATTCCTTGGCTTGTGTGCATATCACTTCAGTCTCTGCCTCCATCTTCACATGGCAATCTGCTCTCTCCTGCAGATCGTGTCCTCACCCCTTATATAAGAATAGCAGACTTTGGATATAGGGCCACCCTAACTCCAGGATAATTTCAGCTCGAGAGTCTTTTATTTTATTTATTTTGGTAGGACTGGGGTTTGAACTCAGGGCTTCATTCTGGCATAGCAGGCACTCTACCGGTTGAGCCACACCTCCAGTCCATTTTGCTCTGGTTATTTTGGAGATGAGATCTTTCAAACTATTTGCCCAGGCTGGCCTCCAATTATGATCCTCCCAATCTCAGCCTCCCAATTAGCTAGGATTATAGGCGTGAGCCACTGGTGCCTGGCCTAGGTTGAGATTCATAAGTAATTATATGTGCAAAGACACTGCTTCCAAATGAGGTCACATTCTGAGGCTCTGGGAGAGCATGAATTCTGAGGGGAAACACTGTTTCCCATTACACTTCTGTGACTGAATGCTTTGTCAATGTGGGCATTTCAAAAATGACCTTTTAGATACTGCTGTGCCTTGGATACAGCTTCAGTGCACCCCTTAAGGGTTCCTGTGTTGGAATCTTGGTCTTCATTGTGGCACTAATGGTAGGTAGTGGAATCCTTAAGAGGCGGGGCTTAGTGAAAGGTAATTGGGACATTTGTGCACTGTTCTCAGAAAGGATTAGCATAGTTCTCAGGAGACTCCAGTTAGTTCCCATGAGAGGACTATTATAAAAGAGCAAGACCGGCTCCTCCCCACTCTCTGGCTTCTTGTCTTGCCATGCTATCCTTCTCACACACACTCCTTCTAAGGTGCCATCCATCATGAGGCCCTCACCTGATGCTGAAAAAATGGGGCGATCCAATCTTAAACATTCAGACTCCCAAATTGCAAACTAAATAAACCTCTCTTCTTTATTAAGTACCTGCCCTCAGGTATCATATCATAGCAACTAAAAATGGATTAAAACAGATACTATTCAATAGGATATTATTCATTGAGAAAAATGAGCTTCAAAGTGATTTTCACTGTTACCAAATTCCCCTCCAAAGGAGTAACCAACCAAGACACACCCCCACTCACTGCTATGTCTTGCAAGTGGCAGTTATACAGTAGGTGCTCATTAAATAGCTGATGGGTGAGCCAAACAGACTTACCCTTAGGCTGAGAGAAGCTGGCCAGGGCACACAGTCCTGGGCAGTCCTAGGCCACTTCCTGGAGCACCATTGCACCAGTGCCAGGTACCCACATGGAAACCCTTGTTACAGGTCACAATTAAAGACGAATGATATTGCTAAGTGCTGACAACCATCCTTAAAGTTAACTCCATCAAATTAAACAGCATTTTAGTTCACCCCACAGGCGCTTACTGAAAGTCAGTCTATTCGAATAGAGAAAGCAAGAGTTATCTTGCAAGCTAGAGTAGCGAGGATGTATATTTTGATTTCCAAAAGGAAGTGAAATAGTAAAAAAAGAAAAAAAGATCTTTTTGTAACTGGGAGGGGAGAAAAGAGAAGCCAAAAGAGTTCTGCCTCTCTAATTGGACCGCATTGCAAGGTCAACATTTGAGAACAGATCTCAGTGCACTCCGGCTTACCAACTGGTAGCAGTGGCCCATGACCTTCAGCATTTCATCCTTTCACAGCTGTAACTGTCTTCTGCCTCCCCGTTAAGGGTTGAATTGTATCCCACCAAAAGACGTTGAAATCCTACCCCCAGGACATGTGACTGTGACTTGACTGAAGACAGGCACTTTTCGGGTGTTTAAGTTGAGGTGAATTCATTAGGGTAGGCCTTAATCTAATGACTGGTGTCCACAAAAGGGGGGAAATTTGAACACAGAGATGCACACTCACGTGGGGGGACTGCTGCATTAAGGTAGGAGTCAGGCTGCCACAAATCAAGAAGCCACCAGCACCCAGGAGGCAGGCCTTCAGAGGGGGCAGGGCCCAGCCAATGCCTTCACCTACCACCTCCAGCCTCCAGAACCAGGAGACAATCCATTTCTGTTTCTTAAGCCACTCAATTTGGGGTACTTTGTTATGGAAGCCCCATTCGGAACTTCCATGCCAACCTTTCCCAATCCTACACACTCACGGCTCGACTCCCCACATGCTTCCCGCACAGTCACTATTGCATGCTTTTGCTAGGGAGATCCCAAGTCCTCAGCTTCTGCCTGTTCATCCCAGCAAAGATGTCCTTGTGTGGACCCTATAATTTGTGGTTACCATAGTTTTTGTCTGTGCTAAGAGTGTCCAGTTTAGAGTGACCCTCCACTCCTTTGCCACCTGCTAAATTTGTACTTGTTGATCAAAGCCTGTCCCAAACATCACTGCTGCTATGAAACATTCTCTGCCTCACCCAAGATTTCATCCGTTCCCTTCAAAGTTCCATGGCAACTTACATAGGTTGCAGCACTTACCACGTCAACTCAAATGTACCTTTCTTGGGGATGTCCCCTGAATTCCTAGCCCAGGGCTATGTTCACTGAATCCTCCCACTTCAGGGCCTGTAGCCTGGGCTGAAATGAGCTGTTTGGGAGAGTTTGCATGCATTATATATCACTTCACTACTTACAACCAGTGGCAGTTTGGGGACAAATCTATTTCCCAGAACGCAATAAAAATTTGCCAAATTTGAATGAAGGACCCTATAGACATTTGTTTAAGTGGGTGTCCTCTGGGTAAAGCAGCCATTCCTTACTTGTCTCGGCCTTGTCTCAATCTTTTCTGTGACCCCCTCAGTACCTAATACTGTGTTTATTGAGATAAGGTTAATTTAGTTTAATTTAAGAATGTTACTCAGTGGCTGAATAATACTAAGAGTTAAAAAAGAAAACTGCATTTTTTCTCCCTCCCTGAAGGGGTACCATGTGATAGTGGGGTCTTCTTGGACAATAAACACGATAGGGGCAATAATAGGTCTCAGAGTGGCTGTTCCATGCAGTCAGAGAGGTCATGCAGTTACAGTGTTCTGCTGGCCAATCACTGTTGCAGTGTGTGGGAAGGTGTAGGAAAAGGCCCATTTCTAGCTTTGATCCACATGGCTTCAGGCAAGAGTTGTTCTCCAAATGCATGACAAATAACTCTGTGTGTACTTAGCCCTTGACTGGTCACGAGAAAGGTTTATACTCACATGAGCTCTGTTGAGTCTCTGTGAACTTGCTAGGATGGGGAAAGGAACGCTGGCAGTTACTGTTATTTAAAAGGGTCAAGCAGTATGTCTTTTAAGTCAGATCTTCTTTTCCCCAGATATTAGTGTGTTGACTTTTGGAGCAGTATCTTCCCCTCCCCTGCCTCTTCTAACCACCTTTCTATTCTCCCCTTCTCTGAGCTCAGCAAAGTAGACTACGCATGAGTGAGATCATTTGGTACTTGTCTGTGTCTAGCTTATTTCACTTAACATAATGATCTTCAGATTTTGACTCTAGGTCCCTCTTACAGGAGGAATCATGCACTAGTTTTCATTTTGTAATTTCATCCATGTTTAGCATATATCAACATTTCCTTCATTTTTCAGACTCAATAATATTCCCTAGTATGAATATATCACATTTTCTTTTCTTTTTTTTTTAATTGAAAATATGTGCTTTCCCCATGGAATGGTCTTGGCATTCTTGTCTAAAATCATTTGACCATACATTTGAGGGTTTATTACTGGACTTTTTCTTCTATTTCATTAGCATATATTTCTGTCTTTCTGGCACTACCACACTGTTTTGATTACTGTAACTTTGTAATAAGTAGAAATCAAGAAGTGTGAGGCTTCCAACTTTGCTGTTTTTCAAGTTCGTTTTTTGACTCTGTGGGGTCTTGTGATTGCCACATGAGTTCCATGACAGATTTCTCTATTTCTGAAAAATAAAAACAAACCACCATTGGAATTTTGGTAGGAATTACATTGAATTTGTAGATTACTTTGAGTAGTACTGACATCTTAGCAATACCCAGTTTCCTAGTCCATGAACCTGGATGTCTTTTTTTTTTTTTGGCAGTACTGGGGGGTTTGAACTCAGGGCTTTGCACTTGCTAGGCAAAGCAGTCCTTTTTGTTCTGGTTACTTTGGAGATGGGAGTGTCACTTTTTGTCCAGGCTGGCTTGGACCTCCATCCTCCTATTTTACGCTTCTCCGCATCACTGGGATGACAGGCTCATGCCACCACACTCTGCTTTTTTTCCCTGTTGAGATAGGGTCTACCAAACTCTTTTGCTCTGGCTGGCTTGAAACTACCATCCTCCTGATCTACCAAGTAGCTAGGAAAACTGTCATGAGCCACTGGCACCTGGCTTATCTGTGTCTTTTGAGTTTTCTTACAACAACATTCTATAGCATTTCACTATTTTTGATTAATCAATCTTAAATAACATAATTTCATTCAGGTCCAGTGAACATTCAATGATAGGCTTTTTATGTTTTATTTTTCCATTTTTCATTATTTAAAAATTTAATCTTGGATCTCCAAATATTTCTGTGTTTAAGAAGTAGCATACTAATCACATTACCATGAAATAAATAAAATTTAAAAGGTAAAGCTCTTTTTAAAAAATCTGTTTGGAGTAAAACACATTTGACTGTATCATGAAACATTTCCCCAATAGGACTTAGTTCACCACCAAAGAAAATTAGTGTAAGAAACAAATTTTACAAAAAACCATCAGCTGGCATGGTGGTACATGTCTATAATCCCAGCACTAGGAAGGCATGTGCAGAGCACTTGTCTAGCACGTGCAAGGCCCTGGATTCAATCACAGGCAAAAGGGAGGAGATCCTGCAATTTGGCATTTGTTCTGAGTGGCTTTGGTTTGATATGTGACTGAACTTTGGGGCCATTTTGTCACCCCATGAACAGCCTATATTTGTGGAGCCATGTTTCCTGAGAAACACTGTGATGTCATAACAATTAGCCCTGCATGCCTGGCCCCTGTGTCTGAGCATCCCTGGGAGGAAGAACCTCATATTCCATTACTTGGCTCAAACGCCCGCCCATCCAGCACCTGGGAAAATAGAACCTGCTGGCTCGGCTGGGCCTCCTAAGGAGGCCCCAACTCAATGTTGAGTTCTATGAGAAAGAGGGAGTGCAACCCAGCAAGAAGCAATAGTGTGTGTGAACAGAGTCTAGGCTGAGCCCCACGGTGTTCATACCAGAGAGAAGGTGGGGGAAACTTCTGGTCGCTGGGGCTCCCTCTACTTGGACATAGGCTCCAGGCCTCTTCCATCCAGGTAGGCTCCCTGCCCCAGCTCTATGGAGCTGTGCTCCATCTTTCCCTGGTGGGGGCTTTTCCCTAACCCCACCCATGCTTTGACTGCATCACACATCTTGGTGTGTGCAGAGCAGGCTTCACCATCCTGTCTTTTTCCAGCACTGGGCCTCTTCAAAAACAAACAAAAACAGACCAACAGTTCTGAGCAGCTCAGAACCTGTACTGAGCTCCTCCCACCCAGCTCTACCCTCGGCTTTATTGAAGTCTAACTTACCTTCCATGTCATATTTCTAGTGTAATGAGTTTGGGCAGTGTGATACAGTTGGATAATCACCTTCACGATCAAGGCATTCGACATTTCCCCATTGCCCCTTGGAGTCATTTCTCTTCTACATCACTGGGCTGGCTTCTGACCCCAATTGACTACAAATCTGCTTACTATTACTAGAGTTTTGTCTTTTCCAAAATGAAATAAGGGCTGGAGGTGTACCTCAGTGGTAGAGCACTTGCCTAGCATAGTGAGGTCCTGGGTTTGATCTGCAGTATTGAAAAAACAAACAAAATGTCACATAAATGGAATCAAATAGCCTGTAATATTTTGTGTATAATTTATTTCACTTAGCATGATATTTTTGAGATTCATTCATGTAACATGTTAATAGTTCTTTTTTATTGCTGAGTAATATTCCATTGTATGCATATATCACCATTTGTTTAGCCATTTACCCGTGATGTGAATTTGAGCTGTTTACACTTCTTACTTATATTTGAAAGACTGTTATGAATATTTTAGTACAACTATTTTTATGACTATAAATTTCCATGTCTCTTGGATAAGTAGGAATGTATGTGGACATTCATCATTCATCACCAAAATGTTTTCCAAAGTGGCTGCCCCATTCTGCTGAGACTGGTCTTTAAATACAGCATGGGGAGAATGGAGGTAGGCAGAGCTGCTTTGCTATTCCTTTTTTTTTTCTTGCCAGCACTGGAGTTTGAACCCAGGGCCTCACACTTGCTAGATAGGTGCCTTACCATGTGAGCCACTTCACCAGTTCTTTTTTGTGTTAGGTATTTTAAGATAGGGTCTTGAGAACTATTTCCCTGGACTGACCTCCAACTGCAATCCTCCTGATCTCTGCTTCCCGAGTAGCTACCTCAGCAAGAGAGTCCAACTCCATTTTTTTCTTGTTGTTTGAACTCAGTGCTTTGCTTTTTTTCACTCTTGTAAGGCAGATGCTCTGCCCCTTGAGCTATTATTCTGAAAGCAGAAGTTAGTCCTAGGCATTCATTGCTTATTCCATACAAAAAGCTTATGAAGTAGATCCAAATGCCCTCACTTCACAGGTGAGAAAATGAAAGATTGGAGGGCTGTGCTTGTGCAGAGTCACACACCTAACAAATAGAAGAGCAGGATCTGAACCCCGGGGCCTTCATGCCCCTGTCCTCTCCCACCTTTCCCAGGACCATCCTGGAAGCTTGGGAACACTGTCACCTTGACATGCTTATATTTATCCCCACTGTGCAAAGATACAACCCTGTGAAACGCCTAGGACCTTTTTATCACATGAAGTAGTAAATGATCAAAGAGGTAAAGTGGCTTTCCCCAGGTCAGCAGCTTATAGAACTGCTGGGACCTGAATCAGGTTTCCCAATTCCCAGTGCCCTGAGGCTACATTCTTCAGCTTTTGTTGTTCATTAAGTCTTTTCAGCCTTCTCCTTTCCCCCTCCTTCCCCCACCTGGCCCAGGTAGCAGGTGTGCCGAGGCTGGAGGAGGACATTGCATTTCCTCTCAGGCCCAGCCTGGTCCTACCTAGGCTACTCCCCCAGGTCTGGGAGAACTGGATGGAGGTCCAGAGGGTGGGGAGGTTCCTCCAGCCTGTGTTTTAGCAGAAGCAAAGATCAGACCAGACGGGGAGAGGAGGTGGCGGACTAGGTACAAAGAGTGTGGCCTGGGAAGGTTATGGCAGAAGGAGCTCACTCTGGGAGGCCAGCCATCTCCCCACATCTCCTGTGTGTGCGTGTGTGTGTGCACGTTTGTGTAAAATGCAGGGGAGCCTGAAGAAGAGTCAACACACACACACACACACACACATGCATACATAAGCTTTTCCTCTGAAATGCAGTCCCAGCCTGGAGGAGGGCAGGACTTGGTCTAGAATATAGTGACCTTGCCAAGGGCAAGGTGACAACTTCTCTGGGAGGAGAAAGGCCCTTACAAGGGCCCTTGTAAGGGTTTTTCAAAGTGCTGCTCATTTGATCTCCTCACCTAAACCATGAGGCAGGAAGGGCGGGGTTTGCCATCTCCGTTTCCCAGGCCAGAGGCCAGTCTTCCATAGTGTCCTTCCTGGCTGGATCACATCCCTACACAGCTGGGGCTGGGCTGGACCCTGGCAAAATCTCTGCCAGCATCTGCATTCATCCTGAGAATGAAGACCATCTGTGCTCTGTAGCCTCCAGCTTGAGCCAAGGGCTCTAGCTTCATTCTTGGACACATAACTCATGCCTACTGTATACAAGGTCGTTCCCTGCTGCCCCCAATTGCTTCCCTCCATCCTCCCACCCATATATTCCTCTATCCCTCTGCCCTAACATTCAGATATTGGAAATCCAGTTATTCAGCAGCCACCAGGGACCCTTTCTGGCATGCAAATTGAATGAGCACGCTTTGAAATCCACACAAATGTGAATGTGACTCAAGAAGTTCACAGTCTCGGGAGGAGAGTTGGCAGTGTAGACAAGCAAGCAAATGGTGACATCAGTACAATGAAAGGGCTGAGGCTGGGGGAGCTGTTAAGTCTGCCTGGCCCAGAAGCAAGTGCTATTCTTCTGTCTGTGTAGAAGTTTGGCCAGTCTAGGAGAAAGGAGCAAGTGGAAAGAGCTAAAGGAAAGAAGGAACCTGGAATACCCAGAGAATAAAAAGAAATTACCAGTGACTAGACCAGAACTGGGAGTGAAGAGACAGAAGAGGCACCCTGGGAAAGATGACTAAAGAGTGGCTTGGTTGGATTAGCAAGGGCCTTGCTGTTGAAGTCACTGATGATTCTGATCAGAAGAGTTTGGTCCTTGCACTCTGACGAGGAAAAATCCAAGCAGAACACATGGATGTGGTGAGAGAAATAAGGAAGTTTTATTATAGCAAAGAGGGAAGATGATACAGGTGGGGTTTTGCCAAGTGGAACACCGCATGCGGGAAAAAAAGGGGAGAATTTTATTCTGGGCCTTTTTATATCATCCTTAACTTGGAGGTGGGGAGAAGACCGGCATCCTCCCCATCCTTCTGGCCAGGGGGAAGATCTGGCAGATTCATGCATAGACCCATGCTAATCCTCAGGTACCATGAGGGAGGAAATTCCCACCCTAATTTAACCTAACAAAAGATTTGCAATTGGAATGAAGATCTCTGGGCTGAGAGGGGATGGGTCAGGGAGGGCTGAGCAAGGTGCTCTAAATCAGGATGTATGGTTTTTAAAAGTCCCCAACTTTCTCTAATGTCTAGTCTGCCTCATTGCTACTCATCTAAGAAGTAGTCTGGACTCTTCAATAGACTCTTCAATAGAGCACACACACACACACACACACACACACACACATACACACCAAGAAATATACATATATATGTAGTATTAGTCCCCCCATCCTTGACAGATACAGCCTGAGGCCCCCCAGTGGATGCCTGAAACCTAAATGGTAATGGATATATATATCTTATATAGATATATGTTCACTATGGTTTCTCCTATATATACAAACCTATGATAATTTATAAATCAAGCACAGCAAGAGATCAGCAACAGTAGCCAGTAAAACAAGAGAACAATTATCGTAATATATTGTAATAAAATTGGAAGCATCGGTAATGATGCTTGGGCTTCATGGCCATTATTAAATAAAATAAGGGTTACTTGAACACCAAGCCTGCAATACCATACAGTCGACCTGATAACCAAGGGAGCTTCTAAGTAACAAACAAGCAGGTACTGTATCAGTGTGGATATGCTGGACAGAAGGTTGATTCATGTCTCAGGACGAACTGAACAGAGAGAGATTTCATCGCCTCAGAATGGTATGAAATTTAAAACTTAGGAATTATTTCCAGAATTTCTATTTAATATTGTTGGACCACAGTTGAACAGCTGAAACTATAGAAAGTGAAACTGGAGATCAATGGGGACCACTCTATAATGATATATGAATTTATGTATGTGTGTGTCTTAGACTTCTGGCATCAGGCTAAACAACTGTGGTTAGATGCTGGAGAACTAACAAACGGAACAGGAAAAAGGTCACAATAAAGTAATTGTACTTGAAGTCTCCCGTGTAATTAATTATCATGTAGCACAAAGGATATTATCCGCATTCGTCTATGTGTCAGATTGTTTGTTTTGATGACACACTGAATTCCCTTTCTGGAATTTGTCTTCCCTGTTTCGATTTTTTGTTCCTTTCTCTTTCTATTTACTGTATTAATAGTCATATGACCCAAACCTCAAAAAAGCAGAAGGAATTTTGACCTGATATGCTTCCTTTCACTAAGTCTTAGCACTGTCCTTGGGAAGGTGCTGGCACAGCACGAAGGAAATCCCAGCTTTTATTATACTGCGGGTTTGGGGATTGCATATATTGCACCAGCCAGTGAAATTTTCCTTTTCCCTTACAAGTATCTCAACGTTACACAGCCAACTTTATCAACCCAATAATAGCTCAGCTTAGTCACAACCGCTGAAGTTTTATCTAGAGCTGTTTCCCGCCGCATTTCCCCTTTATTGGAGGAAGATGGTGAAACTCAGACCAGGGGTCTGGGACTACGCTTCCCAGTGGCCTCCGCTGGGCGCTGACTCCAACCTCCCTTACAGGGGTGGCCCCTGGCATTTTGGCCCTGCCCATACCCGGCACCCATATTATGAACTACAATTCCCAGGTGCCTCTACACGCCCAACCCTTGAAAGAGGGTTTCCCAGCAGTCTCCGGGGTAAAGAGCCCGGCCCCAGGGAGCAAGCCCTTAGGCCCACCCAGAACCTTCCGCCCGCCCCGCCCACACCACGTGGCAGAGCCTCGCCAACCAGGGCGGGGAGGCGGGCGGCAGGCGGTGGCAGGGGGCTGGGAGGCCACGGAGGCGGGGCGGGCCGCGGAGGGGGCGGAGCAGGGCCGGGTAGCCCAGCAGCCTGGCAACGGCGGTGGCGCCCGGAGCCTGAGGTGGGTTCGTGTTCTCTGCTATCCTGGCTCTGAGCCGGGCGCTGCGGGAACTCGTGATGGGGGGTCCGGGAGGAGGAAGTTGGGGCTCCCCGAGTCGGCAGGTCGTGCGGGGCCTCACCGCACCAGCGAGGGTGTGGGTGGGGTTCGCCGGAACGCCTTCGCTGTCCCCGGGGCAGGGCTGAGGCCAGGGAGCAGCAGGCAGGTGCTTCTGGCTTCCCCCTTCTCCCCGCCCTAGGTCCCCAGCTGCCGGCGGGCGAAGGTCGGGACTGGAATCAGGGCTGGAGGGGCGGGATACGGGGGACGGACGTCGCAGCCGCTGCTTATACTTTTCTTCCCTGTCCCGGAGAGGCAAGCGGGCCGGGCGGCCGCCCTCCTCCCCGGCGACGTGCTGCGACCGGTCCTCGCCCTGGCCCTCCCGCTCTGGGTGGGCACCCGCCCCATCTCCCGTGGGTCCTGCAGAGTGGCAGCAGGCCGGCACTGACTGAGAACCCCTGGTTGTCGCTCTGGATCACTGTTTCTGTGTCACATACGGGGGTTATCTGTTTTTGCAACAGTTAAGGGAAGATCTGAGAAGGAACGGTTAGTTCCCTGATACGCAGTCGGAAGTATGCACAGGCACTAGCAAGCACTCTTGGCTGGGTTGCCTCCCTTAACTGTCTTTTGCTACGTTCAGGAAGTGAAAACTAATTTTAGTATTTGCCTAAGCAAATATAAGTGAATCTGCTGCACAAAATATATTGTGGGCTTTATGGATGCATACAAGATATGATACGAAGTGGGTTGTGACTGGTTTTTAAAGCAGATCTTCACTAGAGTGGAACCATAGCATTTTAGAATTGACTGGGACCTTAAAGTTTACAGTTCATTTGTTTCCTGCATGAGAGAACTGAGATTCAGGGAGGCTAACTAATGCGACCCGGGCATCAGGCAGCATCATGCCAAAGCTATTACCACAAGCCAAGTCTCTGGAGGTATGTTGGTGTCTGCCTAGTTTGGGATCTTAGTATTACAGCTCGGTTTTATGACTTGTGAGGTAGCTACTTAGAATTTTGAGACTGAGCCAGAACTTTTGCTATAGTTCAAGCCGGTTTGGATTTCCTTCAAAACCAGTTCACTAGCCAATGAGACAATCAGGCTTGTTACTTTGTAGACACATTTGCTTTCATCCATCCCATATACTAGGCAGGATCACGTGTTCATCACAACTCCGAATGACTTCTGGCTGTTTTACAAAATCAAATCTACCCTTAAGAGACTTCACACCAGGGAGGAGGCTAGAACTGGTGGTGCTGCCTGCATGACCAGTGTATACAGCAGGCGCCTCAACTATTTGAAAGTGGATGACACTCATTGGGGATTACAGATTATAGTATGGTTACTAGGTGATTGGTCTCCTTACTTTAAAGTTCTAGCTTATAATATCAAGTTGTTAGTGGTTTCATTCACTCATTAAGCTCTGTGCCCACAGTGTCCCAAGTGCTGGGAAGACAGCAGACAGCACTACTAATGAGACCTTATGGAGTTTATTATGGGGTGGCAGCAATAAAAAAAAATAAGCCATGATGTGTTATTTTCTGGCAGAGGTGAGCACTGTAAAAAAATAGAACTGAAAGTGTACATTAACAGTAAAAGAGGATGGGCATGATTGAGAGTGGCTTGGGCATCACTTTGAATTGCTAGTTTTAGATTGTCAACTCTTGCTCCATTAAACATAGAAAGTCGAAAAGTAAGTCTATCTGAATCCAAGAGATTGTATGGCATCATCACCTTCTTCCCAAGTGCCTTTTGATAAGTGATCACAGCTTCAATTTTACTTGTATTATGCCCCCCTTAAATGCAAATAGTAAGTGATTTCAAATACCTAAGGGATGTCATTTTCAAGTCCCTCACTGTTTTCACGGCTAGATAGCTCACTCTCTACAGAAGGCTCTGTGGAGGTTGGTATTGGTTGGCGATTTCATGCTAGTGCCTGTTGGACTCTCAGGCTCCCTTACACACTGGTTTTTCATCTTGTATGTTGGTGTATATTGTGAACCTGTTATCTGAAATGATCGTCAATCCTTGTATTGTGTGGCTTGTAAAGAAACTAACTCATTTTGAGATAGCTCCAGAGTCAAGAAGCACTAAAGTTCTTAGGAACACGAGCACTCGCTAATAAGATGGCGTTAATGAGACTCACTGTAAAACTTCATTCGTTTAGTATCACTCATTTCATGTTCTGTGTGTTCAGTGGCTTCCAAGCAAATTTTACAGGTTCTGAAAATGATTGAAGTTGCAAGTACTCCAAGACGAGAAGGGGATTAACAAAATGTAGTCTCTTTAGAAACCAGTGAAAACACATGGCTCTTGCTCTTTATTGAGGGCCCCAAAACAAAGAGAAAAGCGGAGCCCTGAGAGGGCGACATTTTTAACCAGTGGCCGGATGATTTCAAAGGTTGGAGTTTCTAGTTACTTCTAAAGATTTTTCAACTTTATAACAGAATGATAGGTTGTTTTCATTATTCTTTAGTTGTTTTCCTTCCCTGTTTTTGAGCTCTTTGAAGTTCTGCTTTCTTTGTTTTCTAGTTTCTTAGTTCATTTATTCCTTTTTGGCAGATGAGGGGACAGGAACTGTCATTTGCCTATAAGATGTGGACTCTGGATTGGGCAGTCTCCCCAGAT
Organism: Castor canadensis; assembly: GCF_047511655.1. Lineage (NCBI taxonomy): Eukaryota > Metazoa > Chordata > Mammalia > Rodentia > Castoridae > Castor > Castor canadensis. Next base: position 4,705,109 of record NC_133405.1, on the reverse strand, counting down.
TTGAATTCTGGCTCTGTTATTACTTATGTGACTGAGTTACTTAACTCCTGTACCTTGGTGTCTGGACCTGAAAAATGAACATACTAATATTATTACTAGTACCTTCTCAAAGGGCTGTAGGGAAGACTGAGGGAATGATCTGTATTTAGTGCTTAGAATAGTCTTACACATCTTAGACACACAACAAAAGTTAACTACTATGTACTTGAACTGTGTGGAACACTTTTACTTTTCAAGAAAAAAAAGATCCTAGCTATGTCCTAATAAACTTTTGAAAATCCAGTGAACCATATTTTCTAGACATTTCTGTGCATTTGATTGTTGGTGTGAGCCTTTGATTTCAGATGGAATTGGCTGCAGGGTCCTCAGTTCTTGCAATGCTAAATTCTCTTTGCTGCTTGGGTTTAAAAATTACTTGGGGCCATATTTTGTTTGTTACCACAAACAATAATAGAACAAGAGAGGCCTACTTTGAACTCCTCTGCTTTGTAGTTGGAGGATGGTCTTTCACTGTAAATGTTTGCAGTGTGTTTTTCCATAGTGATTACTGTGACAGTCTCGTCCCTTTTAAGAATGTGGAAGCATCTCTTCAGAAAACTGGCATCATGGATGAGTGCTTTCTTTCTGTGTCTGCCAGAGGAACAGTGAGTAGTAAATGAACCTGCTGTCTGTGTGAGGTTGGTAGGAAGCTTCCTGTGTTTGGACTCTGGAACTGGGTTCAGGTTCCAGTTCTCCTTAACACTGACACCCAACAAGTCATTTTCCCTCCATGCTGGTGGCTCTTGCATTTGTAAGATAGTGCTAATGAAAACCCACCCTGCTAAGCATCCAGAGTTCTTCAGAGTCTCAAATGTGCGTCAGAGCCCTTTGTAAACTGTGTAGCATTACCATTATTGCACTCGTGTGTTATAAAAGCCACTGCTATTTGGAGAACTAGTGTAAGAGGGCAGCCGTCCTTCCTGTTCTTGGCTCATCTCCCTTATAACTGTAGGTGGGGCTCTGCCTCAATCTCCCTCTTCTGTCAGCATTGAAATATGCAGTGTTTTATTGCTTTGCTGAAATGGACCTGAAGCCATTGGTTTACATTCAAGTTTCTGTTTCATTTAGTCCTACAATGGTAGTACTGTAGAACCAATTCCAGGGAAATACAAGGTGATTCCTGCATCAGGGAGTTTTTCCCGGCTCTTTCCTGAGTGTCTGAGAATGGGACTCTTACCTTTTTCCCAATCAAGACTTGACTGCAGCTCCTCAGCCAGCTTGAGGGCCTACTGCTTCCAGTCCATACCAGACTGGATGTATGTCTGTGCTCCCAAGTGAGGATGAAATGTGATTCGGGCCCTGGAGAAGAGATCCAGGGATGTGATTGCTCCCTGGGTCAGTACCACCTTTTGTGCTCACATACTACAGAGGCCTGAGTTTCATTTTCTTAGTACTTGAATTTGTCAGTATCTTGAAATGACTATAAGAAACTCTTTGCAATTTCATATGTTTAGCTTGGTATTACTGTTCCTTGACTTGTCTTGATAGGTAACTCATATTTCAGTTTCTTTTTTTCAACTTCCAAGCTTGTAATAAAGAGGGCTAAGGTCTGAGACATTTTTCTGGGTGTGAGAAACCTAACATGGCCCAATGCACACAGTAGACATTTAGTAAACATTCATTGACTTGACCCGGTGGGGGAGGGGCAGCTTAGAATCATTTGGACAAGTTCCTTTTAATCATTCTGTGGTGTGTCTAGGGATCGTTGCCCCTTGCTTGGAACCTGAAATGGAACTCGCATAGCAAATGAATAAGAAAGTTGTTTGGAGCCAGCAGCGGGAGAGGTCTCACACATTGCTTTGTCACCCTTTTCTTCCAGCTTCGTGATGTTTGGACCATGCTTGTGCAGTTTAAGTATAGGTTACTTTTTACTTTGCTTGGTATGTTGAGGTGAGAAGGGGTAGGGGAAGTTGAAGAGCAATCACTGAAAGCAAAAATAAAAGTAACTTTTGTAACACATTCAGCTCTTCTCTCCTTGTATAAGCCTTGACCACACACAGTGGTGCCCTTTCTTTAGCAAGTGATAATGGTTTGGTTTTGACATAATGTCAGCATGGGGCGGTGGCACTTTACATTCCCTTCCATGACCTTTCAATTCCTTTATGGCCCTGAGATTACTTAGGTGGGGATTAGGAGAAGGGGGACTGAACTTAATTCCAGCAGCTCTGGAATTGGCCCCATATGTTTTATTGAAATAAGAAATGTGCCTGTACTATGCCAGTGATCCCTGGCCATAATGTAAAATATGCCCCTGGTGAGTGCTGTTTATAGGCAAAATTTGCTCTGCAGGGTACTGCCATTAACACTCGCTATGTGGCCAATAGTATCTAAGGAATCCCAGCCAATATTCCATTTTGGCTTTCCTGGATCTGAGGTGTTGCTTGCACATGTCAGTGGTTCAGGATCTGGGAGAGAAAGCAGGTGCCCCACTGCTGTCAGAGGGAGGCCTGTAGGAGCCTGCCCCCACCTCTCTGGGTCCCTTGCTGGCGCGAGAGTATGGAGTTTTTTTCAAAAGTTGAGACTGATTGTGTCTCGGCCTTTTGGCTAAGATCTAGTGCACAGTTGAGACTCAGTCTCATCCTGCAGGACATTTCCTTTCTTCCTATTATTAACTCCAGTCATTTCCCTTGAGGTTGTCATCACTGCTGTGTCATGAAACAGTTTCTCTTTGTTGACAAAGCTGTCTGGATGCCCTTACTCCTAGCCACAATAAGAAAATAGGTGAAACAAATTAAAAATAAATTGATAGTACTGGGGTTTGAACTCAGTGTCACACTTGCTAGGCAGATACTCTACCACTTGAGCCACACCTCCACCCTTTCAAATTTTATATATTCTATTGAGCGTGCAAAATACTGTCATTTCGACATGTAATCAATCTAATAGCTATGAGCTAGTCCCCTTTTTTTGCACTAAGCTGTTGGGCTCCTTTGTGTAGTGTGTTTATGGCACTTACCTATTTGGACTAGCCACACTGCCCATGGTCAGGAGTTGCAAGTACCAGTTGCTACAGTCTGAGACAGCACGGCTTTGAGTGACACCTTTTGGCCTTGATTTGCAGATGATTTCATTAGATAGGCTGTCAATGCCCGACCAGCTGCCTCAGTAATAACTTACATTACTGTGAGGCGTAGTCTTTGCCAAGCCCTTAGCCCATTGCTTTGACATAATGTCTCATTTGAGTCGTTACAACATGGCTTTGAGGTAGAAGTGATTAATCTCCTCACTGCCTTTCTTCCAGAATGCTTAGGTCGAAGTGCATCTAGGAAGCAGCAGCCTCAGAACCAGAGCCCAGGTGAGGTCAGCATCACGGCCTCTGGCACACCTTCCTGCAGCTCTCCTGGCCACAGGGTCTCTTCTCAGTAGTGGCTTTGTAAGCTTTCTTAAGAAGGCACTGTGGATATACACGTGGAATGGGTGCTTTTTTCTTGAGGGGAATGGCAAAGAGCTCGAAGGGTGTCTGTCTTCTCTGTCTCTTTAGAGGGGGCGCGGAGACTCAAAATAGAAGTCTCCTCGTCTATGGGCACGCTACAGACCGGTGGTTTACCGCTTGCTGCTCGTCAGAGGCACCTGGGGATTTTTAAATACTTGCTGCTGAGCCCCACCCACAGACATTCAGGCTTAATTAATCCGGGGTGAAACTGACGGGCATGGGCATTTAAAGTCCTCTGGGTGAGTGTGGCCGCAGCTCGGCTGAGAGCTGCTGTAGGAGCACTTCTCCACCTTCACTGGAGTTCCACATTGCCTGGACTTCCAAAGGGAATGCAGGCCTTGCCTCAGCGAGAGGCAAGAGAGCCCTCCCTTGTCGCTCACAGCAAACTCCTGGATGATGCCCTGCTGCAGATCTGTGGGTCACACTTGGAGTAATAAGTGGCATCAGAATCACCTGAGGCTTTTGCAGCGCTACAAGTGCCCTGGCGGTATGCCTGGAGTTTCTGATTCAGAAGGTCTGGGCTGCAGCCCAGGGTCTGTATTGGAGGTGTGTGTTTTCAGTGTTTCCTGGTGAACTATTGTTTACTTTAGGTTCTGTGTAAATGCGCCTTTTATAGTGTGCATTTTGGGGGTCATAAATAGATGTTGAAGTTGTTTTTGACACAGGGTCTTGTCATTATCCATGCTGGTCTCAGACCTGTGATCTATCCTCTTTGCCTTAGCCTCTTGAGTGCTGGGATTACAGGTGTGCACCACCATACAGGTCCCCATCAACCCCCTTTTATGCCTTCATGGATGTGTGTGTATGGTTTTTTTCATGATTTTGTGTATATATATATATATATATATATATATTCTTTTTTTCGCTCCTTGAACTTGTTGATATGGTGGGTGATTTTTAAGGGGTTTTTAAAATTTTGGTTTTGTTGGTTTTTTTGAGACAGGATCACAGTGTGTAGACCAGGCTGGCCTCTAACTCACAATTCCTCTGCCTCAGGGCGGAGTGGGTGGTAAGGGAGGGGGTGGGGGCAGGGGGAAGAAATGACCCAAGCCTTGTATGCACATATGAATAATAAAACAATAAAAAAAAAAACAATTCCCCTGCCTCAGCCTCCTGAGTGCTAGGATATACACCATCATGCCCAGCATAAAGGATTTTCTAATATGCCTTTGTAGCATTAACTGACTTTGTATTCTTGGGATGAACCCAGTGTGGTCACTTTTCTTACTGCTGGATTTAATTGGTAGTATCTTAGTAGCTATATTTGTCAATGAGATTTGGTTTTATTTTTCCTGTACTCTCTTTGTCTAGTTTAGTATCTTGACTATGTTGGCCTTATAAAGTGTTTTAGGGTATTCCCTCTGTTTTCTGGAAGTTTGTGTAAGGTTGGTGTCATCTGTTCCTTGAATGTTAATAGAACTTGGTCACAGAGCCAGCTGGGCCTGGACAGTTTTAAAGTGCCACTTGAGGTCTGCCCCTCTGTAATCGTTTGTGCATTCTCATTCCTGCATCCACTCTTGTTTATTTGTGCCTCTTCTTTGTCTTGATTTGTTTTACCAGGGCTTTGTCAGTTCTGGTTATGGGATCAACTTGATAATATGGTTAGGTTCATTTATTTCTCTTCTTTAGTTTTTGATAAATAATTTAATGAGTTGAAACTTGATATGATTTTAAAGTCAAATTTGTAGCAAGATACATTCAGAAAAGTCTTACTTCCATTTCTAACTCTGGCCACACATGCTGTTTTTTATGGCCGGCTTCTTTTACTAGGCATACTGCTTTTTATATTCATTTTTATGTCATTGTGTATCAGAAGTTCCTGACCTCCTATAGAAGATGACTATTTGAGTTGATTCAGTCTTGGTCAATTGTGAGCAAAGCTACTTTGAACATTCGCTTGGATCTTTGTGTGGACTCATGTTCTTTGGACTCATGTACACAAAGTAGACATAGCCCTGGTGTAGTGTATCTATGTTTGACTTTACAAGAAGCTGTCAAGCAGTTTTCTGAAGTGGGTTGCTTTCCCACCAGCAAAGTAAAAGAGTTCTGCTGGGGCCATATCCTCATTAATACTTGTTAGTGTCTACCTGCTTAAATTTTTGCCAGTTCAGTAAGTGCATAATGGTGTCTTATTGTGGTTTTATTTATTTTTTTTTTCATTTTTTTTCCTGCTCCCCTACGTCTCCATATTCACAATACAGACTGGGGCTGAGGTGAACATGGGGCAGATTTACTTTGCCTCCTCTTTCTATACAATCAGAGTAACAGAGCCTGTGGTAAGCACCAGGAGGCCTTATTGTGGTTTCAATTTGCCTGTTCCTAGTGGCTAATGATAGTGAATATGTCTTCATGTGTGTATTGGTCATTCAGCTTATCTTTTTTTGGTGAAGGGTCTACCCAACTCTTTTGCCTGTTCTTTTTATTAAATTGTTTTGTTTGAAGTTGTGAGAATTCTTTATATATTCTGGGTACAAGTCTTTTATCAGATATGTAATTTGCAGATATTTTTTCCTTAACCTGTGGTTTGTTCTTTCATCTTCTAAAGTGTGCCAAAGATTTTTAATTTTGATGAAGGCTTGTTTATTCCCCCTTTTTTTGTCTTTTAAGGAATATTTGTCCATCCCAAGTTCACAAAAAACTTTCTTGTTTTTCCCCTAGAACATTTTTTAGTTGCAGCTCTTATGTATAGATCTATTATGGCAGACAGATCCTAGGGTGGCCCCTCTGGTTTATGACACCTGGTGTTCATACCTTATGTATCCCCTTGCCTTGGGTGTGGGTGGGATCAGTGACTTGCTTGCAGCCTATAAAATATGGAAAATGTGTAGGGATTCTGCAGATGTAATTAAGGTTGGATCGGTTGGTTTTGAGTTAATCAAAGGGAAGATGATCCTGGAGCAGGGCCAGCATTAATCAGCAGAAATCTCTTAAAAGAAGATATTGTTCCCGTTGGAGGTGAGAGTCATCTTATTGGCTTCCTGATGTGAGCAGACATGTTGAGGAAATGAACTGCAGCTGGTCTCTAAGAACTGCCAGCAGCCTCCAGCTTGCAGAATGCCAAGGCCCTCAACCACACAGCCTCAAGGAAATGAGTTCTGTCAACTATGTGAATGAGCTTGGAAGCAGCTTTTCCCCAGTTGAGCCTCCAGATGAGAATGTACCACCTTGATTGCAGCCTTGTGAGAAACTGAATAAAAATCCCAGATAAGCTTTGCTCAGACTCCTGACCCACAGAAACTGAAGTAATAACTGTGTGGTGTTTACTGCTGCTAAAGTTGTTAATGGAGTAATACAAAACTAATACATCTATGTTACATTTAAAGTTAATTTTTATATTATTTCAGGCAAGGGTCAAGATTCATTTATTTTTTTCTTTATGGACATCAAATTGTCCAGCATCATTTGTAGAAAACACTGTCATTTTCTTTTTGGATCATGCTGTTACCTTTGTTGAAAGTCAGTTGACCATTGTTAGGTCCTCCAAAAATGGGTCTAATTATGGACTGTACTCTCATCTGTTGATCTATAGGTCTATCTTCATAATTACACTGTCTTGATTACTGAGGTATTACATAAGTCTGGAAATCTGGTAGTAGAAGTAACTGCAACTTTATCTTTTAAGACTATTTTGACTATTCTTGGTCCTTTGCCCTTCTATACAAATTTTAGAATAATATTGTCAGTTTCTACAACAAATCCCTTTGGGATTTTGATGGGGATTGTATTGACTTTGTAGTTCAATACCACGAATCTTCTGATCCTTGAGCATGTATATTTCTCCTTGCATTTAGGTCTTTGATTTCTCTTAGCAGTGTTTCGCAGTGAGTATGTGATTCTTGTACATATTTTGTTAAGTATATCCCTAATATTTAATTTTTTCTGTTATTGCAAGTGGAATTTTAATATTTCTATATGCACTTGCTCATTTTCAATAACACAAATACAATTAATTTCTATATTGACCTTGTATACCATGCAGTCTTTCTAAATTTATGTATTTTAGTAGCTTTTCCTTTGGGTTCTTAGAACTTTTTAATACATAATCTCATTGTCTACAAATATAGTTTTATTTCTTCCTGTATGCTAGTTGCTTATTTCCTTTTTCTTGACTTACTGAACTTGTTATGATCTCTAAAAAATGTTGAACATGTGTGAGAAGAGTAACCATCCTTGCCTTATTTCCACCCTTAGAAAGTTTTCCGTGTGATATCAGCTATAGGTTTTCATAGGAGCCATTCTACCTTGCTGAAAGTTTTCAAAAAAATCAGTATTGGATGCTGAATTATGTTTGTAGAAACCATGTTTCAGATGTAGTCTTCAGAAGGATGGTATGCATAGTCTAGTTGACTAGTACTACATCCATACCCATTCTCAACCACCATTCCCCAGCTTTTCCTCCTAAGTGTTCATAACAGAATTTGCATCAGGAACTTGAGAATTCTTTTTATCCCTGTGTAGAGTAGCATATACTACATTTTCAAAAGGCATGGAAAATTAAATTTCTGTTGGATTCTTCTGTATCTTTGTTCTAGAACTAGAGTTTCTTCATCTCCTTCTTTGCAATTCTCTTGACACTGGATTTAGTTCATCCTCTTGCCTTTTTTATGTCTGTCTTTTTTTTCTTAGATTATTATTTCCACATCTTTGAGACCTTTCTCCGCCAATAATGCCAAGTTCTAGAAATGTGTGAGGTCAGTCCCTTTCCTTCTGTAACAGGGATGAATAGTTGTTTGTATTTATGGCTAAAATAATAGGTAATTGCCTAAGTAGGAAGATGACTGTGGTTCATACTTTCTGGATTACTGCAAGTCTTTCTCTGAGTTTCCCAGGATCCTAATTAAGCCAGTCTTTGGGGATTCTCTTTGGACACTCCTCTATTATGGCAAACTGCCTGTCGGGCAAGCTACTGCTTTTGCTGCTGATTTCTGCTAACCTCCAAGGTCAACCTGCTCTTATAAATTAGAACTAACTAAGATGTATCAAGCCCACCATTTTCAACAATTAAAGAGACCCTAGGCAGCATTCCCCAAAGCCGCTCTACAGGATAGTAAACACTAAATCAAAATTATTCCACCCATTTTCGGAACTCTTTTTTGGAATTGACTTCAAAGATCATGGTGCCTTTTAAAAACATCCTCAATGGTGTCGATCTTTGAGTGAGGTTCAACATTTGATTCTAGGCGACAATCACCATGATGCGCGTGTATTCAGTAGGATGGGTACTGGTGCTATGGGGAGCATTGGTTTGGTTTAAGACTTGGTTAAAATTCATAAGGTGGTGACATGTCACTTTAACCTCTAAAGGCAGTTTTAAAGGAAGAATTCGAAGAACACTTTGAACAGAAACAGCTTTGCTGGAATGAGTGTACCCCATAGAAGGGAACTACTTGGAACAGTTCATTTGACTATATATATCTGATAGATGTTTTAACACATGTCTCATTACAGCATAGTTGCACCTCATGGGGAATTGATTGTTTTGTTCACTAGTAATAAAATTTCCTTCTTTTTGATATAGCTTCAATAAAGACTTTCATAACATAGGTAATGTTACTATGGACAAATGAGGGTTTAGAGAAAAGTCTCATTTGTTTACTCATCTTTAAAATGAAGGGAAGACTGTTTCTTTGTGACCGTCAGATTTTATTATATAAATGAAACTCCCCTCCCCCACCTGCTTTTTATTACCTGTTCAAGCAGGGGGCATAATGTCTTCATTTTTATTTGACTATCTATTGGAAAGTTTGGAAAGTTTGAATGACCGACACATGTTAGTGGGTAAGAGGGCTAGGCTGCCTTGGTTTCACTTTCTACTTCGGCAGTTACTAGTGAACACATTGTTTAATTTTCCTGTTCTTCATGTTTGCCGGTTGTCATATGAAGACAGTAATAGTAGTTGCCTTGTAAGGTTGCTGATATGAATGAGGCGACTTGATCTGTGCTTAGAACAGTGCCTGGTAAGCAGTGATCACTAAATGAAAACTATGATCATTGTCCATAAGGAGATGTTCTGTTTCACTTCAATCATATTTTATCACCTCTGTTATTATCTTTATTCCTATTAATTTTCTTACACCTATTCATTATCTTTATTGCTTTCTAACTTGTCTTTGTCCTTCATCTCCCCAACTCAGTTGTTAGCTCCTTGAAGACCTATCTCAGTTTTTTTAAACCTCTCATTGTGGTTCAGAGTAATTGCCCAGTATATATTATGGACTGGTTTTGATCTCCTTGGAGACAAGATTAAGTAATTACATGTGCTGAGTAAGGAATGTCTCACTTTTGTTTTTTGTTGGGATTAGGAACTCAGGGTCTCATGCTTACTGGGCAGCTGCTCTACCACTTGAGCCATCCTGCCAGCCCTCTAAAGGATATCTCAGAAATGATTGCCCTGATGTCATTTCATTATTTAAGAAACCGTATCAATATTTCAGTACTAGTTAATTTAATAAGTATTCACTGAATGCTTATAGGTGGACAAATGAAATTGTTCTGAATGTAATCATATGCTGACATGACTGTTTTGTAGGTTAATAATTTCAGTAGACATCCTCCTACCTATAATAGGGTAGATTATGTCCCTTCAAAAGATAATAGCGAAGTAACCCTAGCTCCTCAGAATGCCCCCAGCTCCTCAGATTGTGACTTTATTTAGGAATAGTTTTGTTTCAGATGTACTTAAAGATGAATTTACCTGGAGAAGGGTAAGCTCTTAATCTAGCATGACTGGTATCATTATGAGAGAATACCACAGGAAAACACAGAGACACACAGGTACATGACCTCGTGACAACAGAGGCAGAGGTTGGAGTCAGATGGCCACAAGTCAAGGATTGCAGCCACTACTAGGTGTTGGCTAGAAGTTTCAGAGGGTGGGGAGCCTGGCAACACCTCCAAAACTGGGAGAATCCATTTCTGCTGTTCTAAACTGTTCAGTCTGTGGTACTTTGTTACAGCAGCCCTAGGAAACTAATACACTGCCTGACTGCTTGGATTAGAGTGTTGACAAGCCTGGGATTTCATTTTATTTTAAGTGGGTTTGCCTAATTTTTATCTGTTAGCTATCTTCTCTGTATACTGTGCTTTTTAAAGTGTATTTGCTGCAAGATCAGGTAAAGCTATAGGAATATCTGGCCTCAAATACCACTGCAGATCTTCCACTTATGTGCCAGGAATGGGAGAGATTTCTAAGAATGCTTTTAGCAGCACTGTTTATAATAGCAAAATCTGGAAGCAATTCAAAGGACTATGGAGAGGAGAATGGGAAACCAGGTATGGAGCCATGGACGACTATGCAGAATGGAGCACAATGCCACGCATGTACATTTATGACTCACAGAAAAGCTGTGTGAGAAGAGCAAGGGGCAGAAGAATGTGGACCAATCCCTTTACATGGAAGCTGAGAACCACATAAAATTGGCCTGACATTTAGTGTTGTATGCATATGTAGAAAATGATAAAGATATGCAAGGGAGTTACAAACATGTGAATCAGCCATAGGGAGGTAGGCTGGAGTAACTGTAGTGGCTGAAGGCTACTCCAAAGTCATGGAAATTGGTGATGGTAAGGCAGTATTCATTTCTTCATTGGGCACTGTATGCCCCAACTCTGCCCATCACAGAAAACATAGTCCTTGTTCTTGGGGAGCTCTAGAGATCTAACAGAGAGATGATGGGTGGGAGAGTACAGCATAGCGTGAAATGTTGGAAATCTGCGCAGCATACAGAGAAAGTAAAATGTGTGCACACATGTATGCACAGGGAGACCAGTCTTCCTGTGTCTTGAAGCAAGTAAATAAGGACCCAGTGCCAAAAAGCTCCTGCTTCTATCTCCCAGTGAAAGTACCTGGAGGAATTGGTTCGAGTGGCAGGTTTCTACCTGCAGCCTTTTTCCCTCTCTTTATTTTTCTAGAAACTGTACACAGTCAGTGTAGAGTTCCTCTCTCTTCCCTCCCTCTCAGTTCCCCCTACTAATTCCAGATGGGAGACTCTGTCATTACTGCCTAATGCCTGGGCTTTTCTTTGGAGTCCCCTAACCTGGAGCTGAGAAGGTTCTTGGAACAGAAGCAGATGTTTTGAACTGACATTTTCATTACTGTAATAGTTATAACTCTTTACCTGTTTTTACTTCTCAACAATTGCCATTTTAATTTCTTAAGAAGGTGCATTTTACTTAACAAATATAAAATGTGTTTTTTGGGAATAGTTCTCAGTGGGGAAAATCCTTCAACAAAGCTTGGTTTTTTTAGGTTTGGGTTGTTTTTTTTTTTTTTTTTTTGTCGTGGAGCAGATCAGCTGGGTTCATGAGTTTTGGAATTGGCAGGTAGACAGGAACTTGATCTTGTTCCTATTTTAAAACTTTGTTTACCAGCAGGTATTTGACTGTTACAAAATCCACAGTGAATTTAATGATCTGCTTCAGTGTTTGTTGCATAGTTAGGTAGCCTTTGTACATTAAAAAATAACCTGATGGTATTTGACTTTTGAAATTATTTGCCAAAGCAATTTCAACTTATGAATGATTTCTAAAGTTACCCTGCTCCATGGCCACAGCTCATGCTGCTAAAGCCAGTCAGCTGTCTTGAAGATGTGCCATTTGTCATGAGAGGACCAAGAAATAGTGTGAATGGATCAGCCCAAATCCATCACCAACCACTGGAAAGAGTGATTCATTTCCACTGGGTCTGGTTTACATTGGTTTTAGCCAAAGGTCTTTGCAATATTTAAAGAAGCAAAAGTAGATGTATCTTTCAGATGAATTATAAATATCAAAATGTTAAAAGTGAGTTTCTAAATGAAATACTGTTTAGCATTTTAAAGTTTTCAATGAATTGGCAACTAATACCTGAGACTCAAAGTGGGCAAGACAAATTGAGAAGCTTTCATATCTGTGCATTGCATTGGCTATTTGGATAGTAAGCAATTTACATGAGGGTGTTACACTAGAAGTTTGTTAGAGAAAGTCTATTTCTAGATAACCTGAGCTAGAATTGAAGGTAAAGAGACAAGACTTTGTGTTAGGAATTCCAGGCAAGTTTCCCTGGAGTCGCATGTGTGCTCGTCAGAGTGGAAGTGGGCATGCTTTATAGGTAAACTGCTTCAACGCGGAGATGAGGCTGACCGTCTTAGACAACATGTAAGCGGAAGGGCAAGGCAGGCAGAGACACTGGATTGTATGGCCAGTCCGGCGGCCTGTTCGCACTAGGGTGAGGAATGGCTTAAGCGCGGAAAGTATCTATGGGAAGAGGAGGGAAACTGGTATCCGAGAGCATTTGGCTTGATGTTTGCTATGCTTCTCCCCATGGCTCCATGAGGATAGGTAGCATCATGGCCATTTTACAGACAGAGAACAATTTGCCCAAAGTTGTGTGCCCATTATTATTGTTAAGCAACAGAATGGGGATTGGAAACCCACAGTTTAAAGTCGGGGTGACGGCCTGATTCTGTAAATAAAATCTTACTGGAGTATAGCGCACTTACCTATTTCTGTGTCATGCTTCAGTGCTGAGTAGCCACAGCAATGTGTGGCCCCCAGAGGCTACGCTGTTTAACATCTGGCCCTGTATAGGAAGTTTGCCAACCCCATGTTCAAAGAAAAATGGATAAAAATGAGATACATTCCTATTTTTGCAAGTCATGGTTTATTTTAAGCACCCCTCCTCCCAAATAAGCAAATATAGACACTAGGTTGATAGTGTTCATGGTTTCAAAATGACTTGATATTGAACATTTCTTTGTTTTTAGAGTAGGTTTGGTTGGGGACATTACACGGTAGTCCTCATTTTCTTTCCTCCTATGTGGCCTATAGTCAGAGTGACTTTAATGTGAAAAGTTAGAATAAGTTGAATCTAGGAAATCTTTCATTTACTGGCACTCCAAGCACTGAAGAGAACTCTCTGTAGTGGGCCCCATGGCGTAGCACTCCCCCTAGAGGCCAAATTGGAAATGGGGTGGCTGAGTTTTGGTGCAGTGCATTGAAAAATACCTTAATTTTATTAAAACAACTGTCCTTTTATTTCTCCTTTATACTGAAGTAAGGCAATATATTTTTAAGTTGTGTTTAGGTTGATAGTATCTATAATTTTCATTGTAAGCTTGTAAAGGGGATTTTACCGAAGGTTGTTTTATAAGGGAGTATTGGGTTTGATGGTGTTGAGAACCACTGCTTTAAGTTCTTGGCATTTTTTTTTCAAAACAGACTTCCAAGTAAGGAGAGCAACCTTCAAAAGAGCAGAATTATGAACTCAGAGGCTGCTTGTTCCTTACTTCTTGCTCCCTGGCATGTTATAAGTCAAGATTTCAGATTGGGTAGACCTCTGCAGCCACAAGGGAGCCTCCAGAAAGTGTGTTGCATTTAACTAAGATGCTAAGATGAAGTCATCCTCCACATTAAGGAGGATCAAAAGAGAAGGCCACATGCTTTTTGTCACTAGTTTGCTTGTAGCCAAGAAAGTACAGCAAAACCACACAGCAAGCGCCATTGATCTCAGATCAGGTGACTGAGAACTAGAGCTCTCTCCGTGTTTAGGCTCTGCTAGCAAAGGTCCCGTGAGGCAGGGTCAAAATTACGTTCTAACTCTGTTGCTTTTACATTTTCAGAGTAAGGGCAAATGTAGCCTGCATTTGTTTTAATGGTTTTGGGCATACCTCCTGCAGGTGTTTTATGTAATATGGTTGTTATATTTAATAGAAAGGTGAAAAGTGTCTTAGTCTGGAAGAAGGATGAAGGGAGAGGTGTTGTACTTTAACTGCTTCATGGGAAAGTGTGTAGTGGAGGATAACATAGTTCCAGTTCTTTGGTGTAAGTTGTTTCAAAGTGAAATAAATCAGCTCTGCCTTTCTGCTGACCAAAGCCATCAGTCAGTCCGTGAACATCCTGATTAGCCAAGGACTTTGTTGTTGTACCTTTTTTTTTTTGTTTTTTGGTTTTTTTTTGGTGGTACTGATGTTTGAACTCAGGCTCTCTCCCTTACTAGGCAGGCATCTCTACCACTTAAGGCACTCTGCCAGCCCCATATATATATATATATATATATATATATATATATAAAGTCTGCATGAATTCCTGGCTTAAGTGAAAGAGTGGACATTTAATAAATACCTATTAAGGCACTGTTCTAGGTGTTATAAATATAGGAGTAAGTAAAACAAGAATTCTAGACTGCCTGGCTTGTATTCTAGTGGGGGCTCATATTACTGTGGGAGCTTGTATCCCAATAGGAAGGTAGACAGGAACCACAATTCTATGAAAGATACTAAGTGCTAGAAAGAGGGAGAGATGGAGGGACAGGGTGGAAGGGCAGGACTATTGAGGTTGTCTTGAATTTAAAGAGTGACATGAAGGCCATGTTGTGACTCAACAGTCTGCTTTATTCACTTACCACCTTTGTTTTGAAGGGGCTTAGCGGCTGGGTTGAGTTCTCTTAACCTTGGGTCTTCATCGAAAACCTCTCAACTGAGTTTGGAACCTGGTTTCTTTCAAGAGACCACTTGAAAGACTTTTCCCCAGGTGTAAAGGATGCTGCAGTATTAGGAGATATAGGCTACACTGGTCTGCACTAACTTGCTCCAGGGCCTTGCCACACACCCTCTCAGGCCTGCTGAGAGGATTAGGCTAAGTTATCCCAAAGGTTTCTTGGGGAATCAAAAATGATGGATGTCTACCTTTGCTTAGAGCCCCTAATTAGCATATATATAGGGAATTAACTTTCGATTTTTGCTTTAAAGCCAAGGTAGCCAAAAATCAATGTTTTTTTAAATAAAAGGGATTAAAACATGGTTATTAGGGGTGGCAAAATGCTTCATAGACCAAGAGGGCAGCTGGGTTTTGTAAACCTCGCTATAGCTTCTAATTATTCTTGAACTACGTATTGTCCAACATAGCTACCTTATAAATGAAGACACGGATGAACTTCCCTTGTTTGGTAAATTAGAGACTGCCCAGGACCAGTGCTTACCTACCTAGGACATTTTCCACAGTGCCACACTGCTTCCTATTGTCCTATTTCAGCCATTATTGTCATGTAGTTTTTTAAGTTTATAGTTCAGTCACAACTAGACATAGTTGTAATAGTTACCTTTCTCCCTAGTATTTCTAAGGTAAGGGCTAACTTGTAGAAGAATTGGTTAGGGCATCAGTGTAGTTATCCTTTCACAATTAAAAATGCTGATATTTGTTAACAGCTATATGGAGTGGTTCTACGCCCTTCTTAACTCATTCATTTTGCCCAACAATGATGAAGTAAAATAGCAGCAGAAGTCTAGAGAAGTTAAGTAACCTGCCCAGGGTCAGATGGCTCATGAGTGGTAGAGTTGGGATTTGAATGGAGCTGGCACTACCATCTAGCTCTTCACATGACACTGTCCTGACTTCTGCAGACTTCAGGAATCAATTGAAACCCTTCACCAGAGAGAGGCTCACCACGGAGTTGACAGGTACCACCCTCATTCTTGAGTTTCTCAGGCTCATATTTGATAAAACTTTTAAGAGCAGCTGTATCTGTAACTCCAAAAGTGGGAGCTTTAAACATAAAGATCCCATACTGTATGATGCTCTTTATATGAAGATTCCCAGAATGGGCAGATCTTTAGAGCTAGAAAGCCAAGAGACTGTAGCATTGAGGGGTGGGGAGTGATGACTGATGGGTGGAGTGATGGTACAAGGTTTATCTTTGGGGTGATGGAAATGTTCTAAAATTGTGATGATACTTGCACAGTTCTGAATAAACAAAAACCTTTTCAATCACACACTCAAAAGAGTGAATTGTATGGTATGTGAGTTACATCTCAATAAAACAGTTTAAAAAAGGAAAATGAGAGCTTTCTTCCTTTATATTCATTTTCAACTGAAATGTTTTCACGAGGATTAAAGATAACATAAGTGCTCATTCTCTCACAGTTACGAACAAGCTAGAGTAGCCAGGTGAGGACTTAGTGGATCATGTGCTGTGCCATTTTAAATTTCTTCTGTTGATTTGATAGTAATCACTTTGGTTTTAACACATTCACTTGTTAGATAGTACTAAAGAAGAATTTTGTTCTACTGAATAACCTCCCTCAATATATAGTTTTATTTAGTTGAAAGAATAAGTTCAGGGTAGATACAGCTTGCTTGCTCTATTTAGTTTGTCTTATCCATCCTGCTGTCTCTGAGACTAATGGATTATTTTGTGTGGACATGATATTAAGGTTGGAGGTCAGTGCAAAGCATAATGAATTTAATTCATTTTGGAGTTATTCATAAATCTCTTTTTTTTTTTGGCAGTACTGGGGGTTGAACTCAAGGCCTTAACCTTGCTAGGCAGGTGCTCTACCACTGGAGCCACTCTACCAGCCCTTTTTGCATTGGTGATTTTCAAGGTAGGGTCTTGCTTTCTTCCCTGGGCCTGCCTCGATCTTGATCCTCCTATTTGTGGATCCTCCTATTTGTGCTTCCCCATGTAGCTGGGATGATAGGCACATGCCACCATACCCAGCCATTGGTTGGGATGGGCTCTCACAAACTTATTGTCTGGGCTGGCCTTGAACTGCCATCTTCCTAATCTGTGCCTTCCAAATAGCTAAGATTATAGGCTTGAGCTACTACATCACAAATCTTTTTAAAAATTACTTTTATGAAAGTAAAGTTTAGCTTGTCCCTACCTCTTAGAAGTTTCAGGTTTTTAATTTGAGTATCTTATCAGGAAGTATTTTTTGACTTAATTGTTCATTTTTTTCTTTTCTCTTTCTTTCCTTTTTTTTTTTTTTTGAGACAGAATCTCACCATATTGTCCAGGCTGGTCTCAAACTCCTGGGTTGAAGTGATCCTTCTGCCACATCCTCCTAAGCAGCTGAGACTACAGGCATGAACCACTGTGCTCAGCTAATTACTCATTTTAAAGCTGCAATGATAGTTCTGTAGTTCCAGTGTTCTGGGATTTGGTGAACTCACCAGTACTCACATTGGCCCAGTCATGGCGTTTATTTACTGTATATTTTCCACATAATCAGTCATTCACTCCCTTAGATAGTTAAGAATTCTATTTTGTTCCAGGGTACAAACCATGAACCAAATGCTGTCAAGCCTTGCCTTTGTAGAGCTGAATGCTTGTCGGTACAGCCTGACCATCCTAATCCTGTAGGTTTTCCCTAGCCTCTCCATCTCTTCACCTCTTTGTCTTGGTAGCTGCCCTTATTTGCATCTTGGTCACCTCTCTCAGGCCTTAGGGACAGTGACCAGCACCAAGAAGCTATCATTTTATGAGAAAATGTGTTGACATTCTCCATGCTATACTTTTTTTTTTTAGGGAGTAACTGTTATTTTAATGCAGCCTGGCAAAAAGATCCTATAGATAGTCACAATCATATTTTTGAATTAGAAATCATTTAACTCCTTGTGACTTCATACCTATCTGTCATTCATTTTGATAAATAAAATAACCAAATCATTACTTAGTTTCCTGTTGTTGCTATAACCTTCACCAGTCTAAATCAATATTTATGTTAAAATGGTTTTGTGTATGTTTTGAATATGATGTTTTCATTTATGTCTGAATTATGAGGAACATGAATTATTTAAATGAAATATGTATTTTCCCTAGAAAATACTCATGTAATCAAATCTTGCTAATTTGATTTCAGTTAAATGCATGCCACATTAAACTGCCGTAATTTGGAGAAAACAAAATTCTTGAAGGGGAAAATAGTATGAGTTAAATAGTATGAGTTAAATTATCTACCCTTTTATCATTCTGCTTGGCTTCCTCTAAATTATCTTTAAAAATTAAGAAGTATGGAAATTTTGGGCCTGTCACACATTGATAAACATGAACAGTTTTTTTTTAGATGACAACTTGAGTGCTCTGAATAGAAAGTCCTGAATATGTGTATGTCTTCTACTAGTTCTCCCTCTTTCTGTCCTTCTGTGTTCCCTGAACCTTTTACCTTTCTGTTTTGCTTTTCTAAGACATGGTCTTATTATGTAGTCCATACTGACCTGGAATTTGCTATATAGCACAGGCTGGCCTAAACTCTCAATCCTCCTGCCTCTGCCTCCCAAGTGCTGGCATTACAGGTGTGCGCCACCACAGCAGGCTTTTAATAGCCATTTACTGTCAGCCTCTGTATCTGACCTAACATCTTCTCAACTCTTAGGTAAAAGTCCTGATAAGTATAGCTAAGTTTGACATAGCTCTAGCCTCTACCAACCCTAAAACTAGGAATATGATGGAAACGACATCTAAATCCTGCCTTCCTTGAACCTTTATTGGAGCTCTTTTTCATACTGCCTATGCTTTGATTCTTTGTGTGTCTCATTCTGCTGAGGCCTAGTATGCAAGTAGGGCCAATAAAATGGTACTGTTTGCTCTCAGTTGAAATATTTAAATCTTTGATGTCACCTGTGTTTGAAATTACAAGATAAATTCAGTTAATAATATTGTCTTCCTCGATAGAGTTTCCGGTATGGCTTCTGCATCAACTTCTAAGTATAATTCACGCTCCTTGGAGAATGAGTCTATTAAGAGGGTAAGTTGTGTTTTCAGATCTCTCTCTCTCTCCCCCTCCCCCTTTCCTTTCTCTGTCTTCATATTTGAATACTAGGCAATCATTTGGGTTTTATTGAATATTGAATTTCATTATTTTTTCACATATTATTAATAACTACATTAATACATGTGGCTTTATTTATCATCCCACCTTGTTCCAAGAAATATCTTTACTAGAACACCTTGTATGTGTTAAGTGAGTTTTGCATTTATAAATCTTTTCATGTGGCTTTACTTTTGTGGTGCGAAGTACCTCACCTTATGTCTCAGGCATCAGACAGTCCTGTGTCCCAGAAAGATTCCTGAAAGACATATTAGAAGGCTAGGCTGCACTGAGCAGGCTGCTACACCTGCCTAAATATTGGCATTATTTTCTAGTTATGATGATAAAAAAGTTCTAAAACAAATACAACTTTAACAGGAAATGATTCACAATAGCCAGGGGAAATATGTGCAATCAGAACAAGATTTATTTTGGAACATACAATGAAAAAATGGGGTGAATTTAAAGTAAGCTTTATTCACGGCCCCTTAAGGCTTTAAGCTTATTCACCAGAAAGGTTAATTTATACTCCCAGCCAGCAGTGCATATGGATGTTCAAGCAATCAGAAGGGAGCAAAAGGATTTCTTTTCTTTTTTATTCCTTGATTACTAACAAGGTTGGTTTTTTTTTTTTTTTTTTGGGAATTGTGTTTATTGTCCATGCCAATACTTTTGTGAAGTAACTGTGTCCTTTGCCTATTTGCCTTTGGGGTATTTTGGGAAGATTCTTACTGCTTCACGTGTGTCATTTATATAATGATAACTAACTCTTTATAATATATGCTATAAATCTTCTTTATAGTTTATTGTCAGCCTTTTAATTTTATTTGTGTGTTTTTTATTTTGAAATATACAGGTTCAAAGTTCCTTTTGTTTTAGTTTGTTACTTGTGTTTTTGAGACAGGGTCTGCCCCTGTAGGCCAGGCTGACCTTAAACTCATGATCCCCTGTCTCAGGCTCCCAAGTGCTGGCATTGCAGCCTGCACTACCATGCTTGGCTTTTGCTTTTCTTATATAATCACATGTCTCAATGTTTTACATTTTGGGTGTCTACAAGGACCTTTCCCATATCCAAAATTATGGATATTTTTATTATAGTTTCTTTTAATAGTTTTACGGTATAAGAATCAGTTCTAAAAGTGACTTCAAGGATGCAGTTAGAGGTCCTTGTGTAATGTTACTCTGATAGAAAGTATATCCTGTGTTCATCCCATGTAATCCTGTGTTAGTCAAATATTCTCTTTCTTATTTAGGATTGGTTTATGCTTTCTCTCCTGGATTCTGAACTATAGTATTTAAAAAGGTAAACTGAATATGACATTTGCCCCAATACTTCTTTTTAGTTAGTGAGAGGCAGTATTGAGGAATGGTAATTTCTTTCCAGTCCTAACCATTTATATAAAGGTATGTGGCTTTGCTTCTCCTTGAGGAAGGTATTTCTGGCTGGGAACAATTTGTCTTGCCACCCTAGTTAAATGTATAATTTACAAGTACTAAAGAATATTCAAAATTGCATCAGGGCATGGTGGTACATATCTGCAATACCAGTACTCAGAGGCTGAGGCAGGAAGATCATGAGCTTGAGGCCAGCCTGTGCTACACAGGGAGTTCATGGCCAGCGGGGCTACATAATCTCCAAAAAAAAATGTTTAGAATTGGCTAAGAACTTTACTTTTGTGTCTGAATAAAAAAGATAAAACCATTAAAAATTCAGCAAAATCCCCCTCCTTGACAGCTTATATCTTACTTAATTACACAATTAACATTTCTCTTATTTTATGATAAACCTTGCCATTTGCATAACCCCCAATAATTTACAAACCCGTGTTGATATATTTTGTTTGAGTTAATACTCAAAAATCCCCTGTGAGAAAAGCATTGCTAACTTTACACATGAAATGATTGCTGTGTGATTTTGAAAACAACCAGAAAAAATGGAAAGAAACAGTGGTAAAAAATCTTTTGCCTAAACAGGTGTTAGTGATGTATCTTATACATCATAAAACTAACATCCACAGCCCACCATTGGTATCCGTGTACTAGGGTGCCTTGAATAACTTCAAAGATGCCTTTACTGGACAACTTCACTCACCTGGGAAGTTTTTTGTTTGTTTTGAGACAGGGTATCACTGTGCAGTCTAGTCTGACCTGGAACTCAGGATCCTCCTGTCTCAGCCTCCTGAGTGCTGGAATTATAGGCATGTGCCACCACATCTGTATCACTTGTGAGTTTTAGTGGTCAGTACTTTGCCTGCCTAGCAGTACAACTGAAGTGATTGGATGAGACACATGCCTAGGGAATACCTCTAAAACAGGAGACCTAGAGAAATAGTAAAGTCACTGGAGAATTTGTACAATGGTTCCTAAAGTCCTTTCTCTTGTCTAGAATAAGGAAAGGGAGGAAGTAAAACAATAAGGAAGGCTTTTAGTTAAACAAGACTCCCAATATTACAATGCCTAGCACTTGTTTTCTAGCATTATAATAAGATTCTGGCCAATTACTGTGTACTGTTGTCCAGCTAAGTCCCTCTGGAATTGAAGTTTTTATTCCTACGCTTCACAAAAGATGACCGAATATTGAAAAAGAAAGGTGTCATAGTGTGTGTATCTATAGTGTATACTTCCTATTTGCATTTTATCGTTTTCCTGAAAGATGTGTTAAAATGTCTAAAAGTATTGTTTGAAAATTAATATTATTCAAAAGTATGCCAACATTATTTAAATTCAGACCAAGAATTAGCATATGTAATATGTCACTGCCAGATTGGGTTTCTTTTCTTTTCTTTTTTTTTTTGTGGTGCTAAAGGAACCCAGAACCACACACATGCTAGGCAAGCACTCTGTCACTGGCTGAACTACCCTCCAGCCCAGACTGTCTTTTTCAGTTTGCATTTTCTCGCATGCTGAATCTCTCCCTACTTTTTTCCCTTTAAAAAAATCTCTTTCTAGTTGCTGAATTCCAGGCTGCTTTAAGACCTTGCACAAATGTAGTGCTATTGCCCCTAATTCCTCTGCTTTGTTTGCAGACATCCAGAGAGGGAGTCAATCTGGAGCTCAGTGACATTGTTCCTCGACTCCCAGGAGAAACTCTGATTACTGGTAAGGATCCCTGATGCTTGGATTGCAGAAGCAGAGAAGTGCAGCTGATCAAGTGGCTCCAGTCTGCTTATGCTGTATAAGTCAGTGAGAGACAAATAGGCTCCCTTGGTTTAGAAGTCTTAACACAAAAACTCTGCATTCCTTTCCTAATCAAAGAGTTCTTTCAGGGACTGGGATGTAGCTCAGTGGTGGAGCACTTGCCTAGCATGCGTGAGGCCCTGGGTTCAATCCTAGCACCAAAAAAGAACAGACAAAAATAAGAGTTCTTTCATGAGCTTCATGGTCACAAGGATAGTGATATTCTTGTCTGTGTACCAAAGACTGAGAAGGAGTTGGGAAGAAAAGCATGGCTTATCTCTTGAAAGTCTCCTACTGGCCTATACATTCTCATGGCTTAAGCTTATAAGAACAAACTGATATTAAAGTTTCCAGTCTGTGGTGTATACATCAAAATGATGAAGGCTTAAGTATTCTTCAAGATAATAGGAGACCACATTGGTTGAAAATACCTTTCATTTGCCAGAAAACAGAAGTTAGTAATGTTGAGGCAACATTTTGATGTGTTATTTTTTCTGATAAGTTCATATCAAGATGAAGATGGATACTTTGGAAGGGCCGTATCATTCTGGCTTAGAATACAGAGGCACCTGGCAGCTTGCTGAGTCAAGTGCTAATGTTGTAGGCATTCAAATTTCATGTTAGGGTCAACACCCTCCTCTCACATGTCAATGTATTTGCAGCCACTAGGTTACCATTGTTTTGGGAACTTTTCAGTTTATTGACTTAAGATCCAGCTTTTTAGCTTAAATGGCTAAATCATGGTGCTAACTTGATGAAGGTCCTACGCAAAGTACCTTTGTGAATTACTTAGCCATGCACCATAAAAAACCATGAAAAATTATTGTGTCCACACACTTGGACATATAAATCTAGTCTTGAAACAAACCAGTGGGATGTGTCCATCTCAGTTTCTGGATAAGAGCAAAGATGTTTTTCTTTTGGTGGTCTTCATATGTGGTATCTTGGTACTGTATGTCAGTGCCCAAACCTTAACTGAGGTAGTAACTAATGGAACTGGCATAAAATATCCTGACTGGATATTTTTTATTTAGCACCTGAGGCAAAAGGGATTGTAAAATCATTTAAAAAAATTAAAAACCATTAACACATTCAAGGACACCCTTGAAAGATATATTCTATTATAATTGACTTCCGATTGAATTTCTCTGGCTGTTTGATTAAACCAAAGATGTATTCTTCTTTGGCCCTCTGTTTTAGATCACTTAAATGTTTGAACTGAACCTAGCTGAACTCTTCTCTGGACTATTAAAAGAGAAAGAATAGTCTATAGGCACATTTCTACTGTTAACATTCACTTATTAAAAGCATCATGTTAGCTGGACCATGGTGGCTCACACCTGTGTATTCCCAGCACTCAGGAGGCTGAGGCAGGAAGATCATGAGTTCAAGGCCAACCTGGGCTACATTGCAAGATCCTTTCTCAAAAAAAATTATTTGTGTGGTTCTGGAGGTTGGCAAACTTCAATGCCCAATCTAGTGTTTAGTTCATGATACTGTCCTACATGAATTGCTATCCACTGATTGAAACAGCTCAAATAGTTACTTTTACAACCATATGGGGATAGCAGCAGCAGTACCCTCCTTTACTTCTGTTCTCCAGCTCTTGTCACCTTGTCCCAGGAGGTGACAGCATTGTGGGCAAATTCAGGGAAGCACCATTAATGAATGCCTGGAGGTGACATGGCCTGTATATTTCCCCACTGCCCAGACGCAACCTCGCATGGTAATGTGAAAACATTACCAGTGCTTGCTTTCAAAATTTTCAGTAATTTTATTGTAGTTATTCTTAGCCAAATAGTTTATATTAAATTAGTACCATTTGTTGTGTATCTTGGTATATGTTTCCATTATTTTAGGGTACTTTTTTTATCTTACTAGACAAAGAAGTTATTTACATATGTCCTTTCAATGGCCCCATTAAGGGAAGAGTTTACATCACAAATTATCGTCTTTATTTAAGAAGTTTGGAAATGGTAAGTAGAATATAAGACCATAAAGATGACCCTAACTGTTAAAGATAATGCTAAACTGTTTCTCTTCTACCTTGCAAGATTGACTGGAGCAGATTAACATGGGGATATATTTGCTTCTCAATTCTTAATTTTTTGCTTATTCAAAACTCATTTAACACTAACACCTGTTTTTGTAGGGAATGTAATAAATTTTCAAAATATATTTTATCTCTTATAATAGTAAGGTTGTGGTTGGTAGTTGTAACCATTTGTTAATTCGAAGTTACTTTGGTGTAGAACAAAGGTTCTTAGCCAGAATCACAGATAAGAACCACTTGTAGAGCTTGACATAAAATACAGATGCTCCAGATTCACTTCATCAGAATGTTCAGGCCTATGGCCCAGGCTTAGTTGCATTTTCTAAAATATCACATAGGAGAGTGCTGATGTGAATCTCTGGTTAAGGCCCACCACTCTAGAACTTTCCAGGTGTCCAGTTACAAAGCACTGGTAGCAGTAGGAGTAGGATGACTATGGTATGGTTTATTGCCACTCTTATCTTTCCAACCTATGGCCATGAAATGTTTGTCACCACATTTCAAGGAATGTTCTATTGGTGGAAGAATGACATAGGGCAGCGATGTACCAGAAAGCAAGACAAAAATGAGTAGCTGCTGTGGCTGTCACAAAACAGCTTATGGTAGATGGGGTGGGTTGTCATTTCTCACATCAACCTTAAGATATGTTCCTGTGGGTGGTAAGGGAGGGGGTGGGGGCAGGGGGGAGAAATGAACCAAGCCTTGTATGCACATATGAATAATAAAAAAAAAATTTAATAGAAAAAAAAAAGATACGTTCCTGTGGGATGGACTAAAGGGGAATAGGCCCAGGGTACATGGAAGAGTAGCCCATCCATAGATTATACACAGGAGATGTTGAGACTATTGGGGAGCTCTAGCCATCGTTTTCTTGCTTTTAGCCAACCATTTCTTTAGGATTTTTCTAATCTAGATTAGTTTGTGTCTTTTGATATTTTTCTGAATTCTGAAGAACGTTATTTATTATTCCCATATCTTAGCTTTGGAAGCCCACTTATAGCTTCTACACTGCTTGTATCTCCTGTAGCAGAGTGCTTACAGGGATGGGTATATGGATCAGGCCACAGGGACCTGAGATTGGGCGTTTTATTTATGTGAATCAGTTCAGTCTTCTAAGACTAGATATGAGAGAATGCTTTAGTTTTCCAGAGTGGAAAAGATTCTAGAAATTAACAACAGTGACCTGGATGTCATCCCTTGGCAACAACTGGTAAATATTCTACAATTGATAAATTTAAACCAATGGTTTAAGTACCTGGAAATGAAAGAAACCATTAAGAGTGTTATTGACATCTTTTTATAGAATCAAGGCATACAACAGTCCCTGATAAAGACCCGTGGGCTGAATGGTAGTGGTACACTTAGGTGGAGTTAGAGTCTGTGTATTAAAGGCTTAATGCCAGCCCAGAAGGGTGATTACTAGCATGTTACCATGCAAGGCCCTGCCTGTCCAATGTTCACAATACAATGCATGCTCAATCTGTGAGAAGCAGCAGGCTAGCCAATGCACTAGATAATGGAGTTGGGGTTTGGAATGATCTTAGTTGCCTAGGATATTGGGGCAAAATTAATCATACAAAATTTAGCATAGGTAACATTTGCTTAGTAAAAATCACTTGAATCATTAAAGGGTGGCGGGGTCTGTCTTAATTGGGATCCAAGCTTTATTGAATATCCAGGTAATTGGATATACTTGACTAAGAAATTAATGTGCCTATAGAATGAATTAACAGAAAGATAATACAATGGCTGGACAGAATGAGACAGCAGGCCTTTCTGAAGTGATGACTTCAGACCCAAGTGCCACGTTTTAAGGAGGGCATTGACAGACTAGAGATAGTTCAAAGAACCAGACTAATGAATGTACTGACATATGAGCAATCAATGAAATAAATGTTGATCTTAAAGGGGCATATGTTAGAGATATCTTTGAATATTTGATGTGCCCTTTTCTGGAGTAGGGATTAAATTTTTTTTGCATAGCTCCCAAGGGTCAATTGGGATAGGTTGAGAGATTTTATGTTAATATATAAGAATCATCAAAAATTAGAATTAAAACAATGTCATAGTCCCTTTCACCTTGGAGCCTCTTGGCTTGTTGACTAGCTACCTGTGCCTGGTTCAATTTTTTGCTGTTGCTGTGGTGATGTGATTTTTTTTTGTGGAACTGGGATTTGAACTCACAGCTTCACACTTGATAGGCAGGTGCTCTACCACTTGAGCCACACCTCCACCCCTACAGTATGATTTCAACTACATAAAACTATATAATTATCTCTAGAAAAGAGGCCAGAAGGAACTATACCAAAAGTTTCAGTACTTGGGATATCCAGAGCAGAATTATGCATGCTTTGTCTTCCTCTTTCCACTTGGCAGTGTTTTTCAGAATACCTTGATTGAGCATGTATTACTTTTATAACTGGGAAGTTACTTGCCAAGTTTTATTTTGTTTTCCAGTGGCACCCTACAGGATAGGGATTAGTGTTGAATGTATGAATGAAATACCCCTCTGCCAGTGACTACTAACTTCTTTCTTCTTCCACTAAGTTTTACATAAACATTTTAATCAGTTGACCAGAACATTTAGTGCCAAGTACAAAGGCAAGCAGCTGATAGCCAAAAATATCCCATAAGGAATAGTATTTAAATGATTATCCAAGTTCTAAACAAGAACATTCATTGTGGATTCTGCTGCAAAATGTGAGAACTTTTTTGTGTGTTTGACAAAGAGCTGTCATCTCACTGGCATTTTGAAATGGACACCTGTTTGTTTCAGGTATGTAATCACTGCAGTGGGGGGTGATGAGTCCAGATGTATGTGGTCTGATTATTGGAGTCAGCTCTCCCATTTTGTAAGGTGTAAATGTCAAGAATCAATAGTTACATCCTTAGATTGCCACAGTGGCTGCCTTCAATCTAGCTTTTTTTGCATGGTCCTTCCCCATGGTCTACCTTGCATACTGTCTCCAAGGAGATTTTCCCTAAAGACAGATTGACCAGATCGCTTCTCAGTCCCTAAACTACCATTGGCTCCCTGTTGCCTACAGAATAAAGTCATTCTTCTTTATATGCACAAAATCCTTCTGACTTCTGTAGCCTTCACTCACGTTCCTCCTCCCCAAACATCCTGCTTTCAAACTCTGCAAACCTGTTCCTTTCCCTGTCATGTACATACTATTCTCACTGAACCTGGACACCCCTTTCAAAAGCCGTTCTTGTCCTTCAGAACCCACCTCAAAAGTTATGTCTTCTCTAGAACCTTCTCCAGCCTCCCGTGAAGGAACTACTCACTCTTTGTATCCCTGCAGCCTTTTCTTCATGCTTGTTTGCTAATGCTTACTACTGCGAAACCTTCCATAGCCACCCAGCTACACTTGCAGTACCCTTTTTCTGTGTTCAGTTTTTCTCCTGAGTAGTTGCTACTATTTTCTGCTTTATTCTTCTCTAGTTCATCTTGGTTGTTGTCTGTCTGTTCACTGGTGTTCTCTGAGCTCTTAGGATAGAGGCTGGTGCATTGAAGGTGCTGGATCAATAGTGACGAATGATTAAATTCTTTCTTTTTTGCCTGCTGCTGTGTCTGTGGCCTTAACAAGTGCTGAGTGCTTTTTATCCCTGCCCCACCTAGCTATTGAGGCATCGAGAGATAGCAGGTGCTCAGTGATGGACCTCAGAGGGATCAGGCTCCTGTGTTCTTAGAGCTCCTAAGAGGGTAAAGGCTACAGTGGGTTGCCCAGCAAGGACCCTACTAAATCATGGCATCTCAAATACCAGCATTGCCTATGGAGTTCAGAAATCCCGTAGTCACCTTGTGACCTTGAGAATGCCAAGGAGCCTGGCTTTGGGTTAATATTGTGAGCACAGCAGGGGACACTGTAGGCATATGATCCCCTTTATTGTGGTGGACTAGTGTGAAGAAGACCACACTCCTTCCAGAGTCCCATGCACCTGAACCCCTGGCTCGTTCACACCTTCATGTCTTCTATCCAGAAGCATTCACTGATCACCATGTGGGATGCAACACCGGGCATAATCACATATCCCTCATGGGATATGGAAATGAGTAATTGTGGTGAAATATGATACAGGTCATGGTGGCACACCAAGTATTGCAAGGTTACGAGGGTGAGGATGATTACCCCAGTGTGGCAAGCTGTAGAGTATTTGATAGAAGAGGTAATATTTGAACTGAGTCATGAAGAATGGCAACAATCTGACAGGAGGGAGGGAAGAATATCCGCACCACTCTTTCCATACTGTGCTGTGGAGCTGGTTTTGTGGTATGTGGAAGCTGGACCATCGAGAGTAAAGGGAGTGGTAGGGACAGGAGGAGATGAGCCTGGAAGAAGAGGTGGCCTTAGGCACATAAGTCACAGTTCATTAGTCTGTGTGTTGCATGGAGAATGATAAACCAAGCTTGCATTTCAGAAAGAGAATGCTGGTCACAATAGGGATGATAGATTAGGGGAAGTAGGAAGACATACTAGGAGGTGATTTTAGTTTTCTAGGTAAGTGAGAAGGACCTGGTGCCATTGTGGTAGAGATGGGAAAGAGGAAACAGCCACAGGAAACTCTGGAGGGGTTGAGTGGCCAATGGAGGTGGTAGTTGGAGAGTCCAGATAAAATTGGCTTCCACGATATTTCACATGAGTGATTAGAGCTGCTCCCATTCATCAAGATAGACATTCTAGGAGGAGTATGTTGTAAGCCCAGTGGGGACAGCAATGTGAAGAAGTGGACTTAGAACTGTACAGATACTGGATGAAAATGTCTCCAATACAGTTGGAAATGGGGCTCTGAAGCTTCTGAAAGTGAATAGATTGGAAGTAGTAAAAACCACCTAACTCTAACCACCACTCACTCTTCTTCAGGAAGAGTGTGTAGCATAAAAAGAAACACAGCTGAGTTGAGAAGCCTGAGCAACAGGAACCTTTTTCTGTGGTGCTGAGAGAAAGAGCCCATGGAGAAAACTGCAGCAGCCAAAGAGGTGTGGAACAGCTCCTGAGAGCAGGCCATGGTAGAAGTCAGGAGGAAAGAATCTTTAGAAGAAAGGGAGTGGCTTATGGTGGAACATGGGGTGGGGGCAGTAAGTAAAAAGTGAGAAGAGGCCGGGGAGGGCCCTGAAGAGGACATTCATTGTCTTGGCAGATATCTCAAGCAGATGTGCAGCCCTGATGAAAAAAGATTCTGTGACCAGCTAGTCCAATTGCTCTGTCTCTTGCTCCTTCCACCTTGTACTTGCTCCAGAGGCCCTGCAGCTCCCAGGCCTCATTCTTTTCCATCTTCCACATGGCTTCATCTACTCCCTGTGTCAGTTACTTCTCTGCAGATAACATCCTAAGTTGATGAAGCTCTTTAGGGTTTACTAACCCCTTTTCCATATTTTTTCATCCAAGCCTGGTGGGCAGGCAAAGGCAGATAATACCCATACCCATTCCCTGGTCTTCCCCCTCCCTTGGCATTGACCTTGCTTTTATGCCTCAGTTTTCTACTTCTTAACTGCCTGCTAGAAATCCCTTGACTTTCCACCCGGCATCCCAGACTCATGACCAAGCTGAAATTATTCAACTCTTTTTATCTGGTATTCATGTTTTTCTTAATAGTGACAATTTTCATCCTGCCACCTTGGAGTCCCTTCTGTCTCCTGGTTCTGTGTTCTCTGCAGTCTTCTTCCTAGTTGCTACATCCTTCTAGTCCTTTTACTACCTCACCCGCATGGCAGGCCTTCTCACCAGTTTTGGTCCTAGCCATTATAGCCGTCAGGTAGGCCTCCCTACCTTCAGCCTCTCCCCATTGCATTGTTTCCAGCTCTCTAAGACACACCTGTAGTCTTACCAGTGCCCTGCTTGGGGACTCTTGGTGTTTTTTCAGGTGCCCCATCCAGGTGAGCAGGGTCCTCTGCAACAGAGCTCATGACTGGTCTTCCCTGATACCCCTCTCACTCCCCTCCTGTGTATCTGCTCCACATTCTGGCTCCCACAAAATGCCCTCACTTTCCCCTTAACCAACCCTGTGCCTTCTCAACTCAGGGCTGTTCTTCAGGCCATTTTCTCCACCTAATATGCATGTTCATCCCACCTCATCCTACTGTTGACCTACTGCAAACATTATTTTGAAATATTTACGATAAAACATTCATAAAGATCTGCCACCAGCTGAAGAAATCTTGTCTCCTCTTCCCCCTTTACACCAGGGATTAGTGCCATCTGCAAGTTGGCATTTATCACCACTGGTCATTCCCCACGTCCCATTTGAACGTAGAATGGAATATAGGAGATGCATGAGAAAATGAAGAGATGGGCTTTTGCGTCTTCCAAATGAGCAGGTTATTACCTTGCGCAGTGGAATTTGGGTCTAGATTTAATCTGCTGACAGTACGAGAAACATGTTGGCTAGACAGTTTTTATGGTTGGATGGTAAGTCAGAAATAGCATCTTTTCCTCAGTTAAAGTCAATGAGAACTGTGTGATTTGGCTTTTCTCTAAAAGATGGTAATATCATGATTCATTTTTTTAATAGAGGGCTTTGCTATGTAGCCCAGGCTGGCCTTGAACTTTCCATTCTCCTGCCTCCACCTTCCTAGTGCTGGGATTGTAGGTGTGTTCCATGACACCCAGCAAGTGATTCGGTTCTTTAGGCAGAGTGTTACCCAAACATTCTTGAATCCTGTTGAATTCTATGGTTCTTTTGTGGACACTCCCTAAAAGCAGAGCACACATTAGCTTTTATTCACTAAGGGTCCTTCT
This sequence comes from Castor canadensis, assembly GCF_047511655.1. Taxonomy (NCBI): domain Eukaryota; kingdom Metazoa; phylum Chordata; class Mammalia; order Rodentia; family Castoridae; genus Castor; species Castor canadensis. The sequence goes on along the minus strand of NC_133405.1, from coordinate 4,674,098 downwards.
CTGAAGGACTAGGTCAATATAATCTTCACTTTCCGGTTGGGTTCTCAGTGCAGAGATAGCACTTGGAGGATTGAGATGGTCAGACAATCCACATGTCCATCAGACTGTCTCTCAAATACCTCAATGCAAAATGATCTTCAGACCACCTAATGATGTCTGGTTTTGCCTGTCCTTTCTTCCTTCCCTCCCTCCCATCTGAGAGGCAGGAACTAGAGGTTGTCTTTTCCAAAGCCACTGCTTCTCCTCAAACCTTTTTGCTTTCTCCTTTTACTCCTCCAGAGTCTTAATGCCCTGTCCTTTATTTTTACATTTTCATTTTTCATCACATTTGCACCCCTCTGCCACTCTACAGATCCACTCAAGTCCCTTTATGTTAAAACACCTTGCATCCCTGCTACCCTACTATCATCTTCTTTCTTCCCCTTCTTTGCTAAACTTCCTTAAAAACTAGGGCTCACACGCTGCTTCCACTTCTGGACTATTGACTACTTAGCTTCTCACAGTGTGGCTTTTGTTTCCTGTTGAATTTTTTTCACTGCTCAATTTGAAAGGCCTTGGTCGAATTCTCCACTTTTTGCCTTTTCTGCAGCAGTCAGTACTATTCGCTCCTTCCGCATTCTTTTCTCCATGCATTCTTGATTCTTGGCTTTTCTCTTCTCCCACTTCTGCCTGTTGCCTTCCATGTAGTTTGCTTTTATTTTCCTAGTTTCTACATCTGTATTTAGGAAGAACTCTCCAGAGTTCTTTCTTCCTGTGTCTCCCTTTCTCCCCCCTCCCCTTCTTTTCTCCTCTCTCTTCCCTCTTTTGGGTGATACTGGGATTTGAACTCACAGCCTTGCACTTGCTAGGCTTGGGCCAGGCCCCCAGTCCTTTTTTGCTTTACTATTTTTTAGATATGGTCTCACAGTTATTGAGCAGAGCTGTCTTTGGACTATGGCTGGAATTACAGAATTACAGGGATGGTCTACCATGCCCAGCTTGGTTTTTTTGGCGTTACTGGCGTTTGAACTCAGGGCTTCATGCTTGCTAGGCAGGTGCTCTACCATATGAGTCACATCTCCAGTCCAACTTGTTTGTTGAGATGGGATCTCTCTAATTTTTCCCTTGGGCTGGCCTCAAACCTCGATTCTTCTAATCTCCACCTCCTGAGTAGCCAGGATTACAGGCATGAGCCACCAGGCCTGACCTGTCCTCACTCTCTTCATCATTTGCCAGTTTCCTTCCAATTCTATGGCCCTACTCCCAGTCTCTCATTCTTTACTCATGGAATATGAGAACCTGCTGCAAGTTGAGCACTTGTGCCACTTGCTAGGATACGCTGGGGAGTACAGCAGACAGTTTCTCCCTTGTGGAGCTTACAGTTCTAATAGGATGCATAGGCACTATTCACATAGCCACAGCAGTACTTGTAACAAGCTCTGTCCTGTACTCCTGTGCTGCTCCCAGTGTCACAGGGGAGCAGTACAGGGGTTCAAGGAGTCTGGGAAATTGCCCAGAGAAAATGATACTTGACTTGTGGTCTCAAGTCACCTAGATGCAAGGCAGGGGCTGGGGAGGCCAGAGGAGCAGAGAGAGCATGTACGAGGACATGAAACCACAGGGACCAGTGAAATATGACAGTGTGGCTGGGTGGGGGGATGAGACAGGAGAGGTAGGTGGTGGCCCGGTAACCTAGGCCTCACCAGCCCCTATAAAGGATCTGGGGTTTTGTTATTTCTTTTTCTTTTAACTAACTTAAATTACAAATAAGATTGCACATATTTATCATGCACAACATGTTTTGAAATATGTGTACACTGTGGAACAGCTCAGCAAGCTAATAAACATATATATATAAGGTCATACACTTACCATTTTTTTGTGGTGAGAAAACTTAAAGTCTATTCTCTCAGCAGTTTTTCAAGAATACAATATATTCTGTAGTCACCAGGCCTGAGTCTTACTGAAATTTTCTATCAGTTGACCAGTAGCTTCTTGTCTCATGCTCCAAGTTTAGGCTTTTTAGAGTTCAATTACAAGAAGCTTTTGAAGGGGTAACAAAGGAACCATAGCTTTAGATGTGCTTCCCCAGGCTGCCACCCTCTTGACTGCTGTGGCAGAGCTGATTATCAGGGGAGCAATAGTGGATTGATGCAAAGGGACCACTGTGGTGGCCATCGTAGTGGTACAGAGAAGTTGCTGGGGGAGTTGCGAAGAGGTTGACAGATGGAGATTGATTTAAGAGATAGACATGGAAGGATAGATTAAGGGTAGCATTGCAGGGGACATCAAAGATGACACCTATGTTTGTAGCTTTTGAAGCCAGGGGGATGGAGTGCCAGCCACTGAGATAGGAAACCCAGGAGGAAGACGTCATCTGGAGAGAGAGAAGGCATGCATTTTGCTCCAGGCATTTTTGGGTGTGAGTGGTCCTTGGGATCTCTTCCCATTCGGTATTTCTAGCTGCCTCCCAGATATCTTTATTTGGTTCATTTATCATAACCTCACACCCCACGTGTCTGCCAAACCCCCTCCTGTGTTCTGCTCATCTTTTAGTGGGACCACTGTCATCTATCCTGGACATGTGGACTTAAATCTGTGTCATCTTTGATTCTTCTGCAGCTGATCTTCTCTGCTTCCTCCCTCAGTTCCCCTCCACTCTCAGATCCTTATAGCCTCTCAAGCATTAGCCTCTATCATGTCCAGGAGTGGGTGTAGCCCTCTCCTTGGTAGTCCAGAATGCTCAGTGCTGCCACTGAATCTGCACAAAGCACCATTTGATTGTGGCATTCCTCTTCTCACTCACCATGAGCCTAGCCCTGCCCTACTCCCCAGGGAATTCTGGGTACTTGCTCTTGAATCTGCACTACTTGTGTTTTTACAAAACCCACATGCTCAGCTGATGTGACTGTTACCTGTGTTTGCAAGGCTCACCTCCACCCTTTGTTATTCCAACCTTTAAGGAGTGCCTTGAATGTGCTCATCACCACAGAACCTTCATGGGATCCAAACAATGAGGTACAGCCTTGCCCTTCTCTGACCTCCCATTCCACTTTGTGTGGACTCTTATAACTCTTGGCACTTGCCAGCTGGTATTGTGCTACTCGGGTCCGTGTGTCTTATCTCCTAGTACAATTCCTGATACTTAGTATATGTTGGGGGGGCGGGAATGAATGCATTGTTTGTGCTTGTTTATCAAACTCCTTTCACAACTATTTTAGATACTTAGAGGTACAAAGGCTCAGAATTTTGAGTTACAATTGACTTTAAGACTCTTTCAATATTTAATGATACTCAGATAGTGATGACTCAGGTTTCCAGAGAGTTGAACTAATTTTCCTATTCCTGGATCTTCCTGTTTGGCCTGCTGAGTTATCACATCTAGAGCATGTCATTCAGGAAGAACATGGCAGGTAGCCTCGTTAGACTGTGGGTGCTTTTGGTCAGGAGCTGCCTAGTTCCCCTCACTGCCCATTTTCTACACTGTGTTCGGCCAGGGTGGTCTGTGTTTCCTCTGTACAGAACAAATAAGCAACAAGATCTCCTCACACTTTTAATTGTCTTCCTTTAAAAAAATTTGCTTCCATGTTCATATTAGAGTACTAGACTTTTATATGGCATCTAGTCTATGTATTTTATGTGTAAACTTGACACAGACACATGTAAATCTCAATATAATCTAAGCATAATAATGTATACCTGACAGTATGTTTGTAATAATTAAACTGAGTTTAGTCATGCAGTGAAACGTCTCACCCCATAGCAATAGCAAAAAATGCCTCCTTATAGGTGCAAATAGAAAGATCTGTCAAATGCTTGGTAGAGCATACTGATACACGGTATTTGCAGAGCACAATTATATCTTTCTTATGCAAAGATGTTATTTTATTAGCATATGTACCAGGAGTACATTGTGACATTTCCAAAAATGCTTACAATGTATCTTAGATTCACCCTCTCCTAAGATGTTCTTTGACATCATGATGATGATAACAACAACTTTCATTGTTTTCTGGGTACCACTGACAAGCACTATGCTAGGTACTTTAAATCCATTATCCCTAATCATCCCTACTTTGCAAGTAAATATGGCTAAGAGATAGCAGTTACTTGCCAAAGTCATTCAGCTAATAAATGTCAAAACTTGGATTTGAACCAATTTTTTCCCATCTTAAGAGTTTTTGCCTTTTTTCTCTTCATGATAACTGTACATAAGCTTTTAGACTTTTTATTTTGAAATCATTACAAACCTAATAAGAACTTGCAAAAATTGTAGAGAGATGTCTTTTGTACCCATACACCATCTCCCATCTCCCATAGCTGTATTGTTTTATCAAAGCCAGAAAGTTGTTGGGAACATTATGGTTAACCAGTACTTGGATTTTACCAGGTTTCTTTTTTAAATGTATTCACTTTTTATGTGTTTTTGTGCACAGTTCTGTGGCATTTGATCCATGTAACCACTGTTAGCAGTGAAGATATGGAACTGTGATATCACCACAAAAGAACTTCATACTCACACCCTCCTCCCCTCATAACCACTTTTCTGTGCACCATTTCTATGATTTTGTCATTTCAGGAATGTTTCATAGCCTGGCATGGTGGTACATATCTGTAATGTCAATACTTGGAAGGCCGAGGCAGGAGGATTGCAAGTTTACAGCCAGCCTGGGCTATGTAGTGAGACCCTGTCTCCAAAAACCATGCAAACAACCCAACAACCAAACAAACACAAACAAACCAAAGAATGTTGCATAGGTGGAATCACACTGCATGTGGCCCTTTGAGGTTGGCTTTATTTACTCAGCAGTGCCCCTGAAGCTCTTCTGGGGAGCATGCATCCTTAGTCTGTTCATTTTGGCTGCTGAGTCCGTGCTATGGATGCGCCACAGCCTTACAATGTTTGAACTTCTAGATAGCCCAGAGCTACATTTATACTTCATGAAGAGACGCTTACTTTCTTTATTGTCTTTTAAGGAGAAGGGTTTAAAAGAAAAATCACTATCATTGTATTCCCCCCAAATGGCATTTTCAAACAGCAAAAATTTAACCACCTTGTAACAATTTTTATTCTTTATTGTCAAACTCATCTAACAACATTAAAGAACATTTTGGATTAAAAATTTTACAGTCATTCTTATTTTGATCCATATGAATATTTATTTTATCGTAGTCACAGTATATTTTGCATGCTGCCTTTTTCCACTTAAACTTATTTTCCCAGGTACTCCAATTGTTTTAATAGCTTCATAACTGTTCCATTGAGTGACTAATATTCTCTACCCTGATAACCACCCCTGACCCCATGGAGCATCTTTCTGCGCATAGTTTTGTCCTGTTGTTGAGTGGTAGCTGTAAGTTCTTAGGAGTGAAATGAATTGGTTCAAAGAGTAGGACTATTTTTATGGCTCTTTAGTGTGTGTTCCCAAGCCTTGGCTTGAATCTGAACCCTGCCCCATATTTACTAAGCAAGTTACTGATGCTTTTTAAAACCTGAGTTGCTAGCTAGCATTTGTTGCCCTTAACGCAGAGAAACTAAAGCAGATACCTTAAAAGCAACTGAGGCCAATAGGAAAAGGGGAACAGGACCTAGAGAAAAGGTTAGATCAAAAAGAATTAACCTAGAAGGTAACACCCATGCACAGGAAATCAATGTGAGTCAATGCCCTGTATAGCTATCCTTATCTCAACCAGCAAAGACCCTTGTTCCTTCCTATTATTGCTTATACTCTCTCTACAACAAAATTAGAAATAAGGGCAAAATAGTTTCTGCTGGGTATTGGGGGGAGGGAAGAGGGAGGGGGTAGAGTGGGTGGTAAGGGAGGGGGTGGGGGCAGGGGGGAGAAATGAACCAAGCCTTGTATGCACATATGAATAATAAAAGAAAAAGGAAAAAAAATAAAACCTGAGTTGCCACATGAGGAAACAGAAGTACTTTACCTTTGTCCTGGAATGGTTATATCTGGTTACAGTGTTTGTGATGTTACTTCCCTAACATGATTCTATCATGCCAGCAGTCTCACGGATCGCTTGCACCCACGACCTGCAAACACTGGAAAAGCTTTAGCTGTGCATTCAAGCTCTTCTGCTTTGGAAAGTACACTTATAGTTGAGACAAATATTACTTCCAGGTGCTTGAGTTCTAGTGGGGAAATACACACGTGTAAATTCATGGTAACAAGATAGAAAAAAGCAAGTGGTGTAACAGAATCTGACTCAAGTGCTGTGGAACTTCAGAGGAGGAAGTAGTTAATTTTACTTGATCTAATTGGGAAGCAAAGCTTCATTAGAGGTACTGCTTGCTGAGCCCCGGGTACAGCCATGGAGGAGAATTTTGGTAGTTAGGAAAGAGCTCATTCTAGGCAAAAGCAGTACCTTGAGCAAAGCACATGACCTGATTGTAGACAAAGTGTTTGAAAAATGGGGAACAGCTCACTTAGCTGGAGGGGAGAATGTTGTGTAGACAAGCTACAGAAACAGGCTGTGAGTGATTTAACAGGGTTCTGAAATGATGTACCCTAGGAGTTTAGTCTCCTAGGCAATGCACAGTGGCAAATGTTTGGGGATGCATTTTACTTTTCCTATATGATCTAGATCACATTTTTCATCATAAAGTGGTAAAAAAAAAACCTTGAAAGCTTATGGTTATTTTTTACATGCTTTTGATGTTTTCATTATGCTGACAGAAATACTGACTTTTTTATTTTTTGTCCATTGCAGGATTCTGCTCTAATACTTGATGTTCCTCTGGGTGTGATCTCAAGAATTGAAAAAATGGGAGGAGCGACAAGTAGAGGAGAAAATTCCTATGGTCTAGATATTACTTGTAAAGTAAGAGATTCAATACTTTCTTACACAAAGAAAAAGGCACAGTGTTGAAAGTTACCGTGGGCTCAAAACACCAAAACATCTTATTCATCTAAGGCCCTAGAAATGGTTCTTTCCTTGAGATCTGGGATTTCCAAAAGTGCCTGGGGAGAGAACTCCCATACAAGGGACCCGCTGTGGTCACCAAACATGAGGACTCAAGGAACTGGTCAGTTTATTAGCTTGACTGAGTAGAAAGAAAACTTTATAGATAAAATTTCTTAAGTCGTTTTAACTTTCACTCCAGTCTTCCCTGGGTGACCCTTCATGTCATGTGTCACTAGATAGGTACCTTTATATGATGAAAGGAAGGAGCAATAGATGAGATTTTGCCCTCTGTGAACAGGATGTGTCTTTACCTGTGATGCCTTTATACCTTTGGGTTAGTTTTCATAAGTAGTGGTCTAATATTTTGTTGTGAGATGATGCTGGGAGTAATTTAATGATAATAAAATTTAGCCAGTTGTTAGGGTAACCATTTGTTGAACATCTCTGACCATTCATATACATGCTAGGTGCTTTGCACTCAGTCCTCAGCACAACCCTGATAGATGAACATATTGTAGATGGGGAGCCTGAGGCTCAGAAGAGTTAGGGAGCTTTGCTATGAGGACCCAAAAAGTGGCAAAGCCAGACTCCAAATACAGTAAAGTAACCATTTTGTAAACAGTAGGATAAGCCTTCGCACAAGGAAGCCTGCTTTCCAGGTACAGGGCATCAGAAGACTACTGTCTGTACCATAATGCCCAAGTCTAGAAAGAGCTAGAAGGAGTTTGGAGGTCATCTGTTCCAGTAGTATCATCTGGGAAATTTCTCACCAAGTAGATCTTTGAGTTCTACCTTTGCTATACTAGGTAATCGCTGAAGCCTAGGACCCAGAAGGTTGGGATGCTTTCAAGTGTTTCAGGTGACTCAGAACCATCAAACTAGTGCAGGGGTCAGTAGGAAGCTTTTTCTGTGAAGGGCCAGATAGCAAATATTTTAGGCTTTGTGGTCCATGTAGGATTTCTGTTGCATATTCTTTGTGATTTGGGTTCTCAACCCTTTTAAAATGTAAAATAACATTCTTGGTTTGAGGACCTTACGAAAGAAGTGACCTGGGCTAAAGTTTGCTGACCCCTGGCCAGTCCAAGTACTTTATTCATAGAGAGAAAAACGAGGCCTTCACCAAACCACAGACTTGCCTAGGGCTGCTGAGGAACTAATGGAAGAGCCCTAATTAAAACCCAAGTCTTTATCTTGTGTCATGCACTGTGATTTCTAAAAGCCACCATCCTCTAAGTGTGTTTGGAATCTATCTTCAAAACATTTTTTAATCCAGTTTATGAAAGACCAAATAAAGTACACTTACTGGAAACCAAAGGATTATGTCATTATTAAACTTGAATTGAAATTCTCCACTACTGCCCACCTCAGCTTTAAAAAGAAACAAAACAAAAACCCAAGCTACCTTTATGTCTTATGTATTATCCCAGCTCTGTCTACCCTTTGGAGTCTAGAATAATGCAGATTTTATTTGAAGGAAGGTTTTTGCATTTTGCACACAAGGATTCATGGGAGTGGAGGATTGTATTAAAGCACTTGGAATGCAGTTGATATTTTGATGATCTTAAAGTGACTTTCATTATAATAAACTTTAAAAAAATCCTGTTTGCTACTTTATCAGTAGGAAAATTTGAATTTAAATATGAATCCTCCAAATTAATAGACAAATACACTTTCACCCCTTAACTTTATTATAAGAACAAAAGGCTTAGAAATAACTCACCAGGCATATTTCTCAAGTGTTGCATATTATATACTTCTTAGAATTATTCTGTGCCCAAATGTGATGCCTAGAACATTGTTGTAGCACAACCTTTGAACAAAATTACCTCCCCAGAAACGCTGATGTCACAAGAATCATACTTTATTTTCTCAGTAACAGATGTGGTGTTGAAATAAGAGGAGTCTAACATGGTAGGATAAAGACTCACTCTCTGGGGCTGGGGCATGGCTCAAATGGTAAGAGTGCCTGCTTAACAAGCACAAGGCCTTAAGTTCAAACCCCTCTACTGCCAAAAAACCTCCTTGCTATCCTGTTTCTCATAGGTCAGCTTGCACCTGCAGTAGATAGTCATTTCTCTCTCCAAACAAGTGCATTTCTCTCTCCAAACAATTAGGAACAACCCCACACATTTGGCTGTCCTAGCTGTGCACGTGAGGGTTTCTGCTTGCCAAGTAGTAACATTCGCATGGTGGCTTTCAGTCCCAGGACAAGGTCCAGCAACAGAGAGAAAGTATGTAAGGGAATTTTTACCCAGTGGACCATATACCAGACCATGTTGACCATTTAGTCTTTTTTTCTAAAGCACAGCAAAACCATAGTGCTGCGAAGCTTCTCTCTCCTCCTCACTCACATTTACTTGGTATTTTGAAGTCGGAAGTGAGGTGCATGTTTTTTAGAAATGGTGCTTCACTAACCAGCTCTTCATCATCTTATTAAGACCCAGTTGAGGCCTGGTGCCATTGTCTCAGGCCTGTAATCCTAGCTACTCAGGAGGCAATGTTCAGGAGGATGGCAGCTCGAAGCCAGCCTGGGCAAATACCTCGCAACACCCTATTTGAAAAAAAAAAAACATCACAGAAAAGGGCTGCTGGAGTGGCTCAAGGTGTAGGCCCTGAGTTCAAGCCCCACTACTGCAAAAAAAAAGACCCAATTGATAAATAGATTGAAAGTCTGGGAGAATCCTATGCCACAAGGATTTTTCCCAGGTGCCCTTCCCTGATGAGTCAAACTCTGAGGAGACAAGGTGCAACTTACCTCTTAGAATATGCTCCTATTTCTGTTACAGATTTGGTGATCTGCCACCTGTGAGTCATTTGCTTTTTCCACTTCAGTTTTCTTCTTGGCAAGAAAAAATAATTCTGTGTTTAACTGCATCTGAATCAAATGGCGTAAAGTAGTTACTTGAATCACTTTTGCTTTGCAACATGAAAAGTACTTGTTTGAAGCACTGGTACGTTAGAATAAATATTTATTTGGAGCTAGTCTAATTTCTGGCCAGGTAGTTAAGAGAATGATGTTGCAGAGTTACCAGTGGCCCAAGGCTGGTGAAAAGAAAAGAAAGTTTCTCACAGTTTCTTAGACAGTCTGGCAGCTACCCAGTGTAGTGCCTATGGCTGCTTGTAAACCCTTATGTTAACATATCTAATCCCATTGGAATCATTTTTCCCTTTGCATGATTATTGCTTTGCATCATGAACCAACACCTAACACTCCAGCTTTCTTGGGACATGATAAAAGTTGGTTGGTGGACTTTGTTCAGTAACATGTTTTTAAAAATGAAAAGTATGGGTGTTGGGGCATAGTTCGGAGATAGAGCTCTTGGCTAGCATATGTGAGGCCCTGGGTTCCATCCCGAACACTACAAAAACAAACCAAAGAAAAAGGAAGCACAGAATCCATCTACTGGCAAGGCCTAATAGATGCCATCTGCATACAGAGCGATAGCTGTCAGGTCATTCATTAAAGGTCTTAGAGTCTAGTTCATACTTCACTTGCCTTATAGGTAAAGCCTTTGCTGGTCCTTCGGCTGAAGAATTATGAAGCTTAAAAGTACTCTTAAGAGTGTAACTGAAAAATATGAATATTATGATATCTAAAAGGGCAGAGGCTGGTCCTGTCTCACTCCTGAGATAGCCCAAGTGTCCAATACAATGCTTGCTTTTCTGAAATGAAAGTATGGTGCAGAGTAAGAGTTCTCAGTGCTTAGCCAGCACTCAGTCACAACATGGTTATTGATTGCCTTAAAGAGACAGCCTAAAAAAAAACCCTCCAGCCTTGAAGTAAGATAGAATACTATATTTTCATATCGAATACAAATTGATATTTAAAGAAGCTTATTTCATTTGGATTTCATTTCAAAGGCTTTCTTGTCTATTAAGGAAATGTGTCCTTGGAAGCTACCTTTAAAATCTGGTTTTGATCATTAATTTAAGTAAAGTTACTACTAATCCTGAGTACTTTAATGTGGTTTATATAAAGCTCTGTGAAAGTAAAATTGGATAGTAAAAATATATTACTTACATTACTTGTATAAAAGCTTAGAATGACTGCCATTTAGGGAGAGAACATTTGTCTTTTAATGACATGTTTAACAATGTTGAGATTATATTTGATAGCAGGTACTCTTGAAACATTGCATGACTAAAATACTGTTTGATAATTCAAAATACCTTGGAAACAGTGAACATAGACACAGTAGATGATGTACCAGGCAAGGTTTAACTTTTTTTCTTTTTTCTTTTTATAAAATTATTTTTATCTCTACCTTCTCTTTAGCACTAGTCACTTTGTCTTTATTTTTATGGGTACAATGGGAATATTTTCAGGTGTTCTTAAACTTGATATTTCAAAATATTATATAAAACAATGTAATTTTCTTAGTAGTCTAGAATAATTGCCCTTTTAGGTAAGTGATTCTTCTACTTCCTTAATCAAATAGATTTTTAAAAACTAATTAATGCAACTTTATTTGAAGACTGACCCATCAAATTTCTCCTTTGCCTCTAGGATATGAGAAACCTGAGGTTTGCATTGAAACAGGAAGGCCACAGCAGAAGAGATATGTTTGAGATCCTCACCAAATACGCCTTTCCTCTGGCCCACAGTCTGGTAAATTCCAGGACTTACCTAAGCATCAGAAGGTTCTCTCATGCCTCCTCTGTGAAAAATGCCCACATGCTGGATTCTCTTTCTTTTACTCCATGCTTTGCATTTCCTGGTGCAACATGTATTTAGGAGTGTTGATTAACTATGATTTCATCACTTCATAAGGCAGTAGATCTCCCTTCTGTTGGTCTGGGTGAGACCCAGAGGCTAGTGGGAACCTCATATGAGCCTTAGAGCTTCACCTGGGGCAACCTGTGCTCTTCAACCCTGAGCATGCCCTTTAAAACCTATGAGATGATGAGAAGATGGGGGTAGCTTAGCACAATACTGTGAGGTCTCGTCCCAGAGTTCATTGCTCTTCACTTTGGCAGTAACAAGCAAAGCATGCCAGGCTTCTGTGCTCCAGTTATAAGTGGGACCAGATCCTCTGAGCCTAAATGTCATTTAAGCAAATGCACTTCTAAAATACAATGTGCTGTAGTGGTACTACAGCCAGCAGCAAGTTGAATTTGTTACATTTAATTAGTTACAATGTATGACTTATTCCAAACGATGATGCAGTATTATGTGTACCTAAAACTTTTCTTTCCTTTTCACCAAACCATTGGAGTAAATTTACTTTGACTATGTGAGTGTTGCTCTTCACATAATCTTCACATTCTGCCTTGGTCTCACCTTGCTTTTTTCCCCATCATGCCTTGCTTCTTGCTTGCATCCTCTTATCTTTCTCCTCCTCCTCTGCTTGACTCTCACACTTGGAGGTGAACACCTTTCTTTTAAGTAGAAAACAGTTATACTGCAGAATAAACTGAAGGTGATGAGAGATCATACAGTAAAAGAGCTTTCCTTCCTGTAGCTGTCTTTTAATATGTTTAGAACTTGGTTAAAGGTCTTAGAATTTCTAGGGAGACAAGACTTCTCTGCCTGTGTATTTCACCAACAGTTGTTTCAGTTGCAGGAAGTTGGTACATGGTAGAGAGGAGTAGCCTTTCACAGAGGCTATGGAGATAAGAAGGATCATGATGAGAACTTTATAGTCTCATGTTCATTACAGATGAAAGTGTAATGCTTTGAATCAAATCTATTGCTAGCAGATCACTGAATCTGTTCTCAACCTTTTCTAAGTCTCTGATTAAACATGTGACTTAAAATATTTCCATGTTTAATATTCTTAACTTTATTAGGGTAAAAAGAATTCTATAGGAACACAACTTCTAATTATTATGAATGTGAGGATTGAATTTACAAAGGTTCAGTTAGGAAACATATCATGTGTTGGTTTATGCATATTTAGCCCTATTTTGTCAGAAACTTAAGGAATGGCTCACATAGCAGGTTTGAACTACAAGATCTTGACCCATCAGCCATCCCCTTTGTCTGGCATCTTCTGTCTCTTATGGGTTTATTCCCCTAAAAGTCAAGTGTTATTCCAGCTTTCCTCTTAAACTACTATCTCATCTCTCATTTTAATGCCCAACTTCTGGAAAGAATATTTAGCTTGTTCATTCCTTCAGCACATTCTAGTATCTAGCTATATTTCTGGTTGCTTTTGGAGATTTTGAATTCTTACTGGCCAAATCTAATGGTTCATTTCTATCTTCATTCTGATTTTGCTATCACCTTTTATCTGCAACCTATGTGTCTCTCTCATCCATGGAGTTTTATAACAACAGGTTTTTAAAATTGAGCTCAGTTTTAGTAGAAAGTGATGGAAACAAACAGATCGGATGTTTCTGAATGTTGTGGATCTAGTACCAGAACCTAGAATTCTGTATTGCTTTCATTGGAGTCATCCACAAAGGGATTTTTTTTTTATAACTGTGCTGAGAATCCCTACTTCTTCCTTTAGGATGTCAGTCAAGTGACACATCAGAGAAAAAAATGTGAACTGAATTGCTCATACAGATATTTTGGAAAATTGTATTATCTCAGTTTTAACTACTAAAACTTACCATTTTAAAAAAGTCTAAATTAGTCACCAAAATACAATATGCAGATAAAACAAATCAGAGTCCTATGTCAGGTGGTGTCCGAGAACAATGAGGGCAGCTGAGAATAAGTGATGCAGGATGAGTGATACCTATCCCCATTCAGTATGCTGACAGTCTGGCAGAAGTGACATGGCAAATATGTATGGTTCCAGTATGGTGTCATTTGCATTCAGTTGTGCAAAAGAAATGCAGAGGAAGTACACTCGAAGCTCACAAGAAGGAGATTGGAAAAGTCTCTGTAGAACTGATAGTTGTTAGTGTTGGGCCTTGAAGGATAGATATAATTTCCAGTGGGCCAGGAAGGTGGAGGAAGTAGGATTTGGGGCAGAGATAAGACCTGACCCTCAACACAGAGGAGAAAAGCTAGCTTCATTACAGGGTGTTTTAGAGAGTGGCCAGTGGTATTTGGCTGGAACAGGAGAGGAGATTTGGAATCATGTGATGGAGAGTCTTGCTGGGGTGGGGAGCTTGTGCCTCAGGAAGTACAGACATACTGTACTGAGTAAGTGACAGGGATGAAGACAACCTTATGCAGAACAAACGGGGGAAAGCCAATGAATCCAGGGAGATGCATCAGAGATCCAGGCACAAGGGCCGCAGGTTCAGAACCAGGATAAAGGCCTGAGAAAAGAGACTCCACAGAGCTGGGCAGCACTTTTGGTCAGAGAGGATGGGGAAGAGGGATGAATTCAACTTGGCTCTAAGGTTTGGGACTTGAGTGTTGGGAAGGGTGGGGTACCATTGTTAGAATGGGGAAGTCAGAAAAGGATTTCCTTTGGGGAAACAGGTGGAAGAAAGTGGAAGGGAGGAGGAGCCTTCTGTCATTATCATTGTATTCCCAGAGCCTAGTCTAGTGCCTGGTTTAAGTTTGTTGAACTCTTATGGACCAGGAAAATGATCTCAGAGTGGAAGGGACAGAAGCTAGCTTGCAGGAGTTTAAAGGGAAGTAGGTGGTTTAAAAAAAATAAACAAAAAGAAAAAGTAGGGTTAGCAGCCATATCCAGGAAAGAAGCTTTTTTTCCCTTAGCATTTGAGAAAGGTGAAGACATATAACTGTGGACAAGGTTGATGGGTGGAGTTTCCCCCTTTTCAAGGCAAGAGGGAGAAAAGATCCTTTCTAGAATAGAATCTTGGAGAAGGTAGAGGGGGATGGTATCAAGCCCCAGTTGTGGGGTAGTTCTGGAAAGGAGAAGGGACAGTTCTTCCTCTGAGACAGGAGGGGAAGAAAAATTTCCAAACTGCCTCAGTGGGGAATGTGACAGTGTGCCAAAAAGGCATTTCCTGGAAGCATAATCTATACCTGAGTGCATGGAACAATACAAAGGGCTCCAGCTTGAAAAATATCACTCTCTTCATATTAGTGAAACTTACCCTAGCTGCAGATTAGCTCAGTGATTTTTATCACCATTTGAAGTCTGAAGTAAACTTGCTGTTGTGTTCATGAAATGGTGTCTGGAGGACAAGAGAGCTGGGCTCCAAAGCTGGCCGTGGGATGAATGGACTATGAGTGGGCTTTCTTATTTCAGACCACCCCTTTGGCTCTATCTTGCCTCCTGCTCCATTAGTATTTTCACCACTCAGTGTGTTCAAGTCAGTGTTTAAACTTTGAATTGAACTTGAGCAACACAGAGTCCACCCCAAACCATCAACCTGGTTGTTTCTGAATTATGTCAATCCAATACAACACAAATGAGTTTTAGATAACAGTTTCTATTTCAACCAAAACTTTTCTGCTTTTATGTTTGCTTTGATGCCAGACATGAGAAATTGTACTGAATTCTCATAAATTGCATGTAGCTCAATATTAGTTTTAGGTAAATGATATGTTTCCTAGAAATGTCACAGTTGTTAAGATACTATGACAATTTTTTAAATGCAGAAACCAAAATTGTGTACATATGAACTTAGTGTGATAGCACTACAGGAAATAGTTTGTTGGGGTGATACATTCAGTAATAAAGTTTGTTCATTGACTTCCTTTATTGTTTGTTCATTTTGTACTCAATGGAACTATAAGAGATAATATAAAACTTAGATGAGAGTTTGTGAAACTGTCAGTCCCAACTTGCTAATGAGTCATAAAGTCAGTGTAGTAGGCTGTAACCAGCACCTTTAACTGAAATAGAAAAGGGATTATGAAGAGTGTGAGTCATAATATGGGTAAACTGGTTTCATGAAACATTTCTTCCAGGTGTGTATGTGCACATGTATTGGATTGTGGTGTCACAGTGCATTGTTTATTCCTAATCATGGTCAGTAAAGTTTGAAAATGGTATTTTAGATAATGGAATAATATGTAGGATAAAATGGATTTCAAGTTAATAAAATCTATTTATAACTATAGCTATACATGGACTTGTTTTTAAAGGTTTTGAGTTTATAAACGAAGTCATGGGATGCAGACTCATATAGGGGAAGTCTAGAGTTAGAAGAAGTGAAGCTTAAGACCTATGTGCCAGACTCAGCAGCCACTGGGGAGATCCTTGAGGGGAACTTGTTTGCAGAGGCCTGCCAGTTTGTGGTTACAAGCACGGGCCGGGGAGTGTAAATCTGGCTTAGTCACTTCCCTGCTCAGCGACCTTAGAAGTCACATAATATTTATGTGCTTCAGTGTTCTCATCTGTAATGGGGATAATAACAGTCCCTACCCCATAGGGTTTTTGTGAGGATTAAATGTAAAGTGCTTATGACATTGCCTGGCACTCGATAAGGGCCCAATAAATGTCAGCTGTTCTGTTATTAGCGTGCCATTTTCCCAGCAGGTGTAAGGAATAAGGATGATGACCCCAATACACTTCCACCCAAGACTATTAATAAAGTAATTGTGACAACATGTGGAACACTTTAAGCCCTTTAAAAGAAAGATACTATATAAAGATTAGTAGTAGTATTAACAAACCGTAGGTTGTACTTTGATAAAGGACTCATCAAAAGTCTTCGATTTCAGAGTGTTAAATCCAGAAAGCATCTGAACTAGAAATGGGAAATAAGGGAAGGAGTACTATGAAATGAAAAGAATTCTTTGGGAGTTGTTTTCCATTTTCCTCCTTCGATCTTTGACCCTGCTTGGGCTTACTGCTTTCAGGAGAACATGACTCATTCAGATTTGTGTTTCTGCATCTCCCATTTTTCTGTGTCATTCTCATTAAGCTTGGGCAGCACATTGTTTCCCACCTATTGCTTTATGAGCTGATTGGCAGTCATGCAGTTGTAGTTTTTGTTTTGTTTGGGAGGATGGTGCATTTAACCTTCTTCTGTTGGTAGAAATAGGCACAGGTGAGGGAACTTTCTCTGGCTACTTCAGATTGCAGGAGAGAAGCAACTGACTTTGCCAAGCCTTTGCTGTGGATGGGGTGCTGTATACTGCATCCAAAGGATAGAAGCAGTGTCTTTGACAGCACCTCCTCAGTTATACACAAACATTGGTCACACTGGTCATGGCCTTTGCTTTAAGTCTTTGTTGCTTATTTCCTTTTGCTTAGCTTTTTCTAAATGTATTTTAAAGTTTTTAAGCAGCATTTAGTAATTGTACATACTTATGGTGTACAGCATGACATTTCAATTCACATGTACAATGTGTAATAATCAGATCAGTCGTTTCTTTTTGCCTGGCTTTGGTGACATCGAACTTTGTTGTTTTACTTAAACACTGAATCATTTCTACCTTGTGTTCTCTCTTACTCTAGATGTGCTGATTTATAAAATAATAACAAAGATTAGTAAAGTGAGTAATGCAGGTGTATGTCTTTTATGATTATTTGGATGAGAGGTAGAAATTATCCTATGAATAGAGAATTCACATGGGAATTTTATTCTGTGACTTTGTTGTTTAGCTCAGAAATGGAGAAATTTTTATAAGCTGCATTAAGTTTTTTAATGAGGCTAAAATTCTCATTAAATTCTCACTTTCTAGGCAGATTACAGAATTAACAGACAAAAGGAAATAACTCATTTTCAGATGGGAATTGAAATGGAAAGTACCTGCACACATATTCCTGCTTTCAGCATACATGTGGCCTAAGGACTAAAGTATGACTTAGTTTTCTAGTTTCTTTTTGCCCAGGACTTTTTTTTCCCTGGGATAAGCAGTAAACTGGGCTAACTGAGGAACTAATCAGGTTTTTAATCTCCTTCCGTCTTGCCTCCTCCAAGATTTGGCCTTCCATTCTCTTTGATCTCTCCCTCACCCCTGCTATCTCCCACAAGCCTTTGAATGTGCTTTGCACTGCCCATCTCCTGGACCTGTGATCCTATCTGGAGCTCTCCCTGTTCCCACCCCCATACATACACATTGCTTTCTGGTTCAGAAGCACTGAATTCCCTGCCTACCTACTGCCCACTTACACCTACATGCATCCACTCACCCCAGAATGCATGGCAACTGGACTTCTAGCACTCTTACTCAAGTGGAACTATTTTTCTGAAAGTGACTAAAGACAGTAGAAATTATCAAACCTGGTAGCTGCTTAGCTCTTACCCTCTTCAACTGCACAGTCATTTATCACTCTAACCTCCCCTTCCTTTCAAAGTTGTATGGTTTTAATATTGAGTAGATATCAAAGACTATAAAATATATGTAAAATATAAAGAATATCAATAGGGAGACCAGCCCTTTGACACCTGGGATGCATGCTGGGTAATTTATTTTCTTTTAGTTTGTTTTTCATCTTTATTTTCTTTCATTTGTTGTTGTGCTGGGTGTGGGTACATTGTGGCATTTACAAAGGTTCTTACAATGTATCAAATACTTGAATTCAGCCCCTCTACTGCTTTCCTTTATCTTGCTTCCCCCAATTCCTGCAACAGTTTAAACAGGTATCATTTTTGCATTTAAATACATACACATATTTTGGCAGTATTCATCCTCCTACCCACTTTCCCTATGGTGGTAGGACCTTTTCCACCTTCCTGTTCTCTGATTTTGTAGAAGGAAAAAGATAAAAAGAAAAACATGATGTTTTTGCTAGTTTGAGATAAAACAGGGAGTTTCCTTGAGATATTTTCATGCATATGTGTATTACAACCCCAATTGGTTCATCTCCTCTAATCCTCTTCACTCCTCCCTAGTCCCCTTCCCATGGTGACCGCAGCCAGTTTAAGATTTCTGTATTCATTTCTGTACAGAAAGCACATCAACCACATCCAAGTTCTTAGTTTCCTTCCCTTGCCCTATCACGCCTGTGTGACCAGCGTCCCATAATATTACTGCATTTGTTTTAGGTCTATATTCCACATATGAGAGAGAACATGAAACTTTTGGTCTTCTGAGCCTGGCTAACTTCACTTAAGATGAGCTCTGGTTCCATCTATTTCCTGCAAATGACAAAATTTCATTCTTCTTTGTGGCTGAGTAAAATTCCATTGTATATAAAATACCACATTTTCTTGATCCATTCATCAGTAGTGGGGCATCTTTGCTGTTTCCATAGCTTAGCTATTGTGAATAGGGCTGCAACAAACATGGGTGTGCAGGTGTCTTTGTTGTAAACTGACTCACATTCCTTGAGGTACATCCCTAGGATCATATGGCAGCTCTATTTTTAGTTTTTTAAGGAGCCTGCATTCTGTTTTCTATGGTGGTTGTACTAGCTTACATTCCCACCGACAGTGTATGAGGGTTCCTTTTCCCCACATCCTCGCCAGCATTTGTTGATGGTAGCCATTCTAACAAGAGTGAGGTAGAATCTTCGTTTGGTTTTGATTTGCATTTCCTTTATGGCCAGGGATGGTGAGCATTTTTACATGTGTTTTTTAGCCATTTGGACTTCTTCATTTGAAAAACCTCTGTTCAGTTCATTTGCACATTTCTTCATTGGGTCATTGATTTTTTTGAGATTTAGGTTTTTGAGCTCCCTGTATGTTCTGGTTATCAGTCCCTTGGCTGATATATAGCTGGCAAAGATTTTCTCCCATTCTGTGGGCAGCTTCTTCAACTTAGAGACAGTTTTTTTTGTTGTGCAGAAGTTTTTTAATTTCATGTAGTCCCATTTGTCAGTCCTTTCTCTTTGTTGCTGAGCCAATGGAGTTCTACTGAGGAAGTCCTTGCCTATGCCTACTGCTTCCAGTGTGTTCCCTGCTCTTTCCTGTACTAGCTTCAAGGTTTAGGTCTCATATTAAGGTCCTTAATCCACTTTGAGTTGATACTTATACAGGGTAACAAACATGGATCTAGTTTCAGTTTTCTGCAGGCAGATATCCAGTTTTCCTGGCAACATTTGTTGAAGGACTGTCTTTTCTCTATGTTTTTGGTGCCTTTGTCAAAAATTAGGTGGGTGTAGCTGCATGAATTCATCACCGGGTCTTCTGTTCTGTTCCACTGGTGTTCATATCTATTTTTGTGCCAGTACCGTGCTGTTTTTATTGCTATGGCTCTATAATATAGTTTGAAGATGGGTATTGTGATACCTCCAGCATTGCTCTTTTTGCTCAGTATTGCCTTGGCTATTTGTGGTCTTTTGTGCTTCCAAATGAACTTTAGGGTTGATTTTTCAATCTCTGTGATGAATCTCATTGGGATTTTGATGGGAATTGTGTTGAATATATAGATTGTTTTTGGTAGTACAGCCATTTTTATTGTTTTGATTCTACCAATCCATGAGCATGGAAGATCTTTCCACTTTCTGTAATCTTCTTTGATTTCTTTCTTCTGTGGTAGTAGTTTTCCTTGTTAAAGGCCATTCACATCCTTTGTTAAGTTTATTCCTAGGTATTTGATTTTTCTTGAGGTCATTGTAAATGGAATTGTTTTCCTATATTCTTTCTCAATCTGTTCATTGTTGGTGTATAGAAAGGCTACTGATTTTTGTAAATTGATTTTGTATCCTGCTACTTTGCTGAAGCTGTTTGTAATATCTAGGAGGGTTTTTTTCTTTCTTTTTTTTTTTTTTTTTGGTGGCGTATTCCAGTGTTTTAGGTAGAAGATCATGTTGTCTGTGAATAGGGATAGTTTGACTTCTTCCTTACCTATGTATATTCCTTTTATTTCTTCTTCCTGTCTTATTGCTCTGGCTAGGAATTCCAAGACTTTATTGAATAGGAGTGGGGAGAATGGTTACCCTTGTCTCATTCCTGACCTTTTCAGTTTTTCCCTGTTAAGTATGATGTTGGCTATGGGTTTGTCACATATAGCCCTTATTATGTTGAGGTTCATTCCTTATATTCCTAATTTTATCAGAGCTTTTATTATGAAAGGATGTTGAGTTTTATCGAAGGCCTTTTCTGCATCTATTGAGATGATCAAGTGGTTTTTGTCTTTGCTTCTGTTAATGTGCTATATTACATTTAATGATTTGCATATGTTGAACCCATCCCTGCATCCCTGGGATGAAGCGGAGTTGGTCATGGTTTATGATCTTTTTGATATGCTGTTGAATTCAGTTTGCCATTATTTTACTGAGGAATTTTGCATCTATTAAATTTTGCATCATTAAAAAGGTGGGCCTGTAATTCTCTTTTTGTGTGTCCTTGTCCAGTTTTGAGATTAGTGTAACACTGGCTTCATAGAATGTGTTTGACACTGTTCCATCCTTTTCTACTTCATGGGAAGTTTTGAGGAGTGCTAGTATTAGTTCTTCTTTAAAGGTCTGGTAGAATTCAGCAGAGAATCTGTCAGGTCCTGAACTTTTCTTTTTTGGGAGACTCTATTGCTGCTTCAGTATCATTCCATGTTATAGGACTGTTTGGGTCCTCTTGGTTCAATTTTGAATGGTCATATGTGTCTAGAAATTTAGACATTTCTTTTAGATTATCCAATTTATTTGAATATAGGTTTTCAAAGCAGTTAGTGTTTGATGAGTCTCTGGATTACCTTGGTGTTTGTTGTTATCTCCTGCTTTTCATTTCTGATTTTATTAATTTGTGTCTTTTCCCTACTCATTTTAGTCAGATTTGCCAGGGATTTGTTAATCTTGCTTATTTTTTCAAAGAACTAGCTTTTTGTTTCATTCATTCTTTGTATGTTTTTTTGGTCTCTATTTTCTTGATTTCAGCCCTTATTTTTATTATTTTTCTCCATCTGCTTGTTTTGAGTTTAGCTTGTTCTTGTTTTTCTAAGACTTTGAGATGCATCATTAGGTCGTTTATTTGAGATCTTTCTGTGTTTTTAATATATGCTCTCATGGCTATAAACTTTCCTCTTAGGACTCCTTTTGCTGTGTCGCATAGGTTCTAATAGGTTGTGTTTTCATTAAATTCTAGGAACTTTTGATTTCCTCTTATTTCTTCTATGACCCACTGATTGTTGAGCAATGTTTTATTCAGCATCCAATTATTTGCTTATTTTCTGCTGTTGCTTTTGTTGTTGAGTTCTAGTTTTACTGCATTGTGATCAGATAGAATGCAGGGGGCTATTCCTATTTTGTAATATTTTTTGAGACTTGCTTTGTGCCCTATGATACGATCTATTTTGGAGAAAGTTCCATGAGCTGCTATTACAGGATGGAATACTCTGTAGGCGTCTGTTGATGCCTTAGATCTATGGTATCTTTCAATTCTAGAATTTCTTTGTTGATTTTTGTCTGGATGCCTATCTATTGGTGATAGAGGGGTATTAAAGTCTCCCACTACCACTGTGTTGGGGTCTCTATGTGGTTTTAAGTCCTTTGGTGTATGTTTAATGAAATTGGGTGCAATGACATTGCATGCATATAGGTTGATAATTGCTATTTCCTCTTGATGTATTGCTCCTTTTATTAGTATTCAGTCTCCTTCTTTGTCTCCTCTGACTAATTTAGATTCGGAGTCCACTTTATCTGATATAAGTATTGCTACTCCTGCCTGTTTTGGGGGACCATTTGCTTGGTAAATCTTCTTCCACCCTTTCACCCTAACCCAGTGTTTGTTTCTGTCAATAAGGTAGGTTTCTTGTAAACAACAGATTGTCAGATCTTCCTTTTTAGTCCAGTTTTCTAAATGGTGTCTTTTGATGGGAGAGTTGAATCTAGTAGCATTCAGTGTTAATATTGAGAGGTATGTGGTGATTCCTGCCATTTAGTTGTTTTTGTTGTTTAAGGATTTGAGAGTATCTAGCCATTTCTCTGCTAGTCTCTGAGTACTTGTCTGTTCTTCTCTTGAGGTTTAATATTTCCCATCCATTCATAGTTATGTGTGTGTTTTCATCTTCTGTGTGTAGGATTCCTTTCAAAATCTTCTGTACTGGTGGTTTGGTGGTCATGTATTGTTTTAGTTTCTGTTTATTATGGAAGACTTTTATTCCTCCATGAATTTTGAAGGATAGCTTTGCTAGGTAGAGTATCCTAGGACTGAAATTGTTTTCTTTCAGTACTCGAAATACCTCACTCCATGTCCTTCTTGTTTTAAGGTTTCTGTTGAGAAAACTGCTGTTATTTTGATGGGTTTACCTTTTTATGTTATTTGATTTTTCTCTGTTACAGCCTTCTGTATTCTTTCCTTGTTCTCTCTGCTAGCTGTTGTAATGATAAACAGCTAGCAGAGAGGCTCATTTTTGGTCATGTCTGCTTTAGTCCAGTCAAGTCTCCTGGAGGCTTCCTGTACCTGGATAGGCATCACTTTCTCAAGATTTGGGAAATTTTCTGTTATTATTTTGTTGAATATAGTATGTATACCTTTGGCTTATACTTCTTCTCCTTCTTCAGTGCCCATGGTTTGCAGGTTTGATCTTTTAATGGAATCACTGAGTTCTTGCATATTCCATTCACAGCTCTTAGTCTTTTGTTTAAGGATTCTTCTTTTCTTTCTTTAATATCTATTTTGTCTTTGCACCCTGAAATTCTGTCTTCCACTGGTTCTAGTCTGCTGGAGTGGCTTTCAACTGTATTTTTTTATTTGATTTAAGGAACTTTTTATTTCCAGGATTTCTGTTTGATTCTTTTTACTGAAGTTTTCCATATCTTTGTTAAACTCCTTTTTCATATCTTGTGCTGTCTTCTTTATTTCATTTATGTCTTTTTTTCTTAATCTCCTTAGTTTCATTTTGGAGCTTGTTGAAGTCCTGTCTGAGTTCATTTAGTTGTTCCTTTGTCTTCTCAAGTTTTTTATATGTGTTATCTTGATAGTCTTTGAGTTGTTTTTGCATGTTCTCTTTAAGCTTCTCTTGAAGCTCCTTCATGTGTGTTTCTATGAGCTTGTTTTAAAGCTCTTCTTTGGGTTTCTCTTTATGGACCTCATTAGAGTCATTAGACATACTTATCATCATTCTACTGAAGTCAGCACCTGGGTGTTCAGTTTCTTCATTTTCCACTGAATTACCTATTAAATTGTTAGTCTTTTGATGGGTTGTATTTCCTTGCCTTCTTCTTCCCATGTTTCTGTGATGTGCTGTGCTCCTATGTTATTGATTGGCTACTTGGGCTTGTTAATCACCTGTTACATTTCCCTTAACTTAATTACTGTGCTGTGGCTGGCTTGGTTGGTAGCTGGGTTGATGTGCTATTGCTGTTCCCTGACCTGGTGGTATAAATTAGCAATAGCAAATTCACTGATTCAAGGCCAGACCAATTATTTACATAATATATAGAGAGCCCCTTGGTGATATTATCTATAAGCAGTGGGATTTTGGGGGATAATGGTTGTTTGGGTCGAGATTGATACTTAGGTATTTTAAAAGATAGTGCTAGAGGTGGGGGCAGAAAGGGAGGAT
This sequence comes from Castor canadensis, assembly GCF_047511655.1. Lineage (NCBI taxonomy): Eukaryota > Metazoa > Chordata > Mammalia > Rodentia > Castoridae > Castor > Castor canadensis. The sequence goes on along the minus strand of NC_133405.1, from coordinate 4,649,989 downwards.
AGAGTGAGGGGGAAGGGGTGTGAGGCGTGGGAGCTATAGGGTAATAAGTCCCTAGTTAAGGTTTAGTTCAGTCGTAGGGGAGGGTGCTATTGTCAGGGATTGCTGACTAATAGGAAGGATGGGGTAACATGTAAAATTGATAGACTATTCAGTGGATGGTGAGTATTGAGGTGGTCAGGATAGTGGGAGGAGAGGGAGGAAGAGGAGAGGAGGGTAAAGAAAAGGAAGGTAGAGAAGAAGGAAAGAAGAGAAAGAAAAAATTGTGGGAGAGAAAGGAAAGTGGAACAACAGAAGTCTAAGCAAATTGTTTGGACAGAATGGAAGAGGGAGGTAGGTAACAATAAAATGGAGGAAAAATGAAAATAAAATAAAAATTTATATGTATATATATATATATATGTACACACACAGACACAGACACATACACACACAGACACATATACACACACAGACACATACACATATCAGTTCAATGAATGTTCTGGACTCTTTCCTCTGATTTCACATTCAGGTGCTGACACTCTTTAGAGGCTTTGACCATGACATTGTCTCTTCTTAAGGTTGGTATGCTGGGCTGTGTGGCAATGGATATTACCCCTCCCTGTTGGACAGCTTTGTGGGGGATCAGCTCAGGGTGTTTGAGCTGGGCTTCCTTAGTGGGATGGGCCCTCAGGTGCGGGTGGGTTCTCAGAAGTGGTCATGTGAGGAGCTGCATATGAGCAGTCACCAGCCCCTTCTACTCACAGGGAAAGCCTGTGAATTGAGCTTTTTCTTGGAAGGCTGTCAGTTTCAGCTGGCTCCCGGTTTCTGAAATGTTACCTTCTGTATTTGGCCACCAGTTTTGGCCAGGGGGGATGCAGTCGGCCCCCCAGCTGTACTAGAATGTGTGGTTCCCTCCAAAATAGATAATATCTCACTCACCTGGTGGGATTGCAGACTCACTCGGATGAAAATGGGTCAGCTCCAGGACAGCACGGGCAGGTGGCAGTCAGAAGTTCTGGGTCTACATGTGTTTTGGCAGGTCCAGGTCTTCCCAGATGCTTTCAGGTCTCTTTCTACAGTTCTCTGTGTTACGTTTTTGCTTTACTGACCCTGGTGGGAAGGAAATAAGAAAGAAAGAAAAAGAAAAAGAAAAGCGGCTTCCTAGCCAGCAGACAGACAGGTGAGCTGGTGGTTGCCTGACCCTGTGCCTGCTGTTATGCACTATAAAAAGCTAATTTAAGGGTCAGTCAATGAATATTATCTGCCCCCTATGTATTGACAGTATCTTAGTTGGCAGAAAAAGCAGGGTTCCCCGATCCTTGCTGCCTTGAAAATCTGGCAACGTCCGTCAGCTATCCTCCATCTTGGTCTCTCAGGCAACCAGTCACTGGGTAATTTCTTGCATTTCATCTTCTACTTCAGCTATGCCTGATCGACTGAGTCTTACTTGCCGAGTTTTACCTTCCATTATCATATTTTTCAATTTTAGAAGTTCGTTTTGGTTCTCTTTTCAGATATGTTGGCCAATATATATAATGTCTTCCTCTTGATTCAGATTTTCCATCCCTTTTATTTTTTTAATCACATTAAACATAATTTATAGTGAGTGTAGGATCATTACAATACCTAAAGTCTTTGTGGCTTTTTTCTACAAAAAAGGCTTGGTTAGGGTGTTTAGTTTCCTGGTGTGTTTTGTGATTGTTACCTGAAAACTCCTGTTCCTTGGAACTTTATCTGCAGAAATACTCAAGAGACCAGAATTGAAGAAGGTTTACATTTTTCTTTTGTCAAACATCTTGGGGCACTACCAGCTTGGGAAGATTATAAATTCTCCACTTGATGTTTTTGGAGAGCAGTTTTTTTATGATTTTGGCTACAAATTACTTAAGGTCTGACTTGTGAGTACAAATTCCTAGGGGGACAGTGGTAAATTTCCTTCACCCCCGCTTGCTCAGCATCAATCATCTGGACAGACAAGTTTTTCTGGGAGCCTGAAAGTAGTTATTTCCCATTCATGTTTCTTCTGAGTGGTAGCATTATTGGAGGCCAGGCTTCCTTGAAGGAGGCTTCCAATCTGACCACTTCTTGGGTGGGCCCAGGACTTCTTGTGCTATCTCCCATACCCCAACAGGCCATGCAAACCAGTTGTGCGAGTGTCCTGAAGAGGAAAGCCAGTGTGTTCTCTTGCTCTCTGTATTTGTTTGTGGTTAGCTTTTGTCTTCTTGGTATTTATTCCTCCCTTACAGGCTCATTAATGTACATATCTAAAAACTGTTTCTACAAAACAACCAAGGTTATGAAAGTAAAAAGGGGACATTCTGGAGGTGGAAGGGAAGGAGAAAAAGGGATGGATGGGAGTTTGGGGGATAAGAAAGAGTAATAAGGGGTGAATATGATCAAAGTATAGCATATGCATGTATGTAAATGTCATGACAAACCCCTTAGTATGTACAATTTAATATGTGCCACTAGAAAAGAAAAGAAAAACCATTTCTATTGTATCCAGTACTTTTAGGTAGGTTCCATAGATGTCTCATAATACCACCTAGACCATCACGTTCCCACACACATCTCCCTCGTTTTTGAAACTTAACTTTACCTGTCGCTTTTCAGACCTAAATCTCTTAGCTCCTTTCTACCTCTCACTTCTTTTCCGGTTCCTCTGCTTCCTTCTGCTGTCTAAATGTGAGTTTTCTAGAAAAGTCCGCCCTTCTCCTACTTGCTCTATCTTACCCCTCAGCAGTCTTTCTTACTCTTGTGTGTACCAGCATTGCCTTTCTGAGCATGCGTTCCAAATCTATAGTTTCATATTTCTTCATAGCTACTACAGAGCTTTAAGTGACACCTAAATGTGTGTTTAAAATAACTCTCATATTGCCTCCAAATCTACTAGGCTGTGTTCCTTAATGTCATCTTCCTCCTGTTCTTCATTTGCATTTGAAATCAAGACTATGGGAGTTTTCTCTGTTCCTTAAAGTTTACTGAATCCATGGGGTTCTTGCTCCCCTGCCTGACTTCATTCCCTCTCTTCTGAACTGTGTTTCAGGTGGTTTTCCTACTCCATTTTGTCTTCTTTCCAGCCCTATACATGCCTTCTGTCAGCTTACTCTCTCTGGGATGCAGCCCTGATTATCTGATTCCCTTGCCCTGGAAACTTCTTCCTTCCTGTCTGTCAGTATGAACACAAACCACTGAACTCTCTCATCCAAGGAGTGGCCCCACCTCTCTCCATTTTTTTTTAACCTTCCTCCACTCCTGCAGAGAGACCAAGGTATTTGCTGATGGCCATGTGTTCTCTCAGTTTTTGTTGTCATCGCCGTTATCTTGTCCAAAGTCATTTTATCCTTCCAGGATAGCTCAAATGTCATCAGCATCCCCCTGGCCTGTGCATCAGGAAGTAACCTTGGAGTTCTCACTGTGGCTTCCTCTTGAGCCGATCCATAGTTGTATCCTTTTCATCTCTTTCCTTTGGAGATTTCGAACTCCTTAAAGGCACTGCCTTGTTTCCTTTGTCTTTGTCTCCATTTAACAACTTGTTTACAGTGGATCCTTAGTTAATATTGACCAAGTGAATATACTAACATAAATAGAATTTAAAAAATAGGAACCACTAGCAACCGAACCATCAAAAAATATTTTGCTTAGATGGCATTTATTCAACAAGCATTTTTAAAATTTTAATTTAAAAATAGCTATTATATACCCCTTATTGGAAATTCAGGAAGTTTAAAAGGGTACACAGCAAAATAACTCTATTTCCATGCTTCACCACCCTAATCCATGCCTTCCCCACAGACAGTTTTCATCAGGTCAGTTACGTATCTATCCAGTAATAGTTTAGGCCTTTTTTACAGGTTGAGTATCCCTGATATAAACTTCTTTGGACTAGAGTATTTCAAATTTTAGTGTTTTTCTGATTTTGGAACATTTGTATCAACTTTACAGGTTGAGTATTCATAATATGAAAATCTGAAATCTAAAATCTACAAAATCTAAAATGTTTGAGGACTGACATAATACCCCAAAAGTTTCAGATTATGGAGCTTTTTAGATTTTGAGTTTTCAGGTTAGGGAAGTTTGACCTGTACATACAACTTATTTATAGCCTCTGCCCCTTTGGTCCTAATGGTAGAGTGCTGTGTATACTCTCCTATATTTTGCTTTTTTTCATCTACCAAGAGGTTGCCTAATGAATGGGCTTCTTTACCCTGTCAGCTATGCAGTATTCTGCTAACATTGTCATAATTTATTTAATCCTCTATTGATAGTTTCCAATCTTTTGCTATTATATAAATTCTGCAGTGACTAGCTTTGCATATATGCCATTTCATATATTATGTTCCTGTATGTCTTAGTCTAAATGCTTGGAAGTAGAATTACTGTTACTGCCAAATTGCCCTTTATAGTAGATGTACCGGTTTGCTTTCCCAGTCACAGTGCCTGTTCCCAGACAACTTCTCCAGTGTATTAGCTTCCTATCACTGTTAAGTGGCTAAGTGGCTCAAAAACCAGTAGCCTGTGGGTGAGAAGTCCAAACTGGGTCTCACTGAGCTGGAATCAGGGTGTCAGCGGAGTGTGTCCTTCTGGAGACTCCATATAGCAATCTGTTTCTTTGCCTTTTCCTAGCTCCTAGAGGCTACCTGTATTCCTTGTATTGTGGCCCTCAGCCTTTATTCTCAGAGCCAGCAACAGTGGGTCCAGTTCTGCTCACATCAGATCACTCTGGCCTTCCATCATTACTTCTCCTTCTTCCACTCCCACTTTTATTAGTGTTTCCCTCTTCTACTCTAGGGACCATTATGATTATATTAGGCATACCCAAGACGATCCAAGACACTCTCTGTTTTAATGTCAACTGATAGCGACCTTAATTCCATCTGGAACCTTAATTCCTCTTTACTATATATAATAACATAACACAAGTTGCAGGGATATGGCATGGACATTTTGGGAGACCATTATTCTGCCTGCCATAACAATTCAATGTGTCTTCTAACTTTTTGATATGTGGCAGTATGATAGGTGAAAATGTAGATTGATAGTTTCATTTCTTATGTATCTTATATAAGTTAATGGAGCATCTTTTGATGTGAATCACTTGTTGTGTTTCTTTTTTCTATGCTTTCTATCTTCTGCTTATTTTTCTTGTAGGTTTTTGATCTTTTTCTTGTTAACTTTAGGTATTCTTTACACAGTAGATATATTGACTTGTATTATGGATTGCAAATATTTTCCCATATGTCTTTTTTTTTTTTTTTAGCAGTACTGGGGTCTGAACTTGAGTGCTTTTTTGTGTTTGCTAGGCAGGTGCTCTACTACTTGAACACAACTCCAGCCCCCATATGTCTTTTGGCTGTATCTGTGGTGGTTTTGCTCTGGAGAATTTTTAAATATTTATTTGGTAGAAGGTATTGAATGTGTGTTGGGGTTCCCTAACACCACCTCAAGTACATTGATTCATGAACAGCACTCACAGGGATCAATATATAGTTTTGCTCACAGGTATGATTTGTTATAACAAAAGCATACAGACCAAACCAGCAAAGTGAAAAGGTGCATGGGGCAAAGTCAGGGAGCAAGCTTCTAGAGTTCTTTTCCAATGGAGCATACAGGATACACTTAATTCCTCCAAGAAACAACGTGTTTGAGATGTTGTCAACCAGGGAAGCTCATTAGAGACACAGAGTCCAGGGTATTTATTGGGAGCCAGTCACATAGATACCCACTGCCTAGCACATACCAAAACACCAGACTCCCCAAAGGAAATCAGAGGTTCATTGTAAGCCACTTTGTTTCTACAGTCAGTTAGGGACTGGTAGGAACTCTCCCCAGTCAAGGACTAACCATAGAAGCAGGACAGTAATCTCAGGTTTGTGGCATTATCTCTTTTCTGCATACTTTTCTTTTCTTTTTTTTTTTGTTTTTTTTTCATTTTGCTTTTATTATTCATATGTGCATACAAGGCTTGGTTCATTTCTCCCCCCTGCCCCCACCCCCTCCCTTACCACCCACTCTGCCCTCTCCCTCCCCCCCCAATACCCAGCAGAAACTATTTTGCCCTTATCTCTAATTTGTAGAGAGAGTATAAGCAATAATAGGAAGGAACAAGGGTTTTTGCTGGTTGAGATAAGGATAGCTATACAGGGCATTGACTCACATTGATTTCCTGTGCGTGGGTGTTACCTTCTAGGTTAATTCTTTTTGATCTAACCTTTTCTCTAGTACCTGTTCCCCTTTTCCTATTGGCCTCAGTTGCTTTAAGGTATCTGCTTTAGTTTCTCTGCGTTAAGGGCAACAAATGCTAGCTAGTTTTTTAGGTGTCTTACCTATCCTCACCCCTTCCTTGTGTGCTGCATACTTTTTTTTTATAGCTTCTGGGTCTTATATCCCAATTAGGAAAGTCTTCCCTAGTCAGGGCTATAAAAGAATTATCTTGTGTTCCTCCAGTACTTTGGTTTCTTTTTAAAGATTTAAATATTCAACCAGTTTGGAATTTATTCAGGGTTAGAATGTTTATATAGATCTCATGTTATTGCAATAGTATTTGTTGACTAGTCTGCCTATAGGACGTACACCTTTATCTAATGCTGAATTTCTCCTTGATCTTATTTCTAAGTGTTTTTCTTCTGCATCTATTGTTCTGTTCATGCATCAGTAACATTGTCTAAACTGTTGAAGTTTTACACTGTCTGATAGGGCCAACCTTCCTTTGTTCCTCTCCTTTTTCATTATTTTTGCTTAGGCATTTACAGAATACCTACATTATGGCAAGGCTCAGGGATCTCGAGGTAATACCCACTGCCTGTCTCTAAGGAGTGCCATTTTCCTTAGGTTATATGCACAAACGCTCCTCCAGTGCAGTGGTGCATGGGATGCTATGGGGATTCACTTCCGATAGGAGGTGAATCCTGAAAGATGACTGGAAGCATTCACCAGGAAGAAATCAGGCTAGGCCAAACTGAAGTAATCAGCAAATGTGAAGAAGCCAGACAGACTGGACCTGGACCCACACAGGGTCTAGTGTCCAGGCACAATGTGCATATGGGGTTGGAGAGCTATTTATAGGCTTTAAGCAGGAACATAGATTAGATTTCTATCTCAAAATGATTACTTGGACTGTAGTGTGCAGGGTGAGTAAGTGAGGGAGCAAGAGTGGAGGCAGGACAGAAAGTATTTCTAGGGATCTTTGTTAGTCATCTCAGCCTGTGGTGAATTGGGGCAGTAAGAGAGACAGTAGAAAATGAATTTCAGGAAGTTCTAGATGGTAAGATCAGTAGAATTTGGTGGTTGGATATAGTATGAGGGGAATGGGGTGACAGGGAAGAATCCAACCAGGCCAATGGTGGGACCACTGACTTAAGATGGGAAGAAGTGATGGGTTCCACTTGGGATCTGTTGAGGCTCAGGTGTCTGTGGGACAACTGGGTATAGATATTTAGGAGGCAGGTGATTCTGTAGTTCCTGAGCTGTGGCCTGGGAAGAGGTTTATGTGGTAGAACTGGATGTGATCACTGGGATTTTCATAGACCAAAATTGCCAGGAGAAAGAATTATAGTAAAAAGAGGTACAGTGGATGACCCTGAGACATGTCAGCTTTAAATTATTATGATTGTATAGCTGGGCACCAGTGGCTCATGTCTGTAATCCTAGCTACTTGGGAAGCTGACATCTGGAGGATCATGGTTCAAGGCCAACCTAGGCAAATAGTTCACAAGACCTCATCTGCAAAATAAACAGAGCAGAATGGACTGGAGGTATGGGTAGAGCACCTGTGTTTCAAGTGTGTAGCCCTGAGTTCAAACCCCAATCCCATAAAAAGAAAAGATTGTAGACAAGATATGAAGAGAATCCTTCTTCCAAAATGGTTTCAAATGCATTTCGAGTACATTTTGTGGTCCTTTCCTGAATAAATAACTATGCATATTTATATATAAAGGTAACTGTGACCAGGAAAGTTAAGCCATTTTGCCCCAGATTATGAACTTAGTAGAAATAGTATAATGGTAGAATCAGGAGAATTATTTGTATAAATGGAAATATAAATGGTAATTTATGTGCTAACTGCTTTTGACCTATAAAGCTTTTGTCAGGTTTTTGGAATAATTGTGTCAAACTAATTTATATGAACTTACGTGTCAAGTAATATGAAATATTTATACTGAAAGCATTATCTAGCATTAAGATGTCAGACATACAGACTTTGCCAAATTTCAGTACCTCCTATGGTTCTTCAAAATTTTGGCTCTCCCCCCAACTTTAATGTAAGCATTTCTTCTTATATGAAAGGATCTTGTTTCTTAAGTGTAATCTAAAAGGTGAAACTGAGGTAGTTCTACATCCTTAAATGGTAGATGGAAACATTTACATAGGTCTTCAATTTAAAAAGAGTTCAAAAATTCAATTTTATAATTGCTCACTTAATCCCTATTAGAACATAGCAAAGTGAATCAGAAAAGAAGCAGTCAATGAGTGGTTCCATGAAATTTTAAGATTAGGTATTCAGAAACATAGGTTTGCTTCATATAAAGGGGCTCATGTGGGCTGGGTACAGTGGTTTACACCTGTAATCCCAGCTACAAATAGGAGGAGGTAGGAGGATCACAGTTGAGGCCAGCCCTGGCAAAAAAACATGAGACCCTATCTGAAAAATAACTAAATAAAAAAAGAGCTGGGATGTGGCTCAAGCCCTGAGTTCAAACCTCAGTACAGAGAAAAGAAAAGATAAAAATAACAAAAAGGGGCTGATATTCCTAAATCATTTCCCTCAATGAGTGTGCTATTGTATGATGGTAACATCACTTAAAATTGCTTATGAATGTACATAGGTAATCGATTTTTTCCTCTTAATACTATAAAAATGATTTTCTCCTGTGACTGTCTCCCACTTAAAACAACATTGAATTTTGACCAATCTGACTCTCAAACCTCCAGTTCTGAGCCACCACACTGCATGTCTTTGAGGAAGGAGCTTATGAGATGGAGGATCCTTGGGTCAGTGACGGACAGCTCTCCATCCTCAAAGGAAACTCAAGAGCTGCTCAACATTTATAGATTTTGCTAAATAAAAAAAAATCTGATCTAACTGTTTTAAGCAAATCAGTGCATTATATCACTGCCATTTAAAAACAATGGCTAATTAAATGAAAACTAAAATCTGTTGTCATTTCAGAGTTTTCCATCACAGGACACAATAATGCTAAATGTAGCTAAATTAAAATGACAAATTATATTTTCTATGTCAGAGTTGTTTTTATCCATAGCATGAAATGAGAGATTTTCATCTCAACTTTGTCCTTTAACATTTTTGGAACGTTATATTGTGCTATCATAATCTGGGAAAAATGTACAGGATTGCTTTTTTTTTTAAGTCTTCATGTGTGTTATCTCTTGACTGGTAGGTATCAGAACTGATGAAATGCCCAAATATGAATATGAACAGAGAGTGAAATAAAGGAAGATCTGCTCGCTTGAGGAAACCAGGGCTGGGCATTTGAGAGTTTATGTTTTCTGTTAGTTTCCTAGTTTTGATGCTATGCTCTACTTATGTAAGATGTTGACATTGGGAGAGGGCAGATGAAGGGTGCATGGAATGTCCCTTTATGTTTATTTGTAGCTTCTAGTGAATCCCTAATTTTCCAATGTAACTTTAAATAAAAGTAATAAAGCAGGTAGCCACATAGCTTGAATACAAATTCCGAGGGGTTCTGGTGTATTCCAAGAGGCCCTTCCAGGACTAGGCAAGTAAGGAAGTCACCCCCTAAAGATTTCTAGTTCAGTAGGGGTGAGGTGGGACACAGGTATCCTTTTTGACCATCTTGCAGTGGGCCCAGCCCAGACCTGCAAGGCTGAGTCCTGGAGAAGGGACAATACCACACAAGGAACCCACACAGGCTCACTGACTATCAACAGACCACTAACACTTAACAAAACACTAGACATGGCTCAATCGGGGCAAATTCTTTTGGTTTCTAAAAGCAAAGAAGTGAACTCAGTGCTTGGCTGGTTCACAGAGTGGACTTTAGCCTTACCCTTCTGGCAAACAGAGCTCCCTGCTTGGTGGGTGTAATGGGAAATGCTCCACAACCAGCTGTCCCAAGCTGGGACCTCCATTTCCCAAGCTGAGGGTCAAATTGACCCACCTGGAGTAATATAAGAAACAATTGTTGGAATGTCAATCCACTAATGAAGTACTAAAAAACTTGAAGCCTTTACAATATATTGTCTAGAAGAGAAAATAAGTGACAGTTAAAAAAAACCTCCAGATAATAGTCCATTTACTTCAGGTTTGATTGGTTTTCAGGCAAGAATTTAAATTAGGCTTGTTACAAGTCACTACTTGTCTTGGGACCTTTGCACTATTTAATAATAATGTACAGATGTATGCATTTTATTAGCCTCTCCTTATAAAGCTTAGTGTTTTTTTTTTACATAGTCCACCTCCATGTTACTCTTTTGAGAGCTTGTATTATAAACTTCTTGCTTTGTTCTCTTATCTGAATCTTTAAGAAAATAAAGGAAAAATTAAAATAGCTGGAAAGTAAGTTCTGGCATTCCACTTTAGAAAATGTGACCATAAGTTCTTTTAGAATGCTTGCTTCAGTTAAGCCAAGTAGTTTATAGAAAGCTTACACTAGCCAGTAATGCTTTTGGAAGATGTTTTCCTGTAATTAATTACAAGCTAATTTATTTGGATGGTGAAGATAGTGTTTTAAGCAACTGATGTTTTCCCTCCTGAGCTGTGATGCAATAGTAGATGGGTTGCGATGTTATTTCATGATGAGAAATACTTGACAGTTATGTGATTCATGTTTTCCCACAATATTTGAGGTCTGAGTCTGGCTCTTAACAGCAAAAATAAACTGGGAACTGTTTCTGTCACTAAGTTGTCATAAGCATGTTTCAGTGGTAAAAGGTGCCATTTTATTACTTCCTTCTGGACTTCATTCACAATGTGAAGTGTCACTGTAAAAGTAATTTTATGAGAAAGGCCACCTGATAGGTAACCATCGTGGAGATGTTGCCTAGTCACCCTAATGACAAGAATATTAATGCTGTTTATGCTTGAGTTCTCTTAAACATGTTAAGGAAATTGTAGAGATAGTTTTGATTTGGGCAATATAATTTTCATCTTCTGATAGCACTTATAAACTTATATAACACTTATTGTAATTTTCACACAAGATACAAGAAAGAGTGCTTGAGGAAATAAGATGGTGCTTTAACGTCACTGATCAAGAAATAGTGACTTACCTTGAAAATGCTGCCTGCATGTTGAAGATCACTGACAGCGTCACTGCCCTTGATTCGTCTCTAGAAAGAGATTCATCCAAATAGGAATTTTCTTTGCTTTTTAAAGTTTTCAATATTCAATTGAGCTTGATCAGAAACATGCAAATACATAAAAGCAAAGGAACAAAAATCATGTGGAGGCCAGGAATTATTTCCAGAAGGCAAATTCTAGGTTTTCTTCTAAAATCGCTGGCCATCCACTCTTATGTCTCAAGCATCTGCCATCTACAACTATGTCAGACAGTAGCATAGTATTCAGCAACATTAAGCATTCACCCGTGCAAGGTAGTGACCAGTGTAGAATCAGATGTTCAAAGTGATGATGTGTCACCAAGAGAATAATTAGGTGTTTTCCATAGATTGTTTATGGATAAAGCAGTGCAACAAAATATCTTAGTTCTCACCAAAAATCTGAGTGAAACTTCTGTTAATAAAATGAGCCCTATTAAGGGCTCATTTATTTTCTTCAGTGGTGACTTAATAATTAAGCATTGCCCTGGATTCAGTGTCAGGCTAGAGCCTCAGTGAATTGCCTACCCAGGTCAGTGCCATTACTAATGTGTGATCTACATGCTGTCTCTTGTGGACCACACAGCACTTGAGACCTGCTGAGGGTGCTGCATACTTCAAGAAACTTGAGAACACAGTGCTCCAGTATGTTCTTGATCAATTCTCACCTTAAACCTCTTGCCATTCAGACACAGAAAACTCGCTAAGTGAGCTTTCTCCAGAGCTGCCTGCAATGAAGGAGAGAAACACTGGCATTCAAAGTGATAGGCTAACAGAGGAAAATAGATGGGGAGGGAGCTACATGAAGGCAAAAGGTCCAGCCACAGCACTTCCACAGACTATAGGGATTGTAACAGGGGCTATAGGGTTTCATGTTGCCATCTAGTCAACAAATACATGTTCTGCTCACCATGGAGCAGGCACTGTTCTAGTTACTAGGTCTAGAGGATGTGAACAAAGCAAGTGTCTACCTGCATGGAGTCAGCATTCTAGGAAGGAGACACTGGGGGATCCAACAGTAAACAAGTACATATAAAATAACTCTGATGCTCATAATCAATGTGGGAGAGTAAGACTGGGGAAAGACAGTGGGTGTGATCTTGTAAGGGTAACATGTCAGGTTCCCATAACATGTCAGGGAAGGTCTTCTTGATTAGTTGCATTTGATCAGAGATATGAGAGAAGTAAGAGAGGAAGACCATGAGGGAAAAGGATTCCAGGTGGACAGAACAGTAAGTGCAAAGGGTCTAAGGCTGGTGTATTCTTGGTGCTTCCAGGTTGCAGCACAGGAGGCCAGTGTAGCTGGAGCATGGTGAGCAGGGCCCATAGCAGAAATATGTGGCAGGGAGAGGTGACCAGATGGCAGACAGCCACATTGGCCATTGCAATGACTCCTACTTTTACTCTGGAGCATATGGAAAGCCATAGGGGAGATGTAAATATGAAAACAGGGGAGCAGTCAGAAGTTGTTGTACCAAGCCAAACACCCGTGGCTCATGCCTGTAATCCTAGCTACTCAGGAAGCAGAGATCAGGAGGATCGTGGTTCAAATCCAGCCTGGGCAAATAGTTCGCAAGACCCTATCTCTAAAATATCCAACACAAAAAAGGGCTGGTGGATTGGCTCAAGTGATAGAGTGCCTGCCTAGCAAGTGTGAGGCCCTGAGTTCAAACTCCAGTACCACAAAAAAAATAAGTTATTGTACCAAGTGAAGTAAGAGGTGGCGGAGGCTTAGACTGGGTGCTAGCCAGGTGGTGTCAAGAATGACTGCACAGTTCTCAGCTCAGTCAGCTCAAAATGGGCAGACTGGGGAGAGCAGAACTAGTGAGGTGAAGTGAAGGGTATGGCTTTGGGACAGAGAGTTAGCCTCAGAGTCCAGTCATTTCCCCCTCCCCTGGTGCCCCTGAGGCAGTGTTCATGAGGGGACAGATGGCATTTGAAGCAAGGAAATTCATCAATAGCCCCTCGAGAGTAAGCATAAAGAGAAGTGATACAAAATCAGTGTCATGTCATTTTACAGAGACTAGCATATTGATTCAGAATTCAGAGGACAGCTAATTAAGAGTTTCTGATATCCTGGCTCTCCTTAAATAGATAAACATGTCATTGTACTCTTTTGAGACAGGTATACTGTTTCATAATCATTCCTGAATTTCTTGTTTTAGTGGCTTTTACCTAATCAGTTGATAATATTGTTTAAAATTGATAGATTTTTTTTTTGGTGTTGAAATCTGATTTTTTTTGTGGAGCATCCTTTTAAAAAAATCAAAAGAGAGGTTTGTAGCCATAGAAAATTGATGTTCAAAAGTAATTATTACTCAAAATAGCAGTTGTGTAAGTCTGGTTGTAATTTCATGGTCAGAGAATCTGGTGAAACTTATTTTGTGAAAAATGAAAGCATGTACTATTAATAGACTATTTCTTCACATTGAACTTTAAATTCTTTTCTTTGCCTTTCTAGCCATTATTTGCATTTTTAAGTGAAGAGAAGTTTAATGTGGATGGGTGGACTGTTTATAATCCAGTTGAAGAATACAGAAGGCAGGTAAGTCGATAGATACTGTTGTTTATGTGTTGAATCTCAAACATGCATACTCGCCAATCGTACTCTACGAGCCAATAATATCCTGGCTTAGTATCTTTTGATGGCAGTTCTGCGGGCCACATATTGTGGAATGTGGCTCATTCTATCACTGTGTAACTTACAAGCTCATTCCATTGGCATATGCCAGCTGCGTTCAAAGCTGGACAACTAAGTTCTGTTTCTTTCCATATATGAAGAGCCTAAGTTTTGCATTGTTTATGAAATGAGTCAAATATTTAAGATACAGAAAAGTCAAACCTCTCTATACCTCACTTTTTGGGGACTTGATGTTATTTATTTATATATTTTCTTTCTGAATTACAGATTCAAATGAATTTGAACTATTTTCTTCTAATGTGACTTTTCCACAAAAGCTTTGATGAGTGTACATTATAATTGCCTGTACTACTCTGTTATGTAAAGCTCACTGTCATGTATATTTATTTGCTTTAATAAAGGCAAGAGACTTGATATAAGGTTGCTGTTCAGGGACAAAGCTCTTTCCTAGCATTTTTGTGAAGATGATCAAGAGTAAGCAAGTGAATTATGGAACAAGAGCTACAATTGGACTTCTGGTATAACCAAAGCTGTAGGACAACTAGGAGTTTTGCATTGGAATTTTAATTCTTCTTCCACAAAACTCTTAAAATAATTGAGAAGTTTTGTCGAGTGAGCTTCGAGAACCAAATCAATCCCAGTTGCTCTGAATAAAAAGGTAGTGAGTGTAAAGTAAAATCACAGAACCCTAGGCTTAAGAACTTCCTACCTACCACTCCCATGTCCAAAACCTGGGTGACATCCATGTTTAGTTTTGAGCTGTCCTTTGCGTATTCCTAAGCAGATTTGATGCTCTGGGATTAGATACAGGAGATTTGCTTTAGAACACTTGAGGGAGGTGGTATGTCGTATTGTTTCCATAAGTCAGCTTTAGATTATTCAGTTTTCAAAAGCAGTGTACACTTCTCATTTTAATGACCTCTGTTCTGGACCAGCTACTGAGGTAGAAGAAAGACCACTAAAACGTCTTAGAGACCTCTGCAACATTATGTGTCAAAGTATTTTACTTTATTTCTAGAGCTCCTGACAATAGTAAGACTTCTTTAGTCCAGGCTTCTAGCTTGAAACTGAACAGTTTCTGTTTTAAGATTGCAAGTGTATGTGAACTTTTGAAGGAATTTTGTTCTAGACTGCCATTATATTCAATCTTTTTTTTCTTAAACTTTCTGATGGGACTTAAAACTCTCTAATTGGATTCAGCATCAAACTCAAGATCTGTTTAGTCCAAGGTACATAGGGCCAGACATAAAGAAAAGGTACAATGTCTGTCCCAAAGCAAACACCCACCTAGCTCACTTTCATGTATGTATTTGTGCATTTGTGAGTAAGAGAAGAGAGTATTCCTCCACCTCTGGACCTTGTGCATACTAGGTACAATTTTGTGGGTAGGTGATAGGAGAGGTATCTTCTGTGTCTACCTGTCAGAGTGGCAGTCTGCTTAAAATGCAAACGATTATATTTCTCATACAAACTATAGGGCAGTCATTGATCCCAAATGACTTATTTTAAAAAACTCACAAGAGGTGGCGAAATAAGCCTCCCCAGAGGGATTTTCTTTGACTTCCCCTCTGTGATTTTTCTTTATGATCCTAGCCTCTTTCCACTTGGGAACAGTCTGAAGCTTTCACTCTGTTTTAAGCAGGGAGGAAAAGTTGCCTGATCTCTTTTCTACCCTCAGTTAGACACTGATTAACATCACACATGGTACTTTTCTTTGGGTTGGCGAGGGGTGCATGAGTAGGAGATGAACTTGGACCTATTTGTATTGTACTAATAGTAAAAAATATGTTGATGCCTAATAAAGGAAGATCTCCAATTCAGAAGTATCTATATTTACAAAAGATAGTTTCAAATGTGGAAACCACAATGTTTTGTCCATGTTCTTATGCTGTCTGGATTATTGATTTGACATCCTTATTATAAATAGGTAGGCTGTCATCAACCTGTGGTCAAAGAAGCATGTATACTTAATGCTAGAAAGAAGAAAAGTGACCTAACAAAAATCCAAAGATGAAGTTATGCCCTGCTCACTTAGACTTCTTTTTTTCCTGCAGGGCTTGCCCAATCACCATTGGAGAATAACTTTTATTAATAAGTGCTATGAACTCTGTGACACTTACCCAGCTCTTTTGGTGGTCCCCTATCGTACCTCAGATGATGACCTCAGGAGAGTTGCAACTTTTAGATCACGAAACCGAATTCCTGTGAGTACTATGACTAATGTTGCTGTCAAAGAATGCCTTTTGTTCCACAAGAACAAAAGTCATGTAATTCAGAGAAACATTATTTTTGGAATTTCATTCCAACAAGTAATTATCAAGGGCCTTCTGAGGGCAAAGCACCTTGTCAAAAGGGAAAAGAAGTAAGACAATACCTGCCCTCTGGGAGTTTGAAATCAAGGGTGGAGAGGCAGGCAGGAAAGGAGCTCTTTGTGAGAGGGGGTTCAGGTGATGGTATCATGATTAATCCAAGTGCTTTGTGGAAGGAAGGAAAGAGAGGGGAGGGAGAACTCTTTCTAGTTGTCATCTTTGTGTCAGACCAGTAATGGTGGAAAATAGATGTTATTTGCTGTATGTGAGTGTGTCAGTATGGGCTTTTATGAACCCTTGCTGTTACTAGGATGCACTGATTCTCATGTTTGCAAGCTGCCTCAGTAGCCTTATTGATACTGGATTCAAGAACACATTATTCCAGACGCTGTGCCTACTGTGTCACTGAAACTAGTTCACCAAGTTCCCCTTTAGTCCTTAAATATTTACGGACATGTCATGCACTCTAATATGTACATAGATTTTGTTGACCAAAAATTTAGAGTTTTTTTCTCTGTTAGTTTTCAGGGTATGTCATAATAAGTACATTGGGTTTTGTTTCAAACTAGTAGATTTTTAAAAGCAAAGGTTGAAGAAATTAAGATTTAATATTACCTTACCTTTAACTTCCAAGTCCAGACATTCTTATCCTTAAAAGGATTTGCAGCTGGGCAGCAGTGACTCACGCCTGTAATTCTAGCTACTTGGGAGGCTGAGATTGAGGGGATCTCAAGCAGAGATGTGGAGGTGTAACTCAAGCAGCAGATTGCCTGCTTTGCAAGCACAAAGCCCTGAGTTCAAACCCCATCCCACAACAAAGGATATTTGTAAAAAACATTTATATACTGTCAGCCTAAGATGAGTTATAACTTTTAAAATTCTCTTGCTTCTCTGATTATTGGTGTCAGTTCATATCTTCATGATACATATATTGTACTTGAAAGTATGTTCTTTACCTCATTTTGTTAGAATACAATGCTTTCTGAAGCTTGGGTTACAAGTTCAGTCCTCTTGTGCTACATTTGGACATGATTTTCTACCAAGCCAGTCTGCATCCCTCCCTAGCCAGAGGTCTTGCTAGTACATGCCTTATCCACAGAGAGAACTGGGCTAGGGCACTGTGGATGGGTTTTGTTCACTTATCCACTTAATATTCATAGAGCGTCTACTGTGTCAAAGTTGTATGTCTTTATATGTGTGAATTTCATGGGATATGGGGCAGGAAAGGAAATGGGACAACTGTGACCAAGCTACGACCTTAGTCTTCTGTCTTGGTCCAGTGGTCCCTGTTGTTCTGAATGAATGAGAGTCTGCTACAGAACAAATAGAATTTCTTAACTTTTATCTAGCCATTTGATTGATTCTTTTTACTTTGGTTGGTCCTTCTTACCTTCAGTTTATTTTCCTAAAACACAAAACTAAGGCTAAGCTTTCTATCACCTCTCTATATTTATAATGATTACTATTTGATATTATTAGGCCTGGTAATATGCTCTTTCCACTATACTTTCTAACCGTTTGACTCCTGACAGCAAGTTTCAGAGCTTTCATCCAGCAAATGCCTTTAAATGTGAAACCACTAGTATTTGGTAGGTTTTTTTTTAAGCCCATATAAAAATACAAAGACAATTGATGAGCAATATCATTATTTTGCACATAAATCCGATACAAACTATAATAAAATACCATGGTTAAAGAAATAATCTCCATGCTTTAATGCATTCACATTCTTTTGTTCTCAAACAGGTTCGTCTTAATTCTTTAGTATAAGTGAACATGTTCATTCAGAGATTTTAGAAAATACCAATAAGCAAAAAGGAGTCTGCCACCTAGTAAGAACCACTGTTAACATTTTGTTACATATCCTTCCAGACTTCCTTCTGTGCATGTATTTATTCACTTAAAAAATGAAATTTTTCTATAATGTAGATCTTGTCCTACTTTTTCTACTTAGCAATGTCTTCCAACCAACTTTCCACATTGATAAATATGATTTACTCATATACTAGTGTGTAGATGTACCATTTATTTAATCAATTTTCGATTGCCATAAGTTTTAAAAAATCTTTTATTGTTATAAACCATGCTGTAATAAACATCTTTTAGTGACTAAATTTTTATGTATATCTTAATTATGGCTTCTAAATATTAATTTTAATGACACTAATATAAAATAGTATATATTTTAACAGCACTCATAGTACTTGATACATTGAAATGAGCGTTAGTTTGTACCCATCCATCTGTACTGCAAGTATCCTTTTGAAAAGGTAGTGGGGAGTGTGCCTCAAGTGGTAGAATGCCTGCTTAGCAAGCTGAGGTCCTGAGTTCAAAATCCCAAAACCACTAAAATAAATAAATAAATAGTCAAAATAGAACTTAAAAGATGAAATGACTCAAAAGAGTGGAATTTCCTAATATGGCACCACAGAGAGAAAGGTGGTGGGGTAAGAGAGGGCATTGGCAGAAGGTCTTGCCTATGACCCCATTTAAATTTAAAATTTGATGAGGGTCTTTCTCAAACAGTAAATCTTGTATGTGTAGCAATTTACTCTTTTAAAGGTGATCTTCTGACTTTGATCTCTCTTAACACAAGGGCCACAGGAGGTGGGCACTGGGGGAGTTGGGCCATAGGAGGTGGGTACAAGGCTTTGGACTCCTAGGCAGGGACTAAAATGGCATTTAAGTGGTCTCTAGCATGACACAAGGACTCAATATTCTGAGAGTGAAGGAGTATTCTTATTATCATGTCATCTTTTTTCTCAAATGTCCATTGTCATAATAAACATCATTTTTATGAACATCCATGTTTATCATTTGCCTTAGACTTAGAGATATAAGAGTTTTTGGTCTTTTATTAAGTGAGCCCAAGTGGTTATGCTTCATTCCTTCTTGACTTTACCGCCTACTTCTAGAAGCTAATGCAAGCTTACTTTACTGGTGTTCTTTCTTTGGTCCTCCCAGCAGCCTTCTGAGGTCATTGCTATTTTCCTCATTTGACCAAGGAGGAGAGGCAAGCCAGAGAGGCTGTTAGTTAAGTGCCTGAGAGTAGAGCCACAGAAGAGCTGGCACCTGACCCCAGTCCCACATTGTCACTTACTGTCCTACCCTACCCCAGCTCCCCATGTTTTTTGTAGATACATATATACACAGTTTATCTTAATTGATACATGGTAATTATACATATTTGTGGGGTACACTGTATATTGATCAGATCAGGATATGATGGCATATCCATCACTTCAGACATTCATCATTCATTGGGAACATATGAAATCCTCTCTAGTAGCTCTTCCAAAACGTTCAACTAACTGCTGTCTATTGTAGTTATCCAGCTATGCTAGAAAACATGAGAAGTTAGGTCTCCTCTGTTTTCACCAGCTTTATAGAGACCCGTTTCACATACAGAACAGTTCCCCATCTGCAGTGTACACTGGGTAGTTTTCTGGACAGTGCGTTATTAGCTACTTTTTATGTGTATTGTTTTTCATATGCTGCATGTGAGCTGAGAAGCCAGGGATAAAATGGGTTAGACTTGTGAGTAAATTGAAGAAGACTGATTCTGAGGGTGTACCACATGAGCTCTCCTAGGCATCGGCTATCCAAGCTTCTCCGTGGAGACTGGCAGCTCTCTTGGCAGTCTAAAATCTTTACTTCTCTTGTATTTTTTTCCTCCTGCATTAGATTCCAGAATAGAGAGTGTTGGGGAAATGACCTGTAGACATGAGTAACATTCTGTATCAGAGATGATTTCCTTTACGTCTCACTTTTTATTCAAGTTGTTTTCATATGACAACAAATCTAGTGCAAGCTACCAAATTAAAATAATATCAGAAACTTTGTTTCCTTTAAGTGGCATAACATTTTTGGAATAAGCATTTAATTTTTGTTAGATGTGATATTAATTAAAGAAAGACTGGCAAAGCAACCAGTTGTGATTGTTTCTGAGTAGTTATAAGAGCTAAAATGTATGTTTCTCAATATGCACACTGTGAAACTGTAAGTGCGCAAGTATTCATTTCAGCATAATCAGATTTACTTCCTTATTTTTAGTTTGAGTTATTTATTTGAAGCTTGATAGCGTAAACTTTCCAAACTAACCATAGGTGCTATCGTGGATTCATCCAGAAAACAAGATGGTCATTGTGCGTTGCAGTCAGCCTCTTGTGGGTATGAGTGGTAAGCGAAATAAAGATGATGAGAAATATCTGGACGTGATCAGAGAGACTAATAGGCAAACTTCTAAACTCACCATCTACGACGCAAGACCCAGCGTAAATGCAGTGGCCAACAAGGTGAGTGCATTTGATAATGTGATACGAACTTAACATAACATATGGAGTGCAGTATGTTCTGTGACTGCTTCTGCCATGGTATATTAACATATGGGTGTATTTTTATATTTTATCTATTTTTTGGGTGGAGTCTTGCTATGTTACCAAAGCTGGTTTCAAATTCCTGGGTATAAGCAATCCTCCTGCCTCAGCCTGTTGAGTAGCTGTAACTTGATGGCATGTGGAAAGTTTAAATTCATAGTGAAGAACACTAGTATTCTTAAATAGAAAGTAGTTTTAATAAAAAGAAAACTGACATTAAAATGAAATGAGGGGTGGGGATGTAACTCAGTGGTAAAGTGCTTGCCTAGCACTTTTTGTCTTCTTAAGCAGAATATATCAAATATACTTCAAGTTGATTAGGGTCATCCCCTCAAACAGCAGTGACTATATGCTATTGCCCTCAGAAGCTGCTGCAAAGTAGAAAGCTGTTTGCCCCTGTACCAAATAGCCCCAGAATGATAGGTTTTTTACCTTTGCTTTCTCCTTTTTGTATTTTTGATTTTCCCATCATTCCCAGATGCTGCTACCAAACACTTACTGTGGGTCTGCACCAAGTTGCTTACTCCCAGATTCTGTCTTTCAGACTTACTGTCTTCAGCTGTAGGCTTAGATTTCATCTTTAATTCTTTGCTTATGCCAAGACCACTTTTCTGACATCTTCAGTCATTCAAAACACATGACTAGAACCTAAAAGCAAAGCAAGTCCTTGAGCAGCCCAGATAGATGCAGCACCTTCCCTAAATGGAATCTGTGTGGCCTCTGTCTCCACTGGGGTGTGTCAGACTGGGTGTGAAGGGGACTCTGCTATTCGTTATTTGCACATGGATCATCTGTCCTACATACTCATCCTGGGCTGCCCGCCCCTGCCCCATGCATGCTCTTACACTAGCTATTTGTAATAATTGGCTTTCGTTTAAAAATGATTTTGAAATTACCTGTAAAGCAATCAGGAAGTTAAAACAGAAGTCAATTAGGAATTGTAAGTAAAACATTTAAGAAATTAAATCTAAATGTCTTCTTGGATTATCCTTAATTTCATTTATTTCTGTTCCTGTTATCCTTCATGTATAATTCAGAGTGGATACATGGATGAAATACACTATTTCCACGTACAGATATAGCCTGAAATAGATATGATGCAACCTTAAAATGAAGTATTTAGAAATAGTTTAAAATATTAAAATGTGTGAAATGCATACCTTAATTATGTTAACTCTAAAACTTATTCTAGCAATAGAATTCTTAAATGCCTTTTCAACACTTGGAAAATAAGCTTCTGTTTCCAGTCCTTCTAGGAACAAAAAGAAGGAAAATATTAAAGAAAAAATCCTAAACCTTAAAGCAGTCTGGGTCATTGTTTTTAAAACCACGCTTGGTTCCCCTTCTCCCCCAGCATTCTCTCTCTGCTCGTTGTCTATATCCATAGCAACAGGCTCTTGGAACTTTACATCATTGTACTGGGTAATTTCGGTTGTTCTTTTTTGTTGAAAAAAGAATACTGAAGAAGACTTCAAAAGTAGCCAGAGATGGAGAACGTGAACTTTGGGGAACTTAATCTATGCTTGACTAATTGATTTTTACCCTTTACGACTTCTGTTCTCTTTGGCCCTAATTGTTTCTCCCTTGTTTCTCTCCTTGTGGAATCTACAACCCCAGATGTAACCAGCAACATCACATTATTTTAAACAAACAAAACCCAGGGGTTGGTAAGATCTAGTACCAAGGTACTTCTATTTTTGTAGTATGTGTACATGTGATAAGTTAAAATGGAACTGCATTAATGTGGTTTTTGCCAGAAACTTAATGTGTTTTTCCTTTTGTATTTTTCACATATCATTTTTAGTTATTTATGAAAGGAGCACTAGTGTCAAACATCTCTTTGAAAATCACAGTAATTATTTAAAAGTCACATGTGCAGAGAAGCAGGTGATATGTCTGTGGGAGGGTGACATGTGACATTGCATTATAGGCTTCAGATCTAGCAAAAGATAAACTGGCCCTTTTTTTCCCAGGCCCTGTGCCTGCAGTTTGCAAAGGTGGCTGCCAGGCATACAGGAACATCTCTAGCATTCTTCCCCAAGGTGTGGATAACCAGGAAGAGGGAATATAGTCTACTTGTCTGCTTATGTATTAGGTAATAACTTTAAAAACAGCAAAGTGAATGTTTACTGTCTACTTACTACTGATGTTATTTAGAACAAGATTTAAAGAAATATCTGTGTCTTAGTATGTTTTCTCGCCTAGAGTCTATAGAGGACAAGCCCTCTGGCTTGCCATATAGGTGTCCGGATTTGAGATTCAAGTGCTAGCTATACTTTTCCTGCTAGGAACCTTCCCTGTGACTAATCCCGGAAAAAAAAAAAAAACAAAAACGCTAGGTTACCTTGTCGTTCCTTCCAACTGTGGCTATAAGCCATAGTATAAGCCACAGTTGTTATAAAGAAAAAGAAGAGAGTCATATTGTAGTGATGGCACATGTGTCTGGGGACTTCTGCTTTCCTCTTCAGTTTCAGGCAGGTGTTTCCCTGCCCTCTTTCTGTAGGCAATCATAAAGTTGCTCTCTTTACAAGGCTAACCTTTTCTTAAAGGGCCAGAGGCCACCTGTCCTGTGGCATGTCAGAACATTTAAGTAGAGTGCAGCTAGGTTCCTAAACAAAACCATACTGTCTCTTTTCATCAATATGGAACATAGGCCCTCTTCACCATGCTATGGAGGTGAAACAAAGCCTGCCCTGACAAGTTAATGGTTGTAGGTGCTGTTGGAAATGCGGATCAGAGATAGAGCGCTTTACCTAGCATGTGCAAATCCCTGGATTCCGTCCTGAGCACTGCCATCCTGTCCCCTCCTTCTTGGAACCTTGTATTCTTTGAGGGCCTACCATGTACAACGCTCTGTTCTTGGTATTTGCTTAGCAGAAAGATAGTCATGATTCAGTGGGATAGGTTTGGACTTTGAAGTCAGATTAGACTTAAGTTCCACCTGTTACTTGTGTGACTTTGGGAATGAAATAGCATCTCTGAGTTTGTTTTCTCATTTGCAAAATGCAGCATTGCTATATGAAATAAAATTTTATAAAACAAGAATCATACCCGAGACATCATAGAAACTCATTAAGTGGTGGCTGGTGTTAGTTGTTGCAGTAGAGTATGGCTCCTTTAATCCTGTGATACCTAGGGAGTGAACCCTGTTTTGTAGGAGAGAACACTGGAGCTTAGAGAGGTTAAGTGTTCTGCCCCAGATCACATGGTGAGGAGAGGTGGAAGCTGAGATATTGGCCTGCTCTCTCTGACTGAAAAGCCTGTTTACCTCCTATATCATGTCCTATGTGATTGCTATTACAAAGCTGGGGTGGCTGCTGCTGCCTAAATTTGGCTGTTTTTCCCCTCATCCAGAATACTGTAATAGCAGCAAAATTGATGGAGGACAAGGACCTTTCAGAACCTGTTCTTGCCTTTCCAGATCTAGAAGAGCCAGTAATTATAGAGAATTTTGAAAAGAACTTTTGTTCAGAGTCCCACCCCAGGAAATTGCCAGTCTTCCATCTTTTTTTAGCTGAAAGTATGATTAATGTTACTGAGGCTTAGTGTTGGTTAGGAAGTCAAGTCACATCAATTATTTATTTAAATTTCAGGCATTTTAGATTGACATTTGGAGGACAAATAACTTCTGAGATATTTTGAAAAGTTACTGATGAAACAGAAAGCCCAACTGATTGTTTGTAATCTTATTGTTTCTTAGGCTACAGGAGGAGGATATGAAAGTGATGATGCATATCATAACGCCGAACTTTCTTTCTTAGACATTCATAATATTCATGTTATGCGGGAATCTTTAAAAAAAGTGAAAGACATTGTTTATCCAAATGTAGAAGAATCTCATTGGTTGTCCAGTTTGGAGTCTACTCATTGGTTAGAACATATCAAGGCAAGTATATATTTTTAAAAATATTTCCATATATAAAAGAAATTACTTGTTTATCCTTAAATATTTAAAAATTGAAAACTGGAAAAGAAACTGTTTATATTAGAAGATTCTACATTTGATGAGTTTATGTTTCTTTATAGTTTGTTTACCTAAGGTAAAGACTTCATACTATCATTCTAACTTAGTTTTAAAGTTTGTGGAGAGCTCTCTTTCAGTCTTGTCAGTAGCAAATAGTTTCATGATGCCAATTTATTATCTAATCATTACTGGGCATATCCATCATGGACCTAGAAGAGGTGATTTGTTTGTTCCTGAAACATATCTTAAACTAATTTTAAAGAAAAAGCTTTTAATATATTAAATCCTTCATCCTGATGGAAGGATAAAAACTCTTCTAGTCTTTTAAAAGTACAAGTACTTGAAGCTATCTGAGGGAACCAACACATTAGATAAGATTCAGTTCTGTAAACAAACAGAAAGCCTACTGTAAATAGGTGAATTTAAGATAGATTGTTTCCTAGTGAGGTTATGATAGTATTTTTATTTTGCCTATCTAACTTTCAGTTTTTAAATTTATCACCCTCAAAAATGAATTGCAAAAACAGTTTGTAATATCCTAGATTGGATTGCAGAACAGACCAAGGACATTAGGTTAAAAACTAAGGAAATCTGAACAAAGTATGGACTTTTCAAGTAATGTTTGTTAATAATAAGCTAATGTATCAATATTGACTCATTAGTTGTGACAGATGTGCCATGCAATGTGGTATATTATAGCTATGACAAATGTACTGTGAGAGGTCAATAAGAGGGAAAACCAGGTTAAGTATATGGGACTTTCTATAGTACCTTTGCAACTTTTCTGTGCAGCTGATAGTATTCTAAGATAAAATGTATTTCAAAAAAGGAATGCACACTTTTTTGTGCACAAAGCATCATGTTAGACCCTGTGAGTGGACAAAAGGAAAATATACATTTTCTATCTAATGAGGTTTATATATGAGAAGAGATGATATGTATATATAAGAAGAGACATAATATTTTAAAGTACCATGCATCCAGTACCAAGTAGGTCTTGTAGCAAAGTCAACTGAAGGAATAATAGCCCCTTTGGGAATCAATGTGATGTGATCTAGTTCTTGAAGAAAGCAGAGGAATGGAGGAATCCATTGTAGAGAAAGAAGATAGCTGAGGCAAAACAAACCAGAAATGGGAATGAGTGGAACCGAGATAGCAAGAGTAGGGATTTCTAAGGCTGAGTGTGCTGGTACATACCTGTAATCCACTATTTGGAAGACAGAGGCGGGAAGATCAAGAGTTAAAGGCTAGCCTGGTCTACATAGTGAAACTCTGTCTCTAAAAATGGGTGGGGATTTCCATAGATGAAGGTTAATCTAGAGATCTAGGAGAAACCCGGTGTCCGGGGACCCTGACTGTCACATTAGGCTGTAGGCAGCTCTCAGAGGTTTGGAAATAGCCACATATTTTAGGAAGATGTTCTAGGAGCTCCTTATACAAGAGCTAGGGGAGGGAAAACTGTGAAGTCAGAGAAGGCAGAACCAGTGTAGGGATGAGGGACTACCAAAGGGACAGACATGAGTTATTTCCAAGGAAGGGCCCATATGTGATACTTGATGATTAGCTGGATGTAGGATCTAAAGAAGTGTAGAATACCACCAATAGGGTGGGTCTGACTGGCTGGGAGAGCGATGCCTCCATTTGCAGATGAAGGGCAGCCTGCTTAGGACCATGATCAAGAAAAACAACATGCATCTGGGGTAGTGGCGAGCCATCCCCTGGTGGTGTCTAACAGGCAGATTTTCATGCAAAGTAGAATTCCAAATAGAGGCTTAGGACTGAGATGTTGGTTTTGGATTCAGCTATTGAGCAACAAATCAGGCTGAGCCCTTTAATAAGCAGGCTAAGAGAGAGGACATATGGGGAGAGGATCACAGAACTTGGAGTGGAGTGTTAGCCATGTTTGTATTCAGGGCAAGATGTAAGAAATGGAGTTCAGTGAAGGAGGCATAAGAGAGAAATCAGGAGATCAAAAGATCCTGGAATGTCAGGAAAGAGCTTAAGAACAAAGGCTCAGTGGTACGTGGCAAAAGTTCACTAGGGAGGTCCTTGATGACTTTGGAGGGTGGACCTCCATGGATGGCTAGTGATGAGGTGGGGGGTGAGAGCTGAGGACATTAAGTAGTGAACATCTGACTATTCTTTTTGCAAAGCCAGATAGTTAAAGGAGAAGAGAGTCATCATTGCAATTGTGAGAATGGTTTTTTCAAGGCTTGGAATTTTCAGCATGTTTTGCAGACTGAGCAAAACGATTCCATTTAGGTATTTTTAAAGGAAATAAAATCACACAGTTCTGAAAAGATGAATATACTAGGATTTTTATAATAGTGGGAAAATATTGGAAATAACCTAAATGTACAAGAAAACTTATATATTAAAGTGCTTTTCAGTTGGTAAAAATTGTGTAATATAGTATCTAATAACATTAGTAAATGTTCAGTGAAAATGGCTTCAAAAGCCCCAATTAAAGGGAAGATATGATTGTATACAGTGAAATTTAGAAAATTGTCTACCAACTTGTTCATTATTATTTGTGAGTGATAGGACTATGATAATTTTCATTTCTTTGTCCTTTTTGCTTTCCCCATTTTTCTAATAGGGAGATACATAATTTCGTAAGATGGAAAGCTTTGTTTTGAAGAGAGAGCATAGGCACAGGAGGTATGGGCAAGGTAGGTCAGCTCCTACTCTGAGTTACAGATAGGGAAGAAAGATTAGGCGAAAGCACATCTTGTTCAGTGGCTCAGGTGTCTAAGGAAATTAGGAAGCAAGGCCATTTGAAAAAGATGACATGCAAAAGTTTGGACTTTTGTGGATAATGTTGTAAAAGATCCCTATTAGATTTTACACCTCTGTCCATAGTGAGGGGGATACAAAGCAACTGAAAGAAACTGGCACTGCTCTCTGATGAGACCAGAGGAAACTGGGGAGTCCAGATGGACACATGTGGCAACATCTATCTCAGAGCTTCTCAAGCATCAGTCAGATTGTAGCCATTGAGGCAGCAGAGCAGATGTGTGTAACATTGAGCTGGGCCCCACAGATGGGGTGGAACACTCGGGTTGTGCTCCCTGTGGAAGCTGTAGGGGAGAGTCCCTTCCTTGCCCCTTCTAGCTTCTCAGTGGCCACTGACATTTCTTGACTTATGACTACATCCCTGTAACCTCTGCCTCTATGGTCACACTGTTTTCCCCTCTTCTGTCTGTGTTTGATCTTTTTCTGTATCCCACTTACTAGGACTCATGGAATTTAGGGTCCACGTGGATAGTGGAGGACCATCTCCCCATCTCAAAACCATTAACTTTTTTGCATCTGCAAAGTCCTTGTTCCCGTATAAGGTGGGATTCCTAGGTTCCAAAAGTTACGACCTGGACATCATTGGTGACCATTATTGAGCTTCCCACTCTATCATTCAGCCCTGTTGGAGCTGCTGACAGAGGCACAGCTGTCCATCATTAACCTGCACTCTGGTGAAACAGTCCCACCACTCAGTGCATGGAACCAGGGCAAGCCTTTTGCAGCAAAAAGACTACTACTCTTGGGTGCCTTCCAAATCCTCATTCTAGGCCACGGACAGAGCCTCAACAAGCTAGAAGAAGGACTCTGTGGGGTCTGGAGCTTACAATTCCCACTTTGTCCTTTTCAACACTCTTGCCCTAGAGTCCTCCTTGTTTTAAAGTGACACCTTTCTCTGCTGGATGGATGGTAGCTAGTATTCATTGAGGTGTTCACCACCAGCACTTCATGTAGATTAGCTTTTAGTCCAAGATGAGCTGATGGATGTGACATTCCTCTCCCTGCATTCAAGAGAAACCATGGTTACACAGTTGACTCCCTAGTGAGGTATCCTAAGTGGTGGAATGAAGTTTCAAATCCTGGCCTTTGGCTCCCGGGCCAGTGCTCTGAATCACCACGTGTGCTTGATAACAGTCCTTTTTTCCTCTCAGTCTCAAGTCTATTAGATTATTTAAGTTTTCAGTGATACGATTTTGAAAATCTGATTTAGGTTCATTAGATACTTGCAACTGTTCCTGTCAGCAGTTGTTGTAGATATTCATACTTAATTGGAAAACATCTAATTTTTAAAGAATAATAGACAAAGATTGATTCCCTTTTTATTGTGAATGAGAGTGGGATCTTGGGCAAGAGTTACCCTTTGTAAAAAATGCATTGGAACCCCAACTTCATTAGGTTGGACTCAACAGCCCTTTCTTAAGAAGTGCCTCAGACTAAAATTATTTACAGGATTGCAAGGAGAATACTTAACATGCTGGAAAACATAAACTTCACTAGTCATTTTAGTAGCAATGAGTTTTGTATGAGTACTTGTCATCCCTAGGTCTCCTAATCTTTCTCATCACTCCTCTAACCACTTATTTCTCATTATTGTTTATGTAAAAATACTAAAGTAACATTTCTTTTTAAACTTTCTATATGTCACATCTTTCACATGCTTTGACTTTTCCTTGAATTAGTTTAAACAAATGAATACTTCAGTTTCCTTGATTTAGTTAAAATAATCACAATACATGTGTAAGCGTGGCTGTTAGAATTTTCAGAGCTCCATGGAATAATTCTTTCAAAAATTAACTCACAATGACAAAATATATGGAAATGGATGATAATCATCTAAAAAGATGGAGTCCTCATATGCTACTGGTGAGAATGTATGTAGTACAGCCATTTTAAAAAATAGTTTGCCAGTGTCAGGTATACACCCGAAGGAATGTAAGTCAAGTGACAGTAAAGGCACCTGCACACCTATGTTTATTGCAGCACTATTCACAATAGCTAAGCTATGGAAACAGCCAAGATGCCCCACTACTGATGAATGGATTAAGAAAATGTGGTGTTTATATACAGTGGAATTTTATTCAGTCACAGAGAAGAATGAAATTTTGTCATTTGCAGGTAAATGGATGGAAGTGGAGAACATCATCTTAAGTGAAGTTAACTAGATTCAGAAAGCCAAAAGTCATGTGTTTTCTCTCATATGTGGAAAACAGACCTGATACAAATACAACCAATATTATGAAAAACAGGTTATGCTAAGGGGAGGTCAGATATGAGAGAGGGAGGGTAAAACAAGGGAGTTAAGAAGGTGAATATGATTGATGTAATCTCTATACAAGAATGAATATAGAATTTTTAAACCTGTTGAAACCACCATAAGAAGACTAAGGTAGAAAAAAAAGAAAAATAGAGGGGATGAACCAATTCAGTTTTGGAAATGTCACAAGGATACTCCCTTTGTAGCTATCTTAAACAAACAAAAATGTCATTTTTTTTCTTTTGAACAGGAGGGCAGAACAGGTCCTGTCTGAGGGGGGTGGTTGGTACCAGTGGGAGGCAAAAGGATGTGGGGAAAGGCTGTAGGAAGATGAGTATGGTACAAATACTTTGTACACATGTATGCAAATGGAAAAATGATAACTGTTGAAATTATTGCAGGAATGGGGGAAGAGGGGGATGAAGGAGAATGGTGGAGGGAGTGAATTCAAGTGTGATATATTTGATACATTGTAAGAACTTTTGTAAATGCCACCATGTACTCCCACCCAGCACAACAATAAAAAAAAAAGAAACTAAAAAAATTAAACATGGGTATGGCTCAAGTGGTAGACCACCTTCCTAGCAAGCATAAGGCCTGAGATCAAACCCTAGTACCACAAAAAACAAATTAATATACATTTACCATGTGATCTATCCATTTTACTCTTAGATATTTACCCAAGAGAAGTAAAAATTCTGTGTCCCTTCAAAAATGTATATGTGAAAGTTCACAGCAACACTATTCTAACAAGTGCTAGAAACAACCAAATGTCTTTCAGCTGATGAAGTAACATATGGTCTATACACAATACAATGTTATTTGTCCATAAAATGGAATGGAGCACTGATCCATGCCACAGCATGGATTAACCTTGAAAACATGATGCTTTGTGAAAAAAGTCACGTAAAAGATCATGTAGTGTTTGATTCCACGTGTATACAGGTTCTAGAAAAGGTAAAACTGTAGAGACAGTAAGCAAATCAGTGGTTGCCAGGAACTGAGGATGAGAACAGGAGTTGATCTGAGATTTCACAATGAATGTTTTTGAATTATGGGAGTATTCTACAACTGGATTGTGGTGATGGTTTCACACTTACATAAATTTACTAAATCTTATTGAACTGCACACTTACCAGAGATAAATTCTATGTTTTGTAAAGTATACCTCTGTAAATACCTGGATCATCAAAAATGACATAGAAGTAATCCATATATGTGAGTTTAGTGGTACAACTAAGGCTCAAATTTATACTAGAAGGCTATCTCTTTATTTTTAGGATAAATATCCTGTTATTCATGGGGCAAATAAGAGTTCATATTTTGTCAATTTAATGTCCAAAAGGTGAGTTCCATTTTGTCAGGCTATTAATGTGCAGACTAGACCTGTTTGGCCAGTAATTTATTTAATATGAGCACTGTTGTGGGTTGAATGGTGTCCACCCCCAAATTCATATGCTGAAGTCCTGACTCCCCAGTACCTCAGAGAGTGACCTTATTTGGAACTCAGGTAGAATGAGGCTTAGGGAGTATGCCCCTGCTTGGACAAGACTGATGTCCATATGCTAGGGGAAAATTTGTACACAGAGACATGCACACATGGAGAATGCTGAGTGAAGATTGAAGTTATACTGCCACAAGCCTAGGGACTCCCAGATGCTGGGAAAGGGGCCTGTAGTGCTCCTTCAGAGTCTAGCAGGGCCCTACCAATACCTAAATGTCAGACTTCTGGCCTCCAGAACTATAAGACAATACAATTCTGTTATTTAAGCCTTCAGTTTGTGGAACTTCATTATGTCAGTGCCAGCACACTATTGCAGTCACATTCATGAAAATACAGTTGAAATGCTGTTTGCTTTGTTTTTTAATATCTAGGCACATCCAAATGTGGTCTCTCTAGACAAGAAGAGCAACAGATCCTGCAGTTCCTGGTGCTTCATTTTCTTCTTACGTTCTACATGTTAATTGATATTTTAAAGTGGGACTTTGTCTAGAGTTAAAAACTATGCTGTCAAATTTAAGCAGTAGCTTAATGCTCCCTATGGACTTGCACAATTCTCTCTGCAGCTTGTTCTGACAGGAGCTATTCAAGTTGCAGACAAAGTTTCTTCAGGGAAGAGCTCGGTGCTTGTGCACTGCAGTGACGGATGGGACAGGACCGCTCAGCTCACGTCCCTGGCCATGCTGATGTTGGACAGTTTCTACAGGAGCATCGAAGGGTTCGAAATATTAGTACAGAAAGAATGGATAAGTTTTGGGCATAAATTCGCATCTGTAAGTAAACAATAAGGCTATTTTTTTAAACAAACATCACATCACTGCCATTTGAGATTAAAAAAACTAGTTGCTAAAGCATATATTCAGTACTAAGGTGAAAATCTGAGGAGTAAATAAAACCCACTTTACAGGTTTGAAAATGTGTGGTGCCTTAGGTTAATCAAAGTCTTTTTAGACTTATAGCATTATTTATAGTTTCACTTAATATTAATACAGAGAGTCTGCATAGAAATGCTGACATTGAAATCTCAGTTCTCTCTGAGCATTATTAATAGTATGGCTGTTACGACCAAATATATTTTATAGAAATACTAGACTCATAGTTGAGGCTTTTTATGATTGTTCTCTGATACACATTTTTGATTATTTTTCAGTTAGCATAGAATAGCTGTGCAGGGGGATTCATTGTGATACTTACATATGTACTTACAAAATATCTTAGTTAGATTCATCCCGTCTATTATTCTCCCTCATCCACCTCCCCCCTTTCTTAGAACAATTTCAACAGGTTTCATTGTTCTGTTTTCATACATGAATACAAAATACATCCACCACATTCACCCTCCTTCACCACTTCTTTACACTCTCCCCCCTCCCACCAGTACCCACCCCTAGACAGGAACTGTTTTACCCTCTTCTCCTTTAAAAAAAGTGATAAACATTTTTTAAATCATCAAAAGAACATGCTGAAATACATAGTCTCAGGTCTTGTTTCCAGATGCCCTTTGAAAAGCATTTTAAACCGGCTTCCTGGTGATTCCCACGAGGAGATCCATAGATTCCACTTTCAGAAACACTGCTATGGCACCTTTTAGCTTTCATCCAGATTTCAGAAATAGAGTGAATAAGATTTTCAAGTAGAAACAATCATTGTTTAGGAAATGATTGTCAGGATTTGGGTTTTGTCTTGTCTTCAATGGAGAAATAACTTTTAATTCTAATAATCATACATTTTGGCATGATTTTAAGCCTTGAAACTTTGTCATTGGTCCCTTTACAACAGAAAGAACTGCTTTCAATGTATTGTACCATTCTGTGCAGGATAATTCAGTCCATCCTATCTGCAGTTGTCCAGGACTTGTACAAAATTCATTTGCATGAAATAATTGTAACAGCCACATGGGATGACACTTTGTCAGGTTTCATTGGTATTTTATAGAAGTTTATATTCTTTTTTTTTTTTCAGTGCTGGGGACCGAACTCAGGGCCTTGCACTTACCAGGCAAGCACTCTTCCACTGAGCTAAATCCCCAACCCTGAAGTTTATATTCTTAATTTCTATTATTATGAAACCATTTATTACTTATCTATAGTCCAAGGAAACATAGTATTTACTATCTGAAGAACTTGGTATTTAGAAGGCACATTGCTAAGTTGTATTGTCACATTTTGTAGGTTATGCACTTTCTCAATTTTGTACCCATGAATTAAAACAAATCCTCTTGATCAATTCATTTCAGAGAATAGGTCATGGTGATAAAAATCATGCAGATGCTGACCGATCTCCTATTTTTCTTCAGTTTATTGATTGTGTATGGCAGATGTCAAAACAGGTAAGGAATATATGGGATGATAGTACACTCAGTGTTTAAATCATTTATTATGCTCTCTGGGATTTGCTCCTAAAATAATGCAGCACAGATGAAACAAGACTGGCCGTGCATGAATAATTGTTGAATCCATGTGATAGGTATGTAGGGATTCATTTTTTATTGTTGCTACTGTTTAATGTCTAGAATTATCTATTGTCTTTTACTTGCATTGCACACTAGCATTTGTTTGTAGGCATTTCTGCTAACTCTTACTACTTAAATAATTAAACGACTGTATAACCAGGATAACCCAGAAAATTGGCCTCTTATCACCTATTCCTCTTTATTCCTTGACTTGACACTGTCCTATATAAAGTGCCCAAAACAAGGCCGAGGGTGTGTGCAGATTGCATAGCCCTATAGTGTGGCGTCCACTCCTACAATGCATCCTTTCACTCCAATACAAGATTTGTCTCAGTTCTTACTTGTTTTTGTCTAGTTCCCTACAGCTTTTGAATTCAATGAACGATTTTTGGTTACAATTTTGGATCACCTGTATAGTTGCCGATTTGGTACTTTCTTATTCAACTGTGAATCTGCTCGAGAAAGACAAGTGAGTACAAATGCTAATCTTGCTTTGTAAAACCTTGCCAAAATGCATCTAGTCTGCTGTGCAATAAGAAAGATATGATCGCTTGTGAGGCACTGACTTAGCCCTCAAGGAGTGAGAATGACTTTAAAAGTGTACAAGTTCTCCTTCCCAAAACTCCATAAAAATGTTGGTGAAGGGAAGGTTTAAAGGTCACATACCTGTAAGAATAGGGAAAAGGAGAAAGAAGATACAGCAACAAACTTTTAGAAACTGGAGAACCAAAAGATAAGTGGTAATAACTTAAGGAGAAAACCAAACCAGCAGTGGAGAAGCCAAGAATTGGCTCACTTTTACATCCCAGAAATCCTGGATGACTCCAGGATGAATGCTACCAGGCAGGTATCTGCGATGAAGGGGAAGAGAAGAAATTATGGAGGTCCATTTCAAATAAGCTGCCCAGATTCTCTCCATACTTCTATGGAGCAGAAGACTGGCGTAGGTTTTCTCCTGAGAGAGGGTGAATGGAGAGATCCTGCCCTGTGACAGCCCAGCTCTCTTCTCCAGCTTACCCCCAGTGTTCACAAAGCAGGTTCTTATCATACAAGTAGGAGCACAAATGACCCATCTCTGCTGGTGAGGATGGGGAGAAAAATGGAACCTCATAAATTGCTAATGGGGATGAAAAATGGTGCAGCTGCTGTGGAAAATGGTTTGGTAGTTCTCAAAATGTAAAATACAGAATGATAGGACCCAGAAATTTCACTCCTAGGTATATGTTCAAAAAAACTAACAAAATTTGTACACGTATATATTCACAGTAGACAAAAGATGGAAACAACCCAAATATCTCTCAAAGGACAGATGACTAAATAAAATCTGGTATGTCCACGTGATGGAATATTATTTAGCCACAGTAACTGACATGTTACAATGTAGATGAACCTTGAATCATTCGAAGTAAATGAATGCAGATACAAAGGTCCATATATTATATGATTCCATTTACATGAGTTGTTCTAGTAGACAAATCCATAGGGACAGAAAGCAGATTGCCTGCCTAGGGCTACAGGCAGGGGAGAATGAAAAGTGCCTGCTTACTGGGTGTGGACTTTCCATTAGGGGAGATGGCAAAAATGTTTTGGAACTCTAGAGATGTGGTAGATTCTTGACATTGTGAATAAACTCAAAGCCACTGAATTCTACAGTATTAAAATGGTGAATTTTATAGTATGTAAATTTTTGCCTCAACTTAAAAAATCATTTCTGGGGAAACTGAGTTTCCTAAGAAGGACCTAAAGATACCAACCACCAGGGGCTCTCTACAATGAAGATCACAATTGAGTGGCCTTACGATCTCAGTGCTTCCAATGAAATGTTTACCACTATCCTCTTAAATGATAGTAGACAACCAGGAAAGACAAAAGTAGCTTGGGTAAAAATAGTTCCCATGTAGAAAGAAAGGGGAATATCCTGAAAAAAATAAGAAAAGGCTAATACCAAAAATGTGATACTACTTGAAAATAATATTTAGAGATCAGAAAAAGAAGTTTGAAACTAAAAGTATGATATCAGCACAAATAAAAACCTCAGAAGAATTGGAAGATAAAGTTGAAAAAAATCTCCCAGAAAGTAGAGAATAAAAATAGAGAGAAAAATGGAGAGAAGGTAAGAAGATTAAATCAGCTCTGGAGTGCCAATGTCCAAGTAGTAGGAGTCCCATAAAGAGAAAAATGGGGAAGTCAGAGAGCAGAAAATTCACTAAAATAATTTGAGACTATTTGTCAGAATTGCAGTACATGAGTTTCCATATTGAAAGGCTCACAAAGTACCAAGCAGGGCGAATGAAAACAGACCTATATGAAAAGAACTCTGTAGAATTTCCAAACACCAGAGATGAAGAAAAAATGAATGGGTTACAGGTTGAATATCCCTGACCCGAAAATCCAAACTATGAAATGTTTCCACATGGCACCACCAATAGAAAATTTCACACCTGACTTCACATGACAACTTGCAGTCAAAAACACAGGCACAGCCAGGTACTGGTGGCTTTCATTTGTAATCTTAGCTACTTGAGAGGCTGAGATTGGGAGTATTGCAATTTAAGACCAGCCTTGGGCAAATAGTTGCAAGATGCCATCTCCAAAATAACTAAAACAAAATGAACTGTAGGTGTGGCTCAAGCAGTAGAGTGCCTGCTTTGCAAACATGAGGCTGTAAGTTCAAACCCCAGTCCCACTAAAACCAAGAGTAACAATAAAAACAAAGCAGCTACAAGCCAGCTGTAGTGCTTCATGCCTGTAATCACAGCACTCAGGAGGCTGAGGCAGGAGGATCACAAGTTTGAGGCCAGCCAGGGTTATATAGCAAGACTTTGTCTCAAAAAAAATGCAAGAACATGAAAATACAGTCTAAAATTACATTCAGCTATGCATGTAAGGTATGTATGAAACATAAGTGAATTTAACGTTTCAACTTAGATCCCATCCCCAAGATCTCTTATTATGCGTATGCAAATATTCCAAAATCTGAAAATGTCCTAAATCTAAAACACTTCTGATACCAAGCATTTTTGTTAAGAGATACTCAACTTGTGTTTGCAAAGAAACAAATCAGGAAGACCTTGGATTCCTTAATAGAAGTATTGGAAGATAGAAGTCAGTAGAGCATTGCATTCAGAATTTTAAAGGAAAATGCTTCCACCTAGCTTTCTGTAGCTACCAACTGTCAACTAAATATGAAGGAAAAATAAAGATCCTCCCAGACATGCATAGCATCTAGAATTATTTACCTCCCACAACACACCCTTTCTTTGGAAGTGGCTGAAGTATGTGCTCCATCAACACCAGAAAGAAGACTGCTTAGAATTCCAGAAGCAAGAGCTCCAGCACAGAGATCCTAGATGAGAGCAGGCACCAGGCACAAGGCCAACCAGCGCGAGCTGGAGACCTCCGAAGGTGAAACCAGGAACATATCAGGTCCCTGAGTCTATCGAGGGACATTTGAGAAGAAAAATAAACAAATGCCAAGAAAAATAAGCAAAACAAGACAGTTATGAAATCAAGGGAAAACAAAAAAATGTGTGCAGGGAAAGGAAAGAAACAGCTCAGCTGTCATAGCATTTGCTTCATCATGGATGTCTACTGCTAAGCACTGAGCTAACTGGTGCTATGCTATATATTGCGAATGTGTGGCAGCCAAAATACAGAAGCATGCGAGAACATTGTTCTCAAGAAATTATTAATACAGCTTCCCTATGATCGAAGAATCCCACTATGGAAGAGAGAAGTGCACTCACGTTCACTGCAGTGCTATTCACAGCAGCCAAGACATGGAAATGAACTTAAGTGCCTGTCCACAGATGAATGAATAAAGAAAATGTGCCATTCCATTCTGTCATAGAGTATTATTCATTCTTTGAAAAGAATGAAATCCCACCATTTGAGGCAACATAGATGGAAGTGGAAGACATCATGTTAAGTGAAATAAGCCAAACACAGACAATTTTTTTATTTATAGCTAGAATCTAAACAAAAGTCAAACCTGTAGTAACTAGAGTACAAGAATACTTACGAGGGACTGGTGGGGAGTGGAGTTAGTGGTCCAAAGGTACAAAGAGCTTCAGTTATAAGACAAGCACTAGAGACCTAATGTACAGCGTGGCAGCTGTAGTTAACGTGTTATATACCTGAAATTCTCTTAACATGATCGATCTCAAGTGTTCTCGACACAAAAAAAGGTAACTATGGGAGGAGGTAACATGTCACATAATTAGCATAAATAACATAATTAGCTTGATTGTGGTGGTTCTTTCACAGTGTATGCATATAACAAAGCACATGTGGGCCAGGCATGGTATGCACCTGTAGCCCCAGCCACTCCAGAGGCTGAGGCAGATCGATCACTTGAATCCAGGAGTTCAAGCCCAGCCTGAGCAGCATAGTGAGATCCTGCCTCAAAAAATAAGTAAATAAAAATTTTAAAAATTAAAAATCAACCATAAAAATCATGTGTACACCTTAAACAATATTTTTCAATCCTACCTCAATAAAGCCAGAAAAATATCAAAAACAGTTCCTTTGTTTCATAGCAAACAGTGTCAAACTGTGACTTTTAAAACTACATGCATGTGTAAAAGAAAAATAAAGTAACATGCAAAAAACATAATGCAGTATAGATTTTGGCATCAGAAAGGTGTAAATGAAGTTTTAGGGAGATTCAATAGAAGCCTGGACACTGCTGTCATTATTTATCATTCAAATTAATGAAATGACATGTTAAAGAGACTTCTTTAGCCATTTATTTTGGGGTGTTCTTTGTAGCTTTTGGGTTTAGCTTATGCTCTTATTGAAGTCATTATAAGGTACAGTTTCGAATACCACCTTTGATAAATTTAATTCTTGTACTTTTTATTTCTCAGCATCAGTTTTTCTCTAGTTTGTGGTGAAAATTTGGTAAAAAGCTAGAAAAAAAAAACAATAAAAGCATGACTATTATAACCTGGACACTAGGTTTCAAAATGAAGACTTGATGCAATCAGTTATCTAGATGTTTTCAGATAATCTGGATGTTGATGTGTAGATTAATCATCTAGATGGTTGATTAAAATAACTTTATTTCCAAATACCTGCTGTCAAGTAGATGCAGGTTAAAATTTCATAGTTCTAACAAATATAAAAATTTTAAAAGTCAGTGAGATCTTAGAATAATTTTTCTTTTCACTGAATTTAAAAGAGCATGCCCTCCATCTGTTCATGAATGTTTTGCCTAGCTGGGAATAGTCTTCTTAGGTCAGTGAATTGCATTTAATGGTACAGCATCCTGTGCCCCTGTCTTCCGGCAGAAATAGTGGCTCTCAAGCTAGGCCATTATGCAAATATTGGTAAGTGCTTATGAGCACTCACTGGCCCATGGTGCTTTTTGAGCCATTAATGGGGATAATGGAAATTTGTCATTCTGGTTGATACTATATTGCCACAAGCTGCGAAATGGTTCTTTTGTGTGTGTGTGTATGTGTCTACTTAGGCTTTCTATTTTCTCTCTCTAGAAAGTTACAGAAAGAACAGTTTCTTTATGGTCCTTGATCAACAGCAGTAAAGAGAAATTCAAAAACCCCTTCTATACAAAAGAAATCAATCGAGTTTTATATCCAGTTGCCAGTATGCGCCACTTGGAACTCTGGGTAAATTACTACATTAGATGGAACCCTAGAATCAAGCAACAAGTAAGTGAAGTAGCACTGGTAAAAGACAGCCACATAACTGAAGTTTACTTTTGGGTTTAGATGTTATTTGCTTTGCTTTTGTTTTTTTTTTTTTTTTTTTTTTTTTACAATCATGAAGAAAAACCGCTTTTTTATTTATATTATTGTTGTACTGGGGGAGCATTGTGACATTTACAAAAGTTCATACAATATATCATAGTTGAATTCACCCTTTCCGTCATTCTCCTTCATCCTTCCTCCCCCATTGCTGGAATAGTTTCAACAGGTCTCATTTTTCCATTTTCTTTTTTTTTTAAATTTTTTATTGTTGCTCTGGGTGGGGATACGTTGTGATGTTTACGAAAATTCTTACACTATATCAAATATAGTTGAATTCGCCCCTTCCACCATCCTCCTTTATCCCTCCTCCCCATCTTTCCATTTTCATACACAAGTACATAATATTTTCACCATATTCACCCTCCTAGACCCTTTTCTTATATCCTCCCTTCTCCCACTGTACCAGCTCCCCAAACAAGACCTGTTTTGCCTTCCTGTTCTTCAAAAAAACACTTTTTAAAAACACAAGTTTAATTTAATTTTTTTAAATTGCTAAGCCATGTATTTTGAAGTTAAATTCCTCTGCCAATCCAAATGCTACAATTGTTTTTCATAACTTAAGCTGTTTTAAAGCTCTAGGAAGTTTTGAATTTTCACAGCCAGGGCTTTCTTTTATTCATTTCACATGATTACACACCATATATATATCATTAGAAAGTTTTTTACACTGAGTAGACTTAGGTGATCCTGTCAGGACAAGAATTAAATGTAGTTCCACTCTGGTTCAAGCATATGTACCAGGTGAATGGGCATCAGGTCCCTACTACAAAATAAAGGTACTGGATCTTGTTAATGGATAGTACATTCAGCTGCACATTTATCAATCAAAAATTGAAGCAGAATATTGAGGCGAAAGACCCTACATTTTACTAGAGACATTTGGGCTTTCCATTCTCCTACCCCCACTCCATCAAAAATCAGAATTAAAACCAGCTTGTTTGTAAAGGCTCAGAAGTACCTGTGCATATTGATTTGTTCTGAGCCTTACAGTGTTTGTGATGGCATGTTGTAAAGGTTTGCTTATTTTCCTGCAGTTTTAGTGGTCAGCTACCTGTTCTCTCAGGCCATCC
Source organism: Castor canadensis (assembly GCF_047511655.1). Lineage (NCBI taxonomy): Eukaryota > Metazoa > Chordata > Mammalia > Rodentia > Castoridae > Castor > Castor canadensis. Next base: position 4,609,575 of record NC_133405.1, on the reverse strand, counting down.
TTGCATGAGCACTGGCTTTAATCCTACTAGCAATGGGCTGACAATTGCACGCTCCTGTGACTGTGATCTGGCTCTCAGATCACTTATTCCACTCAGGCACTGGCTGCATGCCAGCCTGTACTGTCCTTTCTCATTGGGGAAATGCCCATTTCAGGCTGGCACCCTCTTTTCAATCTCTGCTGCTTGCATGAAAGGCTTTTGCAATTCAGTAATGGTTGAAATGTGTATTCTTTTGGAAAGTGGCAGGTTCCAGGGCTTGAGAACTTTCACTTGTTTGGTTTGGGATTTGAGAATCACATTGAGGGAATTTGCTTAGCAGTAGTTGTGGTGTTTAGAATACCAAGTGAAGAGTAAATGGGGATTTTTCCAGGGTTCTAACCACTGTTACGGAAGACATGCTCCTTTTCCAATTAAAAATTGTTTATAAATGAGCATTGTGTTTGTCCTGTTCAGTAAGCCTTTTCTGTATTTGCTATGGCTTTTTAAAACCATTACCAGTTAGAAAGCATTGACAATTTCTGTACAGATTCTGCAGTCTACTCTCACCCACTTGTACTTGGAGAAATTCTTAAAATTCAAGGATTTTCAAGCAGTTCAATTCTGAATATATAAGAGTAATGACAACTGGGTGGCAAGTCAACTTTGTACTGGTTGTTTCTGATAAGGCAAGTTTGAAGGCACATCATTAGAAAAACTTCCTATAATAGATTTATCCCCTTGGTCTCATAGGGTTTAGCAAGATGTAACTGGGCCAAATAGGAGCACTCGAGGTTTTATATTTTCAGACAGTAATTGCTGTATATTATGATCTGTTGGCATTAACTCAAAAAAAGAAAATCTTCCCCCTCTGTAGATTTTCTGAATGTGTCATTCCTGTACACGTGTTCCTGGGGACTTCATATTTTCATCTACCAAATATTGAGTGTTCCACGGGTCAGACACTAAGGGGATATGGAGATTAGGAAGAGGTGGTCTCAGCCCACAAGGAACCCCCAGGCTGGCAGGGGCAGCCAGGCACTTAAGCTGATGATTGCAGTGCACAGGGATGAATCTGATAATAAAGCTATGAATTAAGTACATGAGATTTTCTTAAAGATCTGCTTAGATAGAACATTATTCCATACAGAAATAGATTAAAGTCAGGTCACACAGGACTTTTTAAATTATATGATACAAACCTAAAAGAATGTACTTAACCACTTTAAAGTTAAATTGTTATTCACTTGTGTGACCTAGAAGGCCTACAGACAATTATTGGGCACCTACAACACACACAACACAATGCTGTACTGTCAATGGTGAAAGATACAAAAGAACTTACAGCCCCTCCCCATAATGAGCTGTTAACCTTCTAAAGACAGAGTTAGTGTGTTTTTAAAAGCAAACTCGACTAGCCCTTGCTATGACATAAATCTCAGTAACTCAGTAAAGGATGAGAACAGGGACAATCAGATATTAACAGGCTGACCTGTATGGTATTTAAGTCATTTCTGATAGAAAAGTTAAAAGACATATGAATATGAAAATCATTTCAGGCCTAAAATGCTTCTGTAACTAGCTCTTGCCTATGTTCTGTACCATACTGAGCTGCATGTACTTTACTTCACAGCTCATTTCCCAAGTGAGAGGTAGAGGTATAATATTGAAAGTCATTTGATTTTAACTTCATTTCTTGTCATTTTGTCTTATATTTTGTCTCAGAAATGACTCTCTTCCAAGGGGTTTTGTTTGTCTACAGCCTTCTATATATTTTATAACCATTACTTGACTGAAATATCTTTTTATATCAAATATTCTGCTTGCTCTCTCAAGTCTTCTAATTATGCAGTCACACCATTGCAAAAATGATTGTGTTATCTCTGATTTCTTTTTATTCTCCAATTACACATGTTGATCCTAATATTCAAACTGGTTCTAAATTCTAATATTCATATGAAAAAGGAGATTTAAAAAATAGCCAAGACAATTATGGGGGAACATACTGTGGAAGAACTTGCCCTACTCTATGTCAGTACTTACATGGAACAGAATAGCGCCCAGAAACAGACCCAGATGGGGAGACTTGATATAGTAAGAAGGCAGTCAAACGAATGAACTCCTCATTCAGTAAGTGGTGTTTGGACTGCAAATGAAATACAACATGTCCAAAAAGACCTCCTAGGAGTTTCCCAAACCTCCTGCTCCTGCTGTCCTCTACTCCACACTGGCTACCCAGATTCAAGGCCCAAGTACTTATGGTTTCTGAGGCCTTAGGTGACCTCCATCCTCCCTTACTTTTCTCATCTCCTGGTCTCCTCAACAACTCTTTCTCATATACGCTGCTTTGGCCACACTGGCTTCTGCTCTTCCTCAGATACTCACATAGCCACTTGGCTCTCTCCTTCATCTCCAAGCCTTTTCCCCAAAGTAGCCTCTTTCTTCAATGAAGCTCACTCCATATACTCAATTTAGAATGTAAAAGTCACCCCACTTGCCCCACTCTCTCTTACCCTGCTCTATTTTTCCCTAGTATTGATCACTTTCCAAAGCTCTAACTCAGGGTTGTTATGTTTGTTGTTTGTCTCCCTCTGCTGGAAGATAAATGCCATAAAAATGGGGTTTTTTGTTCACTGACCCTGAGTACCCAGAACAGCAGCTGGCCCAAAGATGAAGACAGAGAGAAAGCTGGACAAAAGATACTGGAGAGCAGCACTGACTGGTTGTTAGGTCTGGCACCAAGCATTCACACCCTAATACCAGATATGCTTTTCTGAAAATCCACACACTGCAACTTCCCACTCTAAAATAGCAGTGGTATGGGAAGGGCAGGACTGGGAGGAGACCTCTGCAAACCTATGGATCTTTTCAAGCACAGCCCCAATGGAGGCACCAATCCCAGTAGAAATGTGGGGCATTTACAGCTGCACCTGGCCTTAGCCGATTCACTCTTTGGTAGCCTGTAGGAGGTTGAATGGCTCCCCTCCCACAAAAAAGACCGTTATCCATCCAGAAACCAGGAATATGACCTTAGTTTTTTGCACATGTAAATAAGTTATCACAAATGAGTAGGCCCTAAATCCAATGATGGGTATTCTCATGAGACAAAGGAGGGGTGATTTCAGAAAAGGTAGGTGTGTAGCACATACCTATAATACCAGCACCCAGGAGGCTGAAGCTGGGCTACATAGCCAGACCCTGTCTCAATTAAAAAAAAAAAGAAAGAAAGGAAAAGAGAGATAGAAGAAGGGAGGGAGGGAGGTTAGAAGGAAGAAAGGATGAATGGAGAAAGAGACTGGCAAGGAAGGATTCTCCCCTAGAATCTCCAGACCTGATGACACCTTGAATTTTGGGCTTCTGCCTTGCAAAACAATGAGAGGATAAATTTCTGTTGTCTTAAGCCACATAGGTTTGTATTAATTTGTTAGGGCAATTAAGGAAATGAGTACAGTCTTAAATCTCAGGGCGCATGGTCACTCCTCTGGGATGCAGGTCTTGGAAGGTATTCTGCTACTGATAGAGACCATTCTCCTCAGCATTCAAAATCAGACCAGCTTTCTGCATCAGTGCAAGGTTCTCACAGCTGTCTTATTGGTGCTCACAGTTTGGGCAGATAGTTTAATGCAAGTGCAATTCAGGATAGTTCTGGAAGTCAGTACATATGCTTACAGAAGGCACTTCTGTTGACTACTGTTTCTTCTTAATCTCTTTGTAACTTGCTTAAGCTTTCTAGAAAGTTGGCCCCTGATCACTCGGACACATTAACTTTCTGGGGAGTTCTTGTGTTCTGTGTCTTGACCTGGGTAGAGATTACATAGGTGTACGCTTATGTAGAGATTCGCAGAGCTGCATATCTTATGACTTGTGTGCTGTGTGGGATTTATGGCTCAGTGGAAAGTCTGAAAATGAAGCATGCTGAGGAGAACCACATTATACTCCCACGTGACTTCTGCCTTTCTATCAACACCAATCCCTACTTTCCCATGAAACTGCATGGGATACTGCCTTAACTCACTTCACCCATTTTATAGAAAGCTTAACGGAGGTGCACACAAGGTCAAGTTAAACAGCTGGTAAGCGTAAACCCAGAAGTGATACCCATGTGGAGGGTATGCGAGCTCCTGCTCCCAGCCACATATTAACATGGGCAGTAAGCACATGGACAGATGACATAGCAGAGCAATGCAAACTCAAGACATACCATGGTGTAGTCCTCAACTTGGCCAAACAAAGTCTTATGCTCCCAAGTTCCGGTGAAGATCAGAGCAACTGGAGCTGCTAAGCACCACTGGTGTGAAGTGCATTCCCCACCTCAAGGGCAGTTTGGCAGCATGTGAGGTTGAACAGACTCTATTGTACTTAGTGACCCCATAGCTCGGAAGAGCCCTTAGAGAAGTAGGGGCCTATGTGCACGGGCAGATGTACGAGGATACTCAGTACTGCATTGCAGGTGATACTCAGGAGCCCTGGAAACTGCTAGTTCTCCTTCTTCAGTGTGGAAATGGGCAGATAGACTGGTTTATTCCTTCAGTGGGCCTCAATAAGAATCAAATTAAAAAAGCATGCTGTTGGGTCAAAATGTCAACCAATAAATATAATGGTACCAATATTCTAATGTTTAATGAGCTATAATGTAATATACACTGAGTTTTGTTTATGGATAGTCTTGTATAGGTAAAGTGTCACTAATTTCCACAGGAAGACCAACTTGAGAAGAGTTGTCCTTCATAGCAAAAGAGGGCACTGGGCCTGGGGACAGACAGCACAGGAGTCCATAGCTATGTCTAGGTTGATGAACGTTTCAGAGATGCAATACACATCTGAGGAAATGTATACGTCAGTTATTTCTTGCTGGTGAATAGCTGGGTATTTTGGAATTCTTGGTACTTTTGCCTAGGTATTGATGGTGTGGTATGTAAGGAAGGTATGCACATATGGTAACCCATGATAAAAGGTGTTCGGAAGGCAGCAGCTGCAGCAAATGTAAAGTAGCTGGCATAAAACATAACTCCTGTCTGTGGCTCTCTCCAGCAGCCAAATCCAGTGGAGCAGCGTTACATGGAGCTCTTGGCCTTGCGTGACGACTACATAAAGCGGCTTGAGGAGCTGCAGCTTGCCAACTCTGCCAAGCTTTCTGATCCCCCAACTTCACCTTCCAGTCCATCACAAATGATGCCCCACGTGCAAACTCACTTCTGAGGGGGATCCTTGGCACTGCCTTTAAGCTCTGAGTAAAAGAAATAGCTTTCATCTTGGACATCTGTACAAAGTAGATTAAAACATCTGCCTCCATGTAGAAGTTGAACTAACAGTATCTTAAACTCTTGAATATGTGCCTTCTAGAATATGTATTATAAGAGAGCTAGTGTCCACATGGCAATCAGAAGAAAGGAGCCAAAAGGAGGTTCTGGAAAATGCTGACACCTTTATAAAGCACTTTTTAAAGGATAAACTTATAAATTTAATTTATCTCTCTAGAAATATTATGTATACAATATGTATTTGGTGGGCTTAATTGGAACATTGTTTTAAATCAGAGGGGGAGTATGTCTGGGAAGTGGTTTTCCTCAGACTGCATGTAGTGGCTGCTTTGGATTATCTAAAATAAACCCAAATGTGAAAGATGGGTATTCCTGCCCAAACCAAATTGAGCTCAGCTCCCCAGCATTATCCAAAAGCAACAGGTTTAAACAGTTGCCAACTTTTATCCCATCCTAAGTGGTGACTTAAGGAGAAATAGCTGTGTAGATGAGTTTTTCATTATTTTGGAATATAAAGGGTTTTCCCATGATTTTCAAGAGAAATGTATTTTTATATGATGAAGCCCAGTTAAATATGATTTGATTTTTCTTAACTTTGTCAGTTCTACTCTAAATTCTTTCACAGGCTTGCTGAAAATTTTGACTATTTTTCAGGTTATGGCAAACTCCATATCTAGCACTGTTTAAGGATGTCAGGTGTATTCTGCTGCTTAGGTGAATATTTTCGCAAACATGGCTCTAGTCGATGCAGCTTATCTGCCAAAATGCAGGGTTAGCCATCTTGGATGTATGAGCCTATTGCTACAGCATCATTCTTTCAAATGAATGCCCAGATGTACATTTGTTGAGCATATTTTTGAAAGTATTGTGTTTCTGTATCTCAGTTTAAATGGTGTTGGGCTTCCCCACCTCCCAAGCGTGCATAAAAACTGGTTCTACACATTTTTACTTGAAGTACTGGGCAGTTTGCTTTTTTCAGGTTTTTTTGTTTGTTTGTTACATTTTGTTTTATAGTATGAAGTGAAATTTTAAATATATAATTCTATTTGATATCTGAACTAAATCATTTAGTAAGTATATTTGTAAAAGCTAAAGCTAGTGTTAAAACAATTAATGTGTTTTACAGTGATTTGTAAAGGACTATTTATAGCTAATATGGTTTTGTTTTCAATGAATTAAGAGAGATTAAATATATCTTTGTAAATTATTTTATGCCATAGTTTAATTGGTCTACCAAATAAGACATCTCAAATATAGTAGTATAATGTATGAATTTTGTAAGTATAAGAAATTTTATTAGATATTCTCTTGCCTTTTGTAAACTCTGTAAATATTTCATAAATTAACAGTGTTACTCCATGAAAAAAAAAGCTAATAGTTGAAAGGATTTTGTGAAATTTGATGAAAACATTTTCATGGCAATAATGACTAAAGACCTGCTGTAATAAATACATTAACTCAGTAACACTCTATTTTCAGGGATATAACTGTGTTGTGTGTTTGAAATGTACATGGTGTCCATCTTAATTGCTTATTTTCTTTTCCTGGCTCTACTTCACATGTTCTTTATCTTATTAGAAACCTTTGTTTCCATTTTTGACTGAGAAATGGCCAGCTGAATTTACTATCCATTGACAGATCCAGCATCTTTATTTTAGAAGTAGACACCTTCAGTAAAAAGTACTCTGATGCCAGCTCATGTAATACATAAACCTCAACCAAACTAGAGAAGGTTTTCTCACCTTGGAAGCATCACTTAAGTGAGTGTAAAAACCTTTCTAATGATGTATGTATCAAGTCAACAAGGACGCCTCTGGCTATTTTCTAGACCTTTAAATCAGTTTACATTACGGGAAAATTACAGAATACAGAAATCAAGAGTTCTAGTACACAACAAGAAGATGGCAGTTAAGATTGCATTTGGGATCTTTGCTCAAATGATAGACTTTATGTATTTTTTGTCAAAAAAGAGTGTGATATTGGGAATATCTTAATTTGCTTGAATAGAGTAACCATTTCACTTTGTGTATATCAAAACCAATATATTGTATTTCTTATATATAAGAAAAATTTTAAAGATTCTAATAAAGAGGAAAAACAGTAGGAACTCAATGAGATACTGTGTCACACCCATATATCACCAGCCTTTTAAAAGTCTGGTAATGCCAAACATTGGCAAGGTCATAGTGCCAATAGCAACTCTGATACACTGCTTTAGAGAATACTTGGCTTTATCTGATAAACTGAAGTGATACCTACCCTATGACCTAGCATATCTACTCTTGGGTATGGAGATAGCCTTGAGAAATAAGAAGGTCTCCGCTCCAAGAGAGGTACAAAAATATTCAGTTGTTTGTCTTAGCCAGCAACAATAACAAAAACTGGAAATAAAAAATATCCATCTATGGTAGAATACTGCACACCCAGCATAAGTAATCACACCACAGCTACACCTAACAAAGATGAGTCTCATAAGCATGTTGACTGAAAAAAGCCAGGCACAGGAGAATATATACAGTATCATTCCGTTCATATATGTTCAAAACCAAGCTAAACTCTTGTTTGGGGATTATGTACAGGTGGTAAAACAACACTGAGAAGCAAAGAAACCATCAGGAGAAGAAAACAATATGAACAGAAGCATCTGGTACATAAAACAGGATGCAGTGTGTGTGGAGCTCAAAACAAATTGATATTCCTGAATTGCAGTGTACCCAGGCCTACCAGAAGATGACTGAGAGCTAGGTAGGTGCTAGTCACGGAGCACCTTGGGGGTCATGTGTGAAAGGTGGATTTCAGGGCAGCAAGGTGGAGGACAAAAAGAACAATTAGGACTGTGTCTGGAGTAGAGGCAAGGGATGATACAAGCCGAAAAGAATCTGCAGGATCTTGTGACTGGGAATTGGAGGTGAGAGAAGTCAAAGATGATACAGGTTGAGTATCCTTTTCCTGAACTGCTCCAGACCAGAAGTGGTTCAGATAGCGGAACATTTTAGATTTTAGGTTTTTGGGTTAGGCATGCTCAACCTGTATTGAGGTTTTTGGTTACTGTGACTGGGTGGCAAGTGATACCATTTTCAGACAGAGGGAATATGAGCAGAGGATCAAGTAGAAGAGTGCTGAGGCCAAACTGGAATGTGCGGAATATGGGGAAGTCACGTGTCCAAGATAGGGCTGAGCTTAGGCTTAAAGCCCACAAAAGAAGTCAGATGGAAACAGATCTGAGGACAAACCCACGGAAGTGGATGGCATTTGTCGCGAAAGTAAGTAGAGAGAGGAAGAGACCTGGAATGAGATAGAGAAGGAAGGCAGGAGTGCAGAAGGAAACACTGCATAGCGGAAAGTGAGGGGAAAGACCATTTCAAGAAGCAAGTGCTGGGGCTGGGAGATCTGGTGAATTATGGGTGAAAAGTTGTGCAATTTGGACGGTAGGAGGCCCGCAGAGGACACATGAGAGTTGTTTCATTGAGGCAGAAGCCAGATACGAGTGAGTTAAAAATTCCTGGCCAGGATTCTAGTGTAAGCGGCTAGGGGAAACACAAGGCTGACTTGGCGTTTGAATTGAGAAATGAGCTGCTTTAGCAGCACTAAGCTGCAAGGACCTGCAGAGACCCCAGGTCAGGAAGCTGTGCTATGGAGAGTAGAGGACAAAGAAATGAAAGAGGACTAGCCCTGCCTGTGCTGTCATCCATTCGGTATACAAGTACCCTGGAGCTCTGCCAGCTTCAATGCCACCACTGTCCCCTCCATACCTATGTTCTTGCTCTAGATGGCTCTTATCATTGCACCTGGCACACTTGGTAAAAATGACATGCTCAACGTCTCTCTCACCCACTATGCTATGAGCTGTGTGAGAGCAAGGACCCTTTCCCAAGAGCATGGCAGACACACAGTGTGTATTCATTTGCATGGTGGCCAAGTGAGTGAATGAATGAAAAGTAGGTAAGTGTAGGCTGCTCTTTCTAGAGAGTTACCTATAAAGAAAGGAGAGCAATTGGGTAACAACTACTGAGAGATTAGACCAGAATGGGTTTTTGGAAGGAAGAGACTTCATGTCACCATATATTTGGGAGGAAGAAGCCAGTGGAGAGTGAGAGTCATGTAGAGGAAAGGATGTTGTTACCTGGTGGAACAAGGCTCCAGAGTGGGGCTGAGCCAAAGAGCACAGGCTGAGAGGGAATTAACTGGAACCACAAGGGGACTTCTCTTCCTTGGCAACTAGAGAACAAGAGGGTAGGTGCAGATGAAAACTGTGGAGGACTGTGACAGGCAGAAAATGGCTCCTCAAAGATGTACCCACCCTAGTCTCCATAACCTGTGAAGGTGTGAGGTTACATAGCACCGTTTATTTTGTTTGGATCTGAAATGTCTCTCTCCCTCCACAATAGCTCATGTGTTGAAGGCTTGGTCCCCGATGTAGCAGTGTTCAGCAGTGGAGATTTTGGGAGGTGATTGGATCATGAGGGCTCTGACCTCATCAATGGGTTAACCTGATGGATTCATAGCTTAATGGACTTTGGGACAGGGTGTGGAAACTTTAGGAGGTGGAGCCTAGTTGGAGGAAGGAGGTTACTGGTAGTGTGCCCTTTTGTCTCTCTGCTTTCTGATCTCCATGAAGTGAGCAGCTTTGGTCTGCCACATGCCCCCCGCCATGATGTCCTGCTTCATCCCAGGTCCAGAGACGACAGAGTCAAGTGACTTCATGGTACTGAGAAACCATGAGGTAAAATAAACCTTTCCTCCTTTAAGTTGGTTTTCTCAGGAATTTTGTCACAGTGACAGAAAGGTGACTAACCCAGGTTGCTAACTCATTGACCTTGAGATAACATCATCCTGGATAATTGAAGTGGCCCCAAAGTACTTTACAAGGGTCCTTAAAAGCAGAAGAGGGACACAAAAGGGCAGTCAGTGTCAGAGCCTTTCCACATGAGGACTCTCCCGGCCATTACTGGTTTTGAAGTTGAAGTAAGGGGCTGTGACCAGGGAGTGCAGCAGGCCTCTAGATGTCAGAAGAGGCAAGGAGACAGATTTTCCTCTAGAACTACCAGAAGGAACACAGCCCTGGAGAGACCTTGATCTTAGCCCCATGACACCTCTGTTGGACTTCTGGCCTCCAGAACTGTGAGATATTTATGTGTTCAAGCTGCTAAGTTTGTAGTGATTTTGCTATGACACCCATAGGGGAAGGAGGGCAAGGGGGAGAGAAAATGTGAGTGGTTGAGGTCTGATTACCTCAATGTTCTTACATACCTCCCACGACACCACAGTAGCAGAGGGCTGCAGAGCAGGGGACAGGAAAGAAGGTTAAAATGTTCTAAGAAGTGGTGCTCACCAGCATTGCGCTCTCTGTTGTATGTATAATCCAAAGTCACTTCACCTCAGTAGTAGCCCCACTCCCAGCACCAGACATGTGATACTCCCAGGTGCTCCTAGAGAAGCATACCTGAATCCCCGGCCTGTAAGAATTCTAAAGAAAGTCAAAAACAACTCATAGTGAATAATAGCAAAGGCAGAAAGCCTCAGAGAAGACCAACTGGGTCTTCCCCCATCCCCCTTCTGTGCTCAGTGGTGTCAAGTTGGCTCCTAGAAGTTGGCCAGGGTAGGAAGAAACCAGCAAAGGCTTTGTTTTCCTTCAGAGAGCTGAGAAAACTTTCCTGTTCTAGGAACATTTTCACCCAGTACTGGCCCCCAAATTAAACTGACATAGGATATTTGTACCTTTTTACAGGGTGCACTATTATCATTCACTCCATGTGTACAATGTGTAATGATCAAAATGGAGTAATTAGCATTTCCATCTCCTTGAATATCATTTCTGTATGTTGGAACATTCACACCCATGTTTATTAAAGCATTATTCACAAAATATGGGATCAACTAAAATGTCCATCCACAGGTGAATGGATAGAAAGTGAAATCCTGTCATTTGTGACACAGGGAGGGCACTAGAGGATGTTATGTTAACTGAGATATTCCAGCACAGATGGAAATAGTACATGTTCTCACTCCCATGTCTCTTGATTTATTTTGACTGATAAAATCTACTAGGACTCATGATTTCTTTTTGGTACTAGGGATTGAATTCAGGGCCTCATGCTTGCTAGACAAGTATCCTACCACTTGAGCCACACCCCTGCTCTTTTTGCTTTTTTTTTAGGTTTTGTTTTTGAGATAGGGGTCTTGTGTTAACTTTTCCTGGGCTAGCCCACAATCCTCCTATCTCCACCTCTCAGTAGCTGGGATTACAGGTGTGAGCCACCACATCTGGCCCTCATAATTATTGTAAATACTTATGTTTGAGAAGAGTTAGACTGTGGTTTTCAGTAGAAACCACTATCTATTACCAAAATGTAATACAAAACATGACAGAACTGAACAAAATTATAGAGCTTAATGGGTACCTGTCTCTGAATTAGAAACATTCAGTGCTGAAAGGGTGGCTTAAGCAGAGAGCACCTGCTTAGCAAGCACAAAGCCCTGGGTTCAAACCCCAGTACTGAAATAGGGAAGGAAGGAAGGAAGGAAAGAAGAAAGAAACAGCTGAAAACTGTTTACAAAACATTTTAAGATGATTTGAGCTGGGTGCTGGTGGCTCATGCCTGTAATCCTTGCTACTCAGGAGGCAGAGATCATGAGGATTGCAGTTCAAAGCCAGCCTGGGCAAAAAGTTCACAAGACCCTATCTTAAAAAAACACATTACAAAAAAGGAGGGGGGCTGGCATCTTGGCTCAGGCAAGCATAATTCATTCCCTGAGTTCAAACCCCGTTGCAAAAAAAAAAAAAAGATGATTTGTTTTTCTGCCACAATGATTAATTTAAGTTGAATAATGGGCTGCTGTTTATATAGTCTCTGTTTATAGTGGATCATTGTCTTATATCCTAGAACTGAGTTTGAACAGTTTAGAAAATTATTACCTCCATGAGGGATAAAGACTTAAAATCTGTACCTTTAATTTTTACTTTCTAATATACAATATCCAAAATCATTAAAGAAAAGAATTGCAGGCAACCTATAAAATACAAACATTACAAAAATAAATGAGTTAAATCAGGGAAGCTACAATATAGCTCCTACTATATTGTAGGAACAATATAGATGGTAATTAAATGGAATTCATGCTTCAAGGTCATGTAGACTTACCAGAAGTTTGTCTTGTATTTGTCTCTGAAGTTTTCAGCAAAGCACAGATGACATTATTGGTTGTATAATTCAGTGTCCCCAAGATAAAAATTAAATCATTTATTCTAAGAAGAACATCTATTCCCAATATTGAAACTAGAGTGGCTTTCTGTAAATGTTCAAGGTCTTGGTGAATCCTGAACAAAATCCACTGGATTTCCTGAACGTCTGTGTGTGTGTGTCCAGATGAAAACAAGTAATCTACATAGTTCACCAAGTCTAGTACAATGAGTGGCACATATTAAGCACTCAATAGTACTTAAGTAAATGATCACATAATTTTCTACCTATTTTGTTAAAAATGCTTATTTTAATAAAATGAAACTATTAAGAGGATAAAGTTCTCCTAAAACAGTACTATGGTGGTGGCAAGAAATTGAGGAGCTGAATGCTTACTTGAAGTCCCGAGCTTGATCCTCAGCACTGCAGAAAGACAAAGAAAATACAAGAAAAAAGAAACTGAAAGAGATCCTGGAATTTGAATTTTTTTTTGCAGTTTCACTTCCTTGAATTAGGACTTTATCAGGACTTCACATCTTTATAATGATATTAGTATTTTCTGGCACTCTATTTGCAATGAAGCACTTAGATATACAGTACAGAGAAAGGAACACACAGTTGAGACATTGATGGTACTGCAACTGTGTGACTCTGGGTTCCTTCTCCAGTATCAATTGTTCTTAGTGAGGTGACTTCAAGCATTTGAGCCAAGTGGTTTCCAAGATTCATTCCAGCTCTAAAAGTCACTAACAAGTGAATCTTGGTTTTTAATCAGGGTCCCTAGAAGCAGAGACTCAGCCAGGCATTTGAAGACCTGGGATGTAGAGCAGAAGAGCTCTCAGGAGAGATGGAATGGGGCAGTAAGAGAGCAGGGGAGGGAACCGGCCAAGGAAGTAGTGCAGCAGGAGAAACAGATAATCCACATATAGTACGATATTTGATATTTTAACTTATACTTGAAAATGGGTATCTTTAGCATTCAAAAAAGAAAAAATTCCTCACACAAGCCAGGTGCTGGTGGCTCACGCCTATAATCCTAGCTACTCAGGAGGCAGAGATCAGGAGGATTGTGGTTTGAAACCAGCCTGGGCAAATAGTTCAGGAGACCCTATCTTGAAAATACATAACGTAACAATGGAGTGGTTCAAAGTGTAGGTCCTGAGTTCAACCCCGGGTTCTGAGAAAAAATAAAAAATAACTCACAGTTAAACCAGACTGCTAAAACCTTCCACCAAGGGTCTTGCAAAAGCTGCCCGGTCCTCCTGCTGAAATATGCAGCTCAGTGTTGCTCCTGAGCCCCCAAACCATCTATCCAACCACCCCAGGACATTTTACAGACTCTTCTTGAAGTCACTTGTCCTTTTGGGCTTCTTACCTCAGAGACTGGCACTGCTTTTTACCTTGTTGCCCTAGACCAAGATTGATCTGAAGATGTATTTTCTCTTCCCTTGGATTCCTTGATAGTGTCGTCTCCTTGACCTCTTCATATTTCTGACCGTTCTCATACCCTTGCACATTGCTGTACCTCAGGTCCTTCCTTAAATATGGCTGCCTTAAGGGAGTTTGTCTTGGAGGAGTTTAGGGAAGTAGAGCCTCTGGAGCTTCCAGAACACACCAGTTTCTGTATGCAAGAAACACCAGACAGAAGGCTGAGGATAAGGTCATTTCAATGTCAAGGAATAGATGGTAAAGATGAACCTTGCCCGTAATTGAACCTGTAGATGAGAACTTTCCTGAGAACTTCTAGAAGAACATTTAAGTTATCCATGTTGTTTTCTATGTGACTGATTGAGGTGCAGTTTTGATAATGCACTCATTTAGTTGTATTTGTTCAAAGTATCACTGGGACTTTTAATTTTACCAAATGACTTTTGGATACCATGATAGCTAGTTTTATATATCAATTTGTCTAGTACAATAGTGCCCAGTTGTTTTGTCAAACAGTAGTGTAAATGTTGTTGTAATACACATGTATGAAATTATCACAGTTAAAGCCCCTTATATTATTAATGTATGATAAACGAAATAAAATTAAAAAATTAAAAATAGATGTTTTAAAGGTAACTTTTTAGATGAGTGTCTTAGTCCATTTTGTGCTGCTATAACAAAACACCACAAACTGGGTAACTTGTAATGAATATAAATTTATTGGCTCATGGTTCTGGATTGGCCCCAACATTTAGGGGTCTGTCTCTGGCAAGAGACTTTGTTCTGTGCCAAACATATGAGAAGGTGGCTCAAGTGGTAGAGCACCTGCCTAGCAAGCAAACCCCGTTACCACCAAAATTAAAACAACAGCACCAAAATAAAAAGCTTCTGAACAGCCAAAGTGGGGTGGTGGTAGAAACAATTACCAGAGACAGAATGGTGTGGAGAGCGGGCTACATGAGCACAGGTGTATCAAATAAGCTGCGTGTTTGAGTTTGGCACAGTCCCAAACTGCAGAAGGGAACAAGTATAGTTATGCCCAATAAATTGCACGCTTGAATTGGCACAGCCTCAGCTGCAGAAGTGAGCAAGATGCAGTACAGCTGTTTTTCCTAAGATGTTTATGTTCAGAGAGAAGCTGTCACAGGTTCCTCCTGTTCCCGAGGATTACAATGTCACACCCCCTCCTCTGAGAACCACCTCTCCACCTCGTGTTGTGACTGTATATAATAAGCTCACTGGAGGTGGAGAGGATTGGTGTGTCTCAATCTGAGCACCCAGGCTACCTGGCCCCAGCTTTATGCACGTTTGGTCTTCTGTCTGTTGTCTTTTCTGCATCTCTAGTCACCCCTAGTTAGGTTTCTAAGACAAGCTCATGCGGGATGCAAGAAAATGGGAGAAAATCTTTGCCAGTTATTCATCAGATAAAGGATTAATATTCAGAATATATAAAGAGCTCCAAAAGTTAACATTAAGAACCAAATAATCCAATCAACAGGTGGACAAGTGACTTGAACAGACAGTTTTCAAATGAAGAAGTACAAATGGCAAACAAATGAATGAAGAAATGCTCAACATCCCTGGCCATAAAGGAAATGCAAATCAAAATGACATTGATATTTCATCTCACTCCAGTCAGAAAGGCTATCATCAAGAACACAGACATGATACCAACCCTCCTTAAACTGTTCTACGAAATAGAAAGGGAAGGAAAACTGCCAAACACATTTTATGAAGCCAGTATTACACTTATCCCAAAACCAGGCAAAGACACCTCCAAAAAGGAGAACTATAGGCCAATCCCCTTAATGAACATTGATGCAAAAATCCTCAATAAAATAATGGCAAACCGAATTCAACAACACATCAAAAAGATCATTCACCACGACCAAGTAGGCTTCATCCCAGGAATGCAGGGGTGGTTCAACATATGAAAATCAATAAATGTAATAAACCACATTAACAGAAGCAAAGACAAAAACCACTTGATCATCTCAATAGATGCAGAAAAAGCCTTTGATAAGATCCAACACCATTTCATGATAAAAGCTCTAAGAAAACTAGGAATAGAAGGAAAGTTCCTCAACATTATAAAAGCTATATATGACAAACCTACAGCCAGCATTATACTTAACGGAGAAAAACTGAAACCATTCCCTCTAAAATCAGGAAGTAGACAAGGATGCCCACTATCTCCACTCCTATTCAACATAGTACTGGAATTCCTAGCCAGAGCAATTAGGCAAGAAGAAGGAATAAAAGGAATACAATTAGGTAAAGAAACTGTCAAAATATCCCTATTTGCAGACGACATGATCCTATACCTTAGAGACCCAAAAAACTCTACTCAGAAGCTTCTAGACATCATCAATAGCAACAGCAAGGTAGCAGGATATAAAATCAACATAGAAAAATCATTAGCATTTCTATACATTAACAATGAGCAAACGGAAAAAGAATGTATGAAAACAATTCCATTTACAATAGCTTCAAAAAAAATCAAATACCTAGGTGTAAACCTAACAAAAGATGTGAAAGACCTCTACAAGGAAAACTATACACTTCTGAAGAAAGAGATTGAGGAAGACTCTAGAAAGTGGAGAGATCTCCCATGCTCATGGATTGGTAGAATCAACATAGTAAAAATGTCGATACTCCCAAAAGTAATCTACATGTTTAATGCAATTCCCATCAAAATTCCAATGACATTCATTGAAAAGATCGAAAAATCTATGCTGAAATTTATATGGAAACACAGGAAGCCACGAATAGCCAAGGCAATTCTCAGTCAAAAGAACAATGCAGGAGGTATCACAATACCTGACTTCAAACTATATTACAAAGCAATAACAATAAAAACAGCATGGTACTGGCACAAAAACAGACATGAAGACCAGTGGAACAGAATAGAGGACCCAGATATGAAGCCACACAACTATAACCAACTTGTCTTTGACAAAGGAGCTAAAAATATACGATGGAGAAATAGCAGCCTCTTCAACAAAAACTGCTGGGAAAACTGGTTAGCAGTCTGCAAAAAACTGAAACTAGATCCATGTATATCACCCTATACCAAGATTAACTCAAAATGGATCAAGGATCTTAATATCAGACCCCAAACTCTAAAGTTGATACAGGAAAGAGTAGGAAATACTCTGGAGTTAGTAGGTATAGGTAAGAACTTTCTCAATGAAACCCCAGCAGCACAGCAACTAAGAGATAGCATAGATAAATGGGACTTCATAAAGCTAAAAAGCTTCTGTTCATCAAAAGAAATGGTCTCTAAACTGAAGAGAACACCCACAGAGTGGGAGAAAATATTTGCCAACTATACATCAGACAAAGGACTGATAACCAGAATATATAGGGAACTTAAAAAACTAAATTCTCCCAAAACTAATGAAGCAATAAAGAAATGGGCAAGTGAACTAAACAGAAATTTCTCAAAAGAAGAAATTCAAATGGCCAAAAACCACATGAATAAACATGAATAAACAAATGCTCACCATCTCTAGCCATAAAGGAAATGGAAATTAAAACCACGCTAAGATTCCACCCTGTTAGAATAGCCATCATCAGCAACACCACCAACAACAGGTGTTGGCGAGGATGCGGGGAAAAAGGAACCTTCTTACACTGTTGGTGGGAATGTAAACTAGTACAACCACTCTGGAAAAAAATTTGGAAGCTACTTAAAAAGCTAGACATTGATCTACCATTTGATCCAGCAATACCACTCATGGGGATATACCCAAAAGACTGTGACACAGGTTACTCCAGAGGCACCTGCACACCCATGTTTATTGTGGCACTATTCACAATAGCCAAGTTATGGAAACAGCCAAGATGCCCCACCACTGATGAATGGATTAAGAAAATGTGGTATCTATACACAATGGAATTTTAAGCAGCCATGAAGAAGAACGAAATGTTATCATTCGCTGGTAAATGGATGGAATTGGAGAACATCATTCTGAGTGAGGTTAGCCTGGCCCAAAAGACCAAAAATCGTATGTTCTCCCTCATATGTGGACATTAGATCAAGGGCAAACACAACAATGGGATTGGACTATGAGCACACGATAAAAGCGAGAGCACACAAGGGAGGGGTGAGGATAGGTAAGACACCTAAAAAACTAGCTAACATTTGTTGCCCTTAACGCAGAGAAACTAAAGCAGATACCTTAAAAGCAACTGAGGCCAATAGGAAAAGGGGACCAGGAACTAGAGGAAAGTTCAGATCAAAAAGAATTAACCTAGAAGGTAACACACATGCACAGGAAATCAATGTGAGTCAACTCCCTGTATAGCTATCCTTATCTCAACCAGCAAAAACCCTTGTTCCTTCCTATTATTGCTTATACTCTCTCTACAACAAAATTAGAAATAAGGGCAAAATAGTTTCTGCTGGGTAGTGAGGGGGTGAGGGGTAGAGGGAGGGGGTGGAGTGGGTGGTAAGGGAGGGGGTGGGGCAGGGGGGAGAAATGACCCAAGCCTTGTATGCACATATGAATAAAAAAAAAAAAAAAAACAGACAACAAATGCTGGCAAGCAGGCAGGGGAAAAGGAAGACTTACACACTGTCAGTGAGAATGTAAATTAGTGCAACCACTATGGAAATCAGTGTGGAGGTTCAACGAAACACTAAAAACAGAACTGCTATATGATCCTGCTGTACCACTTCTGGATGTATAACTCAAATAATGAAAGTCATTTTACTATAGGGACATCTGCACACCTTTGTTTATTGCTGCACTACTAGCAACATTCAACAGTCATGGAATCAGCCTAGGTGCCCATCAATGGAAGAATGGATAAAAAATGTGGTATGTTTATGCTGGAGTTTTATTCATCCATAAAGAAGAACTAAACTATGTTACACTGTAGGAAAATGGATGGAACTGGGAATCATCACATTAAGTGAAGTAAGTCAGTTTCACAAAGGCAAATATTGCATGCTTTCTCTTATGTGTAGAGTCTAGGGGGGAAATGAAAGTGAAAGGGGGAGTATTACAGATGTGGAAAGGGAAAGCAGAAGGAGGATAAGAAATGGTAACAAGGGGAGTATGATCAAAGCACAGTATATGCATGCATGGAGATGTCATGATGAAACCCATTACTTTGTACATCTAATATACATGAATAAAATGGGTGTTTTAGTTGGATGGGGCTGCCATCACAAAATACTACAACTGGGGCCTTAAACAACAAACATTGACTTTCTCCCAATTCTGGAACTGGAAAATCCAAGATCAAGATTCTTTCAGGTTGGATTCTTGTAAGGGCTCCTTCCTGAGTTATAGATGGCTGCCTTCTTGCTGTGTCCTCACGTGGCTTTGTGTTTTAGGACCTTGTACATGCTGAGCACACACTGTACCACTGAACTATTACCATCTATGGGTTTCTTGGTGTATGTATGTAAGAATACACGATCAAGCACTCTGGTGTCCTTTTTTATAATGGCACTAATTCATACAGATCAGGGTCCTGCCGTCTGGGCCTAATTACCTCCCAAAGTCTCCATCCCCATCCACCATTACATTGGGAGTTAGAGCTTCAACATGAACTTGAGGAGGACACAACCGTCCAGTCCCTAACTGTGTGTTAAACATTTGACTTAAGAATTTTGGAAAAACAGGAGGTTGCAGTTTTCTAGAGTGTCCAGATATTTCACTTCCTTCCTCTCAAGCCTTCTTCACTCTGTCAATCCTTTCATCCCAGGTCCACCCACTCATGGATGTAAGTTAGTTGCTGGGACTCCAAGCATCACATTCTCAAGGTCGTTTGAAGTTATTAAGCCAGTAGAACAGGATGAGCTTGGGGTAGGTGTGGTCACTCTCTGGCTGCAGGTCTGTTTTAATCAGGGAACTAACTTTTCTCTTTATATGCCCTCACCCAGAGTAGGGTCAGAGGTCTCCTGTCCGTATCCACTACAGTCACAGGCAAAGAGCCTCAGGATTCCCATATTCAGTGTCAACAAAATCAGGGGGGCGGGGAGCTCAGTGGGTAAGCCATTGGATTGTGGAACCCAAGCAAAATGAGCAAGGTAATAAGTGGAACCCAGGAAGCAAGTGTCCTATATTCCTTTATCATCAGATATTGCCTTGATGTTCATAGTGGTGATTTTTAATAACAAGTTAAATGTTTCTCTTGAACAACTAAGGGCGGAAGTTCCGAGGGCGGCACTGGAACACGTGGTTGCCCTACAGATGGCAGGGAGGTGGATTTGTGGGTTGGGGGTAAAGGGAAGAACGGTGGGGTAAGGACAGAATTGCCAAAATCCATGTAATTATTCACGCTTCAAGATGTCAGGACCAGGGGCACCCAAGGAGCCTCACTGTCCCCTAGAAACTTCCCTGGGAATGAAAACCAAGGGGAAAATAATTTTTTAATTTTTAATTCTGGAATTTCCCCAATATCTTCTTTTTTACACCCCACCTCTCCGTAGTCGACCTAGTTTGACGACAGAGCACAGATTCCAAACCCAATCAGCTTGCTATGCGGCCAGGGGGCTCAAGCAGCTCATCTTACTTTGCAAATCGCAGGCCCTGTGGGCGGCGCCAGGTGGGGCCTGGGCGGGGTTGAGGGCAATCGAGGTGCCCGCCCCCTGCCGCCCTCCCCGCCCCCGGGCCTCGCCCCCTCCCCCGGCCCCAGCGCGCGCGGCCTTGTGGGTAACGCGGGGCCGCCAGGTGACAGCTAATGGCGGCAGCCGCCTGACGCGGGCGGGCGGCCGAGCGGGGCGGCAGGAGGCGAGGGGCGGAACCTTCCCGGCTACCGCCCACCCCCCCGACTGCGGCTTCCCGGCGGTGACAGGGCTCGGCCGGTCTTCGGCACGCCATGGACAGGCCGGTGGCGGCGGCGGCAGCCGCGGCTGCGGCGGGCTGCGAGGGCGCTGGGGGCCCGGGCTCAGGGGCGGCGGGAGGCAGGAGGCCCCCTCGGACCGCCGGGGGCGCCTACGCTGGCTCCCGGCAGCCCAGCGTGGAGACGCTGGACAGGTAAGCGGGACCCGGGCTGCCACGGCCTGCCGCGTCCCGACTCCCGGGGACCCCGCGCGAGGCCCAGGCGAGGCGGGGGCGAGAGGCCCCTCCACGGCCCCCTCTCGGCCCTCGGAGTCCCGTGCCCCCAATCCTGTGCCGCTGCGCTGGGACTGCCCGGGCCGCGCACCTGGCTCACTTCCGCCTAGCGAGCCGGGAGCTCCCTGAGGGGCGTTGGAGCTGTCAAACCGCTTCCGCGCCACTTCCTACTGTTTCACTGGCGACCCCTGGTCTGTCCTTGCCCGGGCCAAGAGCCCTCCGAGGGGAGCTGTCACCCGGGCTCTCCGTTATAAAGTATCATCTTGCCTTCTTTGCTTTTAAGACCCAAATTCCCTGCCGCTGCTTGGGGTCTTTAATGTGGGGGTGGGGGAGGGGACTGGGGGAGCTGGATCCGCCTGGCGAGGCAGCTGGAGCAGATGGAGGGTTTGAAAAGCTGGGATGGAAAAGTTCCAGACTGCTCATGGGGCAAGAACACAGAATCGTTTACTTTCAGTTCTCCACACTTTGAGGGGACAGGTTCATTGTTCCTGGCACACGTGAGCTTGTGCTTCCCAGGCAGTGGCAGAACTAAGAAATGATTTTGAGGCAAAACCCAGCCATGTCCAACAGGGAAACGCCACCGCCCCATCCTATGAGGACAAGGCCTGTCCCTCAGCGTCCACTCTCCCCACATGCTGGCCCTTTATTTCAAATCCTGACACTTGTGATGCTGCTCAGCCAGTGGCAGGCATTCATTCCTGCCCGGAGTAGTCACACAGTGCTCAAGTTTTGGGAGTTTCCAAAGGCACGACAAGAAGCACTCCCTTACCATTTCCAGCTCCCTGTAATTACTCTGCATTTTAATCAGTTAATCGTCCGACAGACCAGCTTCACTGCAAAGTTAGCCACAGCTAAGGCGGCACTCATCTGCAAGTACTCACCAGCCCCAGCGCCTGGGCTCTTTGTGGTCCAGGCACTAGCACCCCATGGGTTTTGTTCTCTGGCCTACTATTTTGTGGAGACTGCAAATAAACCAACAGTTCAAATTGAATGGGATAAGTGCCAGGCTAAAGGCGAACCCAGGAGTCTACTCAGGATGAGGTGTGTGTCTCAATCATCCAAGGAGCTGAAGGAAGCCTGAATGTGTCACCCCAACATAAGGCCCATATTCTGGTTTCCTTCGGAGCTTTTGAAAATCTACAAGTGGCCAGGCCCTGCTCCTAAGGATTCTGATTCAGGAAGCTTTGGGAGGCCCAGGAATTAGTAGTATTTTTCAAAAGATCTACAACCTCAGTGGTGATCCACTGTACTGTGGGTATGGGGGTGGTACTCGATTTATTCTGTGGTAGTGGAAGCTTTGGTAGAATAAGAAGGAAGTTAGGATCTGCTGAGGAAGGCTAACATCTGAACCGAATGGTGAAGAATGAATAGAAGCTAGCAGGGCATGTGGTGGGGACAGCAATGTGGTGAAATAGGGGATAATAGAAGACCTCTTACCTGTGGGAAGACAGCCTTCTTAGGAAATTGTGCCACCATCCCATTATGGAGAATGCTGCTCAGAGTGTGTGTAGTTCTGCATAACTTGCATCAATCAGAATCCTCTCAAGTACAAATGCAGATCCTTGGGCCCCACCCTAAATCTAGCTCATTCACTTCTGTGGTAGAGCCTGGAATTTTGCATGTTTAACAACCTCCTTAGCTACAAGTAGGGTGGGCCATGTAGGTCATTTTGCCCAGGATGGGTTCTGGTTTACCTGTTGGATCAGTGTAATTATTAGCAACATCCTTCTTGAACACTTACTTTTGTCCTGGATTGGATGAGAAGTTATTTGGTCACCCTAGCTTTGGGGACCACAAAAGGCTTGCAATCACTTAAGCTACGGGATTCTATTGACATTCTAGAACAATTGCACTCAGTAGTATGGAAAATGGAATGGAGGTGGAGAGCTCATTAGTAGGTTATCAAAAAGCTTAATTACTAATGTATTTATTTTGCAAATATGAATGCCTCCTCTGGGTCAGGCATTGTACTGGGCCTGAGGGTGTAGCAGGGAACAAATGCAGATCTCTGCCCTCATGAAGTGTGTGGTGGGAGAGGGAGGGCCAAAAAACAAGTAAAATATGTTCTGTTAGATGGCAATAGGTGCTAGGGAGAAAAGTAAGCTGGGAAGGGAATAGGAAGTATGTGCTTTGAGCAGTGCTTGGAATTTTAGGTAGGATGATCAGGGAAAGCCTAACTCAGAAAGGTGCCATTTGAGTAATTCCCTGACAAAGAGAGGGATGCAGCCATACAGATATCTGGAATGATAGCATTTCAGGCAAAGGCCCTGGGTGGAAATGTAAGGGAAGTTTTCAAGTATCAGCAAGGAAACTAGGTGTCAGTATGGAGGAGGGAAGAAGAGAGAAAGAAGTAAGTGATTTGATCAGAGAGGTCACAGGGGCGGCTAGTGGAGAGCCCTGGAGGTCATAGGGAACCCTTGGAGGGACAGGAGGGACATAATCTGGTATAGATTTGGGTAGGCTGTCATGGTGCTGTGTGGACAATAGGGGAAAATTTTGAAGCAGAAAGAATAGCAAATAGGAGGCTATTGTAATAACCCAGGTGAGAGTGATGGAGAGGAGGGGAGGAGAAGTGGTCAAATTCTAGATATAATTTGAAGAAGACCTGCAGGGTACAGCCAATAGGGCTTGCTGAAGATTAGTTGTTGGGTAGAAAAGAAAAATCAAGGAGGATACCAAGGTATTTAGATGCAGAAAATGGTGTTGCTGAGATGGAGAAGTCTGGACTTTGAACATAGCAATTATGAGATGCCAATTATATGTCCCAGAGCGGATGTCAAAGAACAGTTGGCTTGTATGAGCCTAGGACTCAGGGGTGGCATCTGGACTGAAGAACTAAATTGGGGATTCTTTGGCATCTAGATGAGGCTTCAATTTATGAGGTAGGAGTAGAACACAGAAGATTGATGGGACTCAGGAAAAAAAGCATTGGAGTAATAATAGAGCAGGGTGGCTGTTTCAGATACTTAGCAGAGAAGAGGCCATGGCCTGGTGGAGCCTTTAGCTATGAGGGTGTGGGAATTGAGATCAGGAGGGACCAGGTTAGAGAAACAGAGCTGGGGGTTTCAGCCTGCAGGTAGGGCAGGGAGGGTAGTTGCATAGACTAAAGAGAAGGGAGAGGGCTCAGTTCTGGTATCTTGACAGTTTTTCTTTGAGTAGTGACTGCTGTGGTGGAATTTGGTTCTATGGGCTTGGCTAAGAGCCCTCACTTCTCTTTCCAGTACTGTTCTTCCCATAGTGATGATGAAGTTGTGGTCCTGTGAGAGGATGTGGCTTGCTGACGGTCACAGAGCTAGCTGGTGACAGAAGCAGAACTCAAATCTAGAAACTCCCTAATTGTAGGTGACAAAACACAACTCACTCTAGTTTAAAGCTGCAAAGGAGATATTTTGGCTCACATAGCTGCTCTAGCCTGGGAGGAATGGCTATGGGCACAAGTGGGGCCAGTATTACAAGGACTCCATATCTCTTGTTTTTTCTTATTTGGTTTTTGTCTCTGTGAGTTCTTCAAAGTTGTGGGGGTGTGGATTGGCCTCCAGCAGCCCTGAGGTCAGTCCACACAGCTCAAGATCCAAGAGGAAACCTGGGATTGGCTGGGCCTGGATAATTCACCTAGCAGTGAGAGTAGGAGGAGGAAAGTGGGGGGGGGAGGGTCATACTTCAGAATCCTCTGAAGTGGGAGGTGCAGTTCCCCAAAATAAAGAGAAACCTGTTTCTCAGTGGAAGAGGGGAAAAGATCTGGGCAGAGGGTAGCAACAGGTCACTCCTGGCCAACAGTTGGGTTTCTACAGTTTTTTCCTGTATTTGCAATCAGGAATGGTTGCTGACAGAGGAAAGACCATTATGACAAAAAGAAGGATATAAGCAGGCAATAAAGGTGACAACAGCTTTTAAAAGGGAAACTAAAATCTCTCCCTTTTCCTTCCTTCTTCTTAGTTAGATTTCTAACTTCTAGGGTTAGAGATATCATAGGAATTTCTGCCCATTCAGCAAGTATTTTTACTTATATTTTCAACCACACAGTTAGCCATGGGCCTCTCTTAATCAGAGACTACAAAGATCAGTAATACAGAGCATCAGTTTTCTTTTTTTTTTTGATTGTATGAGGTTTTATTTGATTTATTTACACTGAGTCTTTTCAGTTTAACCAAATGTGAGGATTACAGGTCATACAAAATCTTTGTCAATGTTAGTTGATAGTTTTTGTAATTTTTAATATGGAGGTATTTATAAAAATATTTTTATCAGAATGCATTTCTCTGAATTTACACCAAAAATACATACCTGTGAAATGTTTTCCCTTCATTAAAGCATATTTTCATGTATTAATATATTCTAAATATGTATACTAAACTTCTAATGTCTAGATAATGTTCAGTTTTCTTTATTTTACTGTTTAGGTCATTTACTATATTTCCCAGGGATTCCAAGGGTTGTTATCCTTCAAACACATGAGTATAGATTTAATTTAGTGATGTCAGTTTTTTTTTAACAGTGAAAGCTACCTGCATGGTAAACTTTCATAAGCGTTTTTAGCCCTCTTGCTTGATTTTGTCAGTTTCGACAAATCAGGAGAGGAGCCTGGCTCCTTTGGGCAATTTTTAATTCACTGCCTACTTTGCTTATATGGTCTGTTAGGTCAGGGGAGCATAGCTCAGCCACTTACCAGTCATGAGACTTGAACAAAACTGGAGGCTTAATTTTTCGGACCTGCAAAATGGGCCACTGTGAAGTTTGGTAAGGCTACATGTGACTGCTTTAGAGCACTATGCCATGTTTCTTTGTACTGTTGTGTTTTCATATGAGGCAATTGGCAAGCATTGGCAGTACTAGCTTTAATTCAGTGAGCCAGTCAGTGTTGGCTTTGCTGGCCACTTCCTAATGGGGGGGTGAGGCATGCTATTGCCTTGGTGCTTCCATTTTCTCATCTCAAAAACAAGTTGGCTAGTTCCTGTTCTGACCTCTTGTTATGCCATAGTTATGTGACTCTGACAAACAACTGGAAGAACCTTTTGTAAAATGTTGAAGTACTTATAGAAATGTAAGGTAGCATTATTACTAGACACAAAAGCCAGGTTTCTAGTCTGTTCTTTATAAAATCACAATCCACTTTGCTCATTAAGGGTCTCTTTGGTTCACCCAAAAGTACACTATTTTCTAGATTTGAAACTGCCAACATGAAATTGATTGAATGTTTGAAAATCATATGTTGTAAGGTAAATATTTCACTTTGGAATTAATTTTCTATGTACATTACATTAAGAATATTTCTTCCAGATAATTGTGATAAAGTTCTATTAAGTGTTAGAAAATAGCATGCTCAAGTAGCACTTAGAATCTTAAATCTTTTTTGAAAAAATTTGGTTGATTCTTTTGAAATTAAGCAGGAATGTAATCTTATTTCCTAGTTTTCAGTCAGTATTTCAGTGCTTATATGTAAAGACAACCAAATATTTTTTCTAAAAGTTCATTCATCTAAAAATATGTATATATCTCTATTCAGTGCTCATTTTTCTCACCAGAAGCTTATGTTTTAGCATTTTTTAATCACATTATTTCTTTTAGTCCTACAGGGTCACATGTTGAATGGTGTAAACAGCTTATAGCTGCTACAATTTCTAGTCAGATTTCAGGTTCAGTGACATCAGAAAATGTATCCAGAGATTACAAGGTAAGTGACATTGAGTATTTAATTCATTTTCAGTATCGTAAGCAGCCAAGAAGTTTTGCAGTTTTAATTCAAGGGAGTGGCCCCTCAATGCTTAACTGCCATTTGCTTGGGAATGAGGACAAAGGTTCTCTGTTGTTCAATCTGAAATTTAGAAAAGAAAGTTTGCTAGTATCCAGTATATATGATCATAGTTTTATAAATGAGAGGAAGATCTTGGTCAGTCTCTAAAAAATCAAATTCCATTTTATTATAATAAATACATAGCTGAGTGTGGTGGCACACATCTGTAATTCTAGCACTCAAGAGATTGAGGCAAGAGGATTGTGAATTCACGGTCAGCCTACACTACATAGTGAGTTCAAGGTGAGCCTGGGGTTGCATGGCAAGATCCTGTCTCAAAAAAGCAAACAAACAAACAAACAAGAAGAAATTAATGTATTTCTTTGTTATTCTGTATTTCAGAAAAACTTCTTGATGTACTTCATAACAAACTTGGTTTTTTAAATTTTGGTACAACTTGTGAATATTAAGCCTTAACATGTGATATTAGAATGCAAAAACACTGGCAAAACTCAAAATGAGGCAGGCTCATTTTTCAGTCCTGAAGTTACTGAAGTGAGAAAATCTCTTATTTCTTTTGAAAGTTGGATTCCCTGCTTATTCTAAAGTTAAGAGTGGTAAGCTCTTTATTGGTAGAGATTGATTTCCCAGCACTATTAGGGAGAATAATAGATGTGCAATAAATATTTATTGAATCAATTAACAAACAAAAATCACTTCATCTTTGCTCAGGCTAAATAAAGACTTCATTTTAATGTCAGTAAACTATTAGTAGGTGCACTAAGTGAAACCATGTTTATATTTCAGTTGTGGTGTTTGCTTGAATGGAAGTTTCAGTTTATCATAGTCATTTTTGTCTGCTAGGGAGACATGATTTCTTTCTCATAAGCATGAGTGAAGTACATTTGGTATCAGTTAACAGCCTCTCAAAATTAAGGTTCTTGTCGGGAATCAAATGTTACAAATAGTTCAGGAACTACAATAGAGATCCTAATTAATTCTAAATAGCTGCTCCTTGTTTGGGGGTTTTAGCCTCAGTTCCTCTTTAGCTCATAATGTAACAAGGACATAAATGGACTCAAGAGACCATATAATTGTGATTTGCTATGGTGCTGTCTCTTCATCTAAGCCAGCATATGCTATTGATTATATCTACCAAAGGAAGGTTTGGCTATGGATTACTACAAATTAGATAATCTGCTCGCTAGAAGAATGACATTATATCTCTTAATAGTGTCCCTTGTTACTTGATTTTCATGTTTGCCCTCAAAGGAGCACCTGGGGCTCTTGGTCTTTAAAACCTGGCTAGAAAGACATACTGTGTCCAGTTGGGAGAAGCATTTGCTGCGTCACCAATACCTGGGTAGCGGGCCACAAAATAGTTTCAGATCCTTTTTGTTCCAGTTGCCCTATTGCCTCCACCTTACCTCCTCCACTGAAGGAGAGGCTTAAGGACCCATGGTAGCAGAAGCTAGCATTCACACCTTTGTTGTGATTTTCTTTATTGACAATTATGAGTTAATGTAATGGTTTTCATTATGGTTGAATAGTATTATGAGTTGTATAAAAGATTGAATATTCCCAGGTGTGGTGGTGCACACCTGTAATCCTAGCACTTGGCGGCTAAGGCAGGAGGAATGAGAGTTTGAGGCCAGCCTGGGTTATACAGTGAGACTTTGCCAAAAAAAAAGATTGACTGTTAACTGTGCTCATCGCTTTCTAATATTCACATTAATAGATCAGACTGAATCTGTACTTAAAAATGAAACAATTAGGTTTTATCAATTTTAATCTATAAATTTTGCAAAGGAGAATTAACTCATGTTGGAATAGTTTAATAGGTGCTATTCATAAGAATAAGGATTTTCTATATTTTAGAAATTAAAATTTAAGTACTTACATTAGATCATAGTTAAAACATTTGAAGAATTATTGTAAGATAGCATGTTTCATAACTGTCTTTGTTATATTTGCCTTGGAGCCAAATCTCCAGACTTGTCATTAACTTCATAATTTTGGAGTTTTTATGCTTTCTTTTAGGAGAGAGATTTTAAAACATTAAGGAAACAAAATATTTCTGGACCACAAGGATAATTGTACATGCTACCTATAAAGTAATTCTTAGAATCAGGGAAACCAAGCTGGGCCTCTGAGACCTCTCTAGCATGGGAGCCACTGTACGGGGTTGGCCCTAAAAATCCAGATGCAATTCCTTGAGGATATAAGTTTCAGTGATTAGTTGATAATGATGTTTGAAATTGTCTATTGTGCAAGTATCTTATTTGAAATATACACTTTAATTTGGGGGTGCTTCATTACAGGTTAAACCCAAGTCAAGAATTAATTAGGAACATATTTATATGGGGTATATCATTTGCATCTTATTTGAAATGCTGACTGTCTTCTGAGTTGTAGGCTTCTGAGAGTTTTTCTATATCATCTTCATCAATCCTCTAGCACAGACAAGGCTCCACAGTTTTACAACACATTTTTGTGGTGCTGGGGATGGAACCCAGGACCTTGCACATATTAGGCCAAGTGCTCTACCATTGAGCTACATCCCCAGCCCTATAATACTTTTTTGACATGTCATCCATTTAAGCCTTAAAACAACCAAATGAGGTAGCTATCATTATAAACATAATTTAACAGATGGAAACCAACTCCTAAAGAGGTTAAATTAAACTTGGGATTTGAACTCAAATCATCCTATTGAAAAAAACTAGAGTGATTTTGAAATTTTGTTCTTTTCCCCCTGTCCATTGTTTTTCAAAAGGTGACCTTTGTGTTTCCCGCATCAGTGCTCATTTTTATGCACAATAAAATCTGAAAACTAGTCTTCCTAAATTTGTACCTGCTTAAATTGGTGATAAGACCAAGCATTTCTGATGCATTACTACAAACCAGAATAATTAGCAATTCAAGTTAGATGTTGAGAACAATTATTTATTCTTTCAGTAGTCATAAACTGTCAGTCAGACCAGGGCCACATCATTTAAAGTGTGGTAAGAATATCACTGGTTTCATCTGAGATGAGTTTGGATGATATGACTATGGACATACTTTAATGGTTATGTAATTATTTTATTGTTACTTAGAAAACTAGCACATCAAGCTTATGATTTAATGGATGTTATTGCTTAGAGCAGACTAAGTGTACAAAAGAAGTGGATTTTTAAATCAATGTAAAGATAAATTTTTATTCCTACATAATTTTTATAGTTATCAGAGCAAAATGCAATTTCTGACTGTTTTCACTTAACATGTATGCCTTAAAATAAGATAGCATTAATTAACAACAAATATTAATATTGGTAGAAGTGCTATGCAGAGACAGCAAACCAAACATGTAGAGGTAGTATTTTGAAATAACATATTTGGTAAACATTTCACAGCTGAAAGATAGATAGCTATTATACAGAATGGTGGATCAACTAAGTTAAGAAATGCATGCTTTAATACCAAGTTACTCTAAAGATTAGATCAATAGACTATTGAAGAAATGTAATAAAATGTTTTGCTTCCCACACCCAGTTAAGTCACTTTCATTTTAATCGGTTAACAGACAGTAAAAAAACAAAAACCAAAAAACTTTCCTTTGAATTTGTCAAAAATTTTAACAAGATTTTATTGTAATCTTCTATACATTAGACGAAATAATATAGTTACAAGTTGTAATGAAATGTTTCTAGTAACTATTAGTAGAAATGACACTTGATCACAACTTCTATTGTTTTGAAAGTAGAACTAGAAAAAGCCAGGAAAAGGGAATCTAATGGAGTAGTACAAACAGTATTGGTTAGCTTTGTGACCTTGTATAATCTCCGAGGACAGTTTCTTTATCTCTAAGGAAAAAAGGGGTTGGGATAGATTTTAAGCATCTAAATGCCTTTGTTTCTGGAACATTTGTCAATTATGTTTTGTTCAAAAGGGTTTGATTCTGGCTGGCCTTATGGAAATTAGGACACTATACTTTTAATGTGATTATCTTGCTTCTTTTGGTTCCATCATTATCATCATCACCTCTCTGTTCCTCTCCTACTCTTTCTCTTCCTCTTGTGTATGGCTGTCCTTGAACCTTGATCCTCTTGATCTCTACCTCCTGAGTAGCTGGGATTACAGGTGCGAGCCACCATGCCGAGACCCCCCCCCCATTTTTTTTGGTGTGGTGCTGGAGATTGAATTAAAGACCTCACAAATGCTATGCAACCTCCCTACCACTGAGCCACACCTTCGGACTCTGGGTTTTGGTTTTGCCACATATATCCCAGATTTATTGCTGAAGAAGAGAGTGACTCAGAAATACCAGTAGATATAAATAAGAAAAGCCAACTTTGTCTAGCAGGAGGACCAGGAAAAGGGTGACCTCACCAAAAGAAAACGTTTACACACTAATCACTCTATTCCAGCAAAATACCACAGAAAAAAAGGTGGTCCCATACCCATCCTACCAGCAAAGCCATTTGGTAAACTTAGATTCCATTCTTGCCAGGTTATAAGGAGCTTTCTACCCTCTGAAGTCTGCGGAGACCCAGTGGGAACTTAGACTTCTAACCTGCCTATAAGTAATAAGGCAGTGTCTCCCCTCCCCCTGCTGCTGGAGCAGTGTGAAAGACAACCAGCTAAAACAAAAGGTTTAAATAATACCCACCATCTCAAACGTAATGTCCCAAATGTCCAAGTTTCAATTGAAAATGACTTGGCATTCCAAGAATGGGGAAGATCTCAGATTGAATAGAAAAAGAGAATCAATGTGGGCTGGGGAATATAGCTTATGGTAGGCTGATTGCTTAGGCCATTGGCGTGGAAGGGGGGAAGAGAGAGAGAGAGAGAGAAGATCAATAAATGTCAAAACTTAGATGACAAGAGATGTTAGAATTATGTGTAAAAATTTGTAAAGTCGCCTTAATGAACAATTACAAGCATGCTTAAAGCAATGAAAAAATAGAGAAATGAAGTAGAAAACGTTCAGCAAAGAAATATGAGATAAAGAAGAACTAACTGGAAATTTTAAAACTGGAAAAATTCAGTAGCCAAAGTAAACTCGATGGGTGTGTGCTAAAGCAGAATAAAGTTGACAGAGGGAAAAATCTGTGAACTTGAACATAGATCAATAGAAATAAATCTGAATGAAAGAGAGAAATGAACAGTTTCAGAAACTTGTGAGCCCATAACAAAAGAGCTAACATTTGTGATATTAAAGTCCTCAAGGAGAGAAAGGGGGTGTGACTAAACAAAGTACCCAAAGAAATAATGACTGAAAACTCCCCAAATTTGGGAAAAGACATAAACCTACAGATTCACAAAGCCAAGTGTACCGCTGACAAGAGAAACTGCACCCCTACCAATATCCACACCAGAAACATCATAGTCAAACTTCTGAAAAATTAAAAAAAAAGAAATCTTGAAATCAATAAGAGAAATATAACACATCATAGGAAAATTAATACCAGTGGCAATGGCTTTCTTAGCAGAAACTATGCAGATAGAAAGGAAGGGGCACATTGTTCAAGTATTGAAAGAAAAACTGTCAACCCAGTAAAAAATATGCTTAGGAATCAAGACATTTGCAGATGAGGAAAATGAAGAGAATTTGCCACCTGCCTACTTATCCTAAAAGAACTAGTAAAGGAAGTTCTCTGAATAGAAAGGAAGCAATGAAGGTATGAATCTTCAATATCAGGAAGGAAGAAAACACAAGCGAAAACCCTCCTAGAACTAATCAATGAGTTTAGCATGGTCACAAGCACAAAATAAATATACAAAAATCACTTGTATTTCTGTGTACTGGCAACACATGGCAACCAAAAGTTAAAACATTAGTATCATAAAGATTACATGTTTAGGTATAAATCTGACAAACATGAATAAAACTAATATGCTGAAAACTACCAAACTGTTGATGAAAGAAATCAGATGATCTAAATTAATGGAGACAATACTGGACTCATGTATTTAACATAATAATTGAATGTAACAAAGATGTCACTTCTTCTGAAATTGATAAATGAATTGGCACAATTCCTATCAAAATCCTAGAGAGACTTTTTTGTAGGTATAGAAAAGATTATGGATGTGAGGGCGATCTGACTGCGACATCTGTCACCCCATTGATCACCAGGGTTCATATAGAAAAGAACTAGAATAGCTGAAACAATTTTGAAGAATAAAGTCAGAGGAATCAGCCTACTGATTTCAGGACATATTGTATAGATATAGTAGTCAAGACCATGGCAGAGGTATAGATACACAGATCAGTGAAAGAGAACAGAAAATCCAGAAATTGGCCCACAGAATACGCTCAACTAAGTTTTAAAAATGAGAACACAAAAGCAATTCAATGAAGGAAAGAGTTTTTTCAACAAATGCTACTTGAGTAATTGGACTTTTGTAGGCAAAACAAAACAAGTATGTGCATATTTGAAACTGAACCTTAACCTAAGTCACATGTATCATACAAAATTAATGAACTTAAAGATATAAAACTTTGAAAAGGTTAGATCAAAAAGAATTAACCTAGAAGGTAACACCCACGCACAGGAAATCAATGTGAGTCAATGCCCTGTATAGCTATCCTTATCTCAACCAGCAAAAACCCTTGTTCCTTCCTATTATTGCTTATACTCTCTCTACAACAAAATTAGAAATAAGGGCAAAATAGTTTCTGCTGGGTAGTGAGGGGGGAGGGGAGAGGGAGGGGGCGGAGTGGGTGGTAAGGGAGGGGGTGGGGGCAGGGGGTAGAAATGAACCAAGCCTTGTATGCACATATGAATAATAAAAGAAAAATGAAAAAAAAATAAATAAAACTTTGAAAAAATTTCAAGTACATGGGGCCAAAAATTGTTAAGACTTGATACCAAAAGCACAATCTGTAACAGGAAAAATTGATAAATATTTAAGAAATGTTTGGTCTGACATATCCAGCCAGCTAAGAGGATGAAAAGACAAGCTACAGAACAGGAGAGAGAATATTTGCAAACTTCATATCTGACAAAGGATTAGTATCTAGAACATCCTAAAAAAAACCCAAAATCTAACAGTAAAAAAAAACAAACCATCCATTTAGAAAATGGACAAAAGACATGAGAGGAATATACAGATGACAGATAAGCACATGAAAAGATAGCCAACATAATTAGCAATAGGTGAATGCAGGACTGGCGGAGTGTCTCAAGTGGTGGCTCATTGTGTGTAATCCTAGCTACTCAGGAGGCAGACATCAGAAGGATTGTGGTTTGAAGCCAGCCTAGGCAAATAGTTTGTGAGACCTTATCTCGAAAAAAAAATCACAAAAGGGGCTGGTGGAGTGGCTCAAGGTGTAGGCCCTGAGTTCAAACCCCGGTACTGCAAGAAAAAAAAATAGGTGAATGCAAATTAAAACCACGATGAGATATCACTACATATCTATCAGAATGATTAGAATTTTTTTTTAAATGATATCATCAAAGACTGGCAAGGATGTGAAGAAACTGAATCATTTATCTTTTGGTGGTTATGTCAAATGATTCAGCCGTTCTGGAAAACAGTTTGGCAGTTTCTTAAAAAAAATCTGAACATGCAGTTACTATGTGGCCCAACAATTGTGCTCTTGGGCATTTGTCCCAGAGAAGTGAAGCTTATGTTCACATGAAAAAGCTGTACATGACTGTTTATACCAGCTTTTATTTATAATAGCTGGAAACTGGAAGCAGCCTGGATCTTTTTCAACAGGTATTAAACTAGGGTGCACCCATACCATGAAATATTACTCAATAACAAAAGGAAGGAAATACTGATATACTCAGCAACTTGAAGGAATCTTAACGGAAATACACTGGGTAAAAATGCCAACAACCAAGAGATTATATATTGTATAGTTCCATTTATATAACATTCTAAATGACAAAATTACAGAAATGAAGACAGATTAAAGGTTGCTGGGGGCTAAGAAAGTGGATGGAGGGCTGTAAAAGGCAATGGCAGGTGATGAAATATCTGTGGATCTTGATTGTGTCAGTGTCAACATCCTGCTTCTTATACTGCTCGGTAGTTTTGTAGTATGTTCCCATTGAGGAAATAGGGTGACTGCTGCTACATGGAGTCTGCTTTATCTCTCACAGCTGCATGTGACTCTACAATTATCTCAAGATTAAAAGCTTAATCTTAAAAATTCAAGACTTGTGCAGACTGCTGAATGATTCTAAACTGAATGTAAAATAAATTTTTATTAGGATTTGTAATGATTCATAAGGTATCGCATAAGTGAAAAATCAGTTAGGCTAATAAAGATGTTAGAATTTACCTACGGAAAAGTATATCAAGAATTACCGTCTAGTTCAATTACAAAAATACTTATTCTTTTTTAAGTGGAAATTGTGCTGGCATACTTCTGCCAGGATGGAAGTACACACCTCATTCATCCCATTTCTTGGAGGGCTTTACAGAGTGATTGTTTTTGTCAGGTTTTGACTTACCAGATCAGGCAAAGTTCAGGTGTGTCTAATTTCCCAGAGCCAGAGTTGTGTTTTGATGACCTTGTTGAAAAGTGCATAGGGAAGATTATTTTACTATTTGAGATTTTAATTCTGTCCTTGGCCTCTGACAGGTTAGGTCAAGCTGGTAAATACTTCTGGTGGCTGAGGCTCCAACAAACATGCCTAGTTTTACTTTAGAAAGAAGAATCATTTCCTTACTGAATAGTTCAAACTTCCCTGTTCGATCAAGCTCTTTTGTAAAACTCATTTTGTACCGATCTGATTACTAAATTAAAATTATTGGTAGGCTTTATACCTAAGACAGAAGGCAATAGTGTTTTTACCCCAATATTCTCTTTTCTCGAAAAGAAGCTACTAAGGCATAAGCTCAAAGATAATTCATTTATAAAGAAGTGGTATTTATCTGAATTAGAATTGTCTTATGTGATTTATGTAAATGATTATAAAATTTTGTGTTGGAGCACTTTTTACTGTGAATCCAGCCCTATAACTGACTGACCAGCTGCTTAACAAGTTATTTAGTCTTGTTGAGCATCAGTGTCCTTATCTACATAATGGGTATTGTTGAATGTGTTAAATATGGCAATGTATGTAGAAAACACATACAAATGCTCATTTACTGTACAGTATCACCCTACAAAAATGTCTGTGTAAAAACCAAATACAAAACAAGCAAATTATTCTTGTAGAAACATGACATGAGCACCTGTTCAAGTATGCAAAGAGCAGGACCAAATTGAGGTGCATCCATTGGTTAGAATGCTAGGATGTGGACTTTGGAAAGGGGCATGGAGACCAGTAACATCTTCCCCAGACTATCACAATTGTTTGCATTTCAAAAGTTCATTCATTTTTTGGCTATCTCGTTTGACCAAGGACTTCCTAATGCAGCTGCTGCATGTTCAATTAAGATTCACAGGCTTACAGGCACAGGAGTAATGTTGCTGAAGTCAGTGTCTTAGTTGAACACAGCATGGCCTCACTTTTTCTCCGGGACCAGCTACTACCTCCAAGTCCCTGGAGCTTCCCCTTCACTGTCGTTATCCATTAGAGCAGGCATCCTGCTCCCAGTGGGGTGACCACATTGGAAATTTAATTCTGAAGTCCCACATATGAATTGGAAATGTAATTTTTTTCTTTCTTTCTTTCTTTTTTTTTTTTGTGGGACTTGGTTTGAACTCAGGTCTTCATGGTCCCAAAGCAAGCACTCTACCACTTAAGCCACACCTCCAGTTCATCTTGCTCTGGTTATTTTGGCTATTGGCTGGGGAGGTGGGTGTCTTAGAAGCTATTTTCCCTGGCTGGCCTTGAACCCTGATCCTTTGGATCTCAACCTCCCAAGTAGCGAGGATTACAGGTGTGAGTTACCAGCAACTGGCACCCAGTTGGAAATGTAAATTCAATAGAAATCAGGTTAAGCTTTGTGATTACCTCAGTTTCAGGAAACCATTAGTTAATAATATAGCTGAACTGTGCTGTGGAACCAGTGTGGGGGTTTCTGTGATTTGTTGTGTTTTGTTTTTATAGGCTGGTTTGGGAGCGTAACTGCCTTTTTCTATTGTCATTTTTATGTGGAAAATGCATTCAGTATTCCAAGCAGAAACACAAATGAACTTCTCAAATACAGCCTATTCATGACATCTTATAACAGCACTTGACAGGGGTGTTTGTGTTTAAAATAATGTAGTTTGTCTTAGCCTAAGGGGGATATATTTCTCCAAATCATAGACTTCCCTGAAAATTACAGGACAAATGTGTTAGGATTGGTTTGATATTTAATAAAACTTGTTAGGCTTGATCTCCTCAGTTTTATTTAGAGGATTATGATGCTTCTAAGCGAATAGGAGGTTGAACTTAATGGCATCTTTCACAGGTCAATAGTAACATGTCCATGATGATGATGTTCTGTATTTTAACTGACAGGTTTTCAGGAGGCCTGATATAAGGGTAAGGATATTTGGCTTTCAGCAGATGGGCCTCCTACTTGTGTGTGTCTGTGCTTTATGGAACACTTAGTCTCTTTAGTGTTCTTTACCTTCTCACTGGTTTTTGAGTCACTCAGATCAATTTGCTCTGCTATGTCATAGCTTTAAGTGTTCACTAGAAATGCTTTATTTGTTACAGTGTTTTTGTGTGCAGTAAGCCAGAATGTGTGAAGGCAGGGTGCTAAAATTGTTACCAATATGCAATACTGACTTTCCTTGTCCTACATGAATTCTGACCAAAAGGATATTCATGGTTGGGGTTATATGTAAGTCTAGGCTTACAGAGGCCTCTTATAACCTTGCCTATTGTATGATTCATGATAAAGAATTTAGCGACCAAAAAAGAGTGGTGACTTACTGTTCATCCTTTCCAAGTAAGATTTTGAGTCATACTTGTGTTTGCATGTTGAATTTAAAAGCATGAGTGCTAATCTTGAAGAAAAATTTAGCAAAATCAGACCCAGTTAATATTTAAAAAAAAATACAGATAAAGTGGATTATAGCTTATCTTTTACTCATGATTTTCCTTCCCTTTATTTCAGAATATTCATAAAGCAAGACAAAGATTGGTAATATGCATGCATTTAACTCTTAGTATCAGACATTGAAAAATAACCTATTTCCATTAAATAAAAACAATGTGGACTTTGACAGTATATTTTAATCACTTCAGTTTAAAGTATTTAATCTTAATGAAGCCAATAAAGTAGTACAAAAATAACTAGGTTAAGTAAAATTCTTGTTAACCTTTTTAATCTTGTTTTCACCATGTTTTCTTTTGCTTGTGGGAATTATTGTCTTTCATTGATTCACATTGTTAAATATTAGTGTTTGGCTTTACACTTGCATGGACTTTGAAATGCTGTATGTTTTTTTGGTATATTCACTAAATTCATTATTTTTAAATCAAATAATGATTTTGTTTTCTTTTTATTTAAAAAATGGAAATTTCAAAAAACTGGCTGCATTTAAAAATTCCACTGCTTCGAAGGGCAGCTGGACCAACTGTGCACTTAATTTAATTTGATGATAGACTTTAAAATGTGTTAAGTAGTTACTATACTTTGTTGACAAAATTGAGAGGTGAGAAATAGTAAATTCTTTTAAAGCTTTGCTACTTCTTCTAGATGCCTGTTTAAGAACATATAGTCATTGGAATAAAAGTTTCATAAAGTAAAAATGTAGCTATTGTAAATTTTAGTATTTTCAGCCTCAGACTTGCCACCACTTTTAAAAGGGTAAAATCTTACCATCTTAAGTATTCATATTCTTTATACCACCTACTGAACTAGAAGTCCAGTTTTAAAAAGTTTCAAATAAAAATTGATTCTATGAAGAAGTTGAGAGTACTATACCTTTAAAGAGATTGGAAAACAATTGAAGGATATGTGACCCTTTAGTTGTTTCTTTGAAGCATGTTGTTGATACTGCAGTTAGAAATATTTAATGTAATACAGATTTCTGAGTCACAGTGTTTAATTAGCAATAAATAATAAGAAACAGGCACATATATATGTATGTTTTTATAAAATCTCCAGCATGTGTTATGTGCATGTGTGCAGTGAAATTTACCCCTGGGCAATATAATAGTTCTTTAGAGTATACAAATACTGTGTTTAAAATTCCTTTCTCTGAACCACCTTTGTATTTTGGCTTGACTTTGCCCTTTACCTGGTTTCTGTGGTATGCTTTATGTTTTATGAGCACATGATGAGCATTGTTATTTTGGTTTTTGCTACATGCTACAGTGTTGCTTGATTTTAAACAGACAGTACCTTCTTTGAAACCCATAATGTTTGTTTGCTTTTCATTTTTCTACCTCAATACAAGCACAGACTAGATACTGCATTTTAGGCCAAGGATGCTATAGATGGCCTACATGTTATTTCCTTAACTCCAAGGGGCAAATGTTGTGATTTGCAAAGCCATTAAAGGTGTGTCGACTTTTACATGCTTACTGTCTCTTTAAAAAAGAAATTCTGTCCTTTCACCTGTCTGTTTGCACGTGTTTCTCTTTCTCTTCTCTGCCTTTTCTTGTCCATGCACCTGGTGCTGTGCAGGAGATACAGGAAGAACACAATGGCTATCCTTCTGACGCTGAAGCTGATCAGGTGGCAAGTTCTACATGTTTATCTGTTTGTAGCTACAGACCATGTACCTAGAAACCATTTCATACTAGATTTCTAGATGATAAGCCAAGCTTTCCAAATGCTTTTACCACTCAGTAGTGCTCTACTTTCCAAATTTGGTAGATTCCATTATGACATTATTTGCAAGAATTGGTTTATCCAACATTTTGTGAACTAGAAATTTGTTCACCTATGCTTCTCGGTTTCCCCAGATAGGGTTATTGATGAGGTTAGTGACCCTCCATCACTGTTGGATTCTGAAGTGCCTTTACAAAGACCTACAGGGGACAGACACATATGCCACAGGTGCTCCTTGAGGGTGCGGACTTTGCTTTATTC
Source organism: Castor canadensis (assembly GCF_047511655.1). Classification (NCBI taxonomy): domain Eukaryota; kingdom Metazoa; phylum Chordata; class Mammalia; order Rodentia; family Castoridae; genus Castor; species Castor canadensis. The sequence goes on along the minus strand of NC_133405.1, from coordinate 4,569,998 downwards.
AAATTTACATGGTCCATGCCTAGCACAGTACCTGGTACCTTGTAAGTATTTGTGGAATGAGTACATATATTTATATTTATTGGTAAGAATACAAAATCATTCCTATTCTTGAATGCTTACTCTTTGCTCAGTACCTCCGAACTGTCTCTGGAGTCTCAAAAGTAGCAGTGCTTTCCCTGCTGCGCATGTAGAAACTTAATGTGTGAGACTTGTAGAATAGCAGCTCCAGGGATGCCTGGCAAGTTCCAGGTGCTTCACAGTGCTTTTGTCTTCTGTCACCCAGCCCCACCCTCCTTTGGTGATCCCAGAAGCACCTTCAAGAACTTTATTTGAAAACCACTGCTTTGAGCATGCAGCTGTTACATAGACTGTCCACCTGGAAGCTTAGAGTCAAGCTGAGGAGAAAAGTAGTAGAGAGGCCAGAGTCATCTCAGTGGACTGGAGCCCCCAGGGACAAAGACAGGGAGCTGGAGACTTCAGCTGGACCTTTAGGGTTGCAGGTGTAAGGCTGAGATGAGATAGATCATCAGGGAGAATTCCTCAGCTGGGTAATTTTGGGCAAAGGCACCAAGAGGGATGGGTTTGTTTATGAGATCAAATTTATTCCATCCTTTGATTGTGCTGTACATGAGTTGGATAAATCAAGGGTCAAATCATGTCCTGTGCAACCTGGTAGTTGCAGAAAACCTTAATATAGCACAAGTGTGAGTTTCTTCTCCTAACACCAGCTCCATAAAGGGAATCTACTGTACTCACCAAAAAACCCGAGCCTTTAAAAACTGCTCTCTTGAGTACCTATGCTAAAGCTAAATGTGATCCTTTTGCAAGTGCACCTCCCATGGGGAAGTCTGAAGCAGTGTGGTCATTTTTTGTTTTATTCTGATGGTTGCTTTTCGTCATTTAAAAACATGGCCAAGATTTAATGGTCACGGTGAGGATTTTGCCTCACTGTGTTTCACCAATATAGTCATACCTCATATAAATGCACAGGTGTTTCCAGTTACACTTGATCATGGCTATGGGAAGAGATGATAACTGTTAGATCCTCAGCCTCAGCTTGAGAGCCTATGCGTTCTCAAAATGGTCAGAATAATGGCTGTCCCCCACATGCAACATTTCATTCATCAGGACTTTAAGATGTTCAATGTGGCTTGCTCTGAAGCTGAACAGGAATCTTATCTTCCCCAACCCTCTTCAGATTCTGTTGCTTAGGACATCTTGCTTTCATAAATATATTTCAAAATAACCTATCTCCATTTATTTTCAAGTAAGTTAAGGAATTTAAGTCTACATAGTATATAGTATTTGACCATCACAATAAGGCTTAACAATGTAACATTTGAAGTAATTTACAACTCTAACATTGATTAAAGGAGCTTTCTCACTTTGTGACTATGCTGTAAAAGTAGTCACTAGTTCAGACAATAAATTAAAGAAGACTTTTCAATATAAGGCTTCTATCAGTATTGGTGATCTTTAATGTTTCTAAAACCATTTAAAAGTATGCTATACAGTATAAAAATGAATCTACAAATGGGGCTGGGTTTGTAGCTTAGTGGTAGAGCATTTGTCTATCATGTTTGAGGCCCTGGGTGTGATACTCAGTAACAGAAAAAAATATATAATGGAAATCACTATAAAAATGGAAACATTAAATGGAAAAAGAAAATTAAGTTTATATGAAAGTCTTAAAAGCAATCTTGGGCTGAGGGGTATAGCTCAGTGGTAGAGCACATGCTTAGCACACACAAGGCCTTGGGTTTGATCCCAGTAATACACACACACACACACACACACACACACACACACACACAAATGACAAATGGTTCAATATGTCCCCTTAAATGTGTTCATTCCTTTAAAAATTTGGCTGAGCTGTGTCTTAGCCAATCTGTACTAAATGCAAATTGAGTAAATTATTTGGAGGTACTGATGAGTCCTAGTGCATATTATTTTAACCATTCAGCTTTTGATAAGGAAAAGGATGGACCATGTTGTTTTCTGCCCTCCCAGTAAAACAGATATACTCCTGACCAATATTTAGCACTGGGTTTGCTATTTATATTTGATATTTTCCTTTATTTTATAAAATTTTTTTGTAACTACTTAGTGTATTGTGTTTGTAAATTGGCCTTTAAGTCCCTTTAATAAAACGTGGAAATATTCTTATATCTGTGAGAAATAATTATTGTTTGTTATTTTCAATAATTTAGAATTACAAAAGATCCATTTTCAAACATTTTTCTTTACGACATTATTCTGAAAACTTAGTATTATCCAGCCTGTTTTCCACTGAACACTAGTGGCCTCCTGGTGTTAACAGGTATTCCTTGGAAAAAGCAGTCCCTGATTACATAGGTATGAAACATGCATTATACTCTAGTTCCCTCTTGCTGATTCGGTGTACGTTAACACACTAAAGACTTGTCTCACTAATAATACAGCCTAACTTGTTTAACCCAGCATTTCCCAGACTTTCTTTTTTAAGACCTATTTATAGCTCTTGGGAGATTAATGCTGTATGAAACAAAGCTTGGGACTTTCTAGGGCTCTGATCACCTTATTATTCAGGATGCATGATGTCACACATGCCAAGGAGAAAGTGACTGGTTTCCTTAGTAGCATCTCACAGGGTGGCAGTACCTTAGAATAGACTCCAAGTTCAGGCTCCAGTCCCTAGCTTTGTAGTTCAAGCACACTGTTTCCTGACCTCTCCTGTGTTATCTGGCACTATCCAATGAAGTTTACAAGAGACTGGCTATTGGCCACCATGCTAGTCTGGTCATGGAAATGTTGGCATGGAATGCACCAGACATCCCAGGCATCCTTCTCCTAGTAGCAAGGAAACCTAGTAACTCGCTAGCATCTTTCTTGGTGAGTGTGAGCACACCTCATTCCATAATAGAGATTGGAATACAGGTTGAGTATTCCTTATCCAAAATGCTTGGGACCAGAGTATTTTCATATGCATAATGAGATATCATAGGGATGGGACCCAAATCTCAACATGAAATTCGTGTTCTTACACACCTTATACACATAGCCTGAAGGAAGTTTTATACAATATTTTTAGTATGCATGCATTTTGACTGAGACCCATCATATGAAGTCAGGAGTGGAATTTTCCACTTACGGTATCATGTCAGCCCTCAAAAAGTTTTAGATTTTGGAAAATTTGACATTTGGAATTTTCAGATCAGAGATGCTGAACCTGTACTCTTGCCTACCAAATGGACAGCATAGTCTCTTGTGGCCTGGATTGGGTAAACAGTGACAATCCCACTCTCCATGTCCCTTGTCATGTACTTTGTGGTCATGTACACATATATGTAGCTGGGCTACAGTGCAAAAGCCTAGGGCTTTCCTTAGTTACACACTGTCCTGAGACTGTTCTCTAGTTATTTGAATTAGACTTGTGAGTTTCCCAGACTGTCTCATAGGCTGATCATTTCTACAGGTAGCTAAGCACCTACATGTAATGTTTTTATTTGTGTTAGTTTCATGCTCAGAGGGTAACCTTTTCTGACCTTATTTCCAAATTCTGAAGGCACCTTATAATAGCTGTTTGTGTAGTGATATGGTATCTATCTGTCATGTCAAGCCATTCTGTATTAATGCTTTCTAACTGTGAAATGTAAACATGTTGTAACAATTTGCTAGAATACGCAGCATGATGTCCTGTGATGCTGAGCTTTGAAATTGTCTTTTAAGGGGAGGCATATATTTTGCACGCTTCTGTAGCCTTATAAGAGAGAGCACAGAACACCAAAATTCTTTAGCTAGATAGTTGAAAAGTGAGATTTGCTCCTGTTTGGTTTCTTGCCAGGCTCTAAGGGATGGAAACAAGCTGGCACAGATGGAAGAAGCTCCACTTTTCTCAGGAGAATCAATTAAGGCCATTGGTAAGTTTAATGTACATACTTTGCTTATAGAATTCTGTAAAATGAAATGGCTCCTTATTTTGAGCATAGGTGATATATGTATTAGAGATCTTCCAAACCGATTTAATTGAGGGACAAATAAACTAGGTCTATTTATTATTAGTGTTATCCTGACCTTAAGAGATGAAAGAATGTAGAGGATCCTGGTAAGCTTCAGTCCATTGTTAGATGGCGTTACCAACAGAAGAGGGATCTGCCTGTTCCTAATAAACAATTGATTAGGTACTCAGTATAATGCCAGTTCACTGACTTATGGGATGCTTTACCATAAAGAAAATGTATTGGTAGAAGACACTTATCATATTTTAATAACAGTTTGAGAACTTGGCAAAGAAATTTTAGTGGGTTATGAGATTTCAAAAAATACAATTTTAGTGCAAATAAACGATATGTGTTGCAGTTATGGATTATGATGACATAAGGGAGGGGTCCCAAATCCTTCAATAGTAGATTGTCAGGGATTTCAGGGGGCAGTCAGTGTATGGGAGGAGTTGCTGTGTACCACCTTTTTAATCTCATCACTTGGTTGGGTTGGATAATCTGCTTTGCTAGTCTATTTCCTTCTTTCTTCATGGCTTCCTCCCAAAGATGTGTGTTCAGTCTCAGAGTCTGGTCATCTTGTATCAAGAACATTTGAGTGGCTGGGCTCTCACCTGACAGAACCTTCAAATAATTACTACTGCCGAATGTCCCAGTTCGTGGCTCTGGGTATCAGCATTCTTGATTCTCCATTTTAGGTTTTGAAACGCTTTCTTTCTTGGCTTCTGGGACTTGGTTCTCTACTGGTGGTCCTCTGGCCTCTCTGACTGTTCCTTTTTTGGATATTCTTCTAACCCTATTCCATGCTGCCTTCTGAATGACTTTTTTAAAATGCAAACCAGTTATGCCATGCCCTTGCTTCTTCTCTAGAGAGTAAACTACACAAACTTACAATGTACAATGTGAAGAGGGAGTTTTTCACTTTATCATTATCAGTGGCCACAATCCATTTAGAAGAGATTAGAGCTGATCTAGGTGGTTGATCACTTCATATGTCAGATTCACATTTGAATTAGCAGTGAGATGTATAAAGCTTGGATTACAGGGTCATGATTGTCTTAGTGAGGAGGAGCGGTTGGTTGTTTCTCCTTTCACTCTGGAAATGGAGCTCTGGGAGAGGGAGGTTCCCATCTGCCTCACTCCTGTTCCAGTTGTTGAAAATATCTTGAAGTTACATGTTAAGGATATCCTTAAGCAATGCAAGTATGCTTTAAGTTCCTCCAGTGGCCTGAAAAGGGTAAGTAAATTAACCCCTAGTTTAAATAAAATGTGTACCTTGAGGCAAAGTATTAAAATAGGTCACTGTATTCTCTATGGATTGTTATTTTAGTTTGTCATTTTCAGACTGTGAAGAGTTTTGACATAGTATTTATCTGGGAAGCCATTGTCACAGTCAAGGTAATGAACATATCCATCACCCCCAAGCAGTTTCCTTAGGCCCCGTGGTAGTCCCTATTCCTGTTCATTTCCCCATCCCCAAACACTATAGACTAATTTATCTTTTCTAGTGTTTAATGGAAATCATTGCATGTATTCTTTTTTTCGTCTGACTTCTCCTGGTTAAATAATTATTTTTATATTTGTCTATATTGTATCATGGGTTAGCAATTACTCCTTTTTATTGCTGAATAGTATTTAGTTGTATGGATTCAGGGCAACTTGCTTTCTCATTCGTCTCTTGGTGGATATTTGGGTTGTTTCTACTATTTGACTATTATAAACAAATATGTTATGAACATTTACATCCAAGTCTTCTCCTTTTTTTTTTTTTGGTGGTCCAGGATTTGAACTCAGGGCCTGTTGCTTGCTAGGCAAGTGCTCTACCACTTCAGCCATGTGCCCATCCCTTTTTGTTTTAGTTTACTTTTTAGAGAATCTCCTGCTTTTGCCCAGGGCTGACCTCAGACTGCAATACTCCTACCCCTACCTCCTGAATAGCTGGAATTACAGGTATGAACCACCATGCCTGGATGTATGTCCAAGTCTTTGTATTAGGCATGTGTTTCCTCTTCTTTTGGATAAATGTCTTAGGAATAGGGTGTCTGGGTCAGATGATAGGTGTATATTTAACTTTTTAAGAAATTGCTTCTCACGGCCAGCGTGAGCAGTTCCCTTGACCTGACTGGGAGCAACTGGGGATTGAGAAAAAAAGAACAAAGACAGACATATAGAAAAACTTGGGACCGGGTGAGTCCAGCACTCCTAATGAGAGATGCCGGTGATCCCCTCCACCTACAAGCGCATTTATTTATACAGCAAGTGTGCGAAAGTGGGGTGAAAGGCAGGTCGAGTTCTCATGGGTCCAGTCGTGTATGCAGCAGTAATAGTGCAGCTGTGGTATATTGTTATTTACTGCAGACTATCCTGACTTCATCAACATGCCCTGTTTTCCCTGCAAGGCAGCCTTTCTGAACCTTGCCTCCCCTTGGCTGGGTCTGTGCCTATCAGCCAAGGGGCCCTACTTGACAGAGCCGTTCTCATGCCAAGGTCTGTCTCCACAGCCTCAGTCTCCCTACTTGCAAGGCAGCCTTGCTGAACCTTGCTTACCTCCTTTGTGCCGGGGCCTTGCCTTCTTAGCACAAAGGTGTTTGACACGGCCTTGCACATGTCAAAGTTCTTTCTCAGTCTATTTAGTTACTGGTCTCCCACACTGCTAAATTGTTAAATGGTTGTACTAGTATATACATTCTAACCAGCAATGTATAATTGAACGTTCCAGTTCTTTCTTTCCAATCTGAATGCCTTTTATTTCTTTTTCTTGCTTTATTACTCTTGCTTGAACCTACAGTATAATGTTAAGGAGAAGAGGTGAAAGCAGACATTCTTTTCTTGTTCCTGATCTTGGGAAAGTGTTCACACTTTCACCATGAAGTACGATGTTAGCTGTGGGGTTTTGTGGCTGTCCTTTCTCATATTGAGGAAGTTCCCTTCTGTTCCTTGTTTGCTGAGAGTTTTTAATCAGGAATGGATATTAGGTTTTGTCAAATGCATTTTCTGTATCAATTAATATAATGTGATTTTTCTTTTTTAGCCTATAATATGGTGGACTATATCAATTAATTTTTAAATGTTTAATTAACTTTGCATTCCCAGGTTAAACTCTACTTGCTTATTAGGTGTAATCTTTTTTATATATTGTTGGATTTTCTTGGATTTTTATTTATTAGAATTTTACTTAGAAGTGTTTATCTGTATTTATGACAGATATGGTCTAAGATTTTCTTGTAATGGCTTGTCAGGTTTTGGTATCAGTAATGCTGGCTTCATAGAATGAATTGTGAATTATTCTCTCTCCATTTTCTGGGAGAATTTATTTCTTGCTTAAACATTTGTTAACAGTTTTAGCCACTTTGACTTACAGTTTTTTTTGTGGGAAGATTTTAACTATAAATTTAATGTCTTTAGTAACTATCAGATTATTTAGGCTTCATTTTTCTTCTCAAGTAAACTTTGGTTGTTTATGTCTTCCCAGGAATTTACCACTTTAATCCAAGTTGTAAAATTATTGTCAAAAAGTCATTAATCATACTCCCTTATTGTTCCTTTAACATCTGTACAATTTGTATGGACATCACCTTTCCCAGTTTTGCAATTATAGTGTATCTTCTCTCTTTTTTAATCCCCCTGATCACTGTGGCTAGAGGTTTATCCATATTATTGACCTTCTGAAGGAATCAGCTTTTGGTTTCATTATTTTGTTTCCTATTTCATTTATTTTCCCTCTTGTATTTATTCTGCTTACTTTGTGTTTAATTCCCTCTTTCTCTAATTTCTTTTGGTGGGAGTGGTAGTCTTTTATTGGAGACTTTTGTTCTAGCCTAGGCATGTAGTTTTTCCTCCAAGTGCTGCTTTAGTGGCATCTCATCAATTATGACTTTGTGTTTTCATTTTCACTCAGCTCAAAGTGCTTCTGGATTATTCTTTTTTATTCCTTCTTTGACTTTTGGTTTCTTTAAAAGTGTTGTTTAATTTCCATGTTTGTGAATTTAATAAATTTTCTTGTTATTGATTTCTAATTTCATATCATTTGTGTTCAGAAAATATATTTTTATGACTTATAAAGATTTCTTTTATGGCCCACAGTATGGTCTTTTAAAATATTCTACACATATTTAAAAATAATATGTTCTACTGTTACTGATTAGCGTGTTCTATAAATGTCAGTTAGGTTGTTTGTTGATAGTGTTGTTCAAATCTTCTGTTTTCTTACTCATTTTCTACTTCTGTCAGTTATTGCAGAGACATTTTGAAATCTCTGACTATAATTGGGGATGGATCTGTTCCTTAGTGCATTGCTATCAGTTTTGTTTCATCTATTTGGAAGCTCTGTTATTAAGTACATAAATGTTTAGGATTATTATGTTCCCTCTGATGAATTAATGTCATTATTAATATGAAAGGACTTACTTATTCCTGTCATAGTCATTACTCTAAAGTCCACTTTGTGTGATATTACTATAGATATTATAGCTTTCTCTTGATTAGTATAACATGATATACCTATTTGCATCCTTTTGATTTCAAACTATTAGTGTCTTTATCTTTAAAGTGGGTTTCTTTTAAGCCACATATAGTTGAGACCTTGCTTTTGTCTGCAATCTGTCAATGTCTGCCTTTTAATTAGGTGTTTGGACCATTTACACATTATAAAATTATTCATATAATTAGATTTAAACCCACCATTTTTGTATTTGGGTTTTTTGTCCTGTTCTTTGTTCTTTTTTTCCTCTTTTTTTGTCCATGTTTGGCTTAATTGAGTACTTTTAAAGATTTCATTATATCTCCTATGTTTGCATAGTAGCTATAAAGCCTTTCCATTAATTTATTGGTTGTCTTACATCTTTTAACTCATCACAGTCTACTTCCCAAGTGATTTTATACTGTTTCATGTATAGGATAAGAACTGTGCAATTGTATACCTCCATTTGACCCCTCCCAGTTATTATGCTGTTGTCATCCATTTTATTTTCATGTTATGAAGCCTACAACACATTGTTTTTGTTTACACTGTTGTTTATCTTTTAAGGATGGGTTACTAATAATGCCTTAGCATTCCACAAAAGCACCTCTTCATCCACTCCCTGCCAACCTGTCTGACCTCATGACCCTTTATCCTCATTGCACCCTTTGATGCAGCCATATTAACCTCTAACAACTTGATACTCTCTTTCCTTCCTCTCTTCCTTCTCTTTCTTCCCCTACCTTCTTTCCTGCTGAAGTTGATGCTTTTCTTAGCTTTGTTACTTTGTGTCCATATCATTATTGTAGCATTTATTAGGCTATAGTATTACAGTGATTTTCTGTGTATCTCACAGATCTCAGTCTGCTTGTGGGCAGTAACTATGTCCAATTATACCCAGAATCCTAGAAATCAAAGACATTCAGTACATAATGAATGATAGAAAAGTTTAATGAAAGTGTTTTGAGAATTTGACTGGGTGGTAATTTTAGTACCTTTAATTGACCCACTCATTCATAGCTATGTATGTTCCTATCATTTCAATGGAATGATGTTTTGGGAAAGAGATGAAGAGCTGGGATCTTTATGATAAATGTGAGCTTCTTAACACTCATAGGAATTAAGTGTGTTATACACTTGATTTATAACAAAAAGAAAGTTAAAATTGCTAAGGAAGCTGATAAGGAATTTGAAACAAGTCTTTTTTTCCCCAGTGCTGCAGATCACCAAGGTCTTGTGCATGCTAGGAAAGTTCTCTACCACTGAGCTATACACCCAACTTCAATAATGTAGCTTTAGTTTTTGTTATGTGTAAAGCAGTTTCCCTTGGAGGTATTTAGGGGCTAGTTCTTAGCTTTCATTAGTTTTAAGTAAAAGTTACTTTATGAAATAATTGTCTAGTGTCTTCAGAGCTTAATTAATGCTTTGAATATGATCAATTTATCACTCAGGTAACTACTGGAAAAAATGACAAAATGTAACTTATTATGAGGCCTTTAATATAAAACCTCATTAAGTAGCAAATCAGTTTTGTTTGAATAATTGAACTTTATTAGTAGAATCTCCATTTATTTAAAGCAATAATTGATTATAAATCTATAAAGTTAAATTCCTAGAGAACTGGAATCACACACACATATATTTGGAAACTCATGCTAATAAGGGTTATTGAAGCACTAGTCTATGGCAGTAGTTGCTACTTTGGATTTTTTCTTTCAGTGAAAGATGTCATGTATATCTGCCCGTTTATGGGAGCAGTGAGTGGAACTCTGACAGTGACGGACTTTAAGATGTACTTCAAAAATGTAGAGAGGGTGAGTTTTTAAAAGTGTGCTATTAAAAAAGTGAAACTTCTGAACAGTAAAAGAAGAAAAGTAAACAGTCCCCTGAAATCCCATCACCAGAGGTAACCAGAGGGTGAGTTTTAAAACAGATCTTGTATCTTGACCAACAGGCACTTAAAGTACCATGCCTACTTGGAGGGGATATTTCATTGTATTTTCAACGTATACCTCATAAGGTATGCTATAGATCAGACTTCAGTTTCTTAGCTGGGGAAAAGAGGAAATGCAAAGTAAACAAACATGTTTTATAATCCTGCAAAGACTTCAAACTTGAAAACTCTCTTGATTAACTTTGATAGGTATTAATCTTAATTTTTAAACCTAGGACCCACATTTCATCCTTGATGTTCCCCTTGGAGTGATCAGCAGAGTTGAGAAGATTGGTGCGCAGAGCCATGGAGACAATTCTTGTGGTATAGAGATCGTGTGCAAGGTAGACTACATATGCAAATTAAAACTAAAAGGAGGCAGTCAGCTCAGAACTTATTCTGACTCATCCTTCATGGTCCTTGGATAGTAAGAGTAATTTGTACTGATAGTAACTCAAATGTTTTCAGGGCAGTGGCCTCATCAAATCTCGTATCAGTGAGTTCAATTTTTTGTATAACCCATCAAAGTAGTCCATTTTTGGAGTCACAGTATTTCTAATTAACATGACCTAACATAACTAAAATGCTGGCATTATATTATGTTTTACATCTCAGAGAAATCTTGTGGAAAGCAGAGATCAATACTTTTTTCCCCCAGTTTGTTGTTTTAAGACTACCCTTTAGGTCAGGTGCAGTGGTTCACAGCTGTAATCCTAGGTACTTTGGAGGCAGAGATCAGGAAGATTATGGTTTGAAGCCAGCCTGGACAAAAAGTTAATAAGATCCCATTTCAATAAGCTGGGCATAGAAATGTATGCCTGTGATCCTAGCTACATGAGAGACCCTAGGTAGGAGAATAGGAGAATCATAGTCTGAGGCTGGCCCTGGGCAAAAAAAAAAAAAAAAAAGTGAGACCTTACCTGAAAAATTACTAAAGGAAAAAAAGGGGTTGGAGGTGAGGTTCAAGTGGTAGAGTCCCTGCTTTGCAAATGTGAGGCCCTGAGTTCACCTTGAGCTGTTTATTTTTGTCCTTCCTCCAAGGAGTTAAGAAATATGTATGATAACTTTAATAATCAATAGTCACTTAAGAAATACTCTTAATGGATATGTTTTATTCCCTGTGACTTTACCTTATGTAATACAGTTTAGAATAACCTTCTTCAAGTACTAGGAAAGAGATCCTGCCTGCAGAATCAAGGCCCCTTCCAAATTTGGGGTTTGGATTCCTGCCCTTCTGTTTGCTTTGATCAAACCTCTGAGGGCAGTTCCCCCTGGTTGGCTCTAGGCTGCAGTTGAATCCATTTCTTTCAGACAGACCTTTACTCTAACAGGTCATGAATCTCCTGGCTTACTAGACTCACTTTAGATACTACATGGCAGTTGTCCCCTTTGGTACTTTGCAGTTGTCCTTCCCTGGCAGGATTGCACATGCAGAATAATGACAAGTAGCTACAGAACTTAAAGTAGAGGGCTTACTTGGTCAGTTCCCCTACTCATAGCTCTTTGAGTGTGTGTGTTGCGGGGGGCGGTTGCAGGAGATGGAACCCAGAGACTCACACGTGCTAGACAAGTGCTGTACCGCTGACTGAGGTACACCCTCAATCCCTTAAACTCTCAAGTACCTTCCCATTCTCAGGCTACAGGAAGCATTTCTTGTCAAGCACCCAGGTGTTTGAGCCTGATTCACTTTCCTCTGCAGCTTTGTCTTGGCCTGCCCCCCTCTCACTTTTGCCTCCCAGTCCCGTTGGCTTTTCTTTGGCTGCTCATACTTGCCTTGTGCATATTTCCTAATTCCTAATGCACATACCAAGATTGTGTGTGTGTGTGTGTGTGTGTGTGTGTGCGTGCATGCATGTTGTTGGGGATGGAACCCAGGACTTCACACATGCTAAGCACGTGCTCTACCACTGAGTTACATACACCCCCAGTGCCCCACAGCAGGATCTTTGTACATGCTCTTCCATGGTTTGGAATTCTTTTCTCTCAGAGCAGTCCTAAACAGCAAGTCAGCTCAGTTGGATACCAAGGAGTGTGCGTCACCACTGTAGCTTGGAGGGGGGGGCATGACAGAATGTTATGCTGCTCTTGCAGGTGTCTTATGGCTGTTTTAATGACTGGGGTGGGCATTTTCTAACATCTGATTTAAATGTTTTCTAGCCTAAAATTACGAAGGCCAGACTCCCAGCCCTCTCAGCTCATGCCTAAGAGACTTGCAAGATGTGGTATTTGTTTATTTAACGGGTGATACACAATTCAAAATTACAAAAGGTGTTAACAAGTGAGTCTCCCCACCCCCCCAAACCCAGCCACCCTTTTCCACTTCCTGCAGGCACCTACAGTTTCCAATTCTTAATGTACCCTTTCACAGATACCCTGTGCACAGAAGCATGCATGTCTACTCTTTGATAATTTAAATGGCAGTGGCAGTGTTGTACATACACTGTTCTGCTCCATTATTTTTCCCCTTGACAATATGCATTGAAACGTCTTTGTATCAGTACATACAAGGCTGCATCTTATTACTTTTTTTTTTTTAGCAGTACTGTGGATCGAACACAGGGCCTGGTGAATGCTGGGCAAGCACTCTACCAAACTGCTTCTTGCCAACTCTGCTTCCTGTTTTTAACAACTCTTTAGTATTCCATTAGTAGTACTGTAGTTTATTTAACTGTGGCTCCTGTTGATGGACGTTTGGATTATTGCCATTATTTTGCTGTTATAAATGATACCATAATAACTTCACTTCCCAAATTGTTGCTTGAATTTGTTTGAGGTTGGTCATGTTTGTTTTTAGATTTCATGTAATGTTAAAGATGAATGAGATTTTTGTGTTTAACTGACAGGGATATAAATTTTAAAAGATTGGGAAGCAATGCTTAAAACATTATCATGGGAGAAAATGATACCATTTTAGAGCAGGCTTTGGTGGGATTGTTCCTGCTGATTTGTGCTTGAATCTTTGGTCATCATCTTGCTTTGGGGGGCATTTTAAGAAACTGTGATATTATAAAACAGCATTATTCTGCTGAGAGGATGTTACTGAGGGCTATGGTCTCTATGTGATACACAGCCCTTTCTTTGAGTGTTCAGGCAGAAGCATCTGCTGCATTTCTCTTTTATGGATGGAGTGAATGCTATAGTTGCTTTTTTAGAAGCTTAAAGTACACAAAAAATTCCATGGCACACTTTTAGCAAGTAGGTGCACAGGACTTAATGACACAGCTTTTGTATAGAAACATTACTCTTTACATTTTATTCTGATTTCTCCCCTGCACATGTCCCCTTTATTCCAGTTGCCTTACTTATTTTTTAATCTCATTGGAGGTACTTTTGTTAAATTGCTTTCCAATAGAATGACAGAGTATAAAATGAGACATGAATTAAAATACATAGTTAAGGGAATGGTATCTGTCTGGCTCATAGGTGCTCAATACATATTGATTAGCTGAGTTTTACTAATTGTTTACTAGGATATGAGGAATTTGCGGCTTGCATATAAACAGGAAGAGCAGCGTAAACTTGGGATATTTGAAAACCTCAACAAGCATGCATTTCCTCTTTCTAATGGACAGGTAAGTACACCAAAGTAAACCTTTTCTGCATGAATTTATTGGGGTCCAAGTAATTTCGTGTGTAATTACTCCTTTCTCTAGAGATTTCCTTTATCTTTTTTCTATGTTGGTAACTAATATTAAAATATTTGAATTTTGCAGTTCTGTGTAGTGATTAAGAGAAGCTGCTAATTTGTAATTTAAAATTTGCAAATTAAAATAGAAACCTCAATGCATTCAGCTCATATCAGAATGAAAAGAGCTTTAATATTTGTTATATGACAATAAGCACTGACATGTGTTTTGTGGGTTTTTTTTTATCCAGGCACTATTTGCATTCAACTATAAAGAAAAGTTTCCAATTAATGGCTGGAAAGTTTATGACCCAGTATCTGAATATAAGAGACAGGTAGAGTATGTTGCTTATCAAACCAAAAAGAGTAGCTTAACCATTTTTTTTATCTTCCAAAAGTTTAGAAGTATAGTGGAGGAGAAGAAACTTTGTCCATAGGCATAGCTTTTCTAACTTGTAGTTTCTCCATTTCCTATGCCAAACCTTTGACTTTGTCACTGGTTGTTCATCTTTTGGAGGGCAAGTAGGCTTAAGGACAGGGCTTTAACAACCAAATCTTCCAGGTGGTTTTTATCAGATGACCTGATAAAGAGTTGATGAGCGAGGATCCAAACCACTGATGTCGCTTTGATAAGAAGCATTGTTACTTAAGTAACAATGAACAAATTATCAACTTTTGTGGAAAATAAGAAATAGATGTGATTCATACTTTGTACTTTTGCAAAGGAGAAATTCATGTTTTCCCCTTCTTCCTTCTTTTCTAACATCCTACAGGGCTTGCCAAATGAGAGTTGGAAAATATCCAAAATAAACAGTAATTATGAGTTCTGCGATACCTACCCCGCTGTCATTGTTGTGCCAACTAGTGTAAAAGATGATGACCTTTCAAAAGTAGCAGCCTTTCGAGCAAAAGGCAGAGTCCCTGTAAGTAATAAACATTGTCATTTAGGTAGAAATATATACTATATTAGATTTAATAGGGAAAGATGCAAGACAGAAAACAAACTAGCAAACAAAATGAAAAGTAGAAAAATAATCTTATAAACCCGAACATTCCTTTGATTCTTAAGGAATACCTAATTATATAAACATCCTTTTTGCTATGTTTCCCCCTTGTATAATTTCCTCCTTCTAAGTGCAAGGGTCAATTAAGTTATGCTTTCAAAATGTAGTCAAGAATAACAAAGGAGTAGCAAGAAAGAGCATGCTGTTGCATTAGCAATTCATATCACTAGTTTGATCACCATAGAGAAAATACATTCTTCATGCTGAATGGAGTGCTATAGCTACATGGGAGGGACATTATTACAGAAACAGTTGTGGCCAGCAGGAAGTGATGGTTTTGCCCAGAGTTTGCATTTGTTATGATCCTAAGGCACTTGGCCACTGGAAGAAAATGGGAGGTTTGGTGGCAGGGTTTTAGATTTTATAAGACACTGAATAGTCACTCTGCCCTCATCCTGCCGCTTACGTTATTGTGGAGATACTAAGACAATTTTAAGTTAGGAGACAAGATAAAACTAGTCAGTCATGTAGGAATGGGGCTAGATTTTAGTAATAGTTGGACTTAGGTTTTGTTTTGCCTAGAATCATAGAATTTTAGAGGTAAAAAGAGTTTAGAGCTTGTCTAGTCAGATTTGTTTCAGCCTGACCCTAGTATTGAGTCATTTGGCCACTGTAGTGCTATGATTGGCTTGCCAACTCTTAGCTTTGAGGAAAATCTTCAGGAGAGACTGTGCTTTTCCTACCAAGTAATTAGAGCATGGAATGTTTTTGAAATAATATTTGATAACAAATAGTTAATATTTGTTGCTCAAAAACACTAGGTATTATCATGGATTCATCCGGAAAGTCAGGCAACAATTACCCGTTGTAGCCAGCCACTGGTGGGTCCCAATGACAAACGCTGCAAAGAGGATGAAAAATACCTGCAAACAATAATGGATGCTAATGCACAGTCACATAAACTTATCATCTTTGATGCCCGACAAAACAGTGTTGCTGATACTAACAAGGTACATTCTTGATACAGAGGCATTGACTATTACATACTTTCTATAAATTGTGTTGCATTTGAAGCAGCCCATTGAATTCCTCACCACCTGAAGTTTGAGTTTTTGGGGTGGTCTATGGCTGTCCCCTCCCCACAGATACTCTGTGGCTGTGTTTGGCATCTCATGGGGGTTGTGATCTTGTGTCTTTCTTTGCTTCTCCACAATTCTCTCTGATGAATCAATTAAGCAGAGATACAGAATTATCTAAATCATTAAGTATCTTAATGAAATGATTGCGAAGCCCTTGAAATCACTCTAATTTAAGAAATATAGTGATTAATTGACTAATTCATATATGGCATGAAGCTCTTAGAGTGGATTCAACCATACGAAACTGTGCAAATATAGAAAGTTTACATAAATCACATTAAGCAGTGATAGTGTATATCAGGTGACAATATAACATGATACAAATACCTCTGCTGATGGCTTCCATTTGATCCCCACTAGCTGAAGGTGGTTGAGGGTTTTGTATCTAGTGAAAGATTTCAGGTCAAGTCTCCCATATCTGCTACCCAAATAAGACAGGGTTCTGATTTGAATCATTTCTGTTTTCCATGGATGTTTCCTATAGTTTGTTCCTGCAGGCAGGCATTTGGCAGAGGACTTTGTCCTCTCCTCAAGTAATTTCAGGTACTAGAAAGGTGACAACAGCCCTTATCATCTCATGCCTACTTATAAAATGACAGTTGGGTAGCACACATCTAATAAGCCCCTACTAGGGGCAAGATGCCTTGAAATAGAGTGAAACAGGCAGACAAGATGAGGTGCAATAAGAAGGTGTAAGCTCAGTGTGTTGGGAGGGCTGAAGAGGAAATGTCTAGCTCTGCTGTAGGCTTACCTAGGACTTCACAGAGGAGATGGCACTTGATCTTTGTATGGTCAGCAGACAGAGAGTTGGGCAGGACATTCCAGACAGCATGAGCACCTATCCAAGAGTGTGATGGGGCATGTCATTCACAAAAATGACAAGAAGGAGGATGTCTAGAGGTAGTGTCTCACCTCAGCAATGCTTTTGAGTCAAATTTTGTTTCTGTTGTCAGCTTGTTCATTTTCTTCTCAGTGATTTTGCCATCATTGACCACTGTCTCCAGAGAGCCAACCTCCTATCTTCCCCTCTCACTCTTTGTAGAAGTCATTACTTTCTATTTTGAAGATCAAAGAAACCATTAGGCACATAAATAGCCATCTTCCCTCATACTTGATTACCTACCATGTGCCAGGCACTGGGGATAAATATGGCCAACTGTCGGGATTAGTCGAAGAGACACATATCAAACAGGTAACTGTACAAACTGCCACATTTGGTTATCCACTGTAGCATTAAGGAGGTGGTATAGAAGGAACCTGGTTATTTTCTGTGGGACCCTGGGCAGTTACTTCATCTCCCAGGACGTCAGTAAACCCAAGCCAATCTAAGAGACAGTGTTGCAGAGTGGTCAGACCCCAGGGCTTTGGGCTCAGTCACATCTGGGTTTTCCTCCAGATTCTGCCACTTGGTGCTCTGTAGAACTTTGGGCAAGTTACTTAACCTTTCTCTAAGCCTCTGGTTTCCCTTTTGCAAAATGGGAAATAATACCAGTGTCTCATGTTGAGGGTTATGTGAGAATAGAGCATTTAAATGACTCTGCATGATGGCAGGCACATCCTTAGTCTTCAGTACATAATAAGCTCACCCCCTGTGGTCAAGGAGGCTGCCCAGGTATCTCACTAGTAGATGAGCTGTGGTGTCGCTTACTGAGATGGGGAAGGCTGGGAGAAGAATAAGGCAGGGAGGAAGATGGGGAAGGTATTGGTTTCCAGATGTTGCTGAATAAGCCACCACAATCTTGGTGGCTTACAACAGCAGGAGGGTACTATCTCACAATTCTGGAGGCCACAAATCCAAACTCTGGCAGGGCTATACTTCCTGTATGGGTTCTAGGAGAAAATCTGTTTCTTGCCTGTTCCAGTTTCTCATGTACACCCCAGCATTCCTGGGCTTGTAGCCACGTCGTTCCAATCTCTGCCTCCATGTTCATGTAACCTCCTCCCCCTCTCCTCCTCTGTGTTTCTGTATCTCTTCCATGGATGCTTGTAATGGCATTTTGGCCTACTTGAGATAATCCAGGATTATCCATTCAGTTTATGATCCTTAATACATCTGCAAAGAACTGTTTCTTCATTCATAGTTGCCAGGGATTTAATGTGGATGTCTTTGGAGGGGTACTTTTCAGCTTAGGGAGGCATCATTCATCGGTAAGTCCTCCTTAGTCCCCATGTCTGGCACATCATTTGCTGTGTCAGTTTTTCTCCATCTCTGAATCCTCCCTGTCACCATGGTAGTACTATCCCAAGGAATTATAAAATGTGAGAAAAGCTGTATTTGTGAAAACAGTCTTCTAAATATCTAGTAGTGCAAAGTCAGTTCATTGAAGAAAGACACCAAATTACATGTCTTGACTGATTTTAACTATAGCAGTGCAAATATCTAGAACATACATAAGGCCACTTATTTATGCAAGTGCCTATCAGTTCTACATATATAATTAGGGCATGTGCACATAGAGAGTTTGAGCTCTTCCTTTCTGATCAAAGTGCCTTTCACAGCTTCTTACCTGATTCCCTATCAAGAACCTTTAGCACAATGTTGAATCATAGGAATAAAAAAAGACATCTTTGGTTCCTAATCTTAGGGGAAAAGCTTTCAGGTTTTCACCATTGGGTTTGATAATTGTCACCCCAAAATTTGTGTCTACCTATAACCTCAGAAAATGACCTTTTTGAAAATAGTGTCTCTGTACATGTATTTAGTTAAGATGAGGTCATGTTAGAGTAGAGTAGGCCTTAAATCTCAAACCTAACCAATATACAATGTAAGTATATTCAGAAATATCAATAATAGGAATCTCTCTGTATAGCTATCCTTAACTCAGCTAGCAAAAATGCTTTGTCTTCCTTATTATGCTTATGTCTTTTCTTCAACAAAATCAGTGATAAGGGCAGAACAGGCCCTGCCTGGAACTGAGGGGAGAAGGGGGGATAGGTGGGGAAGGGGGGCAGGGGGGAGAAATGACCCAAACAATGTATGCACATGTGAATAAATGAACAACAAAAGAAGTATCACAATGAATCCCCACTGTACAACTAATGTATGCTCATAAAAATGCTTTAAAAAAATTCAGTGACTGGTATCCTTCCAAGAAGACCATCTAGAGATGCAGCCACACAAAGAGGAAAGATGGCTACATGGCAAGAGAAGCAGAGAGGTAGAGGCCAAGGATTGCCAGCAACCATCAGAAGCTAGGAAAGAGGTCTGCCTGGAACAGATTCTCCCCTAGCACCTCCAGAAGGAGCCAACCCTGCCAACATCTTGATCTTGGACTTCCAGGCTTCAGAACTGGGAGAGAATTAATTTGTGTTTTTTTTAAGTCCCCTAGTTTGTGATACTTTGTTACAGTACCTCTGGGAAACTAATGTAACCCCTTTTATATTCTTAGGATAAATCGCACTTTGGTCATGGTGTG
Source organism: Castor canadensis (assembly GCF_047511655.1). Lineage (NCBI taxonomy): Eukaryota > Metazoa > Chordata > Mammalia > Rodentia > Castoridae > Castor > Castor canadensis. Next base: position 4,550,442 of record NC_133405.1, on the reverse strand, counting down.
TAATTTCCTTAACATGCTGCTGAATTTTGTTTGCTAGTATTTTGTTGAGAATGATATTCATAACATATATTGGTCTGTAGTTTTGTTGTGCTGTCTTTGTCTGGTTTTGTTATCAGGGCACTACTGGCCTCATGAATTAGGGAGCATTCCTTCTGCTTCTATTTTTTAGAAGACCCTTCATCTCTTGTCTAAACTACCACAATTGTAGTAGTTTAATTGGACTTGTAATTGGACTTCTGTTTCAACTCTGCAATATACTCTCCACATTATAACCAGAGTGATCTTCCTTTTAAAAATTATTATTATTATTGTTATTTTGGCAATTCTGGGGTTTTAGCTCTGGGCCTCACACTTGCTAGGCAGGCACTCAACCACTTGAGCCATGCCCCCAACCCTATTTTTATTAATTTTAATTGACAAAGTTGTATAATTTATGGTGTACAACATGATATTTTGAAATATGTATACCTTATAGAATGGTTAAATCAAGCTAGAGAACCTATGCATGACCTCACATACTTTTTCCTTTTTTGGCAGTACTGAGGTTGAACTCAGCTTCGCAGTTGCACACCCTCAGCCCCTTTTACTCTGGTTATTGTGGAGATAGGCTCTTGCTTTTTGCCCAGGTTGGCCTGGACCATGATCCTCCTATTTTAAGCTTCCCACCCTTGCCGGAATGACAGGCACATGCCATGAGCCCAGCTTTATTTCTGTGAGATGGATTGTCAAAAACATTTGCGCAGGCTGGCCTGGAACTGTGATCCTCCTGATTTCAGCCTCACAAGTAGCTAGGATTACAGGTATGAGCCACCAGTGCTTGGCTCACATGCTTATTTTTTGAAGTGAAAAATCTGTTCTCTTAGCAATTTTCAGGTATATACTACATCATTATTGTCACCATGTTGCAGAGTGATCTATGTACAGAGCTCTGTGCACATCCCTCAGAGCCTTGAGGCAGTAACTTCCAGATTGCTGACCAGGACCTCTAAAGCCCTCCACCCTTGAGTCCTTTCCTTTCTGTCTCACCACATCTTCCAGGTCCATGTGCTAGCTGTGTGAAACTCCTTTGAGTTCCATAAACACATCCCAGGGTCATCTCAGAACCTTTGCCTATGCTCATATAACCTCTGCTCACCTAAGAATCCCCTGTCCTTCAGTTGACACCTTAAATGTCACTTCTTCAGAGAGGTCCTTCCAGATGAGCAGATCTCTCCTTGTTCTGTGGTACTCTGCACGTCCTTTTCTGTGAACCTCGGCATACTTCTGATTCCTTGTTTAGTGGCTGTCTAGCTATTTGGTCCTCAGGTTCTTGACAGTAGGGACCATGAGGATCTTGTGTATATGTACATTCCCAGAACTGGACCAGGTACATGAATGGCTGTCTCAAGGCTGTGAGATGAAGTGCTGGTTGGCAGTCAGGATTTTCTTTGCATGGACCATCACTAGCTAGAGGACCTAATGGCAAGTGGCATTGCATGTTACATTAAAATTTTCTGACTCCATTATGGAGGCATAGTGACAACATGAAAGATGTTTAAGTCGGAGTTGTTTTTCAGAACCTGTAATATGGATGGCAAGATTTAGCTGTAACCTGTTACATTTGAGAATCCTGGGTGGGAAAGACAAGGCTCTGGAGCTCAGAAAAAGGTCAGGGTTGTGGTTGAGATTGGTGCCCAGCAGGTGGTTTTGGGTGGTGATTGTAGCCTTGAGGAGCAGAAGCCAAGCACAGAAATGTCCTCTCTGAGACCTAAAGAAGGATTCAGTATCCCAAGTGGTGGGAGCAAGGAATGGGGGCAAGGAGGCTAGAAGCCAGGGGGTGGGGGTAGGATGTGCAGGCCTTGTAGTCTGGCAGACGATTCTGCTGCTGTGCATCTTCACGGTTCTCTCTGAGGCTGCTGTTTTGTCATGTGGGAAGCCATCCCTGCTGCAGACTATAGACAAGTTTGTTGCAATGGCCTGGCAGGTCTTCAGCCATTGAACAGCTGCTCTGAAATCAGGGGATCCTGAGTCCATCCAGATGGCTGCTTCCCAAGGGATATGCAGATTTCTGTTTCCCACAGGGTTGATAATGTCCCGTTGCCACTATAAGCTTCTTATAGACTTGGGCATATGTGGGTAACAGTGTCTCAAGTTCACTTGCTCCTCTTGAGAACCCTGTTTTGTTAAACCCTGTGGAGAGAAGTCTGACCAGCAAGTTCTTTGTTTTCCACAACCCTCTGAACCTCACCCCTCTGCTCCTGCCAGGATATAGATGGGGTTCCTTTCTCACTCCCTTCTCCTTCTTTCTGTCTTGAGATCTCCAGGTGCTTGTTCCCTGCATCGTGGCACAGAGCATGCAGTGCCCTTTTAACTCCATAACCTTATACTTTTAGCCCTCATGGGAATTGAACTCAGGGCCTCACAGTTGCTAGGCCAACTCTGCCACTTGAGCTACACCCTTAGTCCTTTTTGATTTTAGTTTGTTTTACAGATAGGGTCTCCTGCTTTTTTCCAGGCCAGCCTCAGACTGTGATCTTCCTCTTGCCATTTTCTGAGTAGCTGGGACTACAGGCGTGTAACATCATGGTAGGATTGTTTTTTAAATAGAGTCTTGCTAACTTTTGCTTGTGCTGGCCTTGAACCTTGATCCTCCTATCTCCAACACCCAAGCAGTTGAGATTATAGGCATATGCTACCTCAATCAGCTCATAACCTCATTTTTAATAGCATTCGTCTGGTTTGTATTTTTTATAATTTGTTTATAGACAAGAAATTATCCTTAATATATTCTCCTGGTTCATGTTTTCTTTATGCAGACGGGCTTAATAACCATGAGACTCACTCACTACCTCATGGAACTTCTTGCCCCTGGCCACTGACTACCCAAGGCTGATTCCTCTGCTTTGGCACAAAGTAGATGTCTAATGAACTCATTCCTGCCTGGCTCACTTCAGTTTTCCTGTCTGCCTTTCTCATGACCATACCCTGGGCTGCTGAATGTTTTAGAACAGAAGGCCCACAGCATGTAGACTGGAGTCATTCCAGATTTATGTGCTCTAGCCTCAGCTGGGCCCTCAATGCTGCTGGGGAGTCCTCTTAAGTTTCCCCAACTAGCTTCCCCATTCTCCACAAGGGCCATTTTGACCCCTTTCTGGTTTTTTAAGTATATGGTCCTCCAGCCCTCCATTTGCAACAGCTGGCTTTGCTTCCTCACACAGAACAAACTTTCAGACGAGAAACTTCCTCCCCATCATGTCTCCTGTTGCAGTGGAAGAGTTGGCCTTCTCCCTAGGCCCTGTGTTCTCTCCCTAGCCTCTCCTACCTGCTGAAAGGACCTTACTCATTAAGTCATATTCTCATTCTTTGTTCTTCTCTCTGTCCCTTTTCTTTAGATTCCTCAAATTTCTTCAGGCTTCTGTCCTATGCTACTCTCCTCATATTATACACTGTGGGGAGCACCATGAAGCATGCCTTTGTCTGCCTTTATCATCCATCCAAGTGCCAGTGACTTCCATATTAATATTTTTCCCACGGTCTTGAGATTTCATATTTATTCCGCTGTCTCTAGACATCTCCAGTTGAATATTCTTACAGCCTCATTTGATGCTGACTACACTAAAAGCCAAACTCTCTTCCCCCATAGAATCTGCTCCTTCTTCAGTAATGTGTATTTCAATAAATGATGCCATCATCTCTTGGGTTGCCCAGCTTAGAATCATGGGTGTAACCTGTCTTTGCCACTTCCACTTCTCCAGTCAGCCACTGTGTCCGGTCTTTTAAATATCTCAAATTTGGTGTCTCTCTGACTTACTTCTTTCAGCCAGATGATTGCCCATTTCTGTGCTGGTTAACTTCCTCCAGTCTTTTCTTCCTCTACTGGCTGGCTGTCTTCACTCCTGACATCTGGCCCAGGCATGCTCTCTGGCCTCATCATTCTTTGTTTTCCCCACTGCCCTAGCATTTTCTGTGCTGAATTTATCTCCCACTCAGAAGCCATGTATTCACCTATATATATGGCCCTTTTGCCTTGGGTATTCTTGTTCTTTCTTCCCTGATTCTCCTTTCTTCCCTTCTTGATGTGCAGGGCTGACCACTGCACCTGGTGCCTCCTGTGCTGTCCTATAGCATAGGACCTACAGCCCTGTGCTGTCCTCGACCATGTTCTCCTTTGCCCACTCTCCTAGACTTGCAGGGCCTGGAGGACCAGAGTCTCCACTTTTGTTCATTGTTGCTGCCCCAGGACTTAGTTCAGGGCTGGCCATTCACATTCACTTGGTAAATGGTTAGAGACTAAATTAATACTGTGTTCTTTGGATCACAGGTGTTTACTTTTTTTTTTGAGATAAAATTCAGATAACATAAAACTCACCATTTAACCATTCCATAGTTTACAATTTAGTGACTTCCAGTTCAAAGTGTTGTGCAATTACTACTACTGTCTTATCCCAGTACATTCTCATCACCCTAAATGGAAACCCTGTACTCATTAACAGTCACTCCCCATTCTGTTCCTCCAGCCTCCAGCACCCACTAGTATACCTTTGTCCTTATGGATTTCCCTGTTTTGGACACTTGATATAAATGGAATCATGCAATATGTGGTATTTTGTGTTTGGCTTCTTTCACCTGTTTTTAGAATTTCTCCATACTGTAGCATCAGTATTTCATTCCTTTTATAGCTGAATAATATTCCATTGTATGGATAGACCACGTTTTGTTCATCCATCTATCTCTTGATGGATATTTGGATTGTTTCTCCCTTTTGGCTAGGGTGACTAGTGCTGCTGTAAACATTTGTGTACAAGTTTTTGTTTGAATCCCTGTTCTGAATTCTTTGGGATATATACTCAGGATAAAATGACTAGATCATATGGTAATTCTATGTTTAACTTCTTGAGGACCCATTAGACTGTTTGCCACAGCAGCTGTACCACTTTACATTTCCACCAGCAATGTGTTAGAGCTCCAGTTCCTCTATATCCTCACCATAGATATGTTTTGAATGTTGACCTCTGTAAAATGTAAGCTAACTACAGACCACATTTTATTATGAACTCACCAAAGGGATATCAAACCATATTCCCTTTTTTGATACATTTGGATTTTATTTTACTTAAATTGCTTAGACAAATTTCATGGTTTGAGAACTATACAGAAACATTGTGGCAGAACAACTTTTTCTATTCAGATAGATGGCACTAACAGAAGGAACTTTTTAAAACCTCATTCTCCTTGAGTAAGAATCAGTTGTTATACATTTGGTTTAGAAACCATAATAGGTGAAGGAAGATGATTAAGGCTTGAATTATGTCCCCATAAAAAAGATGTGTTGAAGTCCTAACTCCTAGTAGCTTTCAATGTGACCTTGTTTTGAAGTAGGGTCCTTATAAATTGTAACCAAGTCAAGCTGAGGTCATATTGGTTTAGGGTGGGCCCTAATCTGATGTGAGGAAGGTTTTATAAGAAAACAAGCAGAGTTACGGATAAGGGGAGATGGAAGTAGAGATTAAAGTGATGTGTCTATAAACCCAGGAATGCCAGGGGCTCTTGGGAGCTAGGAAAGCCAAGGAGGTATCCTTTCCTAGAAACTTTTGAGGGAGCGTGGCCCTGCTGACACCTTGATTTCAGACTCCTAGCCTTCAGACTATGAGATGACACATTTCTGTTGTTTTAAGATATCCAACTTTTGGTACTTTGTTCTGGTGGCTCTTGGACAATCATAGTAGAATATAGATTTGTTAACAGATGGGTTTGTTATCTCTTAGTGATCTATGTGTGGCAGTACTAGAAGCAATAGAAAAGTTCATTCCAGATGAAGTGATGCATATCTTTTGTTTTTTACAGGCAAAGGGTGGAGGATATGAAAGTGAAAGTGCTTACCCAAATGCAGAACTCGTGTTCTTAGAAATCCACAATATTCATGTGATGAGAGAGTCACTCCGAAAATTAAAAGAGATTGTATACCCTTCCATTGATGAGGCACGGTGGCTATCCAATGTGGATGGAACGCACTGGCTGGAATATATTAGGGTAAAGATTTCCAGTGTTTTATTAGCATTTTCATTAAGACATCTCTTCATCTGTGCTATAAATATCTCTATCTCTGAGTGGTTTTTCAACATTACAAATTAAATGCATGTCTACTGTGTATGTAAGCTTTTATAGTTTGCACAAGCAGCATTTGGACTGTGGTCTTTGTGGAGGGCTTTTGTGACATCATGAAGGAGGGGATAATGCTTGCCTCAGGTCAGGTTTTAAAAAGAACTTTGTGATCCTTTAATAAGGAACCCTGTTTATTGCTTAATTTTTCTTAATCTAAGAATTTTTTGCTTTTTTATATGATGTTAATATTTCCTAGTGATTTTTCAGTTGATTGCATGACACTTTTTTTCAGGGATGGGACCCAGGTTCTCCTGCATGCTGGGCAAGTGCTCTGCCACTGAGCTGCATGTCCAGCTCCTACATGGCATTCTTGAGTGGTTTATTAGCCTGAACTTCCGAAGTCCTTCCCAGAATTATTTTATGCAGCAATTGAAATTCAGTGTAGCCTTGTCTAATGTGCCTTCTGTTCTGAAGATGCTTCTAGCTGGGGCAGTAAGAATTGCTGATAAAATTGAATCTGGGAAAACCTCCGTGGTGGTGCACTGCAGTGATGGTTGGGACCGAACCGCTCAACTCACCTCTCTGGCAATGCTGATGTTGGACAGTTATTACCGGACCATTAAAGGATTTGAAGTTCTCATAGAAAAGGAGTGGATAAGCTTTGGGCATAGGTTTGCACTGGTAAGTTGACACAGTGAGGCTTATGCTTAACTGTTTTTGCTCTGTCATATGCATGTGTACATACATGTTTGTATGTGTTTGCAGGCTTTCCCGTGTGTATATGACCTGAATTGCCATAATAGACTACCATGGATATCAACATTGTATGTTCCTGATAGGACTTTTTAAAAATGTAGTTATGCCTTTTTTAAAAAATGAGGTGAAATTCATGTAACGTAGATTTAACCACTTTAAAGTGCTTAATTCAGTGTTCTATAGTAAATTCACAGTGTTGTGTATCCATTACCTCTGTCTAGTCTCAAAACATATTCCTTACCTCAAATGGAACCCCTGTATACATTAAGCAGTCACTCCCACATTCCTCCTCCCTTAAATCCCTGACAACCACTAATCTGATTTTTGTCTGTATGAATTTGCCTATTCTAGTTACCTAATATAAGTAGAATCATACAATATTTATCCTATGACTGGCATAATGTTTTTGAGGTTGATATATATTATAACACATACCAATTTTTCATTCTTTTTATGACTGAAGAACATTCCTTTGTGTATATGTACTACATTTTGTTTATGCATCATCTGTACATGGACACTTGGACTATTTCAACCTTATCCTAGCATAGGTGTGCAAGTTATCCCCATAACTAAGTACCACAAATTGGCCGGCTTAAACCATGGTAATGTATTCTATAACAGCTATGGAGGCTAGAAGTCCCAAATAAAGCTGCCAGAAGGGTTGGTTTCTCCTGAAACCTTACTCCTTGCCACATGTCTGTGGTGTCTCTTGAAGACACCAGTCATTGGGTTAGGACCCACTCTAGTAGCCTCATTTTAACTTCACCTTCGTAAAGGCCCTATTTCCAAGTACAATCACATTCTAAAGTACCTGGGATTTGGGCTTCAATTTGAGGGTTACATTATTCAGCCCACAACAACCTTCTTTCAATTTAAGAAGTATATACCTAGGAGTAGAATTGCTGGGTCATCTGGTGAGGCATTCGTGGGCTGCTGTTTGTGTTTAGTGCAATTGGCAGCTAATCCTAGTCTTTATAGCCTATTGAGCTGTAAGAGGTTTGTCTTTGCTGTGTATTGAAAAGTGCCATTGAGACTCACTGTGTAGTGCAGGATAGGCAGTGCATACACTTCAGTGCTTTGGCATGGGAGCACCAGGTGAACTTACTGCAACAGCACTTTCTGGGAGGAGAGCTGGACAGAAGCCCTCCCCGGGAAGGGGTAGGCCCACAGCCTCTGAGCTGAATGCCCTAAAGGAGCTCTTGTCAGATCCTTGGTTTTTCCCCCTTCTGAAATGGGTGTGGTCTGGAGAAAGGGTTTGGATATGTCAAGTTCTTATGGTAGCACCTGGCTGTTGCCAAGTGCTAGGTCAGTTTAAGTTTTGTGGATATTTTTAAACATCATCATGAATGCATTTGCTTCTTCCCCTCAGCAAAGGCCAGGCTAAGTGGGGAGGAAAGAGAGTATGGAGTCTTCCAAATGTTTATACCTGGCTTTTGCTAAAGACTCAGAAGCCACTGTCTTCCACCTTTCCTCCCTAAACTGTATATCCAGAGAGAAAGAAAGCTGCATGGGGCTTGTACCAGAAGGGCAGCGTGGGGCTGTCTGTGCACATGTCTATCAGCCAAAAGACTGCACAGCTAGTTAGGGGAGCCAGAATTTAAACAGTGGTCCTCAGCCTGCAACCACCCACCCTCTGGGTCCCTTTACTTTATATTACTTCCAGTTTCTGTAGGAACCATCTGAGCCTCTGAGGCCAACTCCTGCCCTTGCCCACCTGCTTCCATCGTATGCCTCATAGACCTTATCGTGGAACTTGCTAGCTGTTCTTCCCTGTATCTTGCCTCCATTTCCAGGCTCCCTTTGATCATTCCCATTAGTATAGAAAAATGCTGTTATACCTGAAAAATAACCGTTATTGCCCCATAACTCCCTCCAGCTATCACCCAATCACCTGTTCCATTTATAATAGTACTCATCAAAACTGTTGTCTGTACTTACTTATCTAGTAAGTTCTTCTAGTCTGTCTTTACTACATCTGGGCTTCCTTCTCACACTGCCCTCTTCCCCTGTAGCTGGTCATGTCACAATGACTGCCACTTTGCCAAGTCCCTCCCTTATTTAGTCTGAATATTTGATGCTGTTGACCCTTCCCTTCCTTTGGAAGCACTTTCTTCACTAGGCTGCCAGCTCTTTACAACTTTCTACTTTTGGATCTTCCCCCATCTCTCCAAACTCATAATGTTGGGGTGCTCCAAGGCTTGGTCCTTAAATTGTTGTTTTTCAGTGTGTGTTTAGTCTCTTAGTGATCTCAGCCAGTCCCTTGACTTTAAACAGGTTTATTCAAATCCGTCATCTCCTCTCCACTCCCACTGCTCCCCCCTTAATTCAGGTCTCACCTTCTTCCTTAGGCAGTCCTTTAACTAATCTCTCTGCATCCTGTCCTCTCCCTATCCACCATCCCCATTGTAGCCAGATGAAGTATTCCAAAACTCAGATCTAACACTGCCACTGCCCAGTGGGAATCCTTCAGTGCCTTTCTGTGGCTTACAGTATCATGGACAGCTCCTCAGAAGAGTACTCAAAGCCTTTGGTGATTGGGCCTTAGCCTTTCTCTTCAGCTTCACCTCTCTCACTGTCTTCCACTGGCTTCATCCCCTGAGCCTCAGCCATGCCCAGCAACTTAGAGCTCCCTGTGTGTCCTCACCACATTCTCACTGTCTATAATAGATTCCTGTATACTAAGAAGCAGGCATCTCCCTGTCATTCAAAGTTTAAGTGAGCCCTCCACCATGACTATTACTTGTGTGACTTTCCCCCTTGTTCCCTCCCCAGCCCCATCTGAAGGTGGTTCACTCATTGCTTTGTACCTTCACAGTACCTTTTGCATACTCAAAAGCCCTTGCAATACCTTATTATCCTTGTTACCTACAAGTCTTTCTCCCTCAACCAGACCACTAATGAATTAGTCATCTAGCACAGGTATGGTGCCTAATTTGTCTTGGTATCTCAAGTACTTAGCTAAGGACTGAGCCTCTACTGGATTCCATGAAAATGCCTGAAATCCTGAGGGCCAGCCATGACAGCTGACACACACCAGAGGAGTTCAATGGATATCTGTTAAAAGAAAGGATGAGTCCTGCATTGTGAGCTACCAGTGCAGAGCTACTCCCTAGGTGCCTTACATAGTGAAGATGAGTTTCTACAGATTATTCTATATAGGGAAAGTACAAAATAAGGCAGTGCATCCAGCCACTATGCAAAACCAGTTTGGCTATTCCTCAAAAAATGAAAAATGGAATTACTATATCATCCAACAATTCCATTTAAGGGTATATATCCATAAGAAGTAAAGTGTTCAGGGCAGCATTATTCACAATATCTCAAAGGTAGAAGGAACACAAGTATTTGTCAGCATATGAATACATAAACAAAACGTGTCTAGCTGTGTGATGGAATACTATTAAATCTTAAAAAAGGAAATTCTGACACATGTTACAAAATGAAAGAAACTTGAATATATTATGCCAAGTTAAAGAAGTCAGTCACAAAGAAGAAAAACACTATTTATTTTCCACATATATGAAATGTTTAGAATAGTCAAAATCATAGAAACAAAAAGTGGAATGATTGCATCCAGGAACTGGGGGAGGAGAATGGGGAGTTAGTTTTTAATAGAGGCAGAGTTTCAGTTTGAGGCGATAAATACTTACAGGCATAGATGGTGGTGATGGGTATACAACAGTGTGAGTGTGCTTAATGCTACTAAACTGTGCATTTAAAATGGTAACTTTGGGGGGTAGTATTACAGTTTGATCTCAAGCCTTGCACTTCCTAGGCAGGCACTCCACCACTTGAGCCATTTCCCCAGCCATTTTTTGCTTTATTTTTTCCCAGGACTAGTCTCAGACCATGATTTTCCTACCTATAGCATACTGCATTACAGGGACCACAGGTATGAACCACCATTGACTAAGATGGGGGGAGGGTCTCACTGACTTTTTGCTCTGGCTGGCCTCAAACTGCAATCTTCCCAATTTCCACATCCTGAGTAGCTGGCATTACAGATATGAACCACCATGCCTGACCAGAGACTATTGTCAGTGGGATTGTTTTCTTGATTTCTTTTTCAGCAGATTCTTTATTGGTCTATAGAAAAGCTACTGATTTTTATATGTTGATATATCCTGCTACTTTTCTGAAAGTATTTATCTTATCTAAAGAGTGTTCAGGTGGAGTATTTAAGGTATTTATACAATAGAATCATGTCATCTGCAAATGGGGATAATTTGCTGTCTTCCTTTCCTATTTCTATCCCTTTTATCTCTTTTCTTGCTGTATTTCACTGGCTAAGATTTCAAGCATTATATTGAATAAGAGAAGACAGAGAGAACTCCCTTGACTTGTTACTGATTTTAGACGAAATGTTTTTGGTTTTTTGTCACTCAGTTTAATGTTGGCTACAGGTTTGTCATTATATAGCCTTTATTACGTTGAGGTGTGATCCTTTATTGTTTTCTTCAGGGCTTTTATGATGAAGTGATGTTGAATTTTCTCAAAGGCTTTTTCTGTTTCTATTAAGATGATCCTGTGATTTTTGTACTTGATTCTATTTATGTACTGTATTACATTTATTAATTTGGGTATGTTGAAACATCCTTACATCCCTGGAATGAAACCAATTTAATCATAGTGTATGAGCTTTTAAATGTGTTGTTGAATTTGGTTTGCAAGTATTTTATTGAGGAATTTTGCACCTTTGTTCACCAGGGAAAGTGGCTATAGTTTCCTTTTTTGTTGTGTCTTTATTTCATTTTGGTATCAGGGCAACACTGACATCAGAAAATGAATTTGGCAGCATTCCTTCCCTTTCTGTTTTATGGAATAGCTTGAACATTGGTTTTAATTCTTTAAACGTCTGGTAGAATTAAGTAGTGAATCGACTCAGTTCTGAGATTTTCTTTGTTGAGAAATTCTTTATTACTGCTTTAATCTCATTGCTTGTTATAGATCTGTTTAGGTTTTTTTATACACGCTAGGTCCAATTTTGGCAGTTCATATGTGTCTAGAAATTTAGCTGTCTTCTTGTTTTTCCAATTTATTGGAATGTAAGTTTTCAAAATATTCCTGTATGATCTTCTGGATTTCAGGGCATCTGTTGTAATATCTTCTTTTTTTCCTCTAATTTCATCAATTTATGTTTTTTCTCTCTGCTTTGGTTAGTTTGGCTAAAAGTTTGTCAATATTATTTCTCTTTTCAAAGAACTAATTCTTTGTTTCATTAACCCATGATGTTCTTTTATTCTCCATTTTTCTTTTTTTTTAAATTTGTTATTCATTTATTCACGTGTGCATACATTGTTTGGGCCATTTCTCCCCCTGTGCGCCGCCCCCACTGTCCCCTCCTTCTTCCCCCCACCCTCCCTCGCTTCCAGGCAGAACCTGTTCTGCTCTTATCTCTAATTTTGTTGAAGACATAAGCAATAATAAGAAAGACAAAGCATTTTTGCTAGTTGAGGTAAGGATAGCTATACAGAGAGATTCCTAGCATTGCTTCCATGTACAAATGTGTTACAACCCAAGTTGATTCATCTCTACCTGACCTTTTCACTAGTTCCTGATCCCCTTCCCATATTGACCTCTGTCACTTTAAGGTTTCTGTATTAGCTCCTCTGCAGTGGGGACATCAAACACTTTCATGTTTTGGGTTTCCTGCCTATCCCCAATATCTCCCATATGTGCTCTCCCCTTAGCATGTGACCCAAGTCCAACCACATTGCTGTATTTGCCCTAGATCTAAAGTCCACTTATGAGACAGAACATATGATTTTTGGTCTTCTGAGCCTGACTAACCTCACCCAGAATGATGTTCTCCAGTTCCATCCATTTACTTGAGAATAATAAGATTTCATTCTTCTTCATGGCTGAGTAAAACTTCATGGTGTATATAAATACCACATTTTCTTAATCCATTGGTCTGTAGTGGGGCATCTTGGCTGTTTCCTCAACTTGGCTATTGTGAATAGTGCTGCAATAAACATGGGTGTGCAGGTGCCTCTGGAGTAATCTATGTCGCATTCCTTTGGCTATATCCCCAGGAGTGGAATTGCTGGATCATATGGAAGATCTATGTTTAGATTTTTAAGAAGCCTCCATATTTTTTTCCAGAGTGGTTTTACTAGCTTGCATTCCCACCAGCAGTGTATGAGTGTTCCTTTTTCCCCACATCCTCACCAACATCTGTTGGTGGTGGTGTTTTTGATGATGGCTATTCTAATAGATGTGAGGTGGAATCTTAGTGTGGTTTTGATTTGCATTTCCTTTATGGCTAGAGATGGTGAGCATTTTTTCATGTGTTTTTTGGCCATTTGAATTTCTTCTTTTGAGAAAGTTCTGTTTAGTTCAGTTGCCCATTTCTTTATTGGTTCACTGCTTTTGGGAGAGCTTAGTTTTTTAACTTCCCTATATATTTTGGTTATCAGTCCTTTGTCTGATGTATAGCTGGCAAATATTTTCTTCCACTCTGTGGGTGGTCTCTTCAATTTAGAGATCATTTCTTTTGTTGTGCAGAAGCTGTTTAATTTTCTGAAGTCCCTTTTATCCATCCTTTCTCTTAGTTGCTGAGCTGCTGGGGTTGTATTGAGGAAGTCCTTGCCTATATCTATTACTTCCAGAGTGTTCCCTGTTCTTTCATGTACTAACTTCAGAGTTTGGGGTCTGATATTAAGGTCCTTGATCCATTTTGAGTTGATACTAGTGCAGGGTGATAAACATGAATCTAGTTTCAGTTTTTTGAGACGGATAACCAATTTCCCAGCAACATTTGCTGAAGATGCTGTCTTTTCTCCCTTGTAAATTTTTGGCACCTTTGTCAAAAATAAGGTGGGCATAGTTGTGTCGATTCATATCTGGGTCCTCTATTATGTTCCACTGGTCTCCATGTCTGTTTTTGTGCCAGTACCATACTGTTTTTTATTGCTATTGCTTTGTAATATAGTTTGAAGTCGGGTATTGTGATACTTACAGTGTTTCCTCTTTTTGTTGAGTATTGCCTTGGCTATTGGTGGTCTCTTGTGTTTCCAAGTGAACTTTAGGGTAGATTTTTCAATCTCTGTGATGAATGTCATTGGGATTTTGATGGGAATTGCATTAAACGTGTGGATTGCTTTGGTAGTATAGCCATTTTTACTATGTTGATTCTACCAATCCATGATCGTGGGAGATCTCTCCACCTTCTGTAGTCTTCCTCGATCTCTTTCTTCAGAGGTTTGTAGTTCTCCTTGTAGAGGTCATTCACATCTTTTGTTAAGTTTACTCCTAGGTATTTGATTTTTTTGAGGCTATTATAATGGAATTGTTTCCATATATTCTTTCTCAGTTTGTTCGTTTTTGATGTATAGAAAAGCTAATGATTTTTGTAAGTTGATTTTGTGTCCTGCCACCTTGCTGTAGCTGTTTATGGTGTCTAGGAGTTTTTGGGTAGAGTTTTTTAGGTCTTTAAGATATAGGATCCTGTCATCTGCAAATATGGATATTTGACAGTTTCTTTACCTATTTGTATTCCTTTTATTTCTTCTTCTTGCCTAATTGCTCTGGCTAGGAATTCCAGTACTATGTTGAATAAGGGTGGGGAGAGTTGGCACCCTTGTTTCATTCCTGATTTTAGTGAAAATGTTTTCAGTTTTTCACCATTAAGTATGATGTTGTCTGTAGGTTTGTCATATAATAGCCTTTACAATGTTGGGGTACATTCCTTCTATTACTAGTTTTCTTAGAGCTTTTATCATGAAGTGGTGTTGGATCTTGTCAAAGGCTTTCTACATCAATTGAGATGGTCAAGTGGTTTTTGTCTTTGCTTCTATTAATGTGCTGCATTACATTTATAGATTTGTGTATTGATGAAGCCGACTTGGTCGTGGTGAATGATCTTTCTGATGTGTTGTTGGATTTGATTTGCCATTATGTTATTGAGGATTTTTGCATCGATGTTCATTAAGGAGATTGACCTATAGTTCTCCTTTTTTGGAGTTATCTTTGCCTGGTTTTGCGATGAGTTTAATACTGTCTCCATAAAATGAGTTAGGCAGTGTTCCTTCCCTTCTTATTTCATGGAACAGTTTAAGAAGGGTTGGTATCAGTTCTTCTTTAAAGGTCTGATAGAATTCAGCAGAGAATCCATCAGGTCCTGGACTTTTCTTTTTTGGGAGACTCTTTATTGCTGCTTCAATTTCATTTTGTGTTCTAGATCTGTTCAGGTGATTAATATCCTCTTGGTTCAATTTTGGATGGTCATAAGTATCTAGAAATCTGTCCATTTCTTCAAGATCTTCAAATTTATTATAATACAGGCTCTCAAAGTAGTTTCTGATGATTTCCTGGATTTCCGTGGTGTTTGTTGTTATCTCCCCTTTTGCTTTTCTGATTTTACTGATTTGGGTTTTTTCTCTCCTCATTTTAGTCAGGTTTGTCAGGGGTCTGTCAATCTTATTTTTGTTTCTTTGATTCTTTTTATTTTTTTTTTGTTTCTATTTCATTGATTTCAGCCCTTATTTTTATTATTTTTCTCCTTCTGCTTGTTTTGGGATTTGCTTGTTCTTGTTTTTCTAGGAGTTTGAGATGTACCATTAGGTCATTGATTTGAGATCTTTCTGTCCTTTTAATATATGCACTCATGGCTATAAACTTTCCTCTTAGGACTGCCTTTGCTCTGTCCCATGGGTTCCTGTAGGTTGTATTTTTATTTTCATTAACTTCCAGGAACCTTTTAATTTCCTCTTTTATTTTATCAATGACTCATTGATCATTGAGCAATGTATTGTTCAACCTCTAATTGTTTGCATGTTTTTTACTGTTGTTTTTGTTGTTGAGTTCTAGTTTTAATGCATTGTGATCAGATAGAATGTATAGGATTATTTCTATTTTCTTATATTTACTGAGGCTTGCTTTGTGCCCTAATATATGATCAATTTTGATGCAGGTTCTATGGGCTGCTGAGAAGAATGTATATTGTGCAGAAGTTGGGTGAAATATTCTGTAGACATCAGCTAGGTCCATTTGATCTATGGTGTGATTTAGTTCTAGAATTTCTTTATTGATTTTTTGTTTGGATGACCTATCTGTTGGTGATGGGAGGTATTAAAGTCTCTCACTATCACTGTGTTGGAGTTTATATATGCTTTTAGGTTCTTCAGAGTATGTTTGATGAAATTGGGTGCATTGATGTTGAGTGCATATAGGTTGATAATTGTTATTTCCTTTTAGTGTATTTCCCCTTTTGTTAGTATGGAGTGTCCTTCTTTATCTTGTTTGATCAGTGTAAGTTTGAAGTCTACTTTGTCTGAGATATGTATTGCTACTCCTGCCTGTTTTGGGGGGCCATTGGCTTGGTAAATCTTCTTCCTGCCTTTCACCCTAAGCCTGTGCTTGTTTCTGTCAATGAGATGGGTCTCCTGTAAACAACAGATTATTGGATCTTCCTTTTTAATCCAGTTTGCCAAGTGGTGTCTTTTGCTGGGGGAATTAAGTACATAAACATTCACTGTTAGTATTGATAGGTATGTGGTGATTCCAGTCATTTAGTTGTTTTTGTTGTTTAAGGGTTTGATTGTGTGCAGCTGAATCAATGGTACTCTCTACTTTTTTGCCTTTTCTTCTCCTTTTGTTTGGTACTGCCTGTCCTTTCATGGTTTTGTTTGCTTTCATTTTCTGTGTGCAGAATTCCTTGAAGAACCTTTTGTAATGGTGGCTTGGTGGTCATATATTGTTTTAGTTTCTGCTTGTCATGGAAGACTTTTATTGCTCCATCTCTTTTGAACGATAGCTTTGCTGGGTAGAGTATCCTAGGGTTGAAGTTATTTTCATTAAGTTTCCAGAAGAACTCACTCCATACTCTACTTGCTTTTAAGGTTTCTGTTGAGAAATCTGCTGTGATTTTGATGGGTTTACCTTTGTATGTTGTTTGTTTTTTCTCTCTTACAGACTTCAATATTCTTTCTCTATTCTCTGTGCTTGTTGTTTTAATGATAATATGTTGTGGGGTAGTTCTATTTTGGTCAAGTCTGTTTGGTGTCCTGGAGGCTTCCTGTACCTGAATGGGCATAGTTTTCTCTAGATTTGGATAATGTTCTGTTATTATTTTGTTGAATATATTACACATTCCTTTTGCTTGCACCTCTTCTCCTTCTTCAATGCCCGTGATTCTCAGGTTTGGTCTTCTGATGGAGTCAGTGAGTTCTTTCATATTCCTTTCATAGGTCTTGAGTTGTTTGACTAATAGCTCTTCAGTTTTTTCTTTAATTTCCATTTATCTTCAAGTTCTGAGATTCTGTCTTCTGCTTGTTCTATTCTGCTGGAGTCGCCTTCCATTGTGTTTTGTATTTCTGTTACATTCTTTTTTCTGAGATTTTCCATATCATGGGGTCACTTCCTCTTTAATATTGTCAATTTTCGTCCTTAATTCATTTTCTCTTTATTTATGGTGTTCTCTGTTTCACTTTGGTATTTATTTAAAGCTCCTATGAGTTCATTTATTTGTTTTTATGTCTTCTCATAAAAAGACATCATTTGTTTTGATGTCTTGGAATTTCTTGAGTGCCTCCTGTATGTTTTGGTTTACCATGTCTAGTAACATCTCCATGAAATTCTCAGTGATTACTTGCAGGATTTCTTCTTCAGGGTGTTCTTGTGGGCTTCGTTGGGTTCCTTGGCATAGTTTATCTTTGTTTTGTTAGAGTCTGGAACTGGGTATCCGATTTCTTCATTTCCCTCTGAATCCTGTATTAATTTATTTTGGAGGGAGAGAATGGTTTCCATCACCTTTTTTGTCTTCCTATCGCTCCACTTGGTGCTGTTTCTGTCCCTGGTCTGTGTGAAACTTACTATTAGCTAACTTACAATAGTAAAACTAATAAAACGAAGAAAGAAAAAGAAAAAAAAGAAAGAACCAGAGAAATCAACATGGAGAGGTGGTGGACAAACAAACAGGGAACAAAACAAACAAACACATTAAAAAAAATTCAGGTTCAGGAACAATAGAATTTCAGTCTTAGTTGTTCTGGTGTTACTCCTTCAGCATCCAGTCCTGGTGTTCATATTTAAGCAGAAGCTCTGTCTTAGTCTTGCCAGGTGGTTGAGGAGACTTGCCAGTTTTTTTTCCTGTCTTTCAGTGGCAGCTGCTTAGTCAGCTCCTCCCTCAGTGAGGTGTGGCTTGTCCTCAAGTTCTGGAGATTAGCTCTGTGGTCCACTAGCCGTCCTGCTTTGGAGTTGGGTTTTTGCTGTATTGGTTTACTGAGGGCTTGTTTCTTTGCCTTATGCCCTTTCTCTGGGGCAAGGTCAGAGATATGTCAGCTGCCTCTTTGCTGTCAGCTGTTATGCTGGTTTGCTGACTGCTTTTCAATTTTGCAACATTGTTTGACTTTGGATGTTGCTCACTGGCTCAGGAGATGAGCTTTGTGGACTGCCATCTGCCCTATTTCAGGCAGCGACTTATCACCCACCCACTGTCAGCCCTTCTGCCTTTCCAGTCTTTGTTTACTGAAAGGTCACATGGAGATCATCTCCTTGCCTCTACCCCCTTTTCTGGTGCACTCAGTGCACCCCACCCCCTCTGCTGCATGTCCTTTTCATTTCCTTGTTTATTATATATTTATTTATTTATTTATTGCAAGGTGGAGGTCAGTCTGCCCAGGGGGCTATGCTGGTTTATCCCAGGGGTAGCTGTGGGAATACCCTGTGCCACTTATTTGCTCACCTGTTGGTCTGTGTCTCCCAAGCAGGTTTGGACCCCCCAGCGTCTGGTGGTGTGGGAGCCCTCCTGCTTTCTCAGTGTAATGTGGTGTGGAGACGCTTTGTATGGGCTAGGGGTTCAGGGTGCTGGAGTTTTGATTCTTTTTGGTGGTTTATTTCCACCAAGTGTGGCTCCAGCTTCTCAGCAAAAGTTTTGATTTACAGAGCTCACGCTGTCTGCTTCTGCACTCTAGTCGCCACCTTAGATCCCTCCATGACATGTGATTTGAAGCTGCAGCTGGACCTAAAACTCACAGTCTCCTCAGGTGAACTGTCCCATGCTCACCAAGATGTTCTCCATTTTTCACTATTTTCTGCCCTGATCTTTATTTCTTTTCATCTACCTTTTTGTGTATGGTTTGTTCTTGTTTTTCTGGAATCTTGAGGTGCATTTTTATAGGTTATTTATTTGAGATCTCGCTAGCTTTTTTTTTTTCAGTACTGGGGTTTTGAATTCAGGGTCCCAAGCTTGCCAGGCAGGCGCTCTACCACTTGAGCCATTTCCCCAACCATTTTTTGGTTTAGCTAGTTTTCAAATAGGGTCTTACTGCTGGGCACCTGTTGCTCGTGCCTGTAATTCTAGCTACTCAGGAGACAGAGATCAGTAGGATCTCAGTTTGAACACAGCCCAGGCAAATAGTTTGTGAGACCCTATCTCAAAAAACCCATAAGAAAAAAGGGCTGGTGGAGTGGTTCAAGGTGCATGTCCTGAGTTCAAATCTCTGCAGCAAAAAAAAATAGGGTCTTATGTTTTTGCCTGGGGCTGGCCTCATATCATGATCCTCCCATGTACCTTGTCGTCTATGTATCTGAAATCTTAGGTGATCACTACCATGCATGGCTTATTGATTGAGGTGGGAATCTTGCTAACTTTTTGCCTGGGCTGACTCCAGTCATCCTCCCAGTCTCTACCTCCCAAGTAGCTAGAATTACAGACCTGTGCTGCCATGCCTGGCCTCTCTGACTTCTTAATAAAACTACTCATAGCTATAACCATCACTCTTAGAACTGCCTTTCTTGTATCTCACATGTTCTTGTAAGTTGTGTTTTCATTTTCATTTGATTCTAGGAATTTTAAAATTTCCTCACTGATTTCCTCAGTGGCCCAATGGTCATTCAAAAGTGTATTGCTCAGTCAGGTATGGTGGCACATCACAGCACTTAGGAATCTGAGGCAGGAAGGTCATGAGTTTGAGGCCAGCCTGGGCTGCATAGTGAGTTCCGGGACAGCTTATGCTATATATCAAGTCCTTATCTCAATAAAAGAAAAAGAGCTGGTGGAGTGACTTCAGTGGTAGAGTGCCTGCCTAGCAAATGTGAGCCCCTGAGTTCAAACCCCAGTACCTTCAAAAAACAAAACAAAAGTGTATTATTCAGTCTCTGTGTGTGTTTGTCTAATTTTGTAGTTTCTCTTATTATTTGATTTCTAATTTTAATTTGATTATTAACTGATAATTTCAGTTTTTTTGGTATTTTTTAAGACTTACTTTTATGGTATAAAATGTGCTCCATTTTGGAGAAAGTTCCATGGGCTTCTGAGAAGAATGTGTATTCCATAGCTGTTGGATGGAATGTTCTGTAGATGTCTGTTAAGTACATTTAATATGTGTTGCAGTTTAATTTGGGAGTTTCCTGTGTTTAAAATTAGCAGTAATTTTTTTCTGCAACTAATATACATAAAGTACAAGTTTATTAGAGATATAGAAGAAAAGACATGCTTTTTGCTTTATGGGACAAAGTGAAAACTGTACATTTTAAGTCATATTTTCTTAAACACAAGAAAAGCCATTAACACTTTTTAAGAATTTGACTATGTCCCATTAAGCTTTTCTGGAATGTTTTCTTTTTTTCAATATTTGGGTGGCTTTAAACATTTTTTTTACTTATTTTATTATCATACTATTGTTGTACTGGGGGTACATTGTGACATTTACAAAAGTTCTTACAATATATAATAGTTGGATTCATCCCCCCCATCAATCTCCAATTTCAACTGGTCTCATTTTTCCATTTTTTTTACATTTACCATCTTACATCCTTTCCTTATATTCTCCTCCTCTCACTGGTATCCCCAGACAGGACCTGTTCTACCTTCCTGTTCTAACTCTGGAATTTCTTTGTTGATTTTTTTTTTTGTCTGGATGGTCTATCTATTGATGTGAGTGTGGCATTGAAGTCATATCCTATTATTGTGTCTGGACCTATCTGTCCTCTTACGTCCACTTGTGTTTGTTTTATGAAATTGTGTATATCAACATTCAGTACATACATATTTACAGTTGTCATATGTTCTTAATGGATTGTTACCTCTATTGATATGTAGTGATCTTTTTGGCAAGACTAGGATTGAATTCAGTGCCTTGTGTTTGCTAAATAAGCACTCTACTTATGTAGCCATGTCCCCAGCCCTTTTTGCTTTAGTTTGTTTTTCACATAGGGTCTCATGCGTTTTTACTCTAGGACTGGCCTACCTCCAAATCCCATGTAGTTGGGATCATAGGTGTGCACCACCACATCCAGATTATTTGTTGAGATAGGGTCTAACTTTCTCCCAGGCTGGCTTCAAACTAAAATCCTCCCATATCCACCTTCCACATAGATGGGATTATAAGCATGTACCACCATACCTGGCACTGTAGTGACCTTTTAAAAATCTCTTCTAGTTTTGGCTTGAAATCTGCTTTGTAGATATGAGTATAACTACTGCTGCTTATTTTTAAATCCCATTCACTTAGAATGTTGTTTTCCATCCTTTCACTTTCATTCTGTTTGCCTTGTCCAGTGAAGTGAGTTTCTTGTAGACAGCAAACAGTTGGATCCTGGTTTTTAATCCATTCAGCCAGTCTGTGTCTTTAATTGGAGACCTAAGACTGTTTACATTTGCTCTTATTATTGAACGGTATGTACTAACTTCTCCTTTTTTTCATCTTAGAAATTTGCTAGTTTACTGAGTTAATGTTTGATTCTTTTCTCCTTCTCATTTATTAGTCTGTTCTCTTAGTGAGATTTGTTGTTTCCTGAGTTCTTGTGTTTGTATATCTCTTTCTTCCTCTTCTGTGTGTGGTAGTTTTTTTTAAGTATCTTCTACAATGCTGGTGTAGTGGTTATGAATCGCTTTAGCTTGTGTTTATCATGGAAAATCTTTATTTCAGTTTTTTGTGGTACTGAAGATCTAACTCAGGGCCTTGTGCATGGCAGGCAAACCCTCAACCACTGAGGTACATCCTCAGTCCCCCTCCTTCAATTTTAAAGACTAAATTTGCTGGATATAGTAGTCTTTCTTGGCAGTTATTTCATTTTAGTGCATAAAATATATCCGTCCACTTTCTCCTGGCCAGAATACTCATTCTAACTGTCTTTTTACTCCTAGCATTTTCAGTGTTTCAGCAATCTTGTTTATTTGGCTGAAAATATTACCTTTTATGAATGAATTTATTAATATATCACAAGTACAAATGGTGTAATGGACTTCCTTGAGCAAAGACTTCACCCCATTACCACTTCAAAAATGAGATTTTGGGGTCTCTGAATCATGTAGAATTATTTAAAACTTGTATGATCTTAATCATTGTTTTGATTCTCAGATTTCCTGATGTTTCTGAAAAATAGAAAAAAGTGTTTTTAACTTTTAGAGAAAATGGCATTCATGTTGTGCTTTTTGAGCTACTAGTTGGTACTCTCACGTTGATACTGTGCACTTGGTGTAGTTGCTGATCTTAACCCCATTATTGGAAATGAAAATTTTACTATCCAGTTGCTTATCATTTCTTGATATCAGCTATATTAAAAGGAAATTATAAAACAGTCACCATGTATAAATATTGTAAAATGAAATTTAGTTTGCTGAAATAAATGGAAATCAACTCAATTTGGTGCATATTATTGAGTGACTATGATGTGCCAGGAATTCTGTTAGGCCTGATGAGACTTGGTTCTTCTACCAGGCAATTTAAGTGACTTTTGAGCGGACCATGACATACATGAAGATACTGAATCTTTTGTTTCTTTTCAGAGAGTGGGCCATGGTGATGACAACCATGCAGATGCTGACCGATCCCCTATATTTCTTCAGTTTATTGACTGTGTTTGGCAAATGACAAGACAGGTGAGAGATTTCAAGTATATATCTGACCTATTATTTGGTTCAAATGTATCTTACAGCTGAAGATTACCTAAACATTGATTACTGTTTCATTCACAATGAGTGTTTGTATGTATGAAAATTATGACTCTGTTTTTTTAATGCAAGTTGATTCTAATTTCCTTAAAGTATAAACAGAAAATTAGAAACAGCCTATTTCATGCCAAAATTACTTTTTTCTGCAAATGGCTTTTGTCAACCAGCTGTGTAAATCATGGTCCTACTCCTCAGTCAGTTCTGCTTCTATTGCTCCATTTTTTTCAGATGAAGGAAACCTGCTTGGTCTCCTGCTGAGCCCTAAATCTAAGGTTTGGCCATGTGTTAGAAATGGGGATGTTGCTGAACTGCCAGTCAGTGGGTTAGAGGAGGAGTCCAAGAATCTCCACAATCTGCCCCAGGCCACAACCCCTCACACCTCAGGATCTCTGAGGGAAATGTATGTCCATGAAGCTACATAGCATTTTGTCATTAGCTTTTGCTTAGTTCCCAAACCCCAATGTACAGGGCTTTGTTAAGCAAAGGAGCCATGCTGGAACCTTCCTTCCCTATGTTAGACTCTGTTTCTTCACTTCAAAGGCCATAGTGTGCACTCTGTTTTTTCCTTAATTTTCAATTTCCAAGCCTGAATTTCAGGTTTTAGCCTCAGGATTGGAGGTGATGCCAGGGAAATGGACCTGGAACCAGAGAGAGAGAGAGAGAGAGAGAGAGAGAGAGAGAGAACGGAGCCAGCTGAGGCAAGAGAGTAGTCTTCTTCAGTGCCTGTTGTCTAGCCTAGCTGGGGTAAAGGGTAAGTTAGGGGACAGAGAACCAGGGCCTGGCTGCTCTCCCTCCTATTCCTGTGTGAGTTGCTCTAGCCTTGCCTTTCTTCAGTCACAGGGAAGGGAACCAGCCTGAAAGCTGCCATTTATCTGCAAGGATTCTTCCAATAGCCTTGCTGCTCATGTTTTATCCTGCTGGCAGCCTTCTCACAGTCACCCTCGAGCCTTTTCAGACAGCATTTACCTCCTTGATGCAGAAAATTATCAACTATTAGTCCTGTGATAGGAGTGTGTGTTTGGGAAGAAAGAAGGTTGAAAACCAGACGCTGCCTCTGCTGCCTCTGTCTGCCTCAGTGAGGACTCCTCCCCAGAATCATTCACTGAGAGCTTGGAAGCCATGCCAGCTCTTAGGCTCACTGCAGACTGGCTGATGCTCTGGTGGTGGGGCCCAGCATTCTGGTTTCACAAGCCTGCCAGGGGATGCTCTTGTATGCTCAAGTTGGAGAGCACTGTATTAGACCATCCTGCCAGAACTTGAAGGAACACACAAATCCTCCGAGGTTCTTAATGAAATGCAGAATTTGAGTCAGTGGGTTTACAGTGGAGCCTGTGGTGCTCCTTTTCTGATAAGGTGATTTTGCAGGTTCACAGGGCCACACTGTGGCAAGGGTCTAGAGAACATAGAGCTAGGTTAAGAAATAAGAAAGGAAAAGGGAGAGGGTTCCGAACAGCCAAAGTAGATGCCACAGAGTGTGAAGCCCTTGTTTGGAACTCTTACTTTTAGATCCAGCATCAGCACACTGACTGAGGTCTCATGTTATTTGAGTACCAGGTCACAGTGCATTAAAAGTAGCCTGTTAGCCAGGTGCTGGTGGCTCACACCTGTAATCCAAGCTACTTGGGAGGTTGAGATTTGGAGGATTGCAGTTCAAGACCAATTTAGGCAAATACTTCATGAGACCCCATCTGCAAAATAACCAAAGGAAAATGAACTGGTGTGTCTCAAGTGGTAGAGCACCTGCTTTGCAAGCATGAAGCCCTGAATTCAAATTCCATTCCCACCAAAAAAAAGTAGGCAGTTAAAGAGATGACCAGGAGTAAGAGCGGTATGGTCACAGGCATGCCCAAATGACAGGTAACAGCAAACACAGGCTCAGAAGGCATGGAAGCTGACTAGAAGTCTTCCTCTTTTATAGTATCCTACACTTGTTGCTATTGGTATAGGTTCTGAGCCAATGACAAAATTAAATTATTGCTACATTCACATTAAGACAAGAAAGTAGGAAGCACATTTTAGAAAAATTGCTTTAAAAGGTTGTATGCAAAAAAAAAATCTGATGCATATAATGGGATTGCCACCATTTTGTGGACATAAAATAGCTTATTTCTTCCAAAATGCCTAGGGGTACGTGTGTGTGTGTGTGTATGTGTGTGTGTGTCTCCCTTCAATTTCCATTCATACTGCTTAGTGCTTATCTTCATGTATAATCTGCTATTCTTGTACTATTTATTGGATTTTTAAATTATTCATTTATTCAAATGTGCACACATTGTTTAGGTCATTTCTCCCCCCTGCCGCCCCCGCCTCCACCCTTTCCCCTCCTCCCTCCTCGCTTCCAAGCAGAACCTGTTGTGCGCTTTTCTCCAGTTCCGTTGAAGAGTAGAAATAATTAAGAAAGGAAATAAGAGGTTTGGATTTGAATGTTTTAGACACTTCTCACTTCTCTAAGATTATATTCATGAAATGATTGTGTGCTGTTAATATAATGTTGTTAATGCATTATAAGGACAGACCAATGAACAGTCTTTATCGGTTAATCAACAGATTATTGCTATATGTAGCAAGTTAATAAAAGGTGCATCCACATAACAAGATTAGCCTATTTTAGGTTGCCTACTGCAACCTAAATCACTATAAAGTTCTTAGAAATCTCACAATAAAATGAACTAGACAGTTCACTAGTCATTTGTGAACTGTCCACAAATGAACAGTTTATGGGCAAACTGTTACAAAAAGAACTGAGGGAAAATATTTGCAGGGATGTTTAGAGTCTCAGACATTCTATAACATTCATGGTTTAATAGAATCTTCATCCTTTTGCATAGGTTTAATAGCCATTGATATTTCTGCTCAAGAGTACATAATTTTATTTTAGATTCCTATGGAATTTTTGAGACTATACTTCTTAGGCAAATGGTATAGCATCCAGGTGAAGAGGCCAAAGCAAACTGCAAATTGGAGAAACTGAATCTTTAATTTGGATTACCCTAACTGCTCCTACTTCCCTAATGAGCTGTTTTCTAAGGTGAATTTAATGCTGCAATGCTCCTTGAGCATCAGTGGCAATCTTGACCCCAGCAACCCAACGTGAGTAGATGGGGAACCTTTGCTTTCTGATTTTCATGGTTGCTGATGGGCTTGGACTGAGCCCTGCCCACTTTGCCCTACCATTACCTACAACCCAGTTGGCCATAATAAGGCTTATAGTCAGCAGCACTAGCATGTGCTCACCCAAGTTCCCAGTTCCAAAATGCAAGCTCAGGGGCTAGGTATGAGCAGTCATTGTCTTATTTTGTTCAGGCTGCATGACAAAATATCATAAACTGAGTAGCTTATACACAACAAAACTCTTACAATTCTGGAGTTTGGGAAGCACAAGATCAAGGTGCTAGCAGATTCTAGGTCTGGTGAGGTCCTGCTTCTTGCTTCATAGATCAGTGTAAAGTTGTTAGAAATCTTAGAATAAAATAAACATCTTATTGTAACTTCACATGGCAGAAGAGGCAAGGGAATGCTCTTGGTCCTCTTTTATAGGGGCACTAATCCTATTCAGGAGGGCTCTACCCTCATGACATAATTACCTCCCAGAAATAGCACTTCCTAAGAATATCACCTTGGGGGTTAGAATTTCAATGTATGAATTTTAGGGGGCCACAAATAGTCCATAGCACTCATGGCTTAAGAAATGTGTCAATAAATTTTGTCCTGTTAATGTTTATTCTTAAATATTTGAAAATAAAACATAAGGCAAACCCTAGATCTGCCATTCCTTTCTTTGATTCAATATACATAAATGTTATATGTTTACTTAATAAATCCCGTTGTGCCAATAATTTATGAATAGGGTATAACTAAGAGGCATAGAAAAATGATGGGAAAAGTAGACATTCTGTGCTTGGCCACTTAAAAAACAGCCATTTGGAACATGAGACCATTGTTGGAATTGCAAGGGACAATCCCTGAAGGCCTAGTTGAAGATTAACCAGTAGCTGCTGTTACCATTTTAGTCAGAGACATCACATTGTTGCTTTAGTTCGTCTCGGTACAAAAATGCTAGTAAGAACATGCACCACAGCTAGTTTCCAGAAGTTTCTAAAGAAGTGATATTCTGTTGGGGCACCTTTGAAGAGCTGGGTGTTTCTGTGAGTGTAATCCATAGATAGAGAGGCAAATCTTTATCCGAAACAGCTGTGCTTAATTCTTTCCATTCTCCAGTATAACAACCTGATGAGGAAAATCAGAGTTTTAGGTGGAGTTCAGACAGTTCTAGATTGACTGTTGTTTTTAATAAAAAGCTTGTTGCTAGTCTAGTGAAATAGTTAAAGCTCACCTTAAAAGCGAACATTACAATGAACAAACATGATTGTTGCTCTGGAGGTGTCAGGATTAGTCATGATTGTGAGTAGAAATCACTGTGACAAGACTAGGTTTTGTTGTTTGTGGGGCTAGGGATCAAACTCAGGGCATCACACATGGTAGGCAAGTGCTCCATCAGTGAGCGATATTCCCAGCCCGCAACTTTGCTGTTAGTTCTATTTGGTTTTCTTTTAGTTGTCTTTCCTTCAGTCAGTAGGTAATGGACATTTCACTGGGTCTGTAAATTAGAATTCTGGTATATAGTAGGCACTCAGTATGTGCCTGCTGCTGGGATCATTACTACCATGACCAGATGTCTCATGGCTGCTAAATGACAGCTGCTGGCTAGAACCTGCTGACAATGCTAATAATCTCCATTGGAATTCTGCAAACTCCATTATGATTTATCTAAAACAATTAAGGTGGTCATGTGGTTTCCCATCCTTCTTCTGTTAATCTAGTGAATTACAGTAATTGATATTTTTGTGACACTGATTTTCTTTTTTTTTTTTTTGAATGTTAGAATACACTTTATTGATGAGCAAAATGAGCTTAGTCACATCCAAATAGTTAAGTGTTCTGACATTATAATCTGTTCTTTTAGAGCCCATCACAGCAGTCTTAAAATTCAAGATCTATTCCTGGGTAGCATTATGGAACCAAGTGTATCATGCACACACAAGTGAAGGAAAACATAATAACCTTGGTAATCCTGCAACATTTCACTTGTCATTACTTTTTTTTTTTCATTTTTCTTTTATTATTCATATGTGCATACAAGGCTTGGTTCATTTCTCCCCCCTGCCCCCACCCCCTCCCTTACCACCCACTCCACCCCTTCCCGCTCCCCCCCCTCAATACCCAGCAGAAACTATTTTGCCCTTATCTCTAATTTTGTTGTAGAGAGAGTATAAGCAATAATAGGAAGGAACAAGGGGTTTTGCTGGTTGAGATAAGGATAGTTATACAGGGCATTGACTCACATTGATTTCCTGTGCGTGGGTGTTACCTTCTAGGTTAATTCTTTTTGATCTAACCTTTTCTCTAGTTCCTGGTCCCCTTTTCCTATTGGCCTCAGTTGCTTTAAGGTATCTGCTTTAGTTTCTCTGCATTAAGGGCAACAAATGCTAGCTAGTTTTTTAGGTGTCTTACCTATCCTCACCCCTCCCTTGTGTGCTCTCGCTTTTATCATGTGCTCATAGTCCAATCCCCTTGTTGTGTTTGCCCTTGATCTAATGTCCACATATGAGGGAGAACATACGATTTTTGGTCTTTTGGGCCAGGCTAACCTCACTCAGAATGATGTTCTCCAGTTCCATCCATTTACCAGCGAATGATAACATTTCGTTCTTCTTCATGGCTGCATAAAATTCCGTTGTGTATAGATACCACATTTTCTTAATCCATTCGTCAGTGGTGGGGCATCTTGGCTGTTTCCATAACTTGGCTATTGTGAATAGTGCTGCAATAAACATAGATGTGCAGGTGCCTCTGGAGTAACAGTCTTTTGGGTATATCCCCAAGAGTGGTATTGCTGGATCAAATGGTAGATCGATGTCCAGCTTTTTAAGTAGCCTCCAAATTTTTTTCCAGAGTGGTTGTACTAGTCTACATTCCCACCAACATGTGACACTGATTTTCAAATGTTAAACAAGCCTTGTACTCCCAAGATAAACCCTATTTGGTCATGTTGTATTACCCTTTTCATACACTGTCAGGTTCAATTTGCTCACTTATTGGTAAGGATTTAAGGATGTTTGTTTGGAGGGTTATGTTTTGGGGAAAGTTCTTTTTTTTTTCCTTTATCATTTTTATTAGTATGTATTAAGTGGGCAGGGGGTTTCATTGTGACATTTACATATGTGCTTACAATATACCTTGGTTAGATTCACCCCTTCCTTCATTCTCCCTCATGCATTTATCCCCTTCTTAAAACATGTTTCATTGTTATGTTTTCATATGCATCCATCATATTTGCCTTCCTTCACCCTCACTGTTCACCCTTCCCTCTCCTACTGGTACCTAATCCTGAACAGGACCTATTTTACTTTCCTATCCTTCAACAGTTCTTGGATTTCAACTCAGGGCCTCACACTTGCCAGGCGGGTGCATTACCACTTGAGCCACTCCACCAGCGTTTTAAGTGTATGTTAAGTCTTCTACATGTGGATATCCAGTTTTCCCAGCAACATTTGTTGAAGAGGCTGTCTTTTCTCCATCATGTGTTTTGGGCTCCTTTGTTGAAGATCAGTTGACTGTAGATGCGGGGGTTTGTGTCTGGGTCTTCTATTCTAATCCATTGGTCTTGTCTGTTTTTGTGCCAATACCATGCTGTTTTTATTGTTATGGCTCTGTAGTATAGTTTGGAGTCAGGTATTGTGATACCTCCAGCATTGGACTTTTTGCTCAGTACTGCCTTGATTATTCAGCCATGAATCCATCATGGGCTCTTTGTAGAGAGGTTCTTTATGACTGCTTTCATTGCTTGTAATAGTAAAAAATGTTGCTGGGGAAACTGGATAGCCACATGTAGAAGTCTGAAACTAGATCCCTGTCTTTTACCCTGTACCAAAATCAACTCAAAGTGGATCAAAGACCTTAATATATAAGGCCTGGAACTTTGAAACAACTCCAGGAAGTAGTAGGAAATATGCTGGAACAGATAGGTAGAGGGAACGACTTCCTAAGTAGAACTCAAAAGGCTCAGCATCTAAGAGAAAGAAGAAACAAATGGGACTGCATCAAACTAAAGAGCTTCTGCATAGCAGGGAACGTTCTTAATTGTGAGTTGTTTATCTAATAGAAATAGAGCTATTCAGATTTTCCACTTCTTGGGGAGTCACTTGGTATATGTTGAACCTGGTATTCCTCCACCCTGTTCTGTAGCCTGCAGTGTACCTCCAGATGGGAAGCTGGTACGATAATAGTGCTCCCCTCATTTATTTTCCTTCTTTTGGGGGTCCCAGTACTGTGTTGCCAATACCTGAAGGCATTTACTTCATACATTTTATCCAGTTTTCTAGTTGTTTCTGACAGAAGAGTAAATATGAGCTCTGTTCTACCATGTGAGAAGTTGAAGCTACATAATTTTTTTAGGCATTGAAGAGCACAATTTTGTTGCTTCTGGTTATTTCTCAGCCAGTTCTATTAGTTTGAACTTGAAACTCTAGATAGTTACATTTTACATGGGCTCACTCTGCTTTTTAATCTGACTATTCCAAACTGTAGTTACCTATCTTTCACAAATAAGTGGTATCACTTTGTTTTAGAAATTGGACTTTAAGACTAAACCTTATTTTCTCTCCATTTAAGTTTCCTTCAGCGTTCGAGTTTAATGAACTGTTCTTGATTACAATTTTGGATCACCTTTATAGCTGTCTCTTTGGGACCTTTCTGTGCAACTGTGAACAACAGCGATTAAAAGAAGTAAGTGTCTTTTGCTTCCCCTGTTGCTCAGGCATCTTCCCCAGTAATGGAAGGATGCCTCAGTGGAAGGAGAACTTGGCTCTGGTCCTGCTGCTGTCTGTTAATTGTGGGACGGGGAGAGGTTGCACTAGATCTTCTCCCAGGGTCGTTGCAGCCCCAGCATGTGTGTCTAATACGAGCCACTTACTCTGTAGGGGCTGGGATCCAGCAAGCCCATGGCTCTAAGGAGTAGGACAAAATCCACACTTCTGTGGCTCAGTGTACTGGGGCTCTTTTAACTTCTTAATAACAAAGGAAAAAACTAAAAGAATAAATATTATGGTATGTGAATTACATGTCAATAAAGGTGTTTAAAACAAAAAACCAGCAGTAGAAGAATGAAGTTCATAAACTATGGCTTTAACTAGTTTTTTTTTTTGGAGGGGGGATTTATTCTTCATTTAAAAGCTCTCTTGAGATATAATTTACATACCATAAAACTCATTCATCTAAAGTATATAATTCAGTGGTGTTAGTATATTCACAGATTGCACAACCATTACCCTCAAAAATTTTATCACCCTCAAAAGAAACTCTATACTCATTAGTAGTCTCTCACCATTTTCCCTAGCCCCTGGCAACCCCTAATCTACTTTCTGTTTCTATGGAATTGCCTATTCTAGACACACAAATGGAATTATACAATAGGTGCACTTTTGTGACTTTCTTCACCTAGCATAATGTTTTTAAGATTCATCCATATGCCACTACTTCATTCTTTTTATGGTTGAGCAATACTCCATTACCTGACTAGAACATATTTTATTTACCCATTCATCAAGTTGATAGAAATTTGAATTGTTTTCACTTTTTGGCTCTTGATGATAATTCTACTATAAATATTTATATACAAGTCTTTGTGTGGATATATACTTTGACTTCTCTCTGGAATGTACCCAGGAATGGAATGGCTGGACCATTCCATTCAACAGATGTTTAACCTGTTGAGGAAGCAACCAGATTGTTTTCCAAAACAGTTGTACCATTTTGCATTCTCCTCAGCAATGTCTGAGGGTCTCCAGTTTCTCCACATTTCATCAACACTATTTCTCTTTTTTAGAAAATAATACCTATCTTAGTAGGTTGTATGATGTGGTTCTGATTTATATTTCCCTAATGAGTAATAATGTTAAGTGTCTTTTCCTGTGCTTATTATCCATTTATACATTTTCTGTGGAGAAATGTCTATTTAGATCCTTTGCCCATTTTTTAAGTTGGGGTTGTCTTTTTATTATTGAGTTGTAAGAGTTCCTTATACATTTTATATACAAGTCCCTTATGTGATAGATGATTTGCAATTTTTTTCTCTCATTCTGTAGGTTTTCTATTGTCTTTATGGTGTCCTTTAAAGCACAAAAGTTTTAAATTTTTTATTCACTTGTTGTTTGTGGTTTTGGTATCATGCCTAAGAAACCATTGCTTAAGCACAAAAGTTTTAAATTTTTTATTCACTTGTTGTTTGTGGTTTTGGTATCATGCCTAAGAAACCATTGCTTAACCCACCAAGGTCACAAAGATTTGATTCTATGTTTTCTTCTAAGAGTGTTACAGTTTTAGCTCTTATTTTAGTTCTGTAATCTATTTTGAGTTAATATTTATATGTGGTATGAGGTAAGGGTCCAACTTCTTTCTTTTATGTTGGCCATCTGGTTTCCCCAGCACTATTTGTTGGAAAGACACTATTTGTTGGAATCCCCTTGGATTGTCTTGGACTGTAAATGTGAGAGTTAATTTCTGTACTCTGTATTCTTTCCCACTGATCTACATGTCTATCTTTATGCCAGCATCACTGATACTGACTATTACAGCATTTAGTAAGTTTTGCAAATGGGAAGTATGTGTCTTCTGGCTTTCTTCTTCCTTTTTAAAGATTACCTTGGTTATTCTGGATCCTTTGAATTATTGGTGGTACTTTTCTTATAAATACAATATACTAGAAAAATGAAATGACCATAGTTTAATGTTCCTGTGGGAAGACAGCTCATGGTAAATAGGCAGTCCTTGAGTAACAGAATAGTAAAACATTCACTTGCCCTCACTATGTGCTTATTGGACTTTTCACTGTTTGATCCACTATTTAATGTTTACCTGCCCTAGTATACCTACAGATTTGGATGTTTTAATTTAGATGAGAAATATAAATAGTTACAGTGTTTCTAAATGGTGTACTGTAAAATTGATGGAAAGATATACTAATGAAGTACACACATTTGTGAAGCTTCTACACCTTGCCACCATGGTATGGCAAACAGCCATGGTTTTTCATTGCAAACTTTTTTGTTGATTTTTTTTTTCAGTGCTGGGGATTAAACCTAGGGCCTTGTGCTTGCTAGGCAAGTACTCTACCACTTGAGCCATGCTCCCAGCCCATTTGCTTTTATTTTGTTTTCAAGATAGGGCCTTGCTAACTTTGCCCAAGGTACTCTTGACCTTGGAGTCCTTCTGTCTCTGCTTTTTGAGTAACTAGGATGACAGGCATGTGCCACCCATACCCAGCTTGTAAAGGATCTTAACTACAAATTTTGCCCATATTTCTCAATAGGAAGAGTCACAAAAGGAAATCTTAAGCCACAATAAAATATGTAATTATTATTGATGGGCCCTATCATCCTATGGCTATTAAAAAGTTCTTATTCTGCCTTCCCATAGACACAGTTGCCAGATGTTGCCTATGTTTTTCCAGGACATCATGGAGGCCATTCACAGTGGGAAGATGGGGGTGGGGTTTAGTAAGTGCTCAGGCTTTTTTCAGTGTTTGAATTTACTTCATTATTCAAATCCTTTCCCTTATGTAATATTAATTCTTGAGGCTATAAAGAAAGATTATTTCAGTGTATTCCTTTTTTGTTTTTCAGGATATATGTACAAAGACTATATCTTTATGGTCTTATATTAATAGCCAACTAGATGAATTTTTGAATCCCTTCTTTGTGAATTATGAAAACCATGTGTTATATCCTGTTGCTAGTCTGAGTCATTTGGAATTATGGGTAAACTATTATGTACGATGGAATCCACGGATGAGACCACAGGTATCTTTTTCTTTTTCTTCTTTTCATAAGAGTACGTCTTTCTTTCCAAGTAAAGGTGATGTTATAAAAGATGTATGCCATGGTAGGTATTAACATACTAAATGTCTTCTGCCTTTGCCAGAGTTCCATCCTTTGTGGTCATGTTCCAGTAGGTGCCCCTCATATACCAACCCAATGCCATTTTCTGGGTTAGAGTTCAAAATCTTTCATGTCTGCCTTTCATGGAAAAAAGTGTAGGAAAGTAGCATCTGTTACTGCTTTTGGCTCTTATAAGGTCTCATAAGGTGCTTGGGAGTGTTATGGGTGGAACAGTACCTACGTCTGCATAGCTATCTACCTGTAGAGGTGGTAGAGAGGCCTGTGAAAAATGTGTTGAGGTTCACTCAGAGACTCTGGTATCACAACAGAAAGAGGGCATGTGCTAAGTCATAGAGCAGGCCCTTTGAAAACAGGATAAAGCTTCCCCTGCCCTGTCACACTAGTTCACAGTTACCTTTTCTGAGGTTGAGAAAACAGAATATGGTGCACAGTGAAGGCCAGTCTAGTCTGTCCACCTATTGTGTTTGGTGACTGAGCTCTGGCTGCAGGTCAGGCACCACCAATTATAGTGTTCCTCGAGCACTCCCCATCCTCTGCCCCTCACCCCCACTCTCCTCCACATGGACAGCCAGGCCTGACGGTGTATAAAGGGGTCGGGGGTCAGGGAAGAGAAGACAAATGAAGCTCTCACCTCTGTGGACAGAGAGCTTTCTGCTGAGATTTTTTTCCCTCAAGTTTAATACTGTGAAGGCTTAATGGGAAACTACTAGGAGTATGTTGCTAGGGCATCATTTAACATCACTGCTTCTGTCAGCCAAGGTTAAGGAAACCTTCCTTTCTTCGTCCTCCTCCTCCTCTTTCTTCATCTCTCCCTTTCAGTGTCTTCATGATCTCTGTTCTCATCCCCAAGCCCTACTAATCAGGAGAAGTCCAAACTGTTCATTTTCTTTTTCATTTGCCCAGAACTGGACCTCCAGAGGATACAGCCACTTTTCTAACCCTCCCTCAGCTTGGAATGTGCACTCACTTGTAGAGTTACCTGTGGGCTTCCTCTGCCATGCATACCCTGCTGCCCCAAGCAGCTGCTTCCCATATCCTTCTTGAATCCTCTGTGCTTTGACACCACAGCCCAAGCTGATCACAGCTTCTTTCCTGGATGCTTTCCTGTTTCATTCATTCCATGTGTTCTACATGGCCTCAACTTCAAAAGCCCTTTCTTCTTCTATATTCTGTAATTTGGGTCTGCCATGCTTAGGACTTCAGGAGTGTTTTCTAGAACTCTGTGATAAGTGCTGATCCCAGCACTTATTCTCATCTTTGAGCCAGGCCTAAGATCCAGGCCTCATGTTCTCCATAGCCTGCACCTCTGCTGGCCTCTCTCCTCCCATGCTAGTGGATTCATAAACAGCTGGCTCCTCCAAGCTCCCCAGAAGTATAAGTGCAGAGCACATTTCTATCCTGTCACTGGAGTCCTGGCTCTAAAATTGCTTTATCTGACCTCAGCTGCCTTGTTATGGGCCTCATGAGCACCTCTTTCCAGGCAGTAGTATCAGCTTTATTTACCAACCAAAGCCCACACTTCACCCTTTCCAGCAACTTCCTCCTAACTGTCCTTGTGTATTTCTGCACTAAGCACTTGACTGATTTCTTTCCTGGGCAGCTTGTTTCATCTGCTTTAGCAATATGGAAGGTGGGCTATAGAATATCAGAAAGTCACTACTCTTATTTAAATTACTTAGAGTTACCAGGTCTTGGTGACTCAGAGGACACTTGGTGCGGTGTCTTTAACATTTCTGCAACACACAATTGAGCTTCTCTGTGAACTGAGTGCCTTTGGTTTAATGACGCGTCTCAGGTACTGCAGGAGCCACCCTCTGTCCTCACTCTGTGCTCAGCAGGTTGCTGACTTGAAGGAATGTGACAAGCAGGGAAGGTGCTTGGGCCAGGTGGGAGTGGCTCTGGGCTATGATCCCTTCTGCTGCACTGGTTCTGTCTGCCAGTGTTGCAGGCCCAGCTGTGCATCCCACTGACTCCTTCTCTCTTGCAGACTTGTGTGGACCGGGCACCAAATCTTCCCTAAAGCCTATAGCTTGTATGAGAGATCTGTAAGCAGAATAGGCTTCAGTGAGATGACTGTGATTGTGGGAGCCATAGTACAGCTGCTGTCACTTGAGGTCTTTTGTACCTGCCACTGGGAATTGTGCACATGATTTCATTTAATGCTCACGAAAATCCCCCAATGCAGAGGCTGAAGGGAAGGGCCAGAGAAGCCATAATTCACCAGGATCTTGCTGCCTGGTACATGTATTTGTAGGATGCCCCCAGCCAGGACCTAATCCTATCTTGTTCCTGCAGTGACTGATCAGGGCAAGGTCATGAGCCTCACTGAGACCTCACAACGGGTACAAGTGTGACAGGAATCCAAACCAAGTTCCTCACACAGTGCAGGGACAGTGGTAGGTGAGTGGTCCAGCAGTTTGTATTCTCCCTACATAGAGCTACACAGAATTGAGAACTCCGAAGTCCCTGGGCCATGGCTTTTTATCCTGAATACAGCAGTCACATATCAGCCACCTCCTAAGTAGTGGGCACACAGCATGTTGGGGAGTGGTTTGGTCTTGGTGATAGTGGATGCTAGAGTGGCAAATAAGTGCTTACACAATAAGGCCAGGTACGTTTTCTAGAAGGTTCCCTGTGGCAGCACTAGGATGAATGGAAAGTAGAATGCAGTGAACACTGTGACAGGGAGATGCTTAGGAAGACGGTGTGGATGTGTGGGGTGCTGTATGGTAAGCCAGGTGTGAGCGAGGGGAGAAGGAAGTACAGGGAGAAAAGGCAGGGGCACAGGTCCGTGAGGCCTCCTCTCCGAGAAGGAGGTGGAAGGGCTACTGGCATCCTTTTCTTTGGGCCTTACTGGTTTGTGTTTTCCATGCTAATGCCCATGGGGCAGACACGACTGGAGTTTTCTCTATCCAGACTTGTATTTAAGCCTTGGGCTTTCTGTTCGTTCAGGCGTGCCTTTGCTTAGTTGCAAATGAAACTGCTATGTGAGAAAAATACCCAAAAACCTGTGTGAAGACACAAGGTGATAGCAGTGTATTTGAGTAGCTATGAGCCACCCATGTATAAGGTTATATGTTCCGCAGCATGCCCTGCTCCTGAGAACACGTGTGTGTGTGTGTATGTGTGTGTGTGTGTGTGTGTGTGTGTGTGTGTGTGTGTGTAAAGTGAAAGCTTGATTGCAACGTGTTCCCTCATCTCAATCAAATGATCTGACAGACAAGGAAAATACTAAATAGATCCTAAAGGTAAGAGCACAGCTGTTGCCTACTTCACAATGGCCTCTGGGATCAGCCTTTGCTAAGGAACTCTGACATTTCTGTCCTCTCCCTTCTTCCTGTGGCCTGCTATTGGGCAGATTGTTCTTAGCCTCTTGCTGCTAATACAAAATACAGAGCACTTTGTTGTGTTGGAGACACCTGTGTGCCTTCACTCAGTCCTTTCAGCTCTTCCTGTCACTCTTGCTCTCTTGTCTCTGGCATCCCTCCACGAAGAATGATCACAGTGGCACCCAGCATGGTGTAGTTCCAAGTCTTTGAGCAAGTAGCGGTAGAACTTGGTGAGAGGTAAGCTCGAGAGGCAGGCTGGAGCCTAGAGGCCAGGGTCAGGATGTTACTGGGAGGGCAGGGGAAGGAGCCACTGGGGCATGTTATGGGGTGAATTACATGGTCTGCCTGAGGCACAGGACCCAGCCCTCTAGTTGCTGTGTGCACATGGATGTGGGATGAAAGGAGGTTCCCTATGCTTCTTTCAGTGTCCAGCTAGTGACCTCCCTCCCCACTCATCCTCACCCCCAGCCCTGAGAGTTCCATTATGGAAATCTGCCTTGAGTCTCTGGTATCCTGGTAGGTTCTGAGGAGCTCTTCTTAGCTTGGTGAGCAGGGTGCTAAGAATGAAAATTAGTGGGATCATCTCATTTCTGTGTTTCTCCCCCCCACCACCATCAACAGGTTTAAAAGAAACTTGTGATAAAGCACTGTAATGCTGGGGAATGAGTAGCTGCTGCCTCCAGGTCAGCTCCCTCTACCCTGACATTGCCTGCCTCGGGGTCTTCTGCCAGCTCCTGCTCTGATCAATGAAAATTAACACTAAGTTGTAGAAAGTGCTGATTTTTCAGAACTGTCTTTAGTCAGTGTAGCTACTTATAAA
Source organism: Castor canadensis (assembly GCF_047511655.1). Classification (NCBI taxonomy): domain Eukaryota; kingdom Metazoa; phylum Chordata; class Mammalia; order Rodentia; family Castoridae; genus Castor; species Castor canadensis. The sequence goes on along the minus strand of NC_133405.1, from coordinate 4,512,600 downwards.
AATGCACAAGTACAGAGAGAATGGAGAGGGGCATCTACATGTAAACACTACTTAGCCAGGCAGCCCGGAGCCAGCTGTTTGCATTGCTGATGGTCTTCAGAAGGCTGATTGCTTCTGAGCCTGCACTTGGAAGCCTTGGCTGACTTGAGGTATCACCTGAGCCTGTGCATTTTCTCCTGAAAAGTGGTAGCTGGACAAAGAGAACATTGGGCAAAGAAGGCCCACTCATGGTGCCCCTTTCATTCCTGGCTTGTCCCCAGGAGCTGCAGGACAGCCTGGGAGACAGTTCAAACTCCTAGCTTGTGGAAATGGGATGCCTGTATACTACGTGGAGGATGGGTCAGTGGTCCAGGACACTCTGGCCACGGAGGCTACTGGGTGGTGAAATAACCATGAAGCTAAGGATCGAGGTATTAAAACTTTGTGTTAAGAACAAATAGTACTTTAACAACAGCTTGCTAATAAGCCTTGTCTCTGCTTGCCACCAGATGCCGATTCACCAGAATCTCAAAGAGCTACTGGCTGTCAGGGCTGAGCTGCAGAAGCGAGTGGAGGAGCTGCAGCGGGAAGTGGCTGCACGTGCTGTCTCATCCTCCTCTGAGCGGGGATCCTCACCTTCCCACTCGGCCACTCCCGTCCACACCTCGGTATGACGGGCAGGGCCAGTATCTCAGGCCATCCTGCCGCTCCACCATCTGCCCAGTGGCTCAGGGACCTGGCCATTGCTGTTATGGCTATAGCTTGTGATCTTATCTCTTAGGGTTAGACCCAGGGACCATTTGTGTGGCTAGGTGACAGCTCCCACTGTCAGCAAGTGCTTTTTGTTTTGTGAACAGCCCGTTACCCTCCTGTCAGCAGTTTCACAGGGGAGCTGCCTCCTCGTGTCCAGGCAGCTTGGGAGAAAGTAGAGTGAATGCAATGCAGTACTTAAGCTTAAGAGCATCTCACGTCATTTCCTTCCAAGTTAGTCCTTCATTAGAAACAGACCATTCACTTAAAGACCACATTGCCAGCCAGTGGCTTCTCTCGACTCTTTGCCACAATTTGAGAGCTGTTTTTAAATGAAATGTTTGGGGAACAGACCATTTCCATCTAGTCTACAACTACCTTTATGCAAGGGTCCTCCTGTACCAATTACTGTTGTGTACATAGAAGGTATTTTTTAAAAAGAGAAACATACCTTTATTTTCCTATGTCCTTTTTTATGTTTAGAATAATTGCCTGAGGAGGCATTTACTCAACTGTACTGTGTGAGAAATTCTTTCCCAGCAAACTTCATGCTAGCTTTTGTGTGGTGCATTTGAAACAAGGTTTTGGATATGCCATTTCAATGGCAATGTGTTACTGTCCTCAAACTAACTCTGGTACTTGCCTCCTGAGGTGACCCAGTCCATTGACAGGAATAGTAGTGAGTTCCCCGCAGCATGGCACAAATTTGGCATGCTCAGTCCCCTGTCTCCGCTGCAGGTAAACTGAGGACTTAGGCTTCTCTGTACAGGTGCTGGCCTCCATCTGACACAGCTCCTTCAAGGAGCAATGTCTGTTAAGTACTCTGGGGCCATGTGACCGGGCACCCTCCCTCCTGTGATGCCAGGTATTTGTATCACAGCAAGTCTGCTTCTACCTGTGATGTGCCTGGGTGGACAGGCACTCATTTTATCATGGTCCCTTCACCTCAGTTTATTCACATGATCTGTCCATATGTTAAAGCAGCCACTGTATTGTGGCTTCGATTTGGAAAAGCATAGCACTCCCTTGCCTTGGTTTTCTCTTCTGAGTCACTCTTAGCTGGTCAGGCCTCTCTTTGCAGTTTTGCTCCTTCACTTAGTGACTTTGAGCTCTGTGACTCCATCAATCCTTTCAGGAAAGAATTTACCATCACCTCTTAGCTCCTTGGTGTGAGATGCCGGCACCTGCCCTGTGCCTGTGTCTACATTGCCAGGCCTCACCTGAGGTGGGAGGCAAACTTTCCCTCAGAATCAGAGATGGCCCAGATGCTCCCAGGACCAGCCCCAACACAGCTGCTTTGTGTTCTCCTCTGGTCTGGGTCAAATCACTGGATGCAATGCAGTGTCCAACATACTGACCTTATTTTTGAAAATATATTCTTAAAAAGGTTTTTTATAATCAAATACATAGAGAATAGCTGTTTTACAACTTGGAACCTTCTGATTCTTACAGAAAATTGTCCTTCCATAAGATTCTAAACATTTATTCAATATTTATTTGATAACCTAAAATCAACTCTCCATTTATATCATCTGGGGGATTTGTTTCTCAATCATAGTTTAATTGATAACAGCTTTTGATTTATGCTCCAAACATATCCAAATGCTCATTTATGAATGGATAAACTGCTGGGCATGGTGGCACATGCCTGTAATCTAGGCACTGGGGAGGCAGAGGCAGGAGGATCCTGGTCTACATAGCAGGATCCTCTCTCAAAAACAACAAAAAATACAAAAACAAAATGGATAAAGTAGTATTCATTGACACACTGATTTTTTTAAATGGGGACAATTTCCCATTTTTCCCCAGAAATATCACTTAATCCCCCAGCTGCACTAGGACTGTTAAATGTAGTGTGGATGGAATGATACTTTTGACAGAACCAGAGAAACCATGAAGGCTGCTCCATGGTGGAGTCAGCTGGTCTGGCACTGGTGGGGTGGGGAGCTGGTACCCGGCCAGGCCATGTCTCCCTCGCTTTGAGTGGGGCAGAGGCCTGTCAACAGGATCCCTAGAAACTCTTATTCAATTTTAAAGCACAACAGAGCACTTCCCTTTGTATGTTCCTAGTACAGAACTGTTTGTAAAACAACTTAAGTATACTTTTGTTATCTAAGCAATCCTTTTGTTGTTTTATTTAAGTGTACTAGAATGTAACACTTTTATGGTTCAAGTTTTTAAAAACTGATACAATATTGTGTTTGCCTCATCTGATGCACTGTATTTCAATCTCTAATTAAAATTATAATATGTTTGCTCCCTGGTCTTTTTGGGGTCTCTCTTTTTAAAGGATTTTCGGTAGGTTTTTCCCTTGAGGAAAATTAGTAAGACTAACGTAACACATATTGAATGTTTACTATGTGCCAACCATAGTTAATATATGTAAAGTTGCCTATATGTGATTTGATTTATTTGTTAATTGTAAATGTAACTTATCATGAGTCGTGAGTGTTTGGGTCGGAGCTGGTAAGTGCTCTGATTTTAAACTCTGAAACCCTCAGCATAGCCTTGAGGAAATCATAGAGACACAGAACAGCCTGGAGACGCCTGAGCCGAAGCAATGGGTCCTCCTTGTGCAGTGCAGTGTGCTCTTAGGCACTCACCAGGTCTACGGATCACACACTTTCAGGGATGGGGTGAAATCACACTGTACCCTGTGGGTCACCTTTCTGTAAGGGCCTAGGGTCGCCAACCCTGTCCATGGGAGTCACTGCTGGGTGAGTAAGAGACCCAGTATTAGGTAGAGATGTCTGGTTTGGCCACCTTCCAGGTAGTGTTCCCAGCAGCAACACCAGAGATGAAGGCTCAATCAGATCCCCACTAACTGTGCAGAGCTTTTGCATAGGAGAGTGACATGGTAGCCTGGGTTTTGAAGATTTTTGTCCTATTCCACTACAAGTGTAGTAAGAAGAAAAGAAAATGCCACTGACCCCAATGTAAAAACTCTCCAGCCACAGCCCAGGGTCTCTGAAGCTTGTTTATGCTGACAAGTCCAGCTGTCTTCGCAGTTCACAGGTCAAGCTGTGAGCTGAGGACAAGGACTTTTGGGACTTGATTCCAAACAAACAGGCCTCTCCACAGGGCTACAAGTGACAGGTGCAAGGCCCCCTTTCCTGCTCTGCTTTTTCTGCCTGAAACAACTGCACATGACTAGGAGCTTCACTGGTTCCTGGCTTGCTTTCAGGAGGACGCAGCAGTGGTGGGCTTGGAAGCTGCCTGGGCAGTGTGGCCAATGTCCATCCTCCCAGAGGTGCTCATGCTGTGTGGCAAGTGGGCTGGGTAACTGATGTTGAATGCCTAAGAAGGCCTCCAAACCCCAGGATGTTTGCAGCTCCTGTACAATGAAGGGGAGGGGACACCTAAAGATAGCCCTGACATTAGGCTGTTCCTAGGGGGGCATAACAGAAGAACTAACCGCCTGGAAAAATACCTTTGGCTGGGCAGGAGGGGAACGAGGACAGCACCACATCACAGAATAGCGTAGCAGAAGGTGGTTAGCATCACTTGACACCGGAAGTATCTTAACACCATGTGAACACAAGGATCTATTGGGTTCCATTTTGTTTGTTTAATGCAAACACTAGACAGTTCACAATTCACACTTGAACACAGGCACGTGAAAAGATGCACAGGGGATTCTGGCAGTCTCCAGCACTTCTTCCTCACCCAACCTCTGCTCCTTTAGCTGGCTTTCATGAGCCATGAGGCCATGCTGCTCGCGCTCAGAGCTCATACTGTAAATGCTGAACTTTTGTTTGAGAGTTCTCTCTGCCAGTTAGGCTGATGGAGGTCGGATCTTTTCAGTTGGCCCTTCTAGTTGGCTCACTTTCTCCTTCCTATCATCTGGGACAGGCCCAAGCTGGCTAACGCCACCTTCAGATGATGGACACAGTCACAAGGAGAGCCCGAGAGGTTTCTGCAGGCCCCAGTGCCCAAGCAAGGGTAAGTGCTGGCGGGAAAGAGGAGCCTGGGCCCCTGGGATGAGACTGTGAAGGGGGTGAGGGGGGCGAGGGCCCGCCCAGGCCCGTCAAGGCACTCTGATTTAGTGCCTGCGGGCCAGTGATGGGTTTTATGCCGAAGGGCTTTGTGCAGAAGGCACCGAGGTAGCTAAGGAAGAGCAAAACAGGGCTCTTTTCACTGAAGTCAGCGCTACTGAGAAAAGGGTTTCACAGACAGCATTTATTTTACACCATGGCTGCAGGGGTTTGAGGCCTTTGCCATCAGATTGGCCTCAGCATAAAGGGAAACTGGACAACCATCCTTAAGTCACCCCATCTAGGTGGCAACAGGTCAGAGATGCAAAGATCCATAGTCTCCTCCAGCCCAGCATTGGCCAGGGTGTGAGCCATCATCTTTTGATGTTCCTGGTGTCAGGGAAGGTACAAACCTGACAAAAATCGACCACAAACTGGCCAGGAGGGTAGGGGGGCCTGGAAACAGGCAAATCTTGCAAGCAGTGCCTCCCTTGCTGAAGAACGAAGGGGGCTTCTTGAAGCCACATCTCCCTTTCAATGGCCAAGCAGGAGGAGGGGGCGTGTCAGAGCCCACAGACACACAGTGGGGATGGGCCAGCCAGGCCATCTGGAGACATGGCACCACCTGACCCTCCACTGTGAGTAGGCTTTTAAAACAATGATCACACTTGACGCATGCATCAGACAGCAAGTGGGGTCAGTTTGGATTTCAGTGGTTTTCTTAGGAAATGGGACTTGCCTCATCCCAGCTCAGCAGACATGAAGGAGCCGATGTACAGCCTGCGGAATGTGTGGGGCCATCATGCAGTCCAAAGAAGCCTGTGGCTTTGTGGCTTTGTGGACAGGGTCTTGCCTGTGCAGTCACTTGTATTCTGCTTTCACAAGTGCTCTTTGACAGGGCAAAGAGGTTATCAATCAGTACACGGGGGTCTAGACTAGCTCAGCCCCCAACCACAGAGCTTGCTGGGGCCAAGGGCCAAAGGAACCTTCTAGGAAGCCAGCTCTGCTCTAGCCCAAACCAGGAGGTACCAGGCGGCTCTGGGCCAGGTGAAGGGTAATCCTTGCGTTCTGTGTTACCCGGTGAGCATGGTTGAGGCGCCCTTCATCAGAGCAGACAGGGAGGACGACTACAGAGCGACAAAGGCAGCAGCATCCCGCGCAGCCACGCCAGCATCCCTTCCCACCCCACCCCACCCCACCCCACCCCCATGGCTAATCGGAGGGCAAGCACGCTTCTGGGTCCCATGCCCACTCTCACACCTGTGGCCCTTCCTACCCATGCCAATCACACACAGGGTAAAACCCGTTTCCATGCAGAAATGACTCCTGAGACCTTTAACCAGGCCAGCCTGGGGTCACCCGTCTCCTCTATGGAATCCAGGGAGAATCAGACCCTCAGGTGACCGCTTCCTACTTCCGGATTCGTAACCCTCAGGGCGGGGCACCGTGAGGCGTCTCTGAAAGCCCGGCACCGAAAAGAAAGCCCGAAATAAAAACCCCGGGTGTTGCATATGTGTGTGGGTGCACACACGTGCATGTGTGAGTGTGGATGTGTGTGTCCTTAAGTGCACGTGTGGGGTGTCGCTTGGTGCTGACTGATTTGCTCCTTGCAGGGGCACCAAGTGAGCCAGGTGCTAGCTGGGCCCCCTACTTAACAGCTTTCAGAGGTCACCGCCGGGGGCTGCCCATCGCCAGAGCCCATCGCCAGAGCGCTCTAGCATGGAGGTAGGGGCTTACACTGTCCTGGGTTTAGATCCATCACCTAGGCAGACATGATCTGCTTTGGCCCTGTCCCCAGCGTCCTCTCGTCCACCCTCACCTCAGTCTTGCCCTCCCCGTACTAAGGCTGGAGCAAGCTGGCTCTGGGAACTCAGTGACCCAGCAGCTTCCGGTGCTGGTGCTGGCTATCTGCCGAGGCTGGGTCTGCAGTGTCAGCACCAAGTCCCCTCAGCTTCCTGCAGCAGGGCACAGAACCACACTCACGAACACCCAGAGCTGTCCGGAAAACTCAGAGCAATGAGAAGCCAGTGACATGGGAAGAGCAACACAGCAGTTGGGGATCCAAATGAATCAGGAGCTGGGTCACAAGCGGTGGCACCCTTCGTGTGCGCCTGCTGCTGAACGGGGTCCCCCTCAGATCCGGGCCACGCCCTGTGGCGGAGGCTCTGCTGACTGCGTTTGCAGCGCTGAGCATTTCACTGGGGAAGAAAGACGCCCGTTAGGAGGGGCTCGTCAGGATCCCGCACAGAAGGTGCAAAGACACAGCCAAGTCCTCACTGGGACAGAGATTTGGTCCCCTGCGTGTGGTGTCCGTCTTGGCCAACCTCACTTTGAGGCCCACTCCCTGCTCACGACCTGGAGCACCCTGGGCCCTGGGTACGGAGTTCTGGATGGGTCAACAGGAGAAACGGAGGAAGCCAGACTGCTCTGCAAAGAACTCTGCCAGTGATGGCTAAAACATCAGATTTGTGTCCGTGAACGCCACCTTAGCAGCCAGCACTCCACATTTGCATCCAGGGCTGCTTTAGTCAGCACTCCCTGACAATGGCCACCGTAGCAGTGGTGTGGGAACAGCGCTGCCCAGTACATGGCACGGGGGGCTGAGTTCCTCCATCCCCCAGCTACCGCCCTCAGCTGATGGGAGCCCCTTGCCCTTCGTCACACAAGCCTTGCCGGGCCTCTGCGCTGCATTCTGGGGTCACAGGCCTGTCTTCCTCAGGGGGTTGGCCATTCCAGGTAACGGCCTAGCCTCCAATTGCTCCATGACCACAGGACAGAAAGGCTGAGGACGTGTGAGTTTGAACCAAGTACCTGTTGTCTCTGGAGCTTGGCACATCAAAACGCTACCCGTCCAGGGGAAAAGCTTCCCACAGCTGTGTCCTAATGTGCCCAGGATGGGTACTTTTCTGCCTGCAGGGAGCACAGCAACCAGTGCTCTAGCTCAGGTGAATCAGGAACAGAGGCTAGCAGCAACAGTGCCCAGATGGCCCTGGCTGTCATCGCAGTGTCCCTGTCCCAAGATGCTGGCAGGCTGGCTTATCAGGACAAATGCTGGCACACCGGGGCCCCTGCACCTTTTGCTCCGCTCAGTGCTGGGGCCACGAGGGAGGCCTTCAGCAAGGGACAGTGACAAAGAAATACTCACCTTGGGGTTCCTCACACACGACAGCTTCCAGGTTCTCCCCCTTCACGTAATCTGCATTGAGTCCCTCTGCACAGCGCAAAGGACAGAGTAAATGATGACTAAGAAAGCAAAGGGGCCCCCATGATCGAGAACTCCCGACTGCGCCTCTACGATGGTGAAATCTGCACAGATCAGCCCCCTGCCCCTGGGCCACCTGCATATTATCCTCCAAATGAAGGCTGTCCTTCTGGACCGCACCGCCAAGGAGTTCTCGTCACTGTCCTTACAAACAATGGTATCGCACGCCAGAGGCCCAAGCCCTGTCCCTGTAGAGCAGCGCCACCATATCAAGACAGCAGCTCTGCCCGGCAGAGAGGGCACCGGATAGCAGGTTCAGCACACCCATGGGGCCATTGTGGCCCAGGGACTGGACAGGTGGAAAGGAGCCAAAGTGCTATGGGAGTGACTGATGGATGCAAGGCAGGGAGGGGCAGATGGCAGCAGGGGCTCACGGTGGAGAAGCCAGCAAGGCCTCCTGCCAGCAAACGGCCTTCCCAATAGCACCTACACAGACAGGGCAACTGGCTTCTCCTGGCAGCAGGGATAACTGCTGTCCCCACCCAAGCTCGGGGGGCCCAGGGCCCACCGACAGCTGCTCTCGTCTTGTTTGGGATCTGGGCTTTGACTGGCCCCTGCACCGACGTGCTTCTCCCTGGAGAAATAACACAGGGCCTGCAGGAAAACCGGGCAGTGGTTCTAAGTGGCCAACTGATCCGACATTGGCACAAGCCACTTAGCTAGCCTGGGCTGTAGGCTCCTGCCTGTCCTTGTAGCTGCTGGGCTCCAATTGGAAGCCAGAAGGGCCCATGAAAAATGCTGGCGTTATTCTTTGGCAGGGGTGGCTGGTCCCTATGCAAAGACAGATAGGTGATAGCCTCAGCGCCTGGTGGGTGGAGGCGGGAGATGTGCCCTTGGGCCTCCAACTCACTGCCAGCTGCCTACCTGGTAGGCACCGAATTGCCTTCTTTCTCTAGTTGCTCCTCCCATCCTGCACAACCCTGACCCTAGCCGTCTTGGGTCTGGGGACAGGAGGTCTGGCTGGTGGCATTCTCACACACATACCAAGGAAAGCTAAAGATGGTGTGGTCACGGCCAAGTCGATGAGTAGCACAGAAGGGGGCGGGGAGGGTCAGCGAGAAGAGGGAGGGCGGCTGGGAAGGGGCTGGGGAACGGATAATGAGGTATCCCAGGCCAAAGCACAAGGAACAATGAGTAAATCAAAGCACGTTATTACCTTGACCTTCTGCTGCATCTGAGGGCAAGACACGAAGCTTAGAACCCCGGAGTGAGAACTCAGCTGCAGGCAACAAGCCTCTCGGGCTTTATGTGAGATGCACTGACCCTCGGCACTGAGGGCAGAAGGGGAAGCCAAAGGGTCCCCAACGGGGGGCCCTTTGCCTAGCAGCAGAAGCTGGGAGCACTGGAGGGGCATCGAGGTGGGAATAGGCCCACTTAACAGTCACCTGCCATCTTCTGGGCGATTTCTCTTCTGTTTTCCCTGCTGTCCACGCCTTGGTGGTTAAGGCTAACTCTGGGCAGAGGCTCAGCGGAAACATGGGGTTGGGAGGTCTCGCCCTGGCTTCTTAAGAACTTAGCCCCACTACAGACATCCTCAGGACCTTCCAGCTCCTGGACTAGGCTAGGAGCAAGGGACGCACCAATGCACGAAGCACCCACAGGTCCCCACGGAATGAACAGTCCGCAGGGATGTGGGTTGGGGTCTAGTCACAGATAAACAGACTGGCCAATCAGGTCCCTCAGGCTCTAGCGAGACCAGCAGGGGGCGCTGTGGCAGCAACAGAAGCACCGCTGCTGTGGCCACAGGCTGACCGGCAGGAAGGCCCCTGGGAGGTGATGCCCAAGGGCCTGAAGGAGGAGGGGAGGGAGGCAGGCAGGGAACAGCAAAGCCCACACTCTGGAGACAGCAGGGCACAGAGAATGGAGGATGGCGTGTGTGGAAAAGGCCCCTGTGGGCAGGGAGGAACCAAAGCACAAGGGCTTTGACTGCTGAGTCCTAAATTCTGAGCTTAGGATGCTAAGTTCGGAGCCTGGCCATGACTTTGAGGGCGGTAGGGGGCATGGGGAGGCGCGGGCACTTTCAAACAGGTCCCCCTGGGCGAAGGAGGAGGAGAAACCGTCCGGCCTGGAGGCCGCCCAGGATCCGCAGGCCTGTTGCTTGGGGAGCAGACACGAGGCAGGGGAAGGGCAGTGTAGGTGAGGTCCCCATGGGGCTTTGCTGGCTCACTCAACCCTCACACCTGTCTGTTTGACGAAGGAAGTGAGTGTGAAAAGGCCAAGGCTGGTTCTCCCTTTTCCTCAGTGCCCCCACGGACACAAGCTCACCCCATCAGGGTGTTAATTGGGAGCTGTGGAAACGAACTTATCCCACCCCACCATGGGCTCCTACTGCTTTGAGCGCCCTCAAAGCATCTCTGTCTTTTTTCATGACTTGTCCACAGCCCGAAGGAAGCTGAGGTCTCGGCGAGAGAGGGCCCAGGCCAGGCCACCCTGTCCATTCAGCTTAAGTCCTCTGGGCCATCCGTCGCCCTGCCTGTGCCAGGCTGAGGTGCAGGGCTGGCTTTTCACCCGCAGGCACGGCCCTGGGTGTCCGTGATCTGGGAGCACAGGACGGATGCCAGTGCCACTTCGCCCAGTTCTGGCCCTTGGTAGCTCGGGGAGGTCAGCGTCCACCCAGAGTTGCTCCACGGCCCTTCATTTCCCACGCCCCAACCTATTTACCCTCAAGTGTAGACACAACACGTTGGCTGTGCTGAGAGAATGAGCCCGAGCTGAAAGGCTCGCTCTCCCCATGGGAGCCGGAGGCGCCGCTCTGAAGTGGGTTTCTCAGGCAGGGACACGACTCTTATCTCTTATCTCATGGGGCCCTTGTAACTCGGAAGCTGCGGCCTGCTACCCGCCTCTCAGGAGTTCCAGGTTCCAGGAGCGGGTGTAAAAGCACCGCGTAAACTCGTCTGGAGTCTGCAAGTGGGGGCCTGGTTTGTTTGATAAACAAACCAGGTGGGCAGCATGACGGCTGAGCTCAGGCTCTCCTGGGATCCTGTCTGTGCCACCCTGGCCTCAGCTGACAGGAAGTGGCTTGCCCCTTCGTCTTCCTGTTGGCATCTTGTGTCCTTGTCCCCGCCCGGAACCCGAGTGTCACCTTATCAGGGAAAAGGGGCTTTGCACGTTTGGTTTGGCAAACCCTGCTGGGGACCCCGCTGGCTCCCAGTTGAGGGCTTTGGGTGTGAGGTGCTCACAAGCCTTTCATGGCTAAGGCCCAAGCCCAGAGCAGCCGCTCCTCTCCTTGCTTCCCCAACCGTATGTGAGGGGAAATGACGGGAAACCCAGGCAACGGTGTATCCGATGTGGTGCTTCCTCGCCAAAGAAAACCTCCGAATATGACCTCCTGGTGGAGTAAGACCTCTGGGTGACAACAGCAGGCCTCAGCCATCCCTCTTCTCTCGACTTTGTGAGGACATACTTAGTTGCACATGGGACTTCTTAAAACTAATAGTTACTTGCTAAATGGCATTTTGCTTACCAATTAGTTTCATCAGTCATACAGATGCCATATTGTTCTCTCAGCAATTCCCAACTTTGGCCTATAACCATGATAATGAGTCCTTGTCCAGGAATCCCCATCTCACTGCCAGCTGCCCACTGGAGGGGAGGGCCTGGTAGGACAGCCACCAGGTCTCCAGGACAGGAACACCCTGGATGAGGGTGCTTCCTCTTATTTCCAAGAACAAGGCTGGGTACCAGGGGCAATGACTATCTGTCCATTCATCCCGGGCTCCTCGTTCCAGGGACAGCCCGGGAGGCTGACGGAAAGCTGTCCATCCACCATAGAACGTATAACCCGGCCCCTCCCCCAGCGAGGTCTCCCTTTTGAGTTCTTTTGCTTTTGAGTGTGGGGGGACACTTCTAAGAGCAATCTAGTCCCCAGATCTGATGCTTCCCCATTCCCACCACCCTACAGTCATGCCTCTGAATCAATGGTGTGTCAAGCACAGTGACAATGATATGAACGGTGCCCTGGAGAACTGCTGTGTCCCTGTACGTGGTAGTCCTGGTCAAGAATGTTCTACAAGAGCAAAACGAGCAAATATGACAGACAGATGGACAGTTGGGGACTTCGGCAAAACCCACACTCAAAGCCCCCCAGGACCTAGGTGAGTTTCCTGGGAAGCTCAACTCCAAGCTAGAATTAATGGCAAAGGCTGAGAGCAAGGGCAGGGAAGGCTCGTGGGGGTGGGTCCAAAGCTTAACATCACATCAAAGGGACTGAGGAAGGACAGGAAAGGGAACGACTCCAGCTAAGCCACGTACTGTCACTTGAACAGAAACTTGACAGCCACTCAGCCAACAGTGACACGCAATGCTGTGTTAGTAAAACCCACAAACGTGGTCCTCTTGTCCGCCCTCAGCAGCGTCCCCGTGGACTCCCTGACATGGGGAACCAGTGGACTTCCAAACAGGAGCCCCTCTGGAACTATTTAATTCACCATAAATCCCTTTTATGACTACAGCCTAAAACAAAGCCAACCTGTCCAGCAGGTAAATGCCAGGGACAAAAGACACAGTCTTGTTCTCTTGCATTCCTCCATTCATTTTGGACCGTCTGGCTCATAAGGGCAATGACCTCTCAGGAGGTCAGGACCGGAAAGGGGACACTGCCAGAACACTCAGAGCCCTGGCTTGCCTGATGGCACTCACTGCTATGTCAATGAGACCCCCCAGAGACCATGGCCTTCTAGTTAGCAGCAGGGGGAGCTGCTGACCCAGGGCTTCCAATGCCCAGCATCCTCTTGGGTGGGAGCTGAGGCTATAGGGATACTCCAGGGTCCCTCCCATTCTACGGGAAGGAAACATCACAATGGCCACTGAGATTTGTCCCCTTGGGAGCTGGTGACCCTGGAAAGTTGAGGGTACCTGGTCTGGCCCCATCTGCTCTTCCAGGCTGACAGCCACTTCAGTTTGGTCTACATTTGTCCCCTTGGATTTCCACAAATGCATCCCATAGCTGGGCGCAGGAAGCCTGCTTGGGAGCTGCTCTCAGGCAGGCTATGGAAGGCATGTGAGTGCCTGTGCTCTTTCCCCTGCTCAGGTACACTTACGTTGAATGCTGAAGCAGAACTTCTTCTGCTGGTAGGAGATGTAGCTGGACACAGCACCAATCAGGGCCATAGCCAGGGCACTGGCCACACCAGCAATGGTGCCAGTCTCCGCCGACATGCCTGGCACGGAACAGGGAGAATGGAGGAGAGCTGGGCTCAAAGGTGAAGTGTTTCACTACTAGCCCTAAGCTAAGCTGGTTCAGATGCCCATAATCTCCACGTTCCTGTGGGTGGGTTATGCCATCTATATCTGAGGGATGGCAGACACGGTGCCCCTTGGGTTTGCCAAGTGCTTCTGGTCTCCTGAGAAGCATGAAAGGCAGACATGGAACTCATCCCTCTTAATGAGACCCAGCCAGGCCTTGGCCACCTACCCCAGCATCTAGATCTTCATGGTTCCCTTAAAGAACTGCTCCCCTCTGCCACTGGCCTCACAGTTCTCTATTGGAAACCATCATGGTTTGGATCTGAAGTGTCCCCAAAAGCTCATGTGTAGAAGGCGTGGTCCTGGTGCCACAGTGTTCAGAGATGGGGCTGTGGGAGGTGATGAAGCCCCTGATCTCAAGAGATTAATCTATTGATGGAATCACAGCTTAATGGATTTCAGGGGAGGGACTTTGTTACAAAAGCTGTCGTTTCCTGGCTGCCACAAGGCGAGCAGCCTCTCTTGCACCATAGGATTGTGCCATGTTTTTCTGTCTCACCACAAACCTAAAGCACAGGGCCATGCAATTGTGTGCTCAAACCTGAGACTGTGAGTGAACACAAATCTTTTCTCCTTTTAAGTCACCTACGGAAAACTGACTAACAGAAGCTTTCTATTCAGGAGCAGGTGGGGCGGAGCAACTCAGACCAGAGAAGGCCAGCACTATTTCTCCTTGTGGTTTCCAACAGAAACCTTGGGGCACAGACACTCACCGGATCCAGGGTCGTCACTGCTGCCGTATCCACCGTCACCTGGAGAAAGGAAAAAAGCACTTAGTGTCTGCTGTGACCCTGTGACCAGCGGCGTCTGGGTAGGGCCACAGCAAGGCATGACAGTGGGCTTCTACTAGACTGTAGCCAGGCCTGCTTTCTTAGACCTGTCACCTGCAAAGCCCAGGTGACAGCCACTGAAAGCCCCATGCCTCACTCTGCAGGCTCAGCCTCTGAGTTTATCTCTGCTGTCCCATGGGGCAGCTACACTTGGCATCTCCACCTTACGAGGACAACGCGAAGGCTGGCAGGGAGGGGCTGGTATGCAGGTGGCAGAGATGAGTTCAGGTCAGTCTCCGGCCTGACCCATGTCAGGCCCAACTATAGCTGGAGCTGTCCTTGGAACATAAATAAATTCAAGGTCACAGTCCCACATGCACTGTTTTCACATTCGAGTGACTGAAATATCACAGAGACACCACACGGACGAGGGATGGCTAGATGTGCTTCTCAGTGGGTAACAGGAAGGAGTGTGGTACAGAACCAGTCACCTTACTACGATGATGTCACACGAAGCAGTGTGTGACGAGACTCACACACACACACACTTCAGCAACACACACAGACAACTCCCTGGCAAACCACTGCTACCATTTGGTTTGGGATGCTACTCAGCCCAGAGTCCAAACTTCATGCCGCCCTCTGCTCAGGACCTAATGGATGGAGGCAGTGTTCCCAGGACCCAGGGTTCTTAAGAGAACGTCCCTGAGTGTGTTGCAGGCCATGAGCTGTGACATTTCCTTCAGCAATCAAAGAGTCCAGGGGAGGGGGAATGTCGCTTCATGGAGTGGAAAAATGCACCACCCTGGGGGTGGGCTGTTCCTGGCGGAGGTGGGGGAGAAGGTGGAACCCAGGAATTCTCTGTACTTTCCACTGAAGCTGCTCTAAAAAATAAAGTCTGCTTTTGAAAAAAGTCTGGGGGAGAAAATGAGGTTTGTTATGTTCTCACCTGAATCCTCAAGCTAAAAGCATTTTTTTTTGCAGTTCTGGGATTTGAACTCAGGGCTTCATGCTTACTAGGCAGGTGTTCTACAACTTGAGCCACTCCACTAGCCCAATATTTTTTAATAAGCATTCCTGATTGGCTATTTACAAAACAAGGATCACCAGCATTTCTTGTTGTTGGTTTTTTGGGGTAGTTTTTTTTGAACCAGGGTTTCACTGGGTGGTCTAGGCTGGCTCATGATCATCCAGCCTCAGCCTCCTAAGTGCCGGGATTACAGGCGTGCACTGCCACGTCAGGTTGAGCAAAAGCATTTTCCACAAGCACTATCACTGTTGCTGGAGAAAGCCAAGCAGGAAGGAAGATGGAGTCACAGTGCGCATTAATGCGTCAGTAGTGAGTGCTTGGAGTCTGATGGCACTGGCCTGTCAATGGTCCCCTTGGCTGTGCAGGAGGTGGCTGTGGTCAAGTGTGAGGGTGAAAATCCACATAGGCATCTTCTGTTGACATGTTGAAGTTATTAGGTTGCTGGGTTCTGTACTACTCTAAGTGATTCAATCTTTTGTTTCTTTCACCTCAAGGCAGAGTGCAGGTGTGGTTCTGTCTTTCTCCCCTTGTTACACTTGGCTACTGAAGGCACAATCTGTAGGGCTGCTGAGACAGGAGCTGCGGGGTCACTGAAATGTAAACAGAATGCCCCTTGCCTAATTCCCTCCAGGGGCATCCGAGGAAAAGGCTTGGCATTTTCCCAGGCTGTCAAAACGATTCTGAAGCTCAGTACTTCACACGTCTGGTAGCTCCAGACCATCTGACCACCTGCAGTTGTTCTAAGTGACAAAAGATGGGGTTCTTGCCCTCCAAAACAGTGATCCCATCCCATGGGCAATCCATCCTATGAGTCTAGAGAACTACTGGGAGATAGAAAGCCAGTCACTCTAAATCCTTCTGTCCCATCTAGTGGTATGAACTAAAGTCAGCCACCTGGGCCTGTTGCTGGAGTTAGCCAAGCCAAAGTCGTGGTTTGATCCCTGTTGGGGTACTGGCTCTGCTCACTTTCTCTGGTCACAGGCTGAACCCAGCTACCCTACAAAGTATTGTGCAAAGGATGAGACTGAGACAGTGGCGAACCACAAAGCATAAAGTAAAGTTACCCAACTCAATACTGTCTATGAAAATGAATCCTGATAAAAATAAGAGGATGAGACCATAAAAGCACTACAAGAAATTTTATATTATCTTAGCGGTAAGGAATGAGTTTCTAAACTTGTTCCTAAGGCCGAAAATGGATAAGACAATATCAAAAGTAAAAGCTCAGAACTAAAATCACAAGCAAAAAACAGATAAATTGAATGTTGCCACCATTCAAAACTTTTGTGCTTCAAAGGACATATCAAGAAAGTGCAATGGAGGCTGACTATGTAAATCACAGTATAACCTGACATTAGGTCATCTGTGGCATAATCTTTTAGAACAGTTTAATGACAGAGAAAGATCTCCAGAGCATTATCTGATAAAAACTCCTTTGAAAAAGATAGCCTGATTCCATTTTTATAGACAACAGACACACACGGTTACGAATGTAAAGAGAAAGCACTCCAGTGGTTCTCCCTAGAGGGTGAGACAAAGAAGTGTCTTTCGTAGCATTTTTGAAGTCTTAAGTATGCACACCCTGTACAAACCTAATCACTTCTCTTCCCACAGTGAGAGGCGGGATGGTTCAAAGATTCCAGTTCACATGTCACTGGCAGAATCTTCATTTTCTAGAACAATATTTTTTGTATCCCCACAAGCCTTCTGAGTTCGCAATTATAAACCAAATAGACAATGGTGGCCCCCTATTATACCAGAAATGTCCCTGTACAGTGTCTCTCACACTGAAATTTGTTTTCAGTATAGCTACCTATAAGCACAGCCAGCCTTGTGAACTGCCATAGTTCTAGGGACCCCTACTGTAACTACAGTGACTGCCACAGTTGCAGGGACTGTCACAGCAGGTCCAGTAGTGACAGTGTTGCTGGATTTGGTCTACCATGTCTGGCAGCCAGAAAGTTCTTGATCTGATCACAGAAAGAATTGAGGGGCAGACAAGAGACTTAAGCTAGAGTTAGTTTCTCAATGCAAAGCAACGCAAAGGTGGAGTCAAAGGGCACCCTCCAGATGGGAGGTGGGCAGGCTCAAGAGGGAGTGCTGCGCTCGGGGTCCCAAGACCTCAAACTTTTATTGGGGTCTGTGGACATGGAGGTGCCCAGCCCTGGAAAACTGGGTTACGTGTCATTAACTTCTGCACAGTATGTTTAGCAACTCCTCCCACGCCAGGTCGGGGAGTTCTGGCCTTTGATGGTCAGATCGGCTGTCATTTTTCACAGGCTGCTGGGGCCATGGGGCAGCAATGCGCTGCTGAATGGCATGAGTCGTTCCAGTAATGTCAGCAGTCCAGGATGTGATTCCTCATCAACATGCAAGCCACTGCTCTCGGTCACCAAGTTTCTGAACACCCACTCCAACTCCCACACCCATAGGGACCCTGTAGAACAGGAGGCATTGTCACAATGAGGAGACCACACACAACGGTTTGGGTGGGTTTTGTGCCCTTGGAAACCTGTGTTGGAACTTGATTGCCATTGTGGCAGTGTTGGGAGGCGGGGCCTTTAAGAAGTGATTAGGAGGGCTTGGGTCATGGCTCAAGTGGTAGTTAGGCAAGCAGGAAGCCGTAGGTTCAAACCTCGGTCCCACCGGGAGAAAGAAAGAGTGAGAGAAAGACTAGGTCAAAAGGAATGATTAATCCCTTTTTAGTTGCCACAAGAGCAGACTGGTATAAGTAAGACCACCCTCAGTTTTGTCATCACCCTGTGTCCACTTGTCCTCTGGCTTTTCTGCCAAGTTATAATGCAGCCACTGGTCTTGACTTTCCACCTCCAAAACTTCAAGGTAAATAAACTTCTTTCCTTTATTAATTACCCAGTCTCAAGGATTCTGCTATAACAACAGAAAACAGACTAAGACATTGTGAATAAGCCCCATTGTCAACAGAGGTGTCATACCCTCCGCATCTCAAATACAAGGACAGTGATGCACACGTACTGCAATTTGAAGTCCCACAAAGCCACATACCTGGGGAAGGCAGACCTTCTCTGACTGCAGCCCCACTCCTGGCTTACAGTGAGGGCCTGATGCATCTGGTTGCCAAGGAGACAGAAGGTCATGTGACTGTAGGACAATTATATCTAGAGCTGCTTGGAGGGGTGCAAGTGTTTAAGGACATTTGTGAGTGTTCTAGACTTCCAACGAGACACAGCCAGGGCTTTCAGCTGCTTTAAAAATGTGTTTTCATTATCAATACATAACATCCGTGCAGGTAGAGGACACAGCATTGTGTTCTGAAAGCTGTTCAATAATGTGGGGGGTGGGAGGGAAGAGGTAAGGGAGGGCAATGGAAGGGGCTGAACAGACCAAAGTAAAGTATACAAAAAGCAGGGACACATCGAGAAACCCCTTTGAACACTGACTTAGAAATTAATAAGGAAAGACAGGACTGTAAGATAGGTACAGTGTGGGGCGGTACCTGTAGGAGGGGGGAGGGTAAATGGTTGATGGGCTTCATACACTTACACAGAATTGAACAAAGAAACCTCTCGCAATTGCTGTAAGTGGGGCGGGGAGGGGGTTGAGGGGAGATGATGGCGATGATAACCAATGTACAATATAAGCCTATTTGGAATTGTCACAACAACTCTCCCCTGTACGACGAATATACGCTAATAACAGTGAAAAAATAAATAGAAAAGTAAGTATTTCATCATCTAAACAAGTGACAATAGCAGAGCAAAATGAAAATAAAAAAATAAATAAAGCTGGGCACACACCTGTTATCACAACACTCAGGACACTGAGGCAGGAGGGGAAGCGAGAGTTCAAGGTTAGACTGGGCTACATGGCATGACCTGTCTGAAAACAACAAAAAGAGGGGAAAAGTTGCTTGCAATGACTCACCAATGCAGTCGGACAGAAATGAAAATAGTGCACAAAAATGCAACCAGTGGGAAAGCATTCCTCGCCATTCCAGAAGGGCTCCAAGGCCCAGACCTTGCCTTTCCTCACCTCAGAGTTGAGAACATTAACCCTCTATGTTGCAGGACGGTACCCTGCCCAGTCTGCTATGAATCTGAAGACCCCCACTGTCTTGGATCTTAGAGCAAACCCTTGTGTTTATGCCACATTCCCCGTGTGCTGTGGGGGCCGGGAAGGAGGATTTGAAGTCTCTTCATACTGCAGAACCCAGAACTCTCGGGGGCCTGTTCTTCACCCTTGAAGCATCTTCCTTTACATGTTAGGAAAGCTGAAGAGAATATGGAAGTAGCCTCTGTGTCTGTTCTAACGAGGGCCTCATCTAACCCTAGCCACTGGCCAATGGGTTCCGTTCAAATACATCATATTGGGGTTAGGGTTTCAGCCTATGAATAAGGGAGACACCTAACATTGAGTTCATAACAGCAAGGGACCATGAGAGGGTCCAGATATTTCAAGATAGTGACAACAAATACAGCAAAAATGGAAATGTTTTCTTCAAAGGACTCAGTAGGGAGAATGGATTAAAAAATGTGTCTGTCCATGTAAGGGACTATTACCCAGGCAGGCAAAGGAAACCACGCACGTGGTGTACAACATGAATGAGCCTTGAGGACATCAGGATGAGTGAACTAAGCCAGACACAAAAGGACAAATGCTGTCTGAGTCCACTTGTATGCACTTTCCAGAGCTGTCCAACGCATAGACATACGAAGCAGAATAGAAATGAGGAAAGGCAGGATGAAGAGGGGAACAAGCAGTGTGTGCCTAACGGGCACAGAGTTTTCGTGCAGGACGATGAAAAATGTCCAGAGACAGATGGTGGTGATGGTTGTACACTTCAAATGGCAAATTTTATGTGGCATATTTTACCACAATTTGAAAAGTCCAAGACTCAATAGGGAACCTGGCCTGGAAGATGCCAGAAGACTGGTGGTTCCAAGCAGAGAATTAGCACAGAGGCAAGGTTTCCCATCTGTGGCATTGTGAAATAACCCAAAAAGTGAAAATTCAAGCTCAGGAAGCAGCCAGCTGGGTCTAAGCTCCTGTTGGGTAAGTGTGTGGAACACAGGAGGCACCACTGAAAGGCCAGGGATGAAATCAAGGATGAAGGCTCCTGCAGGCACCTCCTGAGGAACGGCCAGCTGCATTTGCAGAACCAGCACTGAAAGGCACACCTGACCAACGGGCCCAGCCAGTACTATTTCTTCCTTCATCCCAGCGAGGCAGAGGGGCACCCCGCCCATCCACACGTGGGGTCATCTCCAGACAGCCCAGGTGGGTACCCAGGCATGCCCCAACGAATGTCGGATCTCGTTACAAGTAAGGGCCTCGATATTTAAACCTGTGGAAGTCACCATAAGAGGGGGACTAAGGTAGAAAGAAGAAAAATGGAGGGATGAAGCAATTCAGGTTATAATACATATATACATGGAAATGTCATAATGAAACTCTCTGCATAGCTATCTTAAACAAATGAAAAGGTGTTTTTTTCTCAAAACTAGAGGACAGGAAGGTAAAACAGGTCTTTTCTGGGAGTTGGGACCAGTGGGAGGGGGGAGGATATAAGGAAAGGGTGTAGGACGGTGAATATGGCGGAAATATTAAGTACATTAAGTTCCATGTATGTAAATGGAAAAATGATACCTGTTGAAACTATTCCAGGAATGGGGCGCATAAAGGAGAAAGATGAGGGGTGAATTCAACTGTGATATATTGTAAGAACTTTGGTAAATGTCACAGTGTCCCCCCAGCACAACAATAATATGATAATTAAAAAACCAAAGAAAGGACTAGTGGAGTGGCTCAAGTGGCAGAGCACCTACCTAGTAAGCATGAGGTCCTGAGTTCAAACCCCAGTACTTCCAAAACATTAAAAATTAAAAAATAAATCACAAACCCCCATTTATCTGGGAACAAAAATGTGCTCGACTTGCCTCTAACATTTTCAAATTTTTCTGATTGAGAAAAATGAGGCAGTGCTTCCACCCATGAGCCATGGATGTTACAGGCGATCAGTAGACTGCTAAGCCAGTGGTGACCTAAAGAAAAGCACTGGATGTCTGGATGTCATAATGCAAGTTCCATGTTAGACCTTAAAGGGAAAGTTCCAGCATCTTCCCTCTAGTTTGTGCCTGCAATACAGGGAGGGTTTGCACTTGAAATAGAAGAAAGGCTACCCTGGAGAGGTCCTTCCCAACTACCCTTGGCTCCCAGCACTGCCTCTTGAAAGAGCTAGACATCAAACATCTACCTTAGGGCAGACCAGAAGGCAGGGAAGGCCCTGAGAGTACTGAGAGGGTCCAGCAATTGGCCAGAGTGGTGAAATAAATACTGCCTCAGACCAAGCCTGAAGGAGCACAGCAAGAGGACTGCCCCAAAGAAGGGAGGCTGTTGCCATGGAGAAGGGAAAGCAGCTCATGACTTCTCTCATGCCCTCCTCTCGGCCCAGCAGTGCCCGTACCCATTTGGTTCCCTGTGTCAATTTATCACCATTCTACCCCTCCACGTTTTTAACAACTGAGAACAGATGCCAAGACCAGAGGAAGGTCCAGGGAAGGCACCCTTTTTCTGAAGCGGCTACACAAGTACAACAGCACCCTCAAGGACAGGGTGCCAGCGGATAGAGGACATAGCCCAAGGCCACACACAAGCTTCATTACTTCTTTCCCCTTTTTCCACAATTGCCCTGGAGCTCACCCGGAGGAGAGCTGGGTTTACAGATCAGTTTCCAGGCTGTGAAACTGCACCCTTCCCCTGCCAGCTGCAGCGAGGGCCTGATGGTTTCATGTCATTCCATGGTCATGGTCCCACAGTTCAGGTGGCTCTAGGGATCATCAGGTTCCCTTTCTTGTTTCCTCCCTCCCTCCCTCTCTTTATCCTTCCCTTCCCTTCCCTCCCTTCCTTCCTTCCTTCCTTCCCTCCCTCCCTCCCTCCCTCCCTCCCTCCCTCCCTCCCTCCTTCCTTCCTTCCTTCCTTCCTTCCTTCCTTCCTTCCTTCTTCCCTTCCTCCCTTCCTCTTTTCTTTCTTCCTTTTTCTTTTTTTTGCTACAAAGCTCTCGGGTCTACTGAATAGGGCTGAAGTTTCTGGCCCACTAGGTAGGTCTAGGATCAGTTTGACAAGAAAGTTCACTGCTTTCCAACAATGTGTGAGTTCCACCGCTTCACACCCCCGAGGACAGCTGGTACTGCCGGTCTTTGTAACTTTAGCTCTTCCGCGTGGGAGGCTGCATCTCCCTGCAGGTTTAGCGTGTGTTTCCTTGAAAATTACTGACCCTGAACACCATGTGACTTTCTCTGTGGACTAGCCATTCACACCTAATGCTCATGTTTTATTTGGGACATTTGTCTGTTCGTTATTAAACAGTCATTTTAAACAGGAGTGCTATGATCAGAAGGTTCCCTGGCAGCTGCATGGAGGACACACTGGAATGAGGAGACCAGTTAACCAGCTAAAGAGTAGTCCATAGGAAGATGAATGCCTAGGTTTGAGGAGAGAGAAAGAGAAAGAATATTCCAGATTTAAAAGGTATAAAGGGAGAGGACTTCTGGTGTGAGGGAGTGAGATAAACAATTCCTCTCCCCCAAAAGTGACTATAGACCTGGACACAAAGTCAAAGACAGCCATTTCCAAATGCTGATTCAGTTCCAGTGAGAATAGCTTGGGTCTGGCATTTCTGCCCACGGACCCTTCTCGTGGCACCTTCTCCTGGGACTTTTAGCAGATAGTTTACCCCAGGCCACAAAACCCAGCAACTGTGCTGCAGCTGCCCAAAGGCCCACTTGACTTGGAGCTTCGTCTGTCAGTTAATGTGGCAACCTTGGTAGCAAAAAAACAGGGTAGGGCCATGGTTCCTTTAGCCTGAGCAGGCCACCAATCAGTCACCTGGCTAGAGAATTAATAGCAGGTGGGGAACTGAGGCACCACACAGAGCTTAATCGCCCTGGTGGCCCTGAAGATAAACACATACCCAGCAGAGACAATCTAGTATCAGATGAAGGAGAAGCATAGAGTATAAGAGAGAAGAACTGAGAGTGCAGATAAAAGCTCTTCCATTTATGTCAGCTGATTTTCAATGAAGGAGACAAGACAATTCAAACAGCTTGCATCAGAACAAAAATTCGTATGTAATGTTTTGTAGCAGCTTTATTCACATTCACCCCAAACTAGAAGCAAGCAAGGTGCCCTTTGACAGGTAAATAGAGAAACAGCAATGCACCCACACAACGGGGCATTGCTCAGTGCTGAAATGGAACAAGCTACGGAGCGATGAGAACACTTTTAAGAACTTTACATGCATATTGGATGAAAAGAAGAACTTCCATGGTAATGGAACAGTTCTGGCTCATACCTTGTTAGTAGACACAAAACTTTACGCATTTGTCAAAACCCATACAATTGTATGTCACAAAGAGTGCACTGAAAGTCTAGAACAACAAGAACAAAATAAATATCAACGAGGTGGGTAGAGGAATCCAGATGGAATGAAGACCATGACGCACGAACAGGACTCCGTTATCCACACCTTCACTGTACAGAATCGGGTGGGATGGGAGCAGATGGTCTAGGTAGCTGGAACGCAGTATTTTAAGTGACAACTGTAAGACTAAGACACAAAAAACCAAACACTGGACTGCAGTTTGTACAGCTATGTCCCAAAGGGGGTGTTGGTTAACAATTCTGCTCCTTCTATATAAATATGCCTGACGTGAGCAATAAAGGAAATGAATGGCAGATTACAGAAGCCCAGTTTTTCACTCTCAGAGAGGGAAGTTACAGGTAAGCGAGCAAGAAAGACCAAAAAACTTTTTAGTACTGGATTACAGTTGGAGACATAAGTAGAAAGTTATGTTTAGGTTAATTGTAACTACTAATGGTAAATACAAAAGTACAGATCTATGTGTTTACACATACATGCTTGTATCCCCGCCCCTAAATTTGTATTTTCAAACCCTAAGTTCCAGTGTGGTGCTCCTAGGAGGAGGGGTCTTTGGGAGGTGATTTGGTCATGAGGCTAGAACCTTCAGGATGGATTAGGGCCTTTATGGGAAGGAACCATGAGAGAGCTTGCCTCCTCTCTTTCTCCCTCTCTGCTCTCCACCACGTGAGGCTGCAGTGGGAATACAGCCATGTACATGCCAGAAAGAGAGTCCTCACCAAGAACCCAATCTGCTGGCACCTTGACCTTGGACTTACAGCCCCCGGAACCAGGCAGCATACGCCTATTGTATAAACCACCCAGACTATGATACTATGTTACTACAGCCCAAGTAGATAAGGACACATGCTAGAAAACTGGCATTGTCTTCCCAGTAGGATGAAGGCACACTGAATTGGATGCCTACCAGGAAGTGAACGAGACTGGTGAATAAGCCTAGTGAGGGAGATGCGAAGGGCACAGGAGAAAAAAATGTTAAGGAGAAGTTAACCATCAAAGTCCAGTGCTGCAGAGGTCACACAGGGCAGAGGGCTGTGACATCAGGCAGTAAGTGGGAACCACAGTGAGAACAGAGGCTGACATGCACTAGGAGGTAAAGACGGGGATAATGAGGAGGTGAAAGTTAATGGTTTCAGGTTTTTTGGTCCATCAAAGTGCTAGGGAAAGCAGGAGGCTTTGGCAGAAATAGGGAGCATCCTAGGCCAGGCTGGGCAGGAAGGCAGTGAGGGTGGAGGAGGAGGGCTTATGGTCACCCTTTTAGGGAAAGGCAAAAGGACCTATTGACAAACCACTGTCTTTTTCACCCAGATAAAATATAGGACTCCTACAGGGCCAGTAAAAGAGTTTCTTGAGGCAAAATACATAACAGATGACACATTCTTCAGAAATATACTCCAGAAGTACAGCTCAATCTATGCCCCTAAGACTTAAGGCTGGAAAATGCATTAATTGGGTTCTTTTTTATGCTGAAGTTTGTAATTTATTTAAACATGTTTACTCACAGCATGAGCTGTTTCTGTGTAAAAGGTGGGGGGGGTCTCAGGACCCATGGCGTGCTTGTCACAACCATGTTTCATGTTCACACTTGTCCTTCTGCAGGGGCCTCTTGATCTGCTTTTACCAACAGCCATAATGGCAGAGGCTATAACTGAAGCTAACAATTGATTATTCTTTACAAGAGAAGTTCCAATATGAGCCTAACTAAAGAATTTCCTAATACTTCTTTCTTGCTAAAACAAGTACTTTTAGTAAAGAAAGCCCCCGCACGTCATTCGGACTTCATCCGTGCGCGTGCGCACACTGGCGACTACTGTCCTCATCTTCCCATCTGAAAATACCATTTGTCACCCAGGAGTAATTGGCTAATTTGCTGGGTTTGCCCTTTAAATGTTCCTTACTCTCCTGACACCTGTGAGTTTCATTTAGAGGCTTTTACCTAGAGATGAAACCATCTGCAAAGGTGTTTCGAAGGACAAATGTGACTGGTATGCTTTAATCAGAAGAGAGTAGTGTTCCCATATGAAAAGCACAGTTCTTGAGGGAACGAAGCAAATGCTTCTACCATAGCCTGAACTACAGGAAATATTTCAGGGTTACAGCTAGA
This sequence comes from Castor canadensis, assembly GCF_047511655.1. Classification (NCBI taxonomy): domain Eukaryota; kingdom Metazoa; phylum Chordata; class Mammalia; order Rodentia; family Castoridae; genus Castor; species Castor canadensis. The sequence continues at coordinate 4,487,071 of NC_133405.1, read as the reverse complement.
TACACTTACAGCTTGTAACCCCCAGACCCTGTTACGACAACCTGCCATCACAACGGGTAATAACCAAAGAGTTACACACACCACAGCTTACCATTTGAACACGGGACCACAGCAAGTTACAACCATGAGTTACAGCCATACCAAGTTATAGCCACATCGACAAGTCTGGCCGACACTCCCACCATACGTAGGATCAGATTTGATGTATAATAAAATGAAAGGTTTAAATTGTTAGTAGTTTGGGGGGAACTTAAACTATGTGGCTTTGTAGAGGTCATGATTTTTCAGCGGCACCACGAGGGGGATTCTTCATGGTGGTGGAACAATTCTGCATCCTCTGTTTCTGGTGATGGTTACTGAAATCTACACTCATGATAAAATTTCACAGACACACACACATGCACGTGTGCGTGCGAATGCATGCAAAATCTGATGGAATCAGAATGAGGTTTGTAAGTGACTTCACAATGGCGCACTGATGTCAGCAGTGTGCTGTGTAATGTGAGACATAATCCCCAAGGAGAATTGGGTAAAGAGGCCACAGGAACTCTCCTGAACTACTTTTACAACTTCCTGCAAGCCCTAAACTATTTCAAAATACCAAGATACCTGACTTTCTGCGGGCCTCTTAAAAGTGCTTGTGATGATAAGGTTGACCTCTTCCACTGCGTGAGACAGGCTCTTTGAGGTACGGCCCATAGTTCTCCATGAGTGCCCTGCCCAGTCACTGTCCCTGGCAGAGCCTCACAAACTGGCTTCTGCCAGCATGGAGACTCTAGTCCAGGCAGCACGGGGGCTTAAGCAGGAGCAGGACAAAGGTGTAGCTTCTCCAAGATGGCATATAAATGTCTCCCTCAAGCTGCCCGGCTCACTCCTTCCAAGGGAATGCCAAGTTGCAAGCTGAGATGTCTCATCCTACCTCTCATTTCCCCAAGGCTGAGTAGCAATGGCTCAACTCACATGGTGATTTTTTTTTATCAGAATAAGGTGCATGGTTTGAGAAATCGATACTCCTACCTTTATTCTTATCAGGTTTGTATCCACCACCACCTACAATGTCTTCAAGATCCTTGTCTGAGAAACCTGGAAAAGATTTAATACATGTCAAAGGCCAGAAGAAAATGTTAGCAATGAGAAACTTCTTTTTCAGGAATTGTTGCCAGTTTCACTGAAGAATGCCCTTCATGGTGCTGGGGAATAGCTTAGCAGAAGAGCATGTGCCTAGCTAGCATCCACAAGGGCCAGCACCAGCACCAAAAAATGCCTTGCTGAAGGTTGATAGGCAAAGGCAAAATTCCAAGAAGGCCCTCAAGACTGCCCCTGCTGGTGTACATGCGTGTCACTCCGAGCGGGAGGGGACCATGGACAGGGTGGATAACACCCCTGTGATTATGATATACTACATGCCAAAGGTGAAGAGATTTTGCAAAGGTAATTTGGTACATTAATAAAGTGTTATTAATTATTCTGAGTAGGCCTGACTTCATCAAGTGATCCCGTTCAAAGCAGGTTTTGACCTTCCCTGAGCTCAGACCCCCAAAGCAAAAGACTGAGTCAGTCTGTCTGTCTGTCTGTCTGTCTCTCTCCCTCCCTCCCTCCCTCCCTCCCTATCTCCCTCTCTTCCAACCCTCTCTCCTGCTGGTCTTGAAGAGGCAAGTAATCATTTACTCTGTGTCTGAAAGGAAATATACACTCCCTCAATAGTCGTAAGAGCTTGGAAGAGAACCCAAGGTCAAATGAGACCCAGTCCTGGCCAGTGCCTTGACTGCAGATACATGGGACCCTGGACAGAAAATTATACATACTTAACTGACTGTAGGAAACTGAGCTGACGTATGGGTGTTGTCTTAGCTCACTAATTTTTTAATTCACTAAGTTTCTAACAATTTGTTATACTATCATAGAAAATGAATGCAGGAAGCAGAAAGGTTATTAATTATCACTCCTCCATTGAGTACAGCTCTTCGAATGTTCTGTTACAAAATGGAAAGAGGGCTTTAAACATTTCTGTTGCACTCTGAAGTTCTGTGGTTGACTCACAAAAGCACTTGTGTGAATGCTCCAGTTCTAACTGGTTTTAGCTGCTTTTGGCACAGGAGACCACCCTTACTGAACTGAATGAATGACAGGATAACTGTGGTCATGCCAACCTGAATATCTAGTCAATGTTGCATGAACGAGCATGAATGAGATGAGCCCATCAATGCTGGAAAGCCACTAGTAGTACTGTTGTCAATGATAAGATTTCGAGTGAGCTTAGGAGTTTGAGAAAATCCTCAGCATAGTTACTGTGAGTTTAATAGAGTCCCAGTACGTAAAGACTTTTTCCAAAGAGAATGGTGGTGATATTACCCAGTGTGACTCTTGGCTTTGCTTAATGAAGTGTGTCATTATTTTGAAGCTTGCAAAACCTCAGGACATCAATGTTTTCCAAATGTGCAATTTTACAAAACCCCAAATGGCTAAAAGTCCACTGAAAGGGCAAGAGAGGGATTCAATGAAACTGAGTGAGCAAAGTTCGCTGATAGAGTTTCACATTCTACATTGTACTTAACCTGGAAAATCCACTGGTGGAGTTTTGGTGTCCTATCAAAAAAGAAGGCCCACGTTGACTGAAAAGTCCCCCCAAATCTCTCTCTCCCCTTTCCAGCTGCTTCTGTGTGAGGCCAGGTTTCCTTTTTTCTTTTTTTCTTTTTTTGCAGCACTCAGGGCCTTGTGCTTGCTAGGCTGGAGCTCTACCACTTGGATCACTTCTCCAACTTTTTTGCTTTAGCTATTTTTCAGGCAGGGTCTTGCGTTTTTGCCCTGGACCCTGCTCCTCCTACTTTTGCCTTCCACTTAGCTGGGATGACAGGCATGCACCACTCTGCCCATCCTATTGGTTGAAATGGAGTCTAGCTAACTTTTTTGTGCCTGACCTGGTCTTGAATTGCAATCATCTCAATTTCTGCCTACCAAGTAGCTGGGATTACAGGCATAAATCGCTATGCCTGGCCTGGCCAGATTTTCTTGATATACTTCAACCACAACAATGTCATCACAGACCAATAGAGATGCAGATGTGAGAATCAGCTGTCTCTCCTACCAAGCAAGATATTAGAGAAATTTTCAAAAACATAAAATAATGCCACTCTCTCACTGAATTGTGTTTTTGTCTTGCCAAGCACAGTTATTTCTCATAAAATGTTCTATTTACATTAATGGTATGGCTTTAGTGATAGTCATTTTAGATTGATTAATAAAGATTTTTCAGTTTTAAGTTCTCAGATAATAAGCAGTGATACATACAGTCCACATAAATAAAAGTTCTAGAGCTCCTCAATAGTTTGGGAAGTTCTAACACCAAGATGTTTGAGCACCACTGCTTCAAGGGTCTCCTATGGCTTGACATGCCATAGGCCTTGTGTGGCTCTGTGGGCTATTGTAGTTAATGACATAGAACCTACCAGGAGCTACAGAGCTGACCTTTGATTTCAACTAGCTAGGGCTTACCTCCTCCTCCTCCTGCACTGGGTTTCCTGCGGCCATCATCCTGGTCATTTCGATCATCCAAGGCATCCGCCAAGTCAAAGTCATTGACTTCCAGGCCCAAAACAAAAGAAACAGTTAATTGGTGAAACTACAAATAACTCATTCGGACACTGCCCAAAACGGGCTTGATGGATCCTACCTTACTGCCCTCCTCACAGTGGTCACCTTACCGTCAGGATTTGCTGGGGCTCTGGTTGTTCCTGGCCTCCTGGTTGTAGTCGTGGTGACATGGTCCCATCTCTCTAAAGGGGGAGGGAGGATAGCCAGGGTCATGTGTTTAGTAACATAATGTACACCCGCATCGTAGTTTAGGGAAGTCATCCCATGGATACAGTGCTCTTGTCTTGGTTGTTGCAGCTCTATATGACCTCTAAAAAATCACTTGGAGACAGATGGCAAAGTGGTGGAAAAGGTTTAAATGAGGTGGGTACTGCTCACTTTTCTTTAGGGGATGGGGACTGAGGGACATGTGACCAGGACAGTGGCAGAGATAGAGCCTGTGGTTAGGTCTGCTGAAGATGACCTCATGGCCTAGAGAGTTCTAGAGCTTGAAAATGCCCCCTGAGAGCACCAAGCCACAGATGTTACCACTGTCCAGATGGCACCTGGAGCACAGATAATACTGCTCAGAGATAGACTGAGGTTCTATACCCTGTGGAGTATGGAAGTGTCTTGTAAACCACAAGTGTTTACAACACACGCAGACTATTTTACATAAGTGTGGTTACTATGGTAAATATTAGGCCTTTGGATGCAACTAGTTTTCTTTAAAAATATGGACTTGTTTCACATCAATTACATGGCATTCGTGAGTTTTCCAACAATTTCTTCCTTTGAACTTTAGAAGAGTATGCCATAATTGTTCCTGCTAGTGAAGGCAGTCAAGGGGAAAAGCAGTGGCAGTACTGTACATAGCAAGTACCCTGAACAAAGCAGCAATGTCTGTGTGGGGAGAGCCTCAATGAGTCTCATACACCAATAATATGGTTCCCAAACTGACCACAGCCATTTAACACACGTTGCCATTTTTGGATAGGGCCTCGGTAAATCTCTATGGATCAAACAACAATACAAAGACAGAGTACAATAGGGGTTAGTAGGGACTGGGGTAAGAAGGGGAGTTATTGTTTAATCAGTGCAGGGTCTGTTTTGGATGATGAAAAACTCCTGGTGATGGTTGCCCAACATTGCGGATAGACTTAACATCACTGAATCATACACTTAATATAGTTAGAATGGTAAACTTTATGTTATATATGTTTACTACAAGAAAAAAACTCATCCTGAACAAAATAAACACCCTGACTATTCCTATAAATATTTTAATTTAAAAGATCCTAAAAATCTCTATGACTTGATCATCTCACTGGAGAATTCTACCCAATATTCAAAAAAGAATTAACACTAATTTTACACACTCTTTCACAGAAAATAGAGGAGGGAATATGTCTCAATTCATTTTATGAGGCCAGTATTGCCCTGGTAACAAACACAGATGAAGATCATATTTTAAAAACCCTATAGGCCAGTACTTTCAAGCAAAATCTTTAATAAAATATTAGCAAGTTGGGAAATATCTCGGTGGTAGAACACTTGCCTATCGTGCATGAAGCTCTAGGTTTGATTCCTAGTACCACACACACACACACACACACGCACACACACATATACACAATTTCACACCATGAAGAAATGAGATTTCAGAGAGGCAAGACTGGAAAAATATCTGAAAAACAATTATATCAACAGGCTAAAAAAGAAAACCCACATAATCATGTCTATTGACATGAAAAATCTAATTGTCATTTGTGAAAAAATATCTCATGAAACTAGGAATGAGGGAGAATTATGTCAACTCATGAAGATCACCCAGAAACCACTGACAGCTATCATCAGAGTTCCTGGTGAAAGACTGCATGGCTTCACTAGGGCTGGAAGTTCTAGTACTGCAGTAAGAAAACTATGCACACTGGAAAGGAAGCGATCAATCGTTCCTACTTGCAGATGCTATGCTCATCTACATGGAAAGTTCCAAGGAATGCACAAAGAAGTGCAGAACTAGGAAGTGAATTCGGCAATGTCTCAGGATACAAACCAACAGCACCAAGCAGAAGTAATAACAATGAGCACATGGACCCCAAAACTAACAGCACATTTGGAATTGCTTCAAACAAAATGAAATACCTAAGCACACACTTTAAAACACGTGCAGGACATATATGCTAAAACTGACAATGTTCTAATAACATAAATTTATCTGCAGATATATACTGTGTTCATGGATTGGAGGCCTTGGCAGAGTAAAAATGTCACACTCTTTCCCCAAACTGATCTATGTGTTTAGCACAAGTCCTAGCAACCTCCCAGCACCATCTTTTTCTAGATATAGACAGTTATTCTAAAATTGTTATGGAAAGCTACAAACCCCAGGATAGCTTTAAAAATCTTGAAAAAGAAGGGTAATGTGAGAGGAATCACTCTTCCAATATTAAGGCTTACTTTGTAGTTACACTTTTCAGGACAGTGGCAGAGGATCAAGACACAGGGCAACAGAACAGAATGAAGAGCTCAGAAAGACCTCAAATATGCTCAAGTGATTTCTGATAAACACGCAAAAGCAAGTCAACGAATGAAGGATAGATAGTTCTTTCAGCAAAGGGTACTGGAGTAATTGAAAATAAAAAAAGTGAGTCTCATCCTAATCCTCACTTCTGATACAAAATTAACAGAATGAATGGCTTTTTGAACTTAAATGTAAAACTATAGAACATTCAGGAGAAAACTCTTCAGGAACAAGGGCATGGTAAATATTTCATACACTGGACAACAAAACCATGAGCCATAAAAAGAAAACTTGGTAATCAAACCCCATGAAAATTAAAACATTTCCTCTTCAAAAGACCCTATTAAGAAGATAAAAAAGAACTGACTTTCAAAACAGGTAGATCATCCAGACACAAATTAAGAAGGAAACCACGGACATAAGCAGAACATTCCACCCAATGGCAGCAGGATACACATTCTTTTCAAGCACACGTAGAACATTCTCCAGGATAGATCAAATGTTAGGGCACAAAATGAGTCTTAAAAATTCTGAAACATAGCAAGTGTCTTTTCAACCACAATAGTAGGAAAAATTGGGAACTCCAATATGTGGAAATTAAACGTGGTACTAAACAGACAATGGGTCAAAAAGACATAAAAATAAAAACCAATTATTAATATCTTAAGACTAATGAAAATGGAAATAAGACTACCAAAAATATGGGATGCAACAAAAGCAATCTTAAGAGGGAATAAATGCCTATCTAGAAGAAAAAGATGTCAAATAAGTACCCCAACTTTATATCTCAAGGAACTGACCTAAGAAAGCAAGAACAACTTCAGCCCAAAGTTGTTCGAAGGAAGGAAATAATAAGCATCAGAACAGAAATAGATGAAACAGAGACAGCAAGGGTGCAGCTCAGTGACAGAGCATGTGCTTGCATGCTTAAAGCCTGGGGTTCAGCCCCCAGCAACCACAGTAACAAAAAAAGAAAAAGAGTTGAGAAAAACAACAGAAAATATCAATGAAACTAAGAGTTAGGGGGGCTTGGGGATGTAGTTCAGTGGTAGAATGTGTGCTTAGCATGGTTAAGGCCCTGGGTTCAATCACAAGTAAAAGGAAGGAAGAAAGGAAAGAAGGAAGGAAGGGAGGAAGGGAGAGGGAAAGGGAGGGAGGGGGAGGGAAGAAAGGAAGAGAGGAGGGAAAGAGGGAGGGTGACACTAAGTTGATTTTTTGAAAAGGTAAAGTAGATTGAAAAATCTTTAAGTATATTAAGAGAACAAGAGAGGACTCAAATTATAAATCAAGGAGGAGACACCACAACTAATACCACAGGGCTGGCAGAGTGGCTCAACTGGTAGAGCGTCTGCTTAGCAAGTGTGAGGCCCTGAGTTCAAAACCCCAGTACTGCCCCCCCCCAAAATAATGTATACAACTGATACCACAGAAATACAAAGATCCTAAGAGACTGCCATGAACAATTACATTCCAACAAATTGAAAACCCTACAAGAAATGGATAAAATCCTAGAAACAGACAACCTATGAAGACTGACATAAAGAAATGCAAGGGAAGGGAAAAGGGGGAGGGAGGAGGGGATAAGAAAGAATAATAGAGGGGTGAATATGATCAAAGGACATTATATGCATTATGGAAACGTCGAGAGATAAAAAAGAAATAGAAAATCTGAAGAGACCAACGATGATTAAGGAAATTGAATCAATAATCACAAAGTTCCCACGAAAGAAACACCCAGCACTAGATGGCTTCCTTGATGAGTTCTACCAAGCATTTCAAGAAAAACTAACACCAATCCTCAAACTCTTCCAAAAAATAAAGGGGAGGGAATGACTCTCATTGTACTTCATGAGGCCTGATAGCAAAGCCAGATGAGGACACCACAAAGGAAGAAAACTGTACAACAATATCCCTGATGAACACAGATGCAAAAATCCTCACTGGAACACTAGCAAAAAGAATTTAACAACACATTAAAAAGATCACACACAATGATGAAGTGACATTTGTGTTTGGGGTACGCGAAGGTTTAACATACTTAAATCAATAAACATGATACATACACCACATTAAAAGAATGAAGAATAAAAATCATGTGATCATCTTGATAGGCACAGAAAAAGCATTTAAAAGAATTCGACATCTTCTTTTGATGAAAGCTCTCGCCAGTTAGTTATAGAAGGAATGTAACTGAATATGACAAGGGTTGATAATATTGACTCAGTATGACAAGCCAATAGTTAACATCATACTCAGGAAAAGCTGAAATCGTTTCCTTTAACATCAGGAACGAGGCAAAGATGCCCACTCTCACCATTCTAGGAAGTCCTAGCCAGAGCAATTAGACAAGGAAGGAAAGGTATCCAAATCTGAGAAGAAGTTAAATTTTGTCTGTAGATGACATGATCTTATGTATAAAAAACTCTAAAGACTTCACCAAAACTGTTAGAATAAACAAATTCAGTAAAATTGCAAAGTCCAAACTCAATATATAAAAATATGTAGCATTTTTATATTTAACAACAAACTCTCCAAAAAGGAAACCAAAAACTACAATCCCATTTGTATAATATTAAAAACAACTTAGGAATAAATTTAACAGTGAGAACTAGAAATCATTAGTGAAAGAAATTGAAGATACAAATAATAGACACGTATGCCATGTTCATGGATTAATAACATTGTTAAAATGTCCAAACTCTCCAAAATGATCTACAGGTTCAGTGTAATCCCTATCAAAACTCCAACAACAGCTGGGCACACACTTGTAATCCCAGCTGCTTGGGAGACTGAGGCAGGACTTTGAAGCCATGCTGGGCTACATATTGAGACACTGTCTTACAAAAAAACTCCTCAAACCTCCAATGGCATTTTTCATAGAATTAGAAACAATTCTGAAATTCATACATAACCACAAAAGACTCTCAATAGCCAAAACAATCTTGAGAAAGACGAACAAAGTTGGAGTCATCAAAGGATCTGATTTCAAAATATACTACAAAGCAACAGTAATCAAAACAGCCTGGTATGGTCCTAAAACTACACATACAGACCAGTCAAAAAGAACAGAAATCTGGGAAATAAGTCCACAGGTTTAAAGTCACTTCATCATGGACTAAGGTGTCATGAACTCACAATGGGGTAAGAACAGTTTCTTCAATAAGCAATGTTAGGAAAACCGAATATCCATATGCACAAGAATGAAATTGGACCCTTATGTCATACCAAATAAAAATCAACTCAAAACAGATGGAAGGCTTAAAATGTAAGGCGTGGAACTGTAAAATTACTAGAAGAAAATGTAGGGGGGAAGCTTCTCAACACTGCTCTAGGCAAAGAACTTTTGGGGTATGACCCCAGAAGCACAGGCAACGAAAGCAAAATAGATAAATGGGATTGCACCAGAACAGCTTCTGCACAGCAAAGGAAACAACAGTGACAAGGCAACCTGCAGAATGAAAGAGTGTATATTTGTAAGGGCAGTAACATCCAAAATACGGGGCTTCTCTGGCTGAGGCGCTCAAGCATCTTAAACTCAGTTGTGGGTTTCACCGGAGGCCCCTGTGCACACACGTCTCATGGTAACACATTGTGCCGGGAAAGGCCTGAAGGTCAGGTCAGAATCCCTGCGAGCTGCCGGCTTGCAGCGTGACCTTGGGCAAGTCCCTCTCATGTGACAACGAGCAAAGGATAAGCATCAAGGCTCTCCCCAGTTCAGTCATCTAGAGTTCTGTTTTGTGACCAGAGGCTTCTCAGTGCTTCAAGTTTAAGTTTATTATAAAGGTCACACGTGCTAAATGTAAAAATATATTCCACCGATGGTGCAGAATTGTAAGAAATACAGACGCGAGCCTGAATCTATCCCCAGATGTGGCTACTCTATGTATCCTTCCACATCTGTCTGAATGCCTGTGTGTCCCCGTGCTCAGATCCTTACACAAAGCTGCAAATGGATTCATCATTGTGTGACTTGCTTTTGCTATCCTCATGTCACTTCCAGAGATCTACCTTATCTTTATGTTCAGAGCATGAGTGGTTTAGAATTTATGTATTTCACTGGTGGGATTCGAGGGTTTAATGTGGGGCTGGGACAAGACCTAAGAAAGTTACAAATGTCGTTTCAAGTGTACCTCTGAACACACGTGGAAGTACAACTGGATGGAAAATTCTTAAAGTAGAGCTGCTCACTCAAAGCTTTTCTCAAGCTGCCCTCACAAAGGCTGAGGTAAAGCATGCCACTGTGCAGAGTGGGAGTGTAAGGGGAGAGCTTGATCTGACAGAAGCCATCTAAAGCACCCTTCCTGCTTCTGCTGCAATGTGTGCTCACTGTATGCTAACGCTAGCAAGATCGCTAGCGTGAAGGAAGCAAGATGTCCAGATGCCACATAGTTTTGTAAGGTCATCTTCTAGACAGTGGTTCCATGATGCCCTGAGGGGGGTTCAGGGAGGTCCAGGAGGTCAGCACTGTTTTCATAATCATCCTCAGATGTTTGTTGATCTTTTGGCTGGGCTGACATTTGCACGTGGTGCAATGTGCTTACCATTGTAAGCAAACCTGCTGGCTCTTCGTATGAGCCAAGGCAGGGGCACTGAAAGGTACCAGAAGTCATTAGCTTCTTCACTACAGTAGTGAAAAAAGAATGCCCGTTTTATTTAAGAATGTCTGAGCCTATAATCCCAGCACTCAGGAGCCTGAGGCAGGAGGATCAGAAGTTTGAGGCCACCCTAGGCTACATGGTGAGATCTGGACCAGCCGGAACTACATAGTGAGACCCTGTCACAAACAACAGAAACAAAACTAAAAAATAGAATCTCCTAGATGAATGGGGTAGGCTGAATTCTCAGCTGGTCGTCAATATTCCCGCACACTGTATAATCCTTGTCCGTTGAGTGAGGAGGGCCCCATGAATTGGCTGGATGTCATTTTCGTGATGGGCTTATGACATGGCAGGTGTGCATGGTTTTTGCAGTATGACTGAATGACCCATAAGGGGGAATATTGTGGGTGATCCGGGTATAGTCGCTACGTCCTTGAAAAGAAGGCATTAGGCCTTCCCTGAGCTAACACAATTGCAGCAAAAACTGTTACTCTCTTGCTGACCTTGAGGAAGCATGCAGCCACGAATTCCATGGCTTCCGAGAAATGAATTCTGCCAATCATCGTGAATCTATAGCTCCGTCATCGTCATCTTACACAAGAAAAGGGCTTCCAGATGCGATTAACCCAAGGGCCTTGAGATGGGGAGATTACCCTAAATGATCTGGGGGTGGGCAATGCAATTCCAAGGTCCTTGAAAGGGAAAGAGGTGGGCGGGGAGTCTGAGGAACACTTGATAGGAAAGCAGGGGTGAGAATCAGAGAGAGCTTGGAGGATGCTACTCTGCTGGTTTAGAAAACAGAAGTAGCCATAAGCCAAGAACTGCAGGTGGCGCTCTACACAGGAAAAGGGAAGGAAATAAATGCTCCCCAAAGGCCTCCAAAAAGAACGCAGTCTTGCCAGCACCTTAATTGTAGCCCAGCGTGCATTTTGGAATTCTGACTTCAATGGTTATAAGAGAAATCTGTGCTGTTTAAGAGCCAAGTTGTGTGGTCATTCGTCCCAGCAGCAACAGGAAGCTAACCTAACCTCAGACTTCAGAGGACACCTCAGCCCCAACTGACCTGGAGTTCAGCTCTGTGGGAGGCACTGGGCAGAGTATGGGGCTCAACAGGCCCCATGCTCCGGACCCCAGGGAAATAACAGAGTGGAAGGGCAGTGATCTTAGCCCACTCGATGTATGGTAATGGCTTATGAAACCATTCAAAAGAAATATCAAGGAGCAGAAAAATATTTTTCCAAGCTCAACCTTGAGCACACATCTTTTTTTAACATTCTGTGTGATGAAATGGGAGGGCGGTTAAAGCACTTCTGTTGCACACCATGTATAACAGGTGACTCTAGAAAAGCACGTATATGCCTGTTTCAGTTTTGCTTCTATTTTGGGGCTAGTGATGCACCCCAGGGCCTAGCATATGCTAGGCAAGTACTCTAACACAGACCACATTTACAAACCCTTATTTCAGTTTTGAGTTGAATTGGTCACAATTTTTTCCTCAAGGAAAGCCAAGTTTACTTGAAAGAATTAGGGACAATCTATGGTTTTTCAGATTTGAATATTTGCCAAAATTTTGTGAAGATAAAAAGAGTTTGTCACTTCAAGGAAACCAACTGACAGTATGTAAGACAATAAGAAAATCTGAGCCTCAAAAAATTTACAACTTTGAGAGCAGGAAATACTCTGGAAATAATAGGGATAGGCAAGGACTTCCTCAATAGAACCCCAGTAGCCCAGCAGCTAAGAGAAAGTATAGACAAATGGGACTTCATAAAACTAAAAAGCTTCTGCACAACAAAAGAAATGGTCTCTAAACTGAAGAGACCACCCACAGAGTGGGAGAAAATATTTGCCTGCTATACATCAGACAAAAGACTGATAACCAGAATATATAGGGAACTTAAAAAACTAAATTCTCCCAAAATTAATGAACCAATAAAGAAATGGGCAAGTGAACTAAACAGAACTTCCTCAAAAGAAGAAATTCAAATGGCCAAAAAACACATGAAAAACTGCTCACCATCTCTGACCATAAAGGAAATGCAAATCAAAACCACAGTAAGATTCCACCTCACCCCTGTTAGAATAGTCATCATTAAACACCACTAACAACAGATGTTGGCGAGGATGTGGGGGAAAAAGGAACCCTCGTACACTGCTGGTGGGAATGCAAGCTAGTGCAACCACTCTGGAAGAAAATATGGAGTCTTCTTAAAAATCTAAACCTAGATCTGCCATATGATCCAGCAATCCCACTCCTGGGGATATACCCAAAGGAATGCAACACAGGTTACTCCAAAGGCACCTACCTGCATATCCATGTTTATTGCAGCGCTATTCACAATAGCCAAGTTATAGAAACAGCCAAGATGCCCCACTACTGACAAATGGATTAAGAAAATGTGGTATTTATATGCAATGGAATTTTACTCAGCCATGAAGAAAAATGAAATCTTATCATTCTCAAGTAAATGGATGGAATTGGAGAACATCATTCTGAGCGAGGTTAGCCAGGCTCAGAACACCAAAAATTGTGTGTTCTCCTTCATATGCGGACTTTAGATCTAGGGCAAATGCAGCAATGTGGTTGGACTTGGATCACATGATAAGGGGAGAGCACACTCAGGAGGTATGGGGATAGGTAAGAAACCCAAAACATGAAAGTATTTGATGTCCCTACTGCAGAAGAACTAATACAGAAACCTTAAAGCATGAGAAGGGGACCAGGAACTAGTGAAAAGGTCAGGTAGAGATGAATCAATTCAGGTTGTAACACACTTGTGCATGGAAGCAATGCTAGGAATCTCTCTGTATAGATATCTTTATCTCAACTAGCAAAAACGCTTTGTCTTTCTTATTATGCTTAGTCTTCTCTTCAACAAAATCAGAGATAAGGACAGAACAGATTCTGCCTGGAAGCGAGGGGGGTGGGGGGGAGAGGGAGGGGACAGGGGGTAGTGGGGAGATATGGCCTAAACAATGTATGCACATGTGAATAAACAAATAAAAAAAAGAATGTATTTTTTTAATTGAAAAAAAAATTACAACATTGAAAAATGTGAATCCATAACCATGATAGCTACCCAACATGTAAAGACTTTGCCTTTCAGTTTACTGGTGATATTAATAAAGGTAACCTTGAACTACTGCATGAGGAAAGGTCTCATCATTGGGAGCTCAACACAGCTCAGGACCCTAACATTTTCCAAACAGACTGTATAAGAACATTACGAATTGAAAGTGGGTAAATGTTCCATTCATAGGGTAAGAGTGCTCAGTGGGATTCGAGGAATAGGAAAAGTTCACTTAACCTTAATAGCAATCACTTTGGGGTTTGGGGGTCTTCATATACACTTGAGCATTAATCAAAAAATAACATAAATATATTAATGTTAGAGAAAGACGTCACAGACAAGACATTACTAGAGAAAAAAGACACAACACAACAATAAGCAGATCAATCAACCAGGAAGCACAATGATCCTAAATCTGGATGCACCAAAAACCAAGAGACTCAAAATATTGAAGCAAAAAGTGATAGAGCTAAGATGGGAAATAAATAAATTCACAATTATAGTGGGGAATTCATAACCCAATTCTCAGCAATTAACTGGATTACTAGATCAAAAATCCTCAAGGATATAGACCTGACCGACAAAATCAGCCATTGAGTTTTAAGTGATATGGAAAACACCATCTAACAACAGCAGAACCTGTATTCTCCTCAAATGCACATAAAACATTCTCTTGGGTAGACCCTCAGCTATGTCATAAAACAAGCCTTGACATTTGTCAAAGGATTAAATCAGTGAAGCATACCTTCTGATCAAATTAAAAATCATTGATAGAAAAAGGCGAAATCCACAAATAAGTGGAATGGCTGGGATTATAGCTGAGCGTTGTGGCACTTTCCTAGCATGTACAAAGACCTGGGTTCCATCCCCAGCACTGCAAATATAATAATAATAATATTAATAATAATAATAATCATAGCAAGCTAAAGAAGAAATCAAAAGGTAAATTAAGAAATATTTTGACAAAAATAAAAGCAAAAATCCATCACACCCAAACTTACGGGATATTGCCACAGTCATGTGTAAAAGGAAGTTCGTTGCTGTAAATGCCTACATTAAAAAGGAAGAAAGATTTGTAGTGACTAGCCTAACCTCTCACCTTGGAAAATGGAAAGAGGAGAGCAAACACAATAAGCAGAAGAAAGAAAATAATAAATATGAGAGTCGAAATAAATGAGATGAAGAACAGAAAAAGAACAAAGAAAGTCTATGAAACAAAAGATGGTTTGCTAAAAGATCAAGAAAATTGGCAAACATTTAATTGGACTGAAAAATAAAAAAGAAAGATGACTTGTTACTAAAGTTAGAAATGAAAGAGAAGACATCACTACTGACCTAATAAAAATAAAAAAGGATTTAAAGGAAATGCTAGTAACAAAAGTGTGCCAACAAATTGGATAGCCTAAATGAAATGGACAAACTCCTTAAAAGATACAAATGACTGAAACTAACTCAAGAAGAAATTAAATTTAAAAATCTGAAAAAGACTTATAGCAAGCAAATAGACAGTACTAATAATCAAAAAATTCCCCACAAAGAAAAACCCAGGACCATATGGCTTCATTGGTGAATTCTACAAAAATTTTAAAGGATAAAGACCAATCCTTCAAAAAGTGTTTCAGAAAATCAAAGACAAAACTTTCAAAATCAGTACTGAGACCAGTACTACTCTGATGTGAAAACCAGACAAAGGTATCCTAAAAAATCTACAGAACTGTGTACGTTATGAATATAGATGCAAAAATCCTCAACGAAATATAAGAACACCAGATGTAACAAAAAGGTATATTGTAATAGATTCCTTAAAGTTCAAAAGCAATTCAACTGAGTCTTCTTAGCAAATGGTGCTGGAGCAATTAGATGTTCATAGGCCAAAAAGAGAACTTTGAGGAAAGAAAAAAGGGATCTATGGCCTGAGGATTACCCAGAGACTTCCTTCTTCCCAGACATGACAGGACCCATAAAAGGAAAAATAGATAAACTGCACATCATCAAAATTAAGACTGTCTACTCTGCAAAAGACCTTGTTAAGAGAACAAAAACATCAATTACAGGACGGGAGAAAATATTTGCAAATTACCTACGTAAGGACTAGTGTTTAGAATGTTTAAAAAGCTCTCAAAATGCAACAGTAATAAAAACCAAAAGTCAATTTACATTAATGTGTAAACTAAAGCCATAGCTTTAGTGCTGTTTACATAGATTGTTTAATAAAGTTTTTCAGTTTTAAGTTCTTAGGTGATAAATATTGATAGATATGGCCCACTTAAACAAAAGCTCTTGAGATTCTCAATAATTTGGGGAGTCTTGAGACCAAAATGTTTGAGCACCTTCATTTTGGAGTTCTCCTGCGGCCTGAAGTGACCTGGGCCCACCAAACCATGAGTGGCTCATGGGGCTGTTATAGTTAAAAAGACAGAACCCAAGCAGGGTTTCAAGCAGCCAGGATTTACCTCTTCCTCCTGCACTTGGCTTCTTGCGGCCATCATCGCGATCACCCAAAGCATCAGTCAAGTCAAAATCGTTAACTTCGGTGGGACCCAAAACATAAAAGAAACAGCAACTGATTAACAACTGGGCACAAAAAAAAAAAATCTAAACACCACCCCTGGATTCAATTGATCAGTACAAATAATGAGTTAAGGCAAAGCACTTAATTTGGAATTTGACTCTGCACAGACGCTGATAGTGAAAATGCCGACAGATGGAAGCAAGTCACAGCTTTCTGAGTCTGCAGTGTGTGACCAGCTTTCAGTTTATATTCCTAAGTATGCTTTGCTTAAGCCAGCAGCCAGAGCACTTCACAGTATGTTGACTGATTACAGGTATTGACCCGAGATTCAAAACCAGACGCACAGAGTCAATCACAGGGGGCCACATGGCCACAAAGCACCCCTTTGGGTAGAGAAATGTGGAGGCATCCTGAGGAATCAAAACACTGCAGTGACACTCTTGGGTCATCACTGTCACTTTGGACAGAAGGTAGCTGTCTACTACATGGAATGCATTATTACCATGCTCCTGTATACTGGTAATGAGTCACTGATGGGAGCAATGGCTGAGTCCCCAACAATAAGGGCAAGTTTTTCTTTACCTAGGTGAAGATGTCCAAATGGCCAATGGCCCATGTGGAGAAAAGCTCAAGCAATTAGAGGAAAGAGCCATAAAGAAGCACTGAGTTCCAAATTCTTTGCTGAAAGATGTTACTATAATATAAATGCCTTTCCAAAATGTTCCCTGTGCCTAAAGAAAGTGTTTATGGGCTTCCAAAACCCAACCCACTGCATCGTCCCTCAGTTTAGAACATGAAATGGTAGAGCAGGACAAGGCCAAATGCATTTTCTCTTAGAATTTTCCCAGGCACAGTGACCAGCTAGGCATGTACTGTACTGAGTTCAGTTCCGTGTTCAATGGAAGCTTTGGTTGGCTTTGCATACATGGAGCTTAAAACTAGATAGAGCTCCCAGAGGGAGCTCCACAGGCTTCTTCCTCACTGCCCTCCTCAGGACAGTCAAGTTACCTGCAGGGTGCGCTGGAGCTCTGGTTGTTCCTGGCTTCCTGGTTGTCGTGAAGTGATCCCATCTCTCTAAATGGGAGGGAGGACAGCAAAGGGACACACTTGGTAAAATAACAACAATAATAATATAATAAAGCAGCTGCGTCCTGACTTGGGGAAGTCGCGCCATGGGGAGAGTGAACTTGGCCTTACTCCTCTAGGCTCATCTAGGCTGAGACCTCCAAATCACTCTGAAGAATGACAAAAACCATGCAGCTTCAAATGCAATGGATTCTGATCATTTTTCTGAGCGGAATGAGAGTGGTAAGATGGGTGGTCTTGCATGTGACCTGGTGACACGTGGAGCTGGGGCTTGAGCCTACATCTGTTGGAGGTGACCATGTGTTCCCGAGTTGCATGGTTTGAGTGCCACCTCTGATAGCTTCAAACCCTGGCTCCACACTGTGCACCCAGCACTTTCCCCATACACAATAACGCTGAGGGATGGGCTGAAGTTACGTTCCTGGTAGACTGGCGGGGGTCGGGGGGATTTCATCAGCTGAAAGTGGCTAAAACACACACACACAGCATTTTATGTAAGTATGGCTACCATTATAAATATTAAGACTTTGGGCTCAAGCATATGCCTTTCAAATTATGGATGTAACTCACAAGAATTACACCATGTGCAAGAGTTTGCTAATTGCTTCTTTCCCCAAGCATCATGACTATGTTGCATATCTTGTATTGTTAGAAGTCAAGGGAAAGAAGATTTAATGAATAGGAAAGGCGAAGATAAAACAGGTTTAGGTTGGCACACAGCAAGCACTCAGTAATTATTAACTATTGGAAAAGCAAAACCAGAAATAAATGGAGAGCAAATGGCTACCATAGAGAGCTTTGGGGCTTTCTGTATGTGACATCGTGTCATTTGATTTCACAGACAGTTGGAGTTCTTCTTTCCAGTCTGGATGATGCTCTGTTTTGCCCCTTGGCTAACTGTGCCGAGTAGAACCTGCACTGCAACATTGAGTACAGGTGGTGGGAACGCATCTCCTCATCGCCGGCTGATGCTAGGTGAAAAGCTTTCAGGACTTCCCATTGTGGTATGAGGTTAACTACAGAGTTTTCATAGATGCTGTTTTGCAGGTTGATGGCATTCCCTTTTCTTCCTAGTTTATTGAGTGTTTTCATCATGAAATGGTGTTGGCTGTTTTTGGTGTACTGGGATTTGAACTCAGAACTTTGCACTTACTAGGCAGGGGCTGTACACTTCAGCCACACCTCCAGCATGTTCATTTGCAAAGTTGCAGGATACAATATCAATATATAAAAATCAGTTGCATTTTAGACATTAGCAACAATCAAAAAAGGAACTAAGAACATAGTGCCATTTATGAATAAAAAAACTGTAAAAAAAAAAAAGAACATAGTGCCATTTATAATAGCAATAAAAATACTAAAACCAAGGTTGGGGTCATAGCTCAAGTGCTAGAGTGCCCAGCATGTGTGAGGTCCTGAGTTCAATCCCCAGTACTGAAAAAAACAAAGTATTAGGAATGAATTTAACCAAGGAAGAGTAAAGAAATACACAAAACTACAAAACACTGATAAGAAAAGGACAACTCAAGTAAATGTAACAAAATTCCATGTTCATAGGAAACAAGACTCAATAATTAGTCAGCATACCAATACCTCCCAAACTAGCCTGACGATCTTATCTTAAGTCATATACAAAAATTAACCCATTGTTAATCCTTAGGGAAATGCAAATGAAATCACAGCAAGGCTCCACCTCAGCCCCACAAACTGGTTAAAACATAATAGCAATCCTTGGCAAGGGTGGCAAGGTGCCAGTCATAATGGAAGCCCTCTTACATGGCTAGGGGGAGTGTAAAATGCTTCTGCCACCGTGGAAAGTCATTTGGCAGGTCCTCAAGAAGTCCAACGTACAATACCCATGGGAACCAGCAAGCCACAGTGAGGCAGACACCCAAAAGGATTGCAAACAGGCTCTCAAATGGTACAAGTACACAGCATGTTCACAGTAACGCTATTCCTAGTAGCTAAGAGAGGGGAGCAGCAAAAGTCCCTCAAGTGCTGAATGAATAAACAAGCTACACAATGGAATATTACTCAGACATAAGAACAAATGAAGTGGAACTGGCCCCTAGTATCTGTTACAGCTCCTCAAAGGCCCATGTGTTAAATGGCCCCTAGCTGGTGGCACTATAGGGAGGCAGTGGAAACTTCAGGAGGTAGGGCCTAGTGGAGGGAAACTGTGTCACGAGAGGGCTGCCCTTGAAGGGGATATTTAGACCCTGCTCCCCTCCCTCTCTCCCTCTCTTTGCTTCCTGGCTACCATGAGATGAGCAGTTTCCTCTCCCACAATCCCACTGTGATGCTCTGCCTTGCCATGGACCCAAAAGTGACAGGGCCAAACAACCATGAACTAAAACCACTGAAACTATGAACCAAAATAAACCCTTCCTTTTTAAATTTGTTTGTGTCAGGTATTTTGTCATAGGGATGGGAAACCGACTAACACAGCACCCATGCCAGGACCCACCTCACTCCTGCGGATGCTCAAGGCCCTTATATACACTGGTGTAGTGGTTGGGTATAACCCATGCACATCTCATCTTCCTCTATGCTTTACGTCATCTCCGGGTTATTTGTAAACCCTACTCCAATGTGTTATGGTGTCTAGTGTTTACAGACTAATGGCAAGGAAAATAGCTGGACATATTCAGCAGAGATTCACATTTTTCCAAGTAGTTTTCATCAGCAAAACATGATGCTACATGACAGCAGCCAGAGATGTAAGGGTCATGTACCTATATGGCACACTTTTTGTATTTGTTTTTCTTTCTTTTTTTGGAGGGGTGGCAGCAGTAGGGTTTGAACTCAGGGCCTTGCATTTGCTAGGCAGGAGCTCCACCACTTGAGCCATGCCTCCAGTCCTTTTTGCTTTAGTTATTTTTCAGATAGGATCTCATGCTTTTTGCCTGGGCCAGCCTGGATAGAAATCCTTCTATTCATGCTTCCCACATAGCTGGAATGACAGGCATGGGCCACCATGCCCAGCTTTTTAAAAATTGGTTGAGATGGGGTCTCATGGACTTTTTGCCTGGGCTGGCCTTGAATCATGATCCTCCTGATCTCAACCTCCAGAGTAACTAGAATTACAGGCTTGAGCCACCATACCTGTCATGTGTCACTTAATGAGGAGGATATATCCTGAGAAATGCATCATCAGGCAAGTTTGTTATTCTGCATACATCACAGTGTCACTTACGCAAAACAATGGTATAGCCTACTACACCCCTAGACTGCATGGAAGCTTCCTACTCCAAGATTGCGCGTACTCTGAAATAATGATTAAAAGTACAGGAAATACATAGCCAGCAATGGCAGCTCATTATCAGTGTTACATACTGTGCATACTGCATTGCTACACATGCACAAGAGCGGCAGCACGGCAGGTGTCTACACCGTCCTTACCACTGACCTGCGGTGTGTCAGGCTACAACAGGAGGGCTCATTAGGCAACAAAGCTTTCTGCTCCCAGGTAATCTTATGCGTGAGATGACTTTGTATATGCGGTCCATTGTTGAACAAAATGTCATTGTATGACACATGGACTATGTATTAATAAGCAGAGTAGACGGTTCATATACACCAAAATAGGCTGGTGTTTGCCTTGGGTTGGGGCAAGGAAGGAATGAGGACAAACTGCTTAATGGAAGCGATTTTAGTTTGGAGAAATAGAAATGTGTTAGAACTGGATAGAAATGGCGGCTGCTCAACATTGTGAATGTGCTAGATGGCGACTGAACTGTTCACTTTAAAATGTACGTCAAGGGCTGGATGTGGTGGTGCATGCCTGTAATCTCAGCTACTTAGGAGGTGAAGATTGGGAAGATCATGGTTTGAGGCTAGCACAGGCAAAACATTATGGAGACCTCATCTCAAAAAATAAGCTAGCACAGTGATTCATACCCTCCCTGGGCAAAAATGCGAGACCTTATTTGAAAAAATAACCAAAGGCAAGAAGGGCTGAGGCATGGCTCAAATGGTACAGTGCCTGCCTACCAGCATGAGGCCCTGAGTTCAAACCTCCAATATCACCAAACAAATGTAGGTGAAAGGATACAAGGCAGCAGATACACATATACAAGAACATTTTAAAATTCAATAAAATGGTTAATTTTTATGTTATATGAATTTTACATCAACTTCTTACTGTTTTAAAGAGAGGGATTGGAAAGGAGAACATACCACAATTGCATGCACATTTTCTCACAGTCAGATCTGTAAAAAGGCAACTATGAGCCGGGCGCTGGTGGCTCACACACGTAATCCTAACTCTTCAGGAGGCAGAAATCGGGAGGATCACAGTTTGAGCCCCACCCAGCAAATACTTCACGAGACTCTACCTTGGAAAAACCCATCACATAAAAGGGCTGGTGGAGTGGCTCAAGTGGTAGAGCACCTGTCTTGCAAGTGTGAGGCCCTGAGTTCAAACCCCAGCACTGCCAAAAAAAAAAAAAAAAAAGAAAGAAAGAAAGAAAAAAAGGAAATATGGAAGTTGATAGCATGGAAAGTCTTCCCCTTCAAGTGATCATGCTGGCGCAGCACTTACAAGGCTCGGGACACCCTTCTGGGCACCTTAATGTGAAGCCCACACAGGGGTGGACTTTTATGCCAAAAGAACGATGTGTGATAACATGCTATTTATACTATACATGCATGTAGATTTAACCTAGCTCATCAACAGTTTTGAGATGATTGTATGTCTAATTTCCAGTTGACTCTGCACCTGTCAATGAAGGCGTGCAGCTTACCTGTGCAACCCAGGTTCTGTATGCACAGCACATTACGCTGATACAGAGAGGTATGAAAGAAGGATCACATTATTCAAACCATTACTTAAGCAACTCAGATAAGCTACTGTTGCTTATGCAAATGCTAGCTTAAAAACTGTATGACTCAAACAGCTATTTATTGTGCAAAATATTTACCTATCTGTCTTTTTAAACTGAGCTGACTATACACATCAAAGATTTATTTGGGGCTCTCAGCTGTACCCCATTAATCTACACTGTGCCAGAGTAGCCCAGTCTGCATTAGCATAGTTTTGTGGAGCACTGCCCTGTCAAACAGAGTTTCTGGAAAAGTCTGCTTTCTATGAAGATCTGCAGGTGCTACTTCAAGAGCGGGCAGTCCTTACACGTGCACAGAACCAGCTGCCCAGTCACAGTCTGAGCCTGCAGCAAGCAGTGGAACAGGAGCTTGGAATTAGGTACTTTTCTTTTGGTTTTGTCTTTTTTTTTTTTTTTACAAACTATTAACTACAGATCTTCTTGACATGAATCTTTGAATGGAACTTCTTATCATCTATAATTGAGATGCAAGGACTAAGAGTAGCAGTCACCTCTTCAAAGGAGTGAGACTCCTAAATGAAAGAAGCCAGGCTCTGTGAGGCCTTTCTCAAGTGGACAGATTCTTGGCTTCTGGCAGTAGGTGCTCCGGTCAGCAGTGTTTCCCTGCATCGTGCTGCTGTGCCAAGGTTACGGACACTCCCAGGTTCCCCTGCTGTGTTCAATGCTGGTGTCTGCTATGGCCTGAATGTGGGTGCCTCCCCCAGTTCCTGTGTTGAAACCTAGCCCCCACGGTGACAGTCTTAAGAGGTGGGGCCTTGGGAAGTGATTAGGTACAGGGTCTGCCCTCGTGAATGGCATCAGTGATCTTACAAAGGAAGCCTGAAGCAGCCTTTTGCCCCTCCCCCACGTGAGGACAGGGATAGAAGGTGTCATCTATGAAGTAGAGAAATCCTCACCATACACTGAATCTACTGGCAACCTGAACTTGTACTTCCCATCTTCAGAACTGTGAGCATTGTTACCGCAGCCAAACAGACCGAACAGTAGCTATGGCCTTCCCAGGAAATGAAGACATCCAGAAGAATGTTTTTGTGGTGGTAGTGGTTTTTTGTTTGTTTAGTTGAGTTGGGGCCTTGCTACGTTGCCCAGGCGAGTCTCAAACTTGGGGGCTCGAGTGATCCTCCCACCCCAGCCGCTTAAGTAGATGGGACCGTGCCTAGCTCATAAAAAGTTTTATTTCACGAAAGTAGAAGTCTGTTCTCCCACAACAGCCAATGAGCAGGGGGGTGGGTGGAGGCAGGGAGAATTCTGAAAGCAGCTTAGACAAACCTTGGAAACACTGCGCTAAGTGAGCGAAGCCAGGTATAAAGTCCATGGAAGGATTCTACTAATATCCAGAATAATGAAATCCATGGCACACAGACATTGGTGGTTGCTGAAGGGTGAAGGGTGGGAGCAGGAAGAATTGGGGGATTGGTGGCGACAGCTATGGTTTGACGTGCCCACCAAATGCTCATGTTTTGGGAACTCGGTCCCCCGTGCAGCAGTGTAAGATCTTTGTGAGGTGATCAATCCATCAGAGGGATGACCGGTTCAGGGGTCATCCCAGGAGTGGCACGGTTATGAAAGCAGATCTCTTTGGCTCACTTCCTCTGCCCTGCCATGGGACACCCTCCATCATGTTCCCATGCAGTGAGAGGCCTTCATGTGCCAGTGCCATGTTCTCAGACTACCCAGGCTCTAGAACCATGAGCTAAAATAAAACTCTATTCTTTATGAATTACCCAGTCAGTGGTATTTAGTTCTAGCAACAGACAAGGGACTAAGACAAGGGTTTGGGGTTTCTTTTTTAAGTAATGAAATGCTCTAAGACCGACTGTAGCAATGGCTGCACAACTGTGTGGGTACACAAGATGCCACTGGACTGCACATTTGAAATGGGCAAATTACATGGCGTGTGACTTATGTCCCAATAAAACTGTTTAAAAATCTCCTAAGGTTCTTCCCCCATGTTGTGAGATCCTATATGGTGTGTCCCAGGTCCACTTCTCTGTCTTTTCTCCAACATTGTCCACACTCTGGCCACACAGGCTGCCTTTCAGGCACGACAGTGAGCCACTCTTTTCTACCTTAGAGCTCTTACACTCGATCCCTTGGCTGTGACAGTGCTTTCTGCACCCTTTGAGTGGCTCCTTGCTTGTCACTTCTCCTCAGAGACACCTTTGCCACTTTATCTAAAGGAGCTGCCCCGAACCACCTCCTTGGGGTCTTGCTGTATCATTTTGTTGTATTATCTCCAACTCAGCAATATTGGAAATTATTTTTGTGTACTGGCTGTCCTTTCCTGGTGAAAATACCTTTGTAAGGGCAGAGACCTTGTCCACACCTAGAACGGTGCCTGGCAGTGAGCAGGTACCCAGGAAACATTGGTAACCAACAGATACAGGTCATTTTGCAACCCCCTGACCTATACAGTTGAAAGATTTTTTTAGATGGGAGGAGGGATGCACAATGTAGAAAGGAGAACAATTTCCTAGGGATAAATGATTCAAATGAGGAGAGTTGGGTAGGCTCACCTCTTCGAAACCTCAGTTACAGGAAATGTAAGCTTGGAGGAAAGGGTGCACTATGCTGTGATCTTGAAGGCTGTCAGTCAGACATAGATGTGACATTCTGGGGGTCTTAAGCATCCCAGACATGTTGGCTGATGAGTGCTAATGAGGAAGATCACATGGTCTGGTGAATGACTCAGAAAGGGATACTAATATTAAAGAAATCCCCTCTTAGGGCCAGGGTATAGCTCAGCGGTAGAGCACCTGTCTAGCATTCATGAGGCCCCAGATTCAATTCCCAACACTGGAAAAAAATGTCCCAGCTGGGAAGTTTAAAATTTTATTATTTGAGAGTCTGTTTATACTTATGATTTTTGTTTTGTCTTTGTCCTATTTGTCTTGGAGACATTAAGTGATTTCATTGAAACCAACATGGCTAATAAATTAAGAGTATTTATTTTCCTGGCGATCTAAGAGGTCACCTGCACACATAGGACTGTGTGCACGCTCAGGAAAGACCTGAGAGTGCCCTAGTCTCTTACCTCACACCACATACAAAAACTAGCCTCTAAGAGATTTACAGTTATGTCTCCGGTGAGTTTTGCGTTCATTCATGTGGTATGAGGTAAGGGTCCAAGTTCATTCTTCTGTATGTGGATATCCAGTTGTCCCAACATCATTTGTTGAAGAGACTGTCCATTCACCATTGAATGGTCGTGGCATCTTTGTCAAAACAATGAAGTGACCATAGACGTTAGGCTCATTTCTACGCTCTCAATTCTATTTCAGCAATCACTGTGTCCATCTTTATCCAAGGCCACACTGCCTTGATTACTGTAGGTTTCTGGTGCATTTGAAACTGGTGTGAATCCTTCAACTGCTTCTTTTTCAACATGATTTCGGCTATTCCGGGTCCCTCGAATTGCCATGTTATGGGTTGTATATGAAATGTCCCTACAGGCTTATGAGTTGAACTTGCTCTTCAGCTAGTGGCACTATTCTGGGAACTTTAGGAGGCGGAGCCTAGTTGAAGGAAGTTGGTTGCTGGGACATGTCCTTGAGGGCCGTTTCTTGTCCCAGGCACCTCTCTCTCTGCTTCCTGTCCATCATGAGGTGAAGAACCTCCCCAGTCACCCTGTCCTGCCAGCATGACGTTCTACCTGACCACATGGGGCAAAGCAAACAAGGATTGAACACTCACACGAGCAAAATAAATAATTCCTCCCTTTAAGCTGCTTATGTCTGGTATTTTGTCAGAGCAATGAGAAAACGAACTAAGACACTGCAGGAATGTTTAAATCAGCTCACCCATGTCTGCCAAACATCCAGCTGGGATGTGCGCAGGCATTGCGTTGAGTCTGGCAGTCAATTTAGGCAGGTATGTACTCCTCAGGTATGCTTGGCTCTCACACCTGAGGCCCAGGAACGGCCTGTCCTTCCAACCAAGTCAGCTGAAGAAGAGTAACAGCTAATGCTTTTTCTCACCTTGTTCTAAGTACTGTGCTGAGAGCGTCACACAAGTCACCATACAATTAGTGGGAGTGCGTGTGGCACATCCATTTTGGAATACGATTTGGCAGAATTTATTAAGATATGAGATACACATACCCTCTGGCCTAGTGGTTTCACTGCCCTTAGGCACAAAGGACATGGACAAGAATGTTCACGTTAGCCTTATTTGTAATTACATAAAAGGAAACAAACCACGTGTCTTCCAGTAAGGAAATGTTGTTATTTGCTATGGCCAAATCCACGTCACTGGAATCCTAGCTCCCAGAGGCACAGGTTTGTGCCTGATTGCCTCCTGACTATACCTCCTCAGTGTCTAAAACAGTGACTGACACACAGCCAGCACTCAGATATTTGCTGGATGCGTATGTAGTGCGTTAAGCAGCGGTTAAAAACAATAAGGTACAAATGTGTATATATAAACATGTATATGTGTGTAAATACACATTTTACATATATCATATATATTTCCTTATTTGGGAAGAGGAGTTTTGCAGATGTAATTAAGTGCAGGCTCTGGAGATGAGATCATCCAGGATTATTCACGTGGGCCTTAAATCCAGTAACAAGGGTTCTTATAAGAGCAGATTGACACAGAAAGGGAAACACCGTGTAAGACAGAAGCAGAGACTGGGTTCATGTAGCCACAAGCCAAGGAGTACCTGGGGTCACCAGAAGCTTGGAAAGGCAGGGAAGGGTCTTTCCCTGGAGTCTTACGAAGGAGTGTGGCTCTGCTAACACCTTGACTTAGGACTTGTGTCTTTCAGAATGATGAGAGGATAAGATTCTGTTCTCTTAAGCCATGCAGTGGGTTACAGTATTTAGTTGTGGCAGCTGGAAAAAGCTAGTAACAACAGAGACGTTCGCTCAGGACTCCAGTACACATTAAATGATCAACACACCCCACAGTGCCTGAGTAGTTCTCTCTTAGGGACATCGTTAGGTATTCTCAACTTTACATGTTCCGATCTTCTTTTAAATGATGTAATTTATAACAACCATGCTTCATCTGATCAAGTGAAATACAGGCTACCCAGTGTTTTTCTTGAGGGAACATTCTGAGTGGGTGTCATGAATTAATCACTATCATTTGCTTTTAATAAGTGCTTTGATTTATTACTTACGTTTTACTGAGGAAGTTTCTTTCAGCGCATCTTCCAGGTTAAAATCATCGCCAAAGTCCCCGTATCCTACAAATAAAAAACAAGTTTTTAATTTAACTCTTTTTGCATGAACAAAGTAATAGTGAAATACTCTTATTCTCTCTCCTCTGTCCCTCTCTCTGTCTCTCTTGCCTCTATCTCTGGTTATCTCAAGTCTGTGGACCAAACCCAAAGCCTTTCATATGCTGAGCAAGTGCTCTAGCACTGACCTACACTTTCAACGCTCTGAAGTATGCTCTTGACATGGTCATTTCCATTCAGAAACTGAAAGGATGGGAGACTACAATCCATGCAGACAGAAACCAAAAGAGCAAGAGTTGCTGTACTTATATCACACAAAATGGACTTCCAGTCAAATATGGCAAAAACGAAGAAAGAATATCATTATACAATGATAAGAGGGTGACTCATCAAGAAGTTACGATGGTTGTAATATGCATGCACCCAACATTGGAGCACCTGAATATATGCAGCAAATATTAATAGATATGAAAGGAGATTATAACACAATAGTAGGAGACTCAATATCCCAGTTTCAACATTGAACAGATGAGCCAAACAGAAAATCAATATGGGAACACTGGATGTAAACTACACGTTAAATTAATGCATTCAACAAGTATTTTGAGAACCTTCCATCCAACAGGAGCAGATTACACATCCTTCTCAAATATACATGGAAGATTCTTCAGGATAGATCATACGTCAGGCTACAGAACAAGTCCAAACAAATTTAGAAGGATTGAAGTCATATCAAGTACCTTTACCAACCACAATAGCATGAAATTTAAAGTTAATAATGAGAGGAATCCTGGGAAATGTACAAATATGGGAAAGTGAAACATGTTCCTGACCAGTCAATCAGCCAAAGAGTAAATTAAAAGAGAAAACAGACAATGTCTAGAGACAAAAATGGAAACACAATATATCAAAACTTATGGGGTGCAGCAAAAGCAGTCCTGACAGGAAGTTACGGCAATCAACACCTACTCAAAGAAGACAAAGATTTCAATTGACCTAATGCTATACTTCAAAAAGCTAGAAAATTGAACCAAAAATCAACAAAGACACTTCAGGGTTAAACAGCACCATAGATCAAATGGACTGAACAGACATCTACAGAATATTCCATCTAACAGCTGAGAACAGACATTCTTCTCAGCAGCTAATATAATTTCTTCAAAATAGATTATATTTTAGGACATAAAGCAAGTCTTAACAAATTTTTAAAAAGAGGGCTGGTGGAGTGGCTCAAGTGCTAGAGTGCCTATGTAGCAAGTGTGAGGCCTTGAGTTCAAACCCCAGTACTGCTAAAAAAATAAATAAATAACTAAAAAAGATTAAATCAATTTCTTGTATATTATCAGATCATAATGGAATAAATTTGGAAACCAATAGTAAGAAAAACTACAGGAACTATGCAAAGACATGGAGATTGAGCAATACATTTTTGAATGATCAGTGGATCACTGGAGAAATGAGGGGAGGCCTGGACATGGTGGTGCATGCCTATAATCCTAGTTAATTAGAAGGCAGAGATTGGGAGGATCATGGTTCAAGAACAGACTGGGCAAAAAGTTAGTGAGAGTTCATCTCAACAAATAAGCTGGGCATGGTAGCTGACACTGTAATGCCAGCATATAGGAGGAAGCTGGATCAAAGTTTGAGGTGGGCCCCAGGCAAAAAGTGTGAGACTCTATCCAAAAATAGCTAAAGCAAAAAAGGGCTGGGGGCATGGCTCAAGTGGTAGAGTGCCTACCTAGCAAACATGAGGTCCTCAGTTCACAGCCCTCTGTATATGCGCGAAAAAGAAATAGGTGGGAAGTTTAAAAATTCTGAGAGTCAAATCCAAG
Source organism: Castor canadensis (assembly GCF_047511655.1). Taxonomy (NCBI): domain Eukaryota; kingdom Metazoa; phylum Chordata; class Mammalia; order Rodentia; family Castoridae; genus Castor; species Castor canadensis. The sequence continues at coordinate 4,457,849 of NC_133405.1, read as the reverse complement.
GGAAAACAACTTATTAGAACCTTTGGGATACAGTGAAGGCAGTTCTAAGAGGGAAATTTACAACTATGAGTGCCTACATTAAAAAATCAGAGAAAACGGAAACAAATAGCCTAATAGTGCAACTCAAGGTCTTAGAAAAACAAGAACAAGCTGAACCCAAAATTAGTAGCTACAAAAAAATAATAAATGATCAGCAAAGAAATTAATGAAATAGAGGCTAAAAGAATACAAATGCTCAGTGAAACAGAAAGTTGTTTCATTGAAAAGATAAACAAGATTGAAAACCTTAGACAAACTAACCAAAAGAGAAAACCTAATGAGATAAAGGCAAAAAGAAGGATATTACAGCAGATAGCATAAGAATCCAGAGTATCATGAGGGGATATTTTGAAAATTTATATCCCAATAAATTAGAAAATCTAGAAGAAATGACAAAATTTCTAGACACGTATGGCCTGGTTGAACCAAGAGGATATAAACAACTAAAACAGATCTCTAATGAGCAATGAGATTGAAGTGCTAATACAGAGTCTTTGGAAAAAAGTCCTGAGGCCTAAGGGTGGCTACAGGAGGCAGATCAATAAGGCAAGAGAAAGAAATAAAAGGAACACAAACGTGAAAGGAAGAAGTTATCCCTATACACAGGTGATGTGATGATGAATATTCACATATAGAAGGCTGAAACCAGATCCTTACTTCTCACCCTACACATAAATCAACTCAAAATGGATCAAGGACCTTACTGTAAGATCTGTTAAAAATAAAAGACCCTAAGGCCCAGAGAACTCTTAGATTGAATAAACATTTTCAGAAAAGTGGCAGGATATCATATCAACATAGAAAAATCAGTAGCTTTTCTATAGACCAATAATAAACTTACTGAGAAAGAAATCAAGAAAACAATCCCATTCATAATAGCCTCAAAAATACCTAGATATAAAGCTAACCAAAGGGGTGAAAGACCTGTACATAAAGAGTATAAAACAGAGAAGAAAGATATTGAGGAAAATGCTAGAAGATGGAAAGTCTTCCTGTGTTCATGGGTCAGCAGAATCATTGCTTTGCAAATGGCTGTATTAGCAAAAGTGATCTACAGATTCAATACAATTCCCATAAAAATCCCAATGACATTCTTCACAGAAATACAAAAAAAAAAATCCTAAAGTTCAGATGGAAGCACCAACAACCCTGAACATACAAAGCAATCCTGACCAAAAAACTAATGCTGAAGTTATCACAATACCTGATTTCAAATTATACTACAGAGTAACGGTAATAAAAATAGCATGATAGTCTAACAAAAACAGGCATGTAGACCAATGGAATAGAATAGAGGACCCAGAAATAAACCCACACAGCTACAGCCATCTGATTTTCAACAAAGGGAACAGCTTCTTCAACAAATGGGGTTGGGAAAACTGGATATTCACATGTAGAAGACGGAAGTTATCTCTCACCCTGTACGAAAATTAATTCTAAATGGATCAAAGACCTTAATGTAAGGAATGAAACTTTAAAATGACTAGAGGAAAACACATGAAGATATAAGCACAGACAATAACCTTCTGAATAAAGACTCCAATTGTTCAGGAAATAAGAACAAGCATTGACAAATGGAGTTACATCAAATTAAAAATCTTCCACACAGCAAAGCAAACAACCCAGTGAAGAGACACCCTAGGAACGGGAGAAAGTCTGTCAGCTATTCATCCAAATATAGAAAGGACTCAAAAAATTAGACACCAAAAGAACAAAGAATCTAATTAGTAAATGGACAAATGTAGCCGGACATAGTGGCTCACACCTGTAATCCTAGCGACTTGGAAGGCATTGATTGGGAGGATCACATTCAAAGGCAGCCGGAGCAAAAAGCTAGCGAGACCCCCATCTCAACCAATAAAAAGTGAGCATGGTAACATACCTGTCATCCCAGCTATGCGGAAAGTATAAAAGGATCATGGTCCGGGCCAGCCTGGGCATAAACACAAGACCCTATTTGAAAAATAACAAGCAAAAGGGTGGGGGTGTGGCTCAAGTGACAGAGAGCCTGCCCAGCAAGTGCGAGGATCTGAGCTCAGAAAAAGTAAAAAATAAATAAGCAAATGAATTGAACAATTTTCAATACAAGCACAAATGGACAATAAATATATGAAAAATGTTGAGCCTGTTTAGCTGCCAGGGAGATGCAAATCAAACCGGCATTGAGACTCCTCACCCCAATCAGAATGGCGATCATGAAGAAAACAAACAGCAAACGCCTACGTGGATGTGGGGTGGGGGAGAAATTCTTCTACACGGCTGGTGGGATGTAAACTAGCACAGCCACTGTGGAAAGCAGTATGGAGGCTCCTCGAAACACTGGGATTAGAACTACCCTCTGGCCCTGCTCTTGCACTCGTGGGCATGTATCTGAAGGAATGTGAGTCAGCATTCACTAGAGACACCTGCACACCCGTGTTTACTGCAGTGCTGTTCACATGGCCAAGCTATGCAATCAGTCTAGGTGCCCATCAACAGATGAATGGATAAAGAAAACGTGGTACCTATACGCAGTGGAGTACTTGTCCCCATAAAGAGGAATGAAATTACGTCCTTGCATGAAGACAGATGGAAAGACAAAAACGGCATGCTTCTGTCAGACGCAGAATCCAGATGTAAAGAAAACACATGAAGCTGGGTGTGTGACACAAGCCTGTAATCCCAGCACTTGCGAGGCTCAGGCAGGAGAGTCAAAAAGTTCGAGTTCATGCTAGACTACATACTGAGACCCTGTCGAGAGAGAGAGAGAGAGAGAGAGAGAGAGAGAGAGAGAGAGAGAGAGAGAGAGAAGTAGAAGGAGACTAAGTAACTAGGAGCCCATGTATGCAGGACAAGTGCTCTGCCACTTGAGCCCCTAATCCTTTTGTTTTGTATTTTTTTGAGACAGGGTCTCATCTACTTTGCCCAGGCTGGCCTCAAACCTGTGATCCTCCTGTCTCTGCCTCCTATGTACTTGGAACTCAGGCCTGTACCACCACTCCCAGCTAGAAAGGGGCTTATTGGGATAAGAAGGGGACTGGGGGAAGTGATAGAAGAAAAGGGAATGGAGGAAATGAATATGATCAAAGTACATTTTATATACATATATATGTGTGTGCATGTATATGAAAATGTCATAATGAAATCTATTATTATTATTATTATGTGGCAGTACTGGGGTTTGAAAGCAAGACCTTGTGCTTGCTACAGAGGTGCTCTACCACTTGACATATGCCCCTAAACTTTTTTTGCTTTATTTATTTTTCAGATAGTGTCTTGCATTTTCTTTTTTTTTTTGCCCTTCCAGTGCTGTCCTTGAACTGCAATCTTCCTACCTAGGGACTCCTGAGTAGCTGGGGTCACAGGTATGCACCACCATGCCCAGCTTGTTGGTTGAGATGGGGTCACACTAACTTTTTTCCAGGCTGGCCTTGAACCACAATCCTTCCAATCTCTGCCTCCTGAGGAGATAGGATTATAGAGATGAGCCACTGTGCCTGGCTGTGAAACCCATTGTTTTGTACAATTAATGTGCACAAACAAATTTTTTAATCATGGACGAAAAAATACTGAGGAATATGCTGTGCGTATCTGCAGTCCCCGCTACTTTATAAGGCTGAGACAGGAGGCTCACTGGAGGCCACAAGTTCAAGACCAACCTGTGCAACATAGTGACACCTGTCTGAAAAAAAAGTACTTAGGAATAAATTTAACCAGGGCAGTGATAGAGCTGGATGCTGATGAAGTAAATTGAAGGCATAAGTAATGGCAACATATATTCTGTTGTGAAAATGTCCTTGTACCCAGGGCAACCTATAGATTCAATGTAATTCCTATCAAAGCCCCAAAGGCATTTTTCAGAGAAATATAAAACACCCTAAAATTTGTATGGAGCCATGAAATATCCTGAACAGTCAAAGCCATCTCGAGCTCACTGACCAAAGCTGGGGGCTACACACTCCTTGACTTCAAAATTCTGAAGTTCAAAATGCTACAAAATGTGAAACCTTTCAGAGGATGTGTCAGATTTTATCACATCTCATTTTGTATTTTCGGATGAGATTTGTTCAACCACTAAAGTCTATGCAAATATTGAAAAATCCAAAAAGTCTGAAATTGTTTCTCAAGCACCATACATAAGGGGTATTCGGCCTATAAATTATAAACATTTTGTAATCAAAACAGCATGGGACCCAGTGGGAAATGGGTGTTGGGAAAAGTGGATGTCCACACAAAAGAATGAAATTGGGTCTTTATTTCACACTATGTACAAAAATCAACTCAAAAAAATGGATAGAAACCTGTCCATGTCACTCCTCTGACACCCTCTCTTGGGATCTGTCCCAGCTCTGGGAGCTCTGCTCTTTGCTACTTTTCTATCTCAATAAACTCTCCCGCTTTACTAAAAAAATCAAGTGAAACTGGATTTTAAATACACCAAATGTGATATCTGAAACTGCAGAACCACTAAAATCAGAGGGGAAATGTCCAAGACATTGACCTTGGCAAAAGCATGGGAAGCGAAAGCAAACTAGGGCCAGGGTATAGCTGAGTGGGAGTGTGCTTGCTTAGGATGTGCTTAGCACCATAAAAGCAAAGAAACAAAAAGCACATGCACACAAATGGGGTTACATCTACCTCAAAAGCTTCTGCACAGCAAAGAAAACAATGAAGAGGTGACCCGTGTGTTGGGAGAAAATACTTACAAGCCATAAATCTGGCATACCAACCATCCAAAACATATGAGAAACTCAAACAATAGCAAGAAAACAACCTGGCCGCAAAGGTGTTTAAAGGAAAAGCAAAGCAGTACCAAAAAATGTGCAAATGGCCTGAGTAGACAATTTCTCCAACGAAGTGACATGAGTGGCCAACAGATAAATGAAAAAATGCTCTCAAATCTCCAGAACTATAACTTAAAACCACAATGAAACCAGGTATGCCTGTAACTCCAGCACTCGGGAGACGGAAGCAAGAGGGTCATGAGTTCCAGGTCATATAGAGCGCTCCTGCCTAAAATCGAAAAAGAAATAAAAAGAAAGAGAGAGAGAGAAATAGACAGAGGAAGGAGGGGAGGGAAGGAGGGAAGGGAGGAAGGAGGGAAGGAAGGAGGAAAGGAAGGAGGAAGGAGGGAAGGGGGGAAGGGGGGAAGGGGGGAAGGGAGGAAGAGAGGAAGGAAGGAAGGAAGGAGGGAAGGAAGGAGGGAAGGAAGGAAGGAGGGAAGAGAGGAAGGAGGAAAGGAAGGAAGGAAGGAGGGAAGGGAGGAAGGAGGAAGGAGGAAAGGAAGGAGGGAAGAGAAGAAGGAGGAAAGGAAGGAGGGAAGAGAGGAAGGAGGAAAGGAAGGAAGGAAGGAGGGAAGGGAGGAAGGAAGGAAGGAGGGAAGGGGGAAGGAAGGACGGTCCAGAGCTCCTTGGCGGATGGCTGACTTCACTGCAGGACAGAAAATACACAGTACAGACTGAAGCATCTCGTGGTGCCAGGAGGTAAGGAACTGTGAAAGTTCACAGCGATGAGTGTATGTGGCTAAGGCTACAGCAATGTGAACAACAAAAAGTCATATCGGATTATAACTCGGTGTAGAGTAAATACCCCGAGTCTATGGTGATGTAAGTTAGTGACTGCATAAAGATATAAGGGGAGAGCATGTATAACCTCTCCTGCAGAAGAGTTCAAGTTCATTTACGTGGGTACTCCTCCTTCGTGGAGGTGCAGCATGGTTCTTCACTCCCTCTGTTGGGCACACGGTGACTTCCTTCCAGAGAATACAGTATGTGGGTGGGGGCTTGAGGCACTTTACTCTTCACAGTAGACAAATGTGACAAATACTACCTTACACAGGTGACCAAAGTCACTATCAACAGGGCAGAGTCATGATAAGAATGGACTTTACCACCATGGTCCTCCTCCCCCAGCACCTGACTCCCAATATGACCAGGAGAGAAGTAACAGACAAATCCCAAGTGGGGGCATTGTACAAAATACCTGAGCAGCTCCCCGCACCAAAACAAACCTGTCAAGGTTGTCTGAGAAAGTCACACAGCCTCGGGAGCCTAAGGAGAGAATGACTGAAAGTCTTGTGGGTGTGAATGGATCCTGGAACAGAAAAGAACTTTCTATAAAACCTAAGGAAATTTGGCTAACAACAGGGAATCAATATTGGTTTTCTGAGCCTGGCACCGGTGGCTCATGCCTGTCATCCTAGCTACACAGGAGGCAGAGATCTGGAGAATCATGGTTCAAAGCCAGCCCGGGCAAATAGTTCTTTGAGACCCTATCTCAAAAAACCCTTCACAAAAAAGGGCTGGTGGAGTGGCTCCACCCAGTTCAAGCCTCAATACCGCCAAAAAAAAAATGGTTCTTTAATTGTGACAAGTGCACAGTGCTAATGTAAAATGTTAATAATGGGGAAACTAGCTTTGTAATTTTCTGCAAATCTAACTGTTCTCAAATAAAGTTTATATTTGTATCTAGCAAAAAATTAAGAGCACCCATTAAATAAACAGATACAGGACATATAACCCAAAAATGATTCAAGAAAACAGAATCAAACTCAATCAATTCAACAAAAGTTACCGAAGGGGAAAAAGAAGCAAGAAGCACACTAAGTAGAAAAGATGACACTTAATGTAGGACTGTGTGTGAAAGACATTCATAAAATGGACAACGGAACAACTGCTGTCAGTGCTGAACAAGACTGGGGAATGACAACGACTAACACCCTGGATCGGATGCTAACCCACAAAGGCCATGGTTGGAACAGCTAGAGAAATGCTGGGTCACTGCCAGGCCCTGATATTAAAGGAAACCCCACCGTCAGGAGAGGGACATCCTTGCTTTTAGCAAATGCTCACTGAAGTCTCCAGAGGTCTGGGAGATGATATCTGCAGCCGATTCTGAAAAGGGTCAGGAAATACGTGGAGATATACACATGCATGCGAGGGAGACGCAGCAAAAGTGACAAGACTGGGGAATCTGGAATGATATTTGTGACTCTTTGCATTAGACACGATTGGGACAACTGGTACGATCCAAATGGGGGTCTGAGGAATAGAGAGTAGTCATGTATCAAGGTCAGTTTGCTCACTCCAACACTGGCATTGTGAATATGTTCTTGTTGTGGGAATTACCTCTCAGAGTACTGAGGCCAGGGAGTCTGACAGGGCCATCAGGTCACCAGCTTATTCTCAAGTGGTTAGGGGAAGAAACCAAATTCCTTGTATTGTATTTGCAAGCTTTCTATATGTTTGAACTTATTTCAACACATAAAAATTAAAATATGCAGTTTTCAACTCAGTAATTCTACTTCTAGGGAGCTGTTACAAAAAAAAAACACTTGGAACATGTACTAAAGAAACATGGCCACTGTGACACTGCTCACAGTGTCACAACAAATGCAAACAGAACGGTGGGCAGAAGGAAGAAAGCTTAACCGAAATATGGCTCTTCCATAGAGTGAACGGTCATGCAGCTGAGTCGGAAAGGTTCTGACTCATTTACATGTATTTCTTTTGCGATAATGAAAAGGTCTGTATGAATCCAAAACCAAAAGCCTGCCATCCTACTGGGCCTCCAAGACTCCATTCCTACTTTCTCACCCAAGAATCACAAGAGCACCTCCTCCCAAAGAATGTATTGCACAAGTAATAAAACTTAATAAGATACCTGTAGCTTCAACAAGCCCTACTGTTTGCTGGTATATCCTGCTACATGTCATTAGGTAAAGAGTTAAGAGCAACATGACACAATTTTGAATTATTTATTAATTGTTCATTGATCTTAGATTCAATAGGATCAAATCATCTATGGATAAAACCATTCAATCTCAAGCTAGAGTCCATGCTATCAAGATGTCTTCACCAACCATGGCAGTGCACACCTGTAATCCCAGCACTCAGGAGGATCATGACTTCAAGATCAGCCTGGGCTACACATTGAGTTCCAACCTGTGCTACATGGTAAGACCCAGTCTTAAAACAGAATACTTCAGAGCCTACAGCAAGGGTAGGGGTGTAGTTCAGTGGTAGAATGCTTGCCTAGCATGCATGACGCCCTGGGTTTGGTCCCCAGTACTGCAAGTCGACAACAAAAGCCTACAACAGAGCATACTTGCAAAAATCAAGAGAGGACCAAACAGCTTCACAAGAGACACCACATCTCAAATGGTGGCCAACAGCCTCATGCTCCAGAACCCTTCCTTCCGGGCAAGCTCTAACTGAACGAGTCAGCTTTGGACGCAGGCAGGAAACCCAGAAGGCCTGCCTCTGGCACCAACACACTTTAGAAAGCAGCTGATTGGTGCCAGGCTCAGCTCACCACCTCCGTTCTCTGTACCTGGGAGGTCAGTATTCAAGTGCTGGGCAGAGAAATTACCTCACCCCACTGCAGAGGGCCGCGAAGAATTTCTTTAGTGGGAAAAGCACCTAGTGAGCTGGTGGTAACTGTCTGGAAATGTCTTTTCAGCTAGAGAAGAATTTTGGACATGTCCCCTGTGGTCTGTGCGTGTGTGTCCTTGAGATCTACAGCATGAGAAAAGTCCTGGTTCTACTGACAGACACCCCAGTGACCAGGGTCTGTCCTCCAGCAGACTTTCTTCTGTTGGGAGTGAACACAAGCTTGACCTCACACTGCAACCTGACCCGCTACTGACTGGGGTGGGAAGCTAAGGTTGCATTTTAATGAAGGCCGTAAAACAAGGCATGGTTGGCCCTCGTTAGAAAATCACACCATGAGCTGGCTGTGAGCCTGCACCTGTGATACCCTTGACGGGACCGTCTCATCCTTAATGCACAGACCTTTAGGGAGCCTTTCACTTGGATTTGATGAACTAATCACTTTCTCTTCTGTTGTTCCTGCCCACTCCACTCAGTTCAGCCTGAAAGCACCTGGTCCAGGTAAGTGTCAGGTACATCCTCTGTAGAGTTGCCCTGTGTAACATCGTAGCCACTAGCCACACGGAGCCATTCAAAATAAAATGAATTCAAATTCAATGACTATTCAGGTGGCCGTATCTGATCTGTCCCCTATCAGTACATAGGACCTCATATCCCTCTGTGACAACGCATTTGGGTTTCATGCCTAGAGCAAACTCACACCGGCGGAGGGATATGGCTGCCATCTGCTGCTGGATTAGGAGCTGCAGAGGTGGCCAACACTTTCAGTGGGGAGATCAGTGCCTCTCAAGTGACCAGTGACGTCCATTCCCCCTGTTCATTAAGGATGGCTTCCAGTCTACCTTTTTACTTTGCACATGTAAGCAGTTTTCAGGTTTTTTGGAAGAGAGCCCAGTATAAATCCTAAGTGAATAAATACCTAACCTGCTTCAGTTTTCCAATGTTAAAATCTTGACTCTTCTCTGAGGACGTGACTAGGAAGACTACCAGAGACATCCTAGAAAATCCTGGTAAATCACAGACATGCCATCTTGGATTTTCAATTCATTTACCTTAATGGAGGCTCCGTAAATACCCATGCTATACTTAAGTGTGACCACAAAAGCCACAATGCCATACACCTGCCTATTATCTGGGCTAGTGTCTGTGTCTACACAACTCCAAGGACATGCAGCTAGTTATGACAAAGGAATCAGATTGGTCAACACTGAGACAACTAAACAATTCAAGGAAAGGCAACTCTAAGAAAAGCCAGAATCAAAATCCAATCTCAGGGACCAAATCATGACATGGAAAACCTGACTGTGGCCCAAGCCTCTTGAGTACTTGGGTTCAAGGACTAAGACTAAAATATGCCCCAAGAGATATACCCAAAAGAATGTGACACAGGTTACTCCAGAGGCACCTGCATACCCATGTTTATTGCGGCACTATTCACAATAGCCAAGTTATGGAAACAGCCAAGATGCCCCAGCACTGACGAATGGATTAAGAAAATGTGGTATCTATACACAATGGAATTTTATGCAGCCATGAAGAAGAACGAAATGTTATCATTTGCTGGTAAATGGATGGAATTGGAGAACATCATTCTGAGTGAGGTTAGCCTGGCCCAAAAGACCAAAAATCGTATGTTCTCCCTCATATGTGGACATTAGATCAAGGGCAAACACAACAAGGGGATTGGACTATGAGCACATGATAAAAGCGAGAGCACACAAGGGAGATATGAGGATAGGTAAGACACCTAAAAAACTAGCTAGCATTTGTTGCCCTTAATGCAGAGAAACTAAAACAAATACCTTAAAAGCAACTGAGGCCAATAAGAGAAGGGGACCAGGAGCTAGAGAAAAGGTTAGATCAAAAAGAATTAACCTAGAAGGTAACACACATGCACAGGAAATCAATGTGGGTCAACTCCCTGTATAGCTATCCTTATCTCAACAGCAAAAACCCTTGGTCCTTCCTATTATTGCTTATAGTCTCTCTACAACAAAATTAGAAATAAGAGCAAAATAGTTTCCACCTGTTAGCGAGGGGGTGGGGTGGAGAAGGAGGGGGAAGGGGGTAAGGGAGGGGGTGGGGGAAGGGGGAGAAAATGACACAAACATTGTATGCACATATGAATAAAGTAAAAATTTAATAAAATAAAATAGGCCCCAAGAGATGGAAGTGCTGATGGAGGGGAAGGGCCCCAACTTGCTTCAACCCAAAGCAAGCGGTTTACAGGCTGCTCCACCACAGGATAAAGACCTCACCCAAAGCAGCTGCTCTGCCAGGGCTCTCTGGCGCCACAACTAGGAAAGGGAAAGGCTGCAGGGCAGAGCACCAAGCTCGCACCTCTGAGCTCACCATGGAAACGCTCTTGAAAACTGCTAAGAGTAGATACCCTTGGAGGAAAAGAAGGACAGAAAGCGAGCGAGTAACAACGAACCCCATCACATCTGTGTAGGAACAAGTCACAACCAAGCACACTGCAAGCTGTTAAACACAACAGGATGGGGAAAGGGTGGGACATGCAGCGCAGGGGCTTACACTGACTTAAGCACAATCATGAACGGGTTATAAAGCCAAGGCAAAATTCCCACCGACCACCGAACACCTGTAAAGGACATGAATGAAAAACAGATCGCGATAAGGGGAGGGCGCTAACGGAAAGGGCAGGGTTAAAAGAAGGAAGTTAAGGGAAGGCGAAGATGGGTGATACTTGCATATTCACTTCCTGTACAAGAATGAACTCAAACCTGTTGAAATCACCATAAGAAGGGGAGTAAGGTAGGAAGGAGAAAAATGGAGGGATGAATCAATTCAGGGTATAATACACACACACACACACACACACACAATAGCCATCATAAACAAAAATGTCTTTTACAAAAATAAAGGACAGGAAGGTAAAACAAGTCCTGTACAGAGGTTGGTACAAGGGGAACAGGGAGGCCACAAGGAAAGGATGAAGGAGGGTGAATATGGTGGAAGTACCATGTATTCATGTGTGAAAATGGAGCAATGAGACCTGCTGAAACTGTTCTAGGAAAGGTGGAGGAGGGAATAAAGGAGAAAGATGGAGGGGGTGGATCTAACTAAGACAGATTGTAAGCACTTTTGTAAATGCCACAATGTACCCCCAGTACAGCAATAATATGGTAATAAATAAATAAATAAAAGAAAAAAAGAATTAATCTCTCTGAACAAAAACAAGTGGGCAGCCCTCTGAACCCTCACACTACAGAGAGTGGGAACAAATCAAGAATGCTACTTCTGTTAGTTCCCAATTTCCCTGAATTTTTGCACCAGTTTAACTCTTGTTGCTTCAGTCTACACTTGAACACATTTGCCTTGATAGATGTATGATTCTGAGCCTCAGAGCATGCAAAGTAATTACTATCCTCTGGGTGAAGAAGGGACAGTGAAGATGGCTTGCGTCTTCAGTCACTAAATGGATTTAGCTGTTGCCATCTGAACTCCAAGTCATTTCACGAATATATTTAAAGCACTCCCAGAGAGACAATAATGAGGAAGGCAGTAGTTCACTGGAAGGCAGAAATAAGCACTGCAGTCCCAAACAGCCTCTGCCACCAAGGCAACCCCAACCAGAGCAGCCACTGAGCAGTAGGCGGTGGCAGCTGGTTGTAGGTGTGCACTGGGCGCCCCTCACTGTACTTCCTGCTGTGGAGGAAAGGAGAACCTGATAAACAAGGGGCCCTTCAGATCCAGTGCAGGAGGCATCTCAGCGTCCTATGTATGATGCTTGATTGTCAATGTGGGGGAAGGATTTGCTTTGTAAATCATGTAGGTCACATCACTAATGAATGTGTAACTGAAGGGAGAAATTCTTTCTTCCTTTCAGAAACAAAAGGTCTACAATGGATGTTCTAAATATGCTTTTTCCACAGAAGTCAGAGCCGAGGGCTAGGGGTCTGCTTAGGAAAGGACTAGTGGAGTGGGTGCCACGGGCCGAGGGTGCAAGAAATGGGGACTGCTAATGGCTATGGAGTTTCTTTTGGTGGTGAGTGAGAATTTTCTAGAATTAGGTGGCAATGGCTGCACAGCATATTGAGCCTATTAAAAACACTGAATTACAGACACATATGCATTGTGATTTATATCTCAACGAAAAATGGAGGAGCTATCGCCGTGTACTCTAGGACCTCAGAGATAACACTGCTCCTTTATAGGAGCAGAACTAGAAATGGTCCCCAAGCCAGATGATGTGGGTTATCATCACAATTTTGCACTCACTGAGGGGGCAGGGGGGATTGAGAGCAATCACTTGACCCCAGAGGGTGACCTGTTGTCCACATGTAAAATGAAGGTTTCATAGCTGATGACTGTGCCTTCCCCTGCAGAAGAAGGTGACAACATGGTGGAAATAAAACCACATGGACAAATAAGGTACTTTGTGGTACGTCAGAAGGCATGGGGGGGTCTCATGATGACTGCTCTCAGGGCTGCAATACAAACTATCAAGTGTTTTGCCAAAGGTGACGCTGCAAGTGAGATACGGAGAGCTGATCCACATCTGTTCTGATGCAACTTTGACCTGAGGACATCAGGACTGCTGTGAAGCCAAACAGCCTGAGTGTAGATCCCAGCTCTGGCATGCAGCAGGGAAACCTTGGGAAAACACTTGATAGCTCAAGGCTGAGCTTTCCTCATCTTTCAACTGGAGGTACCAACACAACCTACTTCAGTGGATCAATGCGAGGATAGATTAGTCATTCTCCATGAAGTCTCCAGCACAGTATCTGACACAGGAATCCCCCAGACGTCAGCTATCATTTTATTATATACGGTATTCAGTATAATCTGCTGGGTCAACAAGTAAGTAGAAGGTCCTCAGTTTACATCGCTTATGGGAGAGTCCTCTGTATGTTCAAAAGCTTAATAGGTGCAGAGAACAAAGCCTCATGTAATCTAAACTCATCCAGTGTCTGATGAACCTTAGGTTCCACTGTTAGGACATAAGCCTGGGAAACCAAGGCACAAGAATGTGAGGGCTTTGGACAGGGCCATCCCCGCACTTCTAAACCACCGTCTCGCAACTAATAAAAATGCATGTGGTATTTCTTTCTCCTGCAGCCAGCATAAATTACCCTTGGTAATTTCTCCTGGGAAATGAGAAGTTTGGTCTGGTCAGTGCAGAGTGTACCATGACCTCAGGGATCATTGACTCTGATCCACTCATTTTAGAGATAAAGATAATCTATTAAAAGGGTGATGTTTTTCGGGTTCAGTTTCAAATTTGTTAAACAAAAACAGGACACTCATTTCACCCAGACATTCTCAAAGGCAAGGCAAAACAAAGCAAACATGTCACAAGGTCCACTATTAACTAAGGGTTTCCCCTCCTAATATTCGTGAGCAGACTCTGATGGAGAATCTGATTTTACACTTGCCAAGTCCCATCAAGATTTCAGCCATGCCACCTGGCCAGGACACTACAAAGGCAGAGAGATGCTGGTCCCTGATGGACCTGTCTCCACAATTCCAGTCCTGCAGGTCCTACTACCCAGGGTGCTTCCAAGGAAGCACGTCCTGAACTGACCCCATCTGTCCCCATCACTGGAATAATCCTCTTCCCAACTCTCTTTCTCTCTGTTACTGTCATGTTGTAGTAAGTTTTGAAATTAGGAAGTGGGAATCCACCAACTTTGTTCTTGTTTTTCAAGTTGATTTGGTTATCTGGGGTTCCTTGAATTTCCATACAAATTTTGGATTAGCATGTCCATTTCTGCAAAAAAAAAAAAGGCAGCTAGGATTCTGATAGGGATTGCATTGAGTCTGTAGACCAATTTGGGGGGTGTCCTCTCATCTATTTTTAAACACGCCCAACTCTCCCACTTTGAACTAGAAAACCCTCCTTGACTGTATGTCCCCATCTCAAAACTGCTGCTTTCTCTTCCTCCTCCTCATGACCACACTTATAAAATGGCTGTTGATACTCCTCTCCCTCCCCTTCAAGTTCCTCACCAGTGTTTCACAGCCAAATGCTTGAGCTTGTCCCTCCACCCCAAGTCCCCCATCTGTTTCACTGAATGGCACAGCCACCCACCCTGTTGTCCAAGCCTGAAATTTACAAGCCCTCCTGGGCATCTTCTCCCTCATGTGCAATAGCCATAGCCATGCCATCCCCAAGGACTATCAATTCCACTTCTACAACATGCCTGAGGCCCACCTGCTTCTCCATGTCTAGGCCAGGCAGCAAGCATCTGTCCCCTGAGCCATCACAGAGCCATCAGCATAGGCCTTCTGGAACAGATTGGGCGGGGACTAGCATCCTACCTGTCTTCCATGCTACAGGCAGGGAGACACTCTCTTCCTGTCTAAACTAACATCCCAGTCTCTCACCTTCCCTTCTCAAAGACATTCCCAGGACACCGATTATAAACCTCAAGCCTAACAATGACCTGCAAGGCCACCCAGCCTGGTGTGGCCCCCGTGGCAACCCCTTGTACCAGGCCCCTTGCTAGTTGATGTAACCTATATGACTGCGTTCAAGTAACGCATGTTTACTGTGTAAACCTTAGAAAAATTCAGGAAAGAATAAGAAATGAAATAGCAGAAAGTAGGCTGGAGGCATAGGTCGGTGGTAGACTACCTGTTTACCATGCATGAGATCCTGGGTTTAATCTCAAGCCAAATAAGTAAATAAATAAAAATACAGCAACTGATTGCAAGGGTGAACCTTGAGGACATTATGCTAAGTGAAATAACTCATTCACAAAAAGAAGACAGATATTGTATGATTGCATTTACATGATGTCCCTGGAATAGTCAAATTTATAGAGAAATTTATTTAGACAGAGAATGACAGAGTAGAATTGGGAGTTGCCCGGGTCTGAGGTTGAGAGAATGGAGGCTGGTGTTTAGTGGGAACAGTTTCATTTCTACAAGGTGGGATGAGAGTTCTAGAGACTGGTTGTACAACAATGTGGATATACTTATTATGACTAACCATGCACCTAGAAATGGTAAGAGGTGGTAAATTGGGCTAAGTGTGGCACTTCATACCTATAATCCCTGCCACGCAGGTGGCCGAGGCAGGAGGACCGCGAGTTTGAGGCCAGCCTGGGCTACACAGCGAGACCCTGTCTCAAAAGAAAGTAAGTTTTATGTGCTTTGTATTACAATTTTTTTTAAAAAACTGAAAAATTATAAAAAGCTACAGGAATCGATGGCTTCTTAATAGAAAACTTCACAGAGATGAAGCAAGTGTCATAGGGCATATTAACTTTGGACAGAACCTGAAGTGGTATCTAATTAACCATCCCTAGAATTCAGTAAGTTCGCCCCTGACGCATACTGCAGAGATTCTCGGTCCGGGTGGGGGTGGAGACTCAGGATGGCTGTTTTGGAACCTTTTCTCTTTCCAGATTGCCTGAGGTTGGGGTCCAGGCATGTGCTTTGAACTTCACTCATTTGAAGACTCAGCTTTTTGGGAACTGTTTTTGTGTTAACCCCAAAGCTAGCCAGAGGCTTAAACCGGCACTACAAAGAGTAAGCCTGTCCCCTGTTGCCTGTGACAGTCCTTCAGACATGTGAATCGTGCAGTAAGGTTCACTGCCTGCCAGCACTGTCCCTCCACCACACATCCACTTCTTCTCCTTGAGTTGTGCAACTTTCCTCCGTGAACTTGTGCCAGGAAGTGGCCTGCTCACACCTGCTTCCCACATGGTTCCCACTGGTTGGCCGTAACTTCCATCAACAGCTCCATTTGAACACCACAGCTGTGTACACAGTGAGGGATGAAGACCTGCCAGCCTTGACACTTGCGTGGCACTCAGCAAACACTGACTAAGCAATCTGGTGAACAGGGCCAAACACAAAATGAGCCAGCCCTGTGACATAAACACCCCCTGCTCCCAAACCTCCTTCTGAGACTAGCTTATCTGAAACAAGTTGTCAATCTGCCTTATCCCACAACACAAATCTTCAAAGCAATGAAGACCCCATGGTCTCTCCATCTTCAGACAATTCAAGGAATACTACCAGACCTGTGTCAGCTCGATTTGGCCACCTAAATCCCTAAATCAGCCAGTTGTACACAGGGAAAGAAATCACACAAGCTGTTTAATAACATGTGAAATAAAACCACAGCTGGGCATCTGATCTTTCCCCTTTTTACCACTCTGTGCCTGAGTCTCTGTACACAGGCCCAGGGGTAGGGTGGGTGCTAAGGATATACAGATTCTCAAGGCACAACAAAGCAATACAAAACTCCACTAGAAATGACAAGTGCCCTGTACGACGAGATTGGTGAACATGCCTGATTAGTTTGGAGAGGGAAGTGAGAAGACCCCAAAGAAAGTCTCCTGTGTGCCTGAAAGTGGAACCAAGCTGTCTACTTCCCAAGCCTCTTTGCAGCCTAAATGTGACTTTTCAGCAGGAACCAAGCCAGGCCTGGCAGCGGGCACCTCCCCATGAAGGCCAGCTCAGCAGTAGGCATGGCACCATTCAAGACCTCATCCACAGAGCCAAGTGAGTTTACCCCACACACACCTGTACAGGACACACGTGCCTGCACGTGGACATCACATTTTACATCCCCAACTAGTACATTCAGGAACCTGCAGACGCGCACACAGAAGCCAATGTTAGACAACACGCCGCACCCATTATATGCTCCTGGAACCCTGGAAACCAGAAGTTTGAAGGGAGCTAAAATCGGGGCACCAGCAGGCTGCTGTTTTTCGGGCTCTAAGGGAGGAGGGTATGTGTCCTTGCCTTTCCTGCTTTCTGGAGGCTGCCTGCATCCCTTGGCTCATGGTGCTTTGCCTTCAATGTACATCACTCTATCCTCAGCTTCTATCATCACGTCTTTCCTGTGACTCTCCTGTCTCCCTCTTTGACTTGTCAGGTCCCTTGGGATGACACTGAGCCCACCTGGATAACTCAGGCTACTCTTTTCATCTCAAGATCCATGTAATCTTGTCTGAAAGTCTCTTTTGCTGTGTCAGGAACTATATTCACAGGTCTCAGAGATTAAACTGGGCATCCTGCCAACCACGGCAATCAATGAGCCCAGCTAGCTTCCTTTTTTTAAATTTTTCTTTTATTCATATGTGTATACAATGTTTGGGTCACTTCTCCCCCCTTCCCTCTGCCCCCTCCCTTAACCCTCCCTACGCCCCCTCCCTCTCCCCCCCTTACCCCTCGATACCCGGCAGAAACTATTTTTTTTCATTTTTCTTTTATTATTCATATGTGCATACAAGGCTTGGTTCATTTCTCCCCCCTGCCCCCACCCCCTCCCTTACCACCCACTCCGCCCCCTCCCTCTCCTCCCCATCCCCTCAATACCCAGCAGAAACTATTTTGCCCTTATTTCTAATTTTGTTGTAGAGAGACTATAAACAATAATAGGAAGGAACAAGGGTTTTTGCTGGTTGAGATAAGGATAACTATACAGGGCATTGACTCACATTGATTTCCTGTGCGTGGGTGTTACCTTCTAGGTTAATTCTTTTTGATCTAACCTTTTCTCTAGTACCTGTTCCCCTTTTCCTATTGGCCTCAGTTGCTTTAAGGTATCTGCTTTAGTTTCTCTGCGTTAAGGGCAACAAATGCTAGCTAGTTTTTTAGGTGTCTTACCTATCCTCACCCCTTCCTTGTGTGCTCTCGCTTTTATCATGTGCTCAAAGTCCAATCCCATTGTTGTGTTTGCCCTTGATCTAATATCCACATATGAGGGAGAACATACGATTTTTGGTCTTTTGAGCCAGGCTAACCTCACTCAGAATGATGTTCTCCAATTCCATCCATTTACCAGCGAATGATAACATTTCGTTCTTCTTCATGGCTGCATAGAATTCCACTGTGTATAGATACCACATTTTCTTAATCCATTCGTCAGTGGTGGGGCATCTTGGCTGTTTCCATAACTTGGCTATTGTGAATAGCCAGCAGAAACTATTTTGCCCTTATTTCTAATTTTGTTATAGAGAGAGTATAAGCAATAATAGGAAGGAACAAGGGTTTTTGCTTGTTGAGATAAGGATAGCTATACAGGGCATTGACTCACATTGATTTCCTGTGCGTGGGTGTTACCTTCTAGGTTAATTCTTTTTGATCTAACCTTTTCTCTAGTTCCTGGTCCCCTTCTCCTATTGGCCTCAGTTGCTTTAAAGTATCTGCTTTAGTTTCTCTGCGTTGAGGGCAACAAATGCTAGCTAGTTTCTTCGGTGTCTGACCTATCCTCATATCTCCCTTGTGTGCTCTCGCCAGCTAGCTTCCTGGGTCAAGCATTCGAACTGCTTACTCCTGATTGCATGAAAA
Organism: Castor canadensis; assembly: GCF_047511655.1. NCBI lineage: Eukaryota > Metazoa > Chordata > Mammalia > Rodentia > Castoridae > Castor > Castor canadensis. Next base: position 4,439,163 of record NC_133405.1, on the reverse strand, counting down.
GCTTCTCCCCACACCCTTTGACAGGACTGCAAACCTGTCTAGGTGGGCAGGCAAGGAAGGTATCCATGCACTAAATTTCCACTGAAAGGGGCCAGCTCTGAGGACACAGTCCGGGAAGCGCATTTTGCAAAACTGACATTTTTCAAAGATCCCTCTGTTGTGTGGAGATTTGTTTGTGGGAGGCCATTCAGGGAGCTGGGACTGGTAGCCACAGTAGCTTGGCACAGGATGACAGTTCCCTAACCACACCCCAGAACGCTGGAATTCATTTGGTCACTAGACCTCAGCAGGCTCTTCCCTCACTCACGGCCTTCATGGGGGCTTCTGCCTAGAGATCCCGCTCACATTTCCCCTCACCAAATTCTTCTAGACCATCTCAGATTCCTTCTTTTTAAAAAGCATCTTTCTTTAAAGTATGAAATTCAGTGAGTTTTAGTATATTCACACTGGCCTGTAACCATCACTCCAAGAGGACACCCCCTACTTTACTGCTCAGTGCCTCAGTTTCCCCATCTGTACCAGTGGGGTGATAAAACAGTGCTTGGCACGCAGGGCTCCCTAAATGTGCACAGCCCTCCCCTTCACCACAGAGCTTCAAGGGCCTTCAGAGGTCAAGGCTGGCCAGTTCTCAGTGGGCAGCTCTGCAAGGGTAGACTCTGCCAAAAGGGGTCTCCTCCAGGTTGGAACAGCCCAGTGCACCACACTCAGCCTGGGTCCTGGCCTCCACCAGGGAATTGCTGCCACCACCAAGCCTGGATGTATCTGAGAAGCATGTGCCCAAGGGACGTTTCAGCACAATGTCCAAAAGGAAGGGCAGAACCCAAGTACCAGAAAATGTCTGATAAGCCAGAAAGTTATAGTCCCATAGCCAAGATGCACCTCCTTGGGAAGCCCTTCCTTACGTGTCCCCTCCACAACTCCAAACACAGGGTGCAGTATTTTCAGCGTGGTTTCTTGAAGTTCCCCCATCACAGAAGCCCATGAAGGCAGCCAGGGACCAGTCCCCTCTCTAGCCCTGAGCCCAAAGGCTAGCCCAGGGGACACACACTTGAACTCCCACCCAACTTGCAAAACGAGCAGCCTGCCAAGCATTTTTCCCAAGAGCATGCCTCTTGAACTAACTTAATCTGAAACTACCTGCTTATCTTATTTCTCCACGCCCCCTGCTCCACTCTGACTCCTTTAATTATTACCACTCATAACACGATGCAACACTGCTCAGGAATTCCCTGGGTGCTGGCTGGCTGGTGACTTATGGGAAGCTAATCCTGAAATTAAGTCATTTCTCAGCAAAGACAAAGAGTGACACCTTTTACCTTTGTTATAGGCTGAATTTTGTACTCTCGGAATATAACTATATTTGGAGATAAAGTTTTAACAGAGGTAATCGAATTAAAAGGAGGCCATTAGGGTGGTCCTAAGTAGGACTGGTATCCTGTAAGAAGAGGAGAAGACAGAGAGATACTTAAGGGAAAAGGCCGTGTAAAGATGGAAACAGACTGGAGTGATGTCATGGCAGCCAAAGAAACAGAGGGTTGCTGGCCACCACCAGGAGCTTCAGAAAGCAGGAAGGGTTCCCCTCTACAGGGTTTCACAGGGTGCATGCCTGGCTCACACCTTCATCTCAGATGTCTAACCTCCTGACATGTAAGAAAGTGAATTTAAGTTGTCTTCAAAACACCTAGTTTGGGGCACTTTATCTCAGCAGCCCTGGGAAACTCCTAGTGATTGGCCCACAGGCCCACCTGTCACTTCTACTACACCCTTCCCTGTCACTCTGTACTGCACACACTCTGCATGCCCCATCTGGGGTGATTCCCTGAGGGATACCTGCCACTTCCTGGGCCTGGAGCACCTTTCTCTGCCTTCCATGGCTAGGAAAAATTATTGCCAAAGTCGAGCATCATGTCCTCTGGGAACCCTGGGCCCACCCTGCCAGATGGGTGACCATTTCCTCCATGTCCCTGTGGAAGCTCTTGGCAAGCCAAATTCTAACTTCTCTGAACAAAGGAGGCCCAGGATGCCTGAGGCTAGGACACCTGAAGCAGGGCCACTGTCACACAGGTCCACTGCACAATGTGCTTGTCGAATGAAGTCACCCAGCCCACCATTTTTAGCGACATTAAACCCTCCATCTGAGGGAAAAAGGAATGGATGACTGATACATGCAACAGCATCCATGAATCTCAGAAGAATTACACTGGGCAACAGAAGCCAAAGTAAAAAAGCCTATGTGGTGTGCTGTGCAATCACATTTCTACAAAACTCTAGAAAATGCAAACTAATCCATCGTGAGAGCAAACAGATGAGTGGTTACTTGGGTACAGGGAGGAGGGAAGAATGGGATTACCAGGGTGTGAGGAAGCGTTGGAGGCTGACGGAAATGTCTGTGACCTTGACTTTAGTGCTAGTTTCACATGTGCATGCATCGCCAGAACTGACCAAACTCTCCATTTAAACATGGGCATCTTATTGCCTCAATGAAGCCAGTAAAAACAGCAGCAAAATACACACCTCTCAGAAAACCAGTGCCGAACCTTTCAATGGTCCCCGAGGGTCTGAGGGTCTCTGAGGGGCCTTGCTGATGTATTTGAGGTTCCTCGTTTTCTTTTTTTTCATAAAAGGAAATGTGACAGACATGATACTTAGGTAATAACACCCAGTACTCCTGTGTTGGGTAGAATGGCTCAAGGATGCTCACATTCCAACTCCCAGGACCTGTGAATTTGTTACTTATATGATAAAAATGCCCATGAAATGCATTTAAGCTAAGGACCTTTAGATGAGGAGGTAATCCCGACTACCCTGAGGAGCCAAGGGTCCCTATAAGGAAAGACGAATGAGGGAGGAGGGCATGAGCAAAGGAGTGCAAACGGGAGAAGGAAAGTGTAAGGGATTGGATTCACCTCTAGAGCCTCCAAAAGGAATATAGGCCTGTTGACACGTGGACTTTAGCCCAGTGAGGCTTTGCCAGACTTTCAATCCCCAGCATGTTCAGGAATGTATGTGTTGTTGCTTTAAGTCTCTGTGGTCATGGCGATTAGTCACAGCAGTAACAAGGACACTGCTAGTCCCTTTCTTCTATGAACATGCTCCCATCCAGACACCATCCCGGGGCCAGGGAATAACAGGAACATTATATCCCCTGCCCTGGAGAAGTTGCCAGAGCTGCTGACATCTGTTTGAAAGAAGCCAAGTGCCCACCTTTGTTCTTAATAGGTTGGTAGCATTCATTTAGAAATCTTTCCAGATCCTATTCTGCTAACTCTTTAATGTCACACTTTCAACAAGCAATTATTCTTTTTTTTCTAAAAAAAAGAGTCCTACTTATAATTATGTATATTCTAATTGGGCAATATGACTGACAAAGGCCTTAATTATGGTCCATAATTCACACCTAGTATATTATTAGGCCTTGGCTACACGGTGGCATTTGTGAACATTCTACCATGGTTGTCATTTGCACAGCTTCCTCCAATTATTGTACTTGTAGACATTTGTGCGAGGTGAGGTGACAAATGATAGCAGTCCAACCACCATAGTCTTGTTTTATATTTACTGAGGAGGACATCTTTTGATCACCCCCAACCCAAAATACAGACAGGGGCTTCCAGGAGGGCTCAACTCTATCCGTAAGGAACTTAAATTTCTAATCTTACAGATTACTGTGGCACTTACGTGAAGGGAGACTGACCACATTCCTGTTTTCAGATGAGAAGACCAGAGCACAAACCAATCAAAGGCAGATGGAGTGAGAACTCAGTGGATGCCTGCCTTGCCTTTCCACGTGTGTCTGGTAACACTGGCTTATCACTGGAGCATGAATGTTCTTTGGTGGTTTTTTGGTGTACTTCTATTTGTTGAAATGAAATCTGTCCAGATCACTGTACTGTCTCCCCAAAATCCATGTCCAACCAGAATCTGAATTTGGGAAGAGCATCTTTGTGGTTGTCCTCAAGTTAAGATACAAACATGTCAGACCTTACTCCAGTGAGTAGTGTCCTTACAAGAGAGAAATTGGGGCAGAGACTCAGGGGAGACCTCCATGTGAAGAAAATGGAGGCAGAGACACTGGAGATTTGCAGCTGCAAGTTAAGGAATACCAGCGATTGACGGCCACTACCAGAAGCAAGGAAGAGAGAGGAAGGAGTCTACCTGGAGGCTAAGAGAGAGCAAGAGTAGCGTGGCCTGCTGATGCCTTGAATTGTGAGAACCCAATTTTTTTTGTCGGGTTAAGTTACCCAGTTTGTGGTACAATTACATGTTGCTTCACAAAGGGAATAGTTCCGTGAAATGTGTTATCAGGCAATTCTCACTGTGGACATCATAGAGTGTACTTACACAAACCTAGATGGTATAGCCTACACTACAGCTAAGCTATGATATATACTGTTGTGTATGCAGTATGTCATTGACCAAATGCTGCTGTGTGGTACTCTGTTAATGTGGTATCCTGGCTGTACTTTGTTACAGTAGCCCTAGGAAAGCAGTATAATCACACATGACCTGAAGTCTCAGGAATAATCAAGAGTAAGAAGTAGACGGGGTTAATCCAGTAAGGCTTCCTAGAAGTTGTGACTTTAAGAGATGTTTCTAAAGCAGGAAGAACGCAGTTTGGAAAGGAGGAGGACAGGGGGCAAATGGCACCATGATTTGAGCAGAATACTCAGACTAGGAGATAACAAGACATCACTGTACAGAAAGCACTATGAAGGGCACCACAGATGGGCACTGTGGTGGCACAGTGCAAGGAGATAAGACTGTATACCAGTTGTGAGGGCAACAATTAGAAAGATGAGTAGGGGCAAGATTTGGGACGGACATGGGAACATGACAATCCATGAGCCCTGCTGGTGGGAGCAGGAGCCAGGATAGACACTCTAGAAACCACCTGGCAACACTCACAAGGATTCATATGTTACCTCATGACTGCAAATCCCACTCCTGGGCACACAGGAGGTTGCTTACTATGTTAGTGGCTTCCTGACACTGTGACAAAACATACCTGGGATAAGCAAGTTAAAGGAGGAAAGACTGGTTTTGTCTCATGTTTTTGGAGGTTTCTGCCCATAGTGACTTAGCCTCATTGCTTTGGGTTTGTGGTGAGGCAAAATACCATGGCAGAAGGGTGTGGTGAAGGAACACTGCTCACCTTACAGTGGCTAAGAAGCAAAGAGAGAGCAAGCCAGGAGTCAGGGACAAATACAAAGGAATGCTCCTAGTGACCTACTTCCTCCATCTAGGCCCCACCTCCTAGAATTTCCACCATCACCTACTAGCGCCATGAGCTGGGGACCAAGTCTACAACAGGTGAGCTTTTGAGGGACAGTTAAGATTACTGCTGGCCAGCAGTGGGGTGAGGAACAAAGAGACAGCTTGGGTGGCTGCCTAGGACTGGCAGAGCAGTGAGGGCCCAATGCTGAGCACTTACAAACAAACATGCATACCTCAGGGCAGTTGGAAGCAAAGCAGGTGTGGCAATGTGGGGAGGAGCTACAAAACCTACTCCTGAATCAAGTGGCAAGAAACAGAAGGGCACGGTACCATTTGCGTAAGTCCCATGTCTTCTCTACATACTTCAGAGGGATATGTGCAGGCTTAATGGCATGTATCAAGAACAAATACTTCACAGCAACAGAAGGTACTTAATACCATGGAACTGTACACCTGTAAACAGTAAAGATAGTAAGCTTTATGTTATGCGCACTTCACCACAGGGCAAAAAAATTGGAACAAACAAGAATGGGTGCTTAATTGGGGGAGGGGTTAGAGAATGGAAGGGGATAGAAACTAAGAAAACAAAATGGCAAAGGGACCTTGTACACTCACCATGGTGATGGTGGGCTAGAAGCTGAGAAGGAGATGAATTCCACTCTCTGCAGATTGCTGAAAGGGAAAGGTTAAGAAGCAAACAAGGCTTCCCTAACACGGTGGCCTCAGGAAACAGGTTCTCCCATCCCAAGCAGGAACACACTTTTCCTTGGACTGACTTGGAAACAGAATTGAGTCACCTCAAACTCAATCAAATATAATAGCAACAGGGAAAAGATGACAAAACCTCTATATTGAAATTTCAGAAATTGTTTTAAAAACCTAATTTAGAAGCTGGGTGTGGTGGCACACACCTCTAGTCACAGCTACTCAGGAAGCTGAGGCAGGAGGATCACTGGAACCCAGCAGTGTGGGGCCTACAGAGTGAAATTCCATCGAAAAAGAAAAGAAAGCTTAACTTAAGGAAACCAATTCCAGCTATGTATGCAGAACCCAAAGACACGAGGAACTCCAGTACTGGAGTTCTTAACCGTTCAGCCCGTTACTTCTTTAAAAATGCCCAGGTAGGGGATGGGATCCAGGAGAAGGAAAGGGACATTACAGGAAAACTCAGGACATCTGAATAACATATGGACTTCAATTAATAGTATGCATCAATAGTGGCTTATTGATTGTAACAAGTGTGCTATGTTACTGTGAGATGTCACTAACAGAGGAAGCTGAGGGGGTATGTGAGAATTCAGTCCATTTTCACAGTTTTCCTATAAATCTAACATATCTATTTTTAAGGCTAGGACTAGGAATATACTATGCTCAGTGGTAGAGAGCTTGCCTACCACAGGCAAAGCCCTGAGTTCAACCCCACGCACCGATAAAAACCCCAAAAGCTCGGTAGCTCCCTGGACATACTTCACTCTACCATCTCGGCCTGGGTTTTAGGGGGCAGATAATCCGGGGTGTAGGTGGTTTCCTATGATGACTTCATTCCTTTAAATAGGACCCATGGAGGCCCTTTCTCACAGTCAAGTGAGTGAGACTCTTCATGACAGTCACTGAACGTTTCTGGACTGAGCTCGTCCTGAAGCGCCCTGGGTGGGCGCTGGTCATGTGAAACGCCTCTCCTTGTGGAGTGGGGCCTCTCTCATCACTGGGAGGAAAGCGGGGGTTCTGTGCCCCACCTAAGAACCTCCTGGAATGTCGCTCTGAGAGTGAGCGCGTGCACCAGGAGACCTGGAGGAACCATCACCTCCTGCGGGGAACCACACCTCCAGTGCCTGCTGTGCATGCCAGACATGCCCACTACCTGAGTCCTCTCCTTTCCCTCGCCACCCACAACCAGCCTAGCAGAGCAGCCAGTCAACTCCACTTAATCGCGCTTCCCACTCCGACCTTTGCCTAAGCACTGCGCACAGACCTCACTCTCTAGTCCATCTCCGTCTGGATTGTACCTCATTTCTGCAAGAAAGCCTTCTCATATGTGTTCTTCTCTGCCAGGGCATCTGCCCCACGTGCTCTACTGATCCAATAGAAAAGACCCTCAGAGAGCCCTGAATGTTGGCCAGTCCACCACCAGCCTGGAGGGCATGTGCTCCTGTCTCTGTCCAAGACCTCCGGGCAGGCCCTCTCTCTGCCTTCCGCAGTAAAGACCTAGTCTAAAGCCCTCACACAGGGGAGAGAGGAAAATAATCAGGCTCCTTCTTTGACAATGCCTTTCAAAATGACTATCCATCTAAGCAAACAGATTTTTAAAAATCCTTTCAAATATGTTTGTATTTTTGGCCTTTTAGAAGAAGGGGAGGAAGGAAAAGGATGGACGGCTGACTGAGAAGGTTGTTCTCATTCCCACTGCTCGTGAGGCATTTGATTTCCTAAGTATTAATCAAAATCACTCTTGATTATAGCAAAAACAACCTTTGCTATAATTTTAATGCAATTAACTAGAATATATGGTAATTCTGAGCAATCTTGCTCTTGAGATTAAAGAACAGCCTGCCAGGAAACATATGAATAAAGCTTTAAGATCAAAATTTGCATAATTAGGTTTCTTCCCTGCTCTGCCCACCCCCACCCCCGCTTCTCTGGCAATGATAAGTTCTGCTGAAAAAAGACATTTAAAGTCAACAAGTGTACAGGCTGTGCTTCCCTCCCAGGCTGGAATATACCTGTCCAAAAGCATATGTGTGTTTCTGCAACACATCTCTGACAGATTAACAGACAGCCAATGACAGGTGGACAAATTGGAGTCCAAAGATTTTGAGTCATACTTTCAGAGGTGGGAGCAAAATGAGGCAGGGCCCCCTAGCTTATGAAATTGCTTCCCAGAAGTTTGGCACCATGCAAATCTGTGTCCTGCTCTGTGCCACTGTCATAGCTATTAACAAGATAACCTAGGCAATATGACAGAGCCCAAAATGACAGGTTTTATTGATGAAGCATGTTCTAATGCCTGCTCACAACAGACGTCCTTGCCACCTATTTCCCCCTTCCCTGGCACTAGTACCACCAGAAAGACATCAACCCCTACACCTGTGCCTCCTTCAACAAGGGCTGTGACAGGCCTTGTACAGGCCTGTCCACTGTACCATATCCCCAATCCTACCAGCCTAACAGTCCTTTACGGGACCTGCACTGCTCTGGGAGAGAAGAAAATGTATCAATCAGTTATTTTCCTGAAGACTAACAAGCAGGGAAGAGCACACACACTTTCAGGAAGAGTGGGGCAAAGCAAGGAGAGATGGTACTACTTGCACCCATCTGGCGCTCTGGCTGGGGGCTGAGCATGGGGGACCCAGCAACAATTTCCACCCCTTCCTCCCACCCTATGTCTCACACAGACTCTCCATTCAGTCCCACGTGGCCACAAAAAGATCTTTAACATTTAAAATCATGTAAAATGTCAACAGTCCCATTTCCTCGTAAATAAGTTATTCTTGGACGTGCAGTAAAGCTTAAGCTGAAAGGTTAATATTCTTTGATCGGATGGCTTGGAGGAACCAGGAACCAACACTTTTGTTATTTGCTGCTTTGAAAACAATGCAGAATAAAAGAAGTAGGGACAGGGAATCAAAGCTTTCACACCACACTGGAAGCTGTCCTGACTTGCTATCTTGCATCTGTAGCTCCTGTCTCTCGAAGGCCCTGGAAAACATCAGAAAGGGAGAAGCCTCATTCCTAAGGATGACGCCTCCTGCAGGAGGCGTTTGGCAGGACATAGGCCATCCAAAGATTAAGATGACCTTCCAGAAAAATGAGCACAGGTGATATCAGCGCAAGAGAAAAATCAAAGCCAGGGGAGCTGTGACCCACCAAATATTGGGTAAGACGGAGGAATAAAAATTTCATCTGTTGCTGGTGGGAGTATAAAATGACACAACCACCTTGGAAAACTCAGCAGTTTCTTCAAAGTTAGGCATATTCAGACCCCGTGAGACAGCAATGTCACTCCTAGGCTTCATCCAAGAGAAATGAAAACTTGTACCCATACAAAACTGTGTACACGAATATGCGCAGCTGCTTGATTTTCAATAGCTCTAAACTGAGCACAACCCAAACATCCAGCATCAGGAACATGGCTCAGCAACAAAGGGGGATAATGGGGTGTAGAGCTCACACCTATAATCCTAGCTACATGGGAGGTGGAAGTAGGAGGATCATAGTTCAAGGTTGGCCCCAAGCAAAAACTTGAGACCCTATCTGGAAAAAAACTAAAGCAAAAAGGGGCTGAGGGTGTGGCTCAGTGTAGAGAGCCCTGAGTTCAAACCCCAGTACTGCCCCCCAAAACCACAAAAGACTTTATCACAAAAAAAAAAAAAGGAAATAATACGGTATGGTGTCACTTCTATGAAATTCACTGATTGCTTAGACAAGAGCAGGGGGAAATGGTGTAAGGGAACTTTCTGGAATGATAAAAATGCTCTGTCTTGATAGGCACTCATCAAAGCTGATTGAACCTAACGATCTTAATACCTTCACATATTACCATATGTGAATTACGCCTCAATAAAAGAATACTAAAAAACCATTCTAGAACCATGGGAATAAAAATTTGAGCACACTACCAAAGAACATGACTGAATATGGGAACATGTGAGCATTTTACAGTATGTAACTATACTAAAGAGCTGGACTAGATATGGGTGAAGAAAGAACTAAATCACTATGAAAAAACACAAAAGAACAAATGAAAAGACACGCCAGTTTAGAGACAAAAGGATGTAACATTACAAAATTGTCAGTGCTCCCCACCCATTTTTAAAGAGGACATGTATCCAATACAAAAAATAACAAGAAAAGATATGGAAAGGGGTCAAGCTCAGGCACAACCCCTTACCAAGAGGTGTGGAGGCTGGAGACCCTCTACCACCCCTCCACTGGGGGGAGGAGAAAAGGAGGGGAAGGAGGGGAACTCAGGAGAGTAACTAAGGAACTGTTCCCCTTATTACCTGCTGCACCCTCACTGCAGAGAAGCTGGACACCTCCCCTCAAAGGAAACCCAGGATCCAGGCATGGTGGTGCACATATGTAATCCCAGCACTCAGGAGATGGAAGCAGGAGGACTGCAAGTTTCAGGCCAGCCTGAGCTACATAGTGAGACCCTGTCAAAAATAGAGAAGGAAGGGAAGAAGGAAGGACGGAAGGAAGGAAGGGAGGGAAGGAGGGAGGGAGGGAGGGAGGGAGGAAGGGAGGGAGGAAGGGAGGAAAGAAGGAAGGAAGGAAGGAAGGAAGGAAAGAAGGAAGGAAGGAAGGAAGGGAGGGAGGGAGGAAGGAAGGGAGGAAGGAAGGAAGGAAGGAAAGAAAGTTTGTGACAAGGGCGAGACAAGGAGGAGAGGCAGGTCAGTTGTTGGGCTCATTATAAATACACCTGGCCTCCAACCAGGGTCTGGGCCTGACTGCACAAACAAGAAACAGGGTGTACTTCCAACAGCAGCATGTAAGTCCCTGCCCCGCAGCTGTGATTCAAATTTCTGCAAGTCCCTTTCTATTTGCAAACATCTAAGGAGCTTTCGTTTAAAGGAAACCCTGCAGTGAATGCTCTTTAGAGAGCCCTAGAAGCAGAATGTCAGCTCCACAGGATTTAGCTACCAAACATTGAAGGTCTACCAGGCACTGGGTACTAGGGGAGACAGAAGAGTGAGAAAACCAGAGTTCTTGATCTCAGTCTAGTGCAGAGACATTTAAACAAGCTGTGACCATAGCAGCAGTCACAGCTCTGCCTGGCAGGCAAGAGGGAGCAGAGGACCAGGAAGCTACTGAGAGTGGCCTTAGTGCTGCAAGAGCCTACCTCCTCACAGCCCACAGGGAGTCCGCAGCGACAAAGAATGGCCAGGGAAGGAGAGGAGACACATTGGTGAGGCACAGTGGGGATAGTTAAGAGGGGCCGCAGAGGTGAGAGGGTGATGAGGATGGGCTACATCTGTCCCTTGCACAACAGGCTACGATGCTGACACCATTCACCACGCCAGGGAGCACAGCGGAGGCTAGCTTGCAGGAGGAACACCACACCCTGATTTGTACATGGCAGGCTGAGGCCTCTGGATCTGATGCCACTGAGTAAGAGTCCTTGAAATACTTTGTCCTGAATCCTCATGACATTTTCCTCCTCTGGCTCTTGTCCTGTCTCACTCAGTCTCCTTCACTCATGTGACCAGCTCTTCAATGCTGGCTTCCCCAGAATGCTATCCCTCATGTTCATCCCATGCTCCCAAAGTGGTCCCCTCACTTAAAATGGCTGCCCGCCTGGCATCTCTGTCTACTTGACTGATTAGCCAGAGAGCTGCTTAAACACTGCAGTGTTCACAGCCAACCATCCCCTTCCCGGCTTCCCTTTCTCTGAGGACATTGCTTTGAACTGCCTCTTGCTTGGTTGTTTTATATTATTAAGTAGCTGTCTCCACAAGGATTCCTGAGAGATACAAAGCTCTAAATGGCTATGTTTTTAAACCCCAAATTGTTTTTCAGCCCTAGAGATGGAACCCATGGTCTTGTACATCCTAGGGAAGCACTCCACCACTAAGCTACGGCCCTAGCTTAACCCCAAACATTGAGATAATTACAGACCCACACAGATGAGTAAGAAGTCATAAAGACACTTCTCATACACTTTGACCCAGTTCCCCCAAAGGTCATATTATACAAGCTAATAGTATATTATCACGATCAAGATACTGACATCAATACAACCATGCGTCCGACGGAGACTCCCCCAGTTTTAACTGTGCTTCTTCCTGGGTGGCTATTAAGTTCCACACATTTATCCCGTGTGCAGATTCATGTGACCGTCACCAGCACAGTTCACAGCACCACCAGGACTCCTTTTGCTGACCTTGTACACCCACTTCTCTCCTCCTCTCCTCTCTCCTGGCCCCTGTGCCTGTCCCTAGCCCAGACACCCCCCAATCTGTTGTCCATGTGCATAATGAAGTTATTACAAGAACATCGCATGAACGGAAGCATGTGCCTTCCTCCTGCACCATACATCTGTGTGTATCAACAGGTAGTCTCTTTTCACTGCTGAATCGCATTCTGTGGGGACTGCCATGTGGGTTCATTCCAGTATTTGGCAATTACAGATAAAGCTATGAACGTTCATGTACAAGAACTGACATCTGTCACAATGTCTTTATGTTGCTTCTTCGTGACAATGACAACTTAGATCACATACTTTTCCCCTCCACACTGTCATGATGAAGGATGCAGTGAATCTGACTTCTTTTCTTCTAAGAGTTCTTTTAAAAATGTTCACCAAAAGATACCAATCATCTCAATAACCTAACCAAGAAAAAAGGAGAAAAGAACTGGACCTAGTTAGGAATAAGAAGGAAGTAGCTACCAATGTGAAAGAAGTCAAAATAATAAGGCAAAACAATTTTTTTGAGAGGGGGTCTTACTATGTAGCCCAGGCTAACCTCAAACTCATGGTCCTCCTGCCTCAGCCTCAATTACTGGGATTCCAGGTGCATACCACCATGACTGGCTCAAGATGAAACTTTACATAGCTCCATTCTTGACAGGCATTTATAAGCACCTACTACGTGTCCTAGTCCATTGCAGTCCTGAGATACAGAATGAACAACTTCCGTAGTCACCAGGGACATGCAAATGAGAAGCACAGCGAGCTATCCCTTCTCCCTACTGGGAAGGAATCAAAAGAGAAATGGAAAAGAACAAGGCTCGGTGAGAATTTAGAGAGACACTCACCCACTGCCCGTGGGATTGTAAAATGGCACCGCAGCTTTGTAACAGTCTGACAGTTCCTTGCAAAGTTTACCAGTTCCCATATGATGTGGTACTGTCTAAGTAAACCCTAAGTGTACATGAAGTTTACCCAAACGTAATCCACATAAAAACCTGTCCACAAATGCTCACAGCAGCCAAAAGGCAGAGACAACCCAAATGCCCATCACCTGAGCACTGCATAATGGAATTGTTTATCCATTCAGTGGAATTTAATTTGGCCACCAGATGAGGAAGTAGAGAACCTTGAAACCTGCTGCTACACGAAAGACGCCTTCCATAAAAGGCCACATAGTGTAGCATTACATTTATGTGGTAAGCCTAGAATGGGGCACCCATGCTTGCTGAAAAGCAGATTACTGAGTGCCAGGGCTTTGACAGGGCGGGGGGTATGGAGAGGCGCTGAGAAGGGGTTGGGGTTTCCTCTCTTGAGGCTGCAGGCAATGGCCATTTCCTGTCTCCTTGGGGCTGTTTTCTCCTAGCTTCCAGAATATTCTCTCCTAGTCATCAAGAGAGCTATACGATCAACGTATGTAATTTACATAGGAGAAAATGTCATAATGAAACCCATTATTTTGTTAATTAACATATGCTAATTTAAAATAGGTGGGGGAAAAGTAGTGGAGCTACCTGGCCGTGGCTGAGTTCTCTCCACTCCAGATCATGATGGCCTGTTTCATGCCCATGGTCCCTTCACTTTCTTCCTCATCTCCAACACCTTCCATTCTCTCACTTCACTAAAGGCAAGCTCATCCCATGCTGGACAAGAAACTGCCCTGCAGGGGAAATTCCACTCTCTGGTCTTGGCCTTGTCTTCCTGGTCCTGGCCTGACTTCCAGCTCCACCAGACCTTCTGAGCCTGCTAAGCAGCCCTTTGCCATCACTTCAGTGCTGCTCCTCCTTTCTGACATGGTGCCGTCCCAGCTTGGTCACTGTAGAGACTCTATTCAGCTCCAGAAATCCCTGTCTTATCCCCACCCCTGCCAATCCTCAACTTGCAGAGAAGAGCCCACACTCTCGCCCCACAGACTGGGAGTTCCCAGAAGAAGGACCAGTATCTTCATCCTCTCCAGTGGCCTGCCACCACCGGGCACTCAGAACATAAACAGCATTCAACTGATGCTTCCTGGAGGGGACAGACCATGCTGGGTGTTATGCTTTTTATATGAAGCTTTCCCCCAAAAGGCTCACGTGCTGAAGGTTTGGGCCCAGCTGGTGGCATGATTTGGGAGGTTCTGGAAACCTTAGGAGATGGGACTTACCTGGAGGAAGTACATCACTGAGGGCAGGTCCTTGAGGGCTATCTTGTCCCTGGCTCTTCCTTTCTGCCACCATGATACTCTGCCTCACAACAGGCCCAGAATCAGTGAAGCCGATCATGAACTGAACCCTCAGAAACTGTAATCCAAAGTAAACCTTTCCTCCCTTAAGTTGTTTGTTAGGTATCTGGTCACAGTGATGCAAAAATAACCACGCCATCCCACCGTGGTCCTGCTGCACTCTGGGACAGTACCATGTTGCAATAGAAAAGTCTCCCATCACTGTGCTCATTGGGATTGGACCAGCTCCAGCGCAGGGAGTGTGACCACAGGGTGTCTTGGCAATCTCTTGTTCTTGAATTGGTTCACTTTGTCCCAACAGTACTCTGCTACCCATGACTCTACCTGGCTCCTCCAGGCCAGGGTCATCAGGCAGGACTGCTCCAGTTGACCCTTGGCCACCCTGTGTGCACATGTGATAAAAACGATAACATGAGTTAATATTTGCTGAGCACTGAGTAAGGTTTAGATTTTCTCCAACCACTCCCTGCTACCCTGTAACTAGAGGCCATTACCCTTCACCAAACACGTATAAAGCTATTTAATGAGCTGTTGTGTGTAACAGCAAAGAGCGTCAACCTAAAAATTCATCAGAAGTCATATATTCAAACAGCTTTAATCATCTAAGGAAATACTCGCAATATAAGGTTACATACAGAAACAGGGTAAAGACATATCAATTTGTTTCTAGTAATGACAGACAGATTATTTGAACAAACCTTCCCATTAAAAACAACCAAAATGACATTCTGGTGTTCTATAATGAAGCAGAGCAAGTACAGATGATGACATTTAAAAAAAACTAGAAGAGGCCTAGGGGACTGGCTGAAGTGGTAGAGCACATGCCTAGCATACATGAGGCCCTGGGTTCAATTCCCCAGTACAGAAAAAAAAAGCTAGAAAAAAAGATCTAATGTTTTCACCATAAAGAGATGTGTGTGGGAACATATGTGCTTATCCTGATTCCAACAGAGCACAATGTATACATGTGTCAAAACATTACATAATATTCCATGACTAAGTACAATTTCACGTGTATCAGTTCAAACTAAAATTATAAACATATATGTGTACATATACATGCATGTACATAATATATAATAAATATATGTGCACAAAAACCACTTGATCATCATCAATAGATCAGAAAAAGTCTTTGATAAGATCCAACACCATTTCATGATAAAAGCTCTGAGAAAACTAGGAATGGAAGGAAAGTACCTCAACATTATAAAAGCTATATATGACAAACCTACAGCCAGCATTATACTTAACGGAGAAAAACTGAAACCATTCCCTCTAAAATCAGGAACTAGACAAGGATGACCACTATCTCCACTCCTATTCAACATAGTACTGGAATTCCTAGCCAGAGCAATTAGGCAAGAAGAAGAAATAAAAGGAATACAAATAGGTAAAGAAACTGTCAAAATATCCCTATTTGCAGATGACATGATCCTATACCTTAAAGACCCAAAAAATTCTACTCAGAAGCTTCTAGACATCATCAATAGCTATAGCAAGGTAGCAGGCTATAAAAATCAACATAGAAAAATCATTAGCATTTCTATAAACTAATAATGAACAAACTGAGAAAGAATATATGAAAACAATTCCATTTACAATAGCTTCAAAAAAAATCAAATACCTAAGTGTAAACTTAACAAAGGATGTGAAAGACCTCTACAAGGAAGACTATAAACTTCTGAAGAAAGAGAGTGAGGAAGACTATAGAAAGTGGAGAGATCTCCCATGCTCGTGGATTGGTAGAATCAACATAGTAAAAATGTCGATACTCCCCAAAGTAATCTACATGTTTAATGCAATTCCCATCAAAATTCCAATGACATTCATTAAAGAGATTAAAAAATCTACTGTTAAATTTATATGGAAACACAAGCGGCCACGAATAGCCAAGGCAATACTCAGTCAAAAGAACAATGCAGGAGGTATCACAATACCTGACTTCAAACTATATTACAAAGCAGTAACAATAAAAACAGCATGGTACTGGCACAAAAACAGACATGAAGACCAGTGGAACAGAATAGAGGACCTGGATATGAAGCCACACAACTATAACCAACTTGTCTTTGACAAAGGCTCTAAGAATATACGATGGAGAAAAGACGGCCTCTTCAAGAAAAACTGCTGGGAAAACTAGTTAGCAGACTGCAAAAAACTGAAACTAGATCCATGTTTATCACCCTATACCAATATTAACTCAAAATGGATCAAGGACCTTAATACCAGACCCCAAACTCTAAAGTTGGTACAGGAAAGAGTAGGAAATACTTTGGAACTAATAGGTATAGGCAAAGACTTTCTCAATGAAACCCCAGCAGCACAGCAAGTAAGAGATATCATAGATAAATGGGACTTCATAAAACTAAAAAGCTTCTGTTCATCAAAAGAAATGGTCTCTAAACTGAAGAGAACACCCACAGAGTGGGAGAAAATATTTGCCAGCTACACATCAGACAAAGGACTGATAACCAGAATATATAGGGAACTCAAAAAACTAAATTCTCCCAAAATTAATGAACCAATAAAGAAATGGGCAAGTGAACTAAACAGAACTTTCTCAAAAGAAGAAATTCAAATGGCCAAAAAATACATGAAAAAATGCTCACCATCTCTAGCAATAAAGGAAATGAAAATTAAAACCATGCTAAGATTCCACCTCACCCCTGTTAGAATAGCCATCATCAGCAACACCACCAACAACAGGTGTTGGCGAGGATGTGGGGAAAAAGGAACCCTCTTACACTGTTGGTGGGAATGTAAACTAGTACAACCACTCTGGAAAAAAATTTGGAGGCTTCTTAAAAATCTAAACACAGATCTACCATATGATCCAGCAATGCCACTCTTGGGGATATACCCAAAAGACTGTGACACAGGTTACTCCAGAGGCACCTGCACACCCATGTTTACTGCAGCACTATTCACAATAGCCAAGTTATGGAAACAGCCAAGATGCCCCACTACTGACAAATGAATTAAGAAAATGTGGTATTTATACACAATGGAATTTTATGCAGCCATGAAGAAGAATGAAATCTTATCATTCACAAGTAAATGGATGGAATTGGAGAACATCATTCTGAGTGAGGTTACCTTGGCCCAAAAGACCAAAAATCGTATGTTCTCCCTCATATGCAGACATTATCAAGGGTAAACACAACAAGGGGATTGGACTTTGATCACATGATAAAGCAAGAACACACTTAGGAGGTATGAGGATAGTTAAGATACCTAAAAAACTAGCTAGCATTTGTTGCCCTCAATGCAGAGAAACTAAAGCAGATACTTTAAAGCAACAGAGGCCAATAAGAGAAGGGAGCCAGGAACTAGAGAAAAGGTTAGATTAAAAAGAATTAACCTAGAAGGTAACACACATGCACAGGAAATTAATGCGAGTCAACTCCCTGTATAGCTATCCTTATCTCAACCAGCAAAAACCCTTGTTCCTTCCTATTATTGCTTATACTCTCTCTTCAACAAAATTAGAGATAAGGGCAAAATAGTTTCTGCCGGGTAGTGAGGGGGTGGGGGGGAGAGGGAGGGGGCAGGTAAGGGAGGGGGCAGGGGAAGGAGGGAGAAATGACCCAAACATTGTATGCACATATGAATAAAAAAAACATAGCAATGAGAGGGAACAGATTTACAGCTACACACAACAAGTTATCAGTAACTCAGACACATATAATACAGATGCAAAATCCAGAAGGTTACATACAATGGGAATTCATTTCTACACCGTTAAAAGACAGGCAAAACAGGGTTGGGGTAGAGCGCTTGCGTAGCTTTTGTGGGGCTCTGGGTTCCATCCCCAGCACTGAAAGAAAATGACATTATTTTGGGCTGCATACATAGGTGGTAGAAGGGTAGAGCACAGCAAGAAAATGCACAAAAACCAGGATAGTGGTTACCTCCGGGGGAAGAATGGACACTGTGATCGGAGGGAACATGCGGTCACCCAGGTGTTCTCAACATTTTCTGCCTCGGTGGTGACAGGTTTTGCTTTATACTTCTCTTTATACTTCTTTTATACTACACATTTCTCTGTATCTATTTCACAATAAGGAAGAAATCTATATCCACAGTTTGATATCAGTAATTTGAAGTATTTCTGCATAGGAAAAAGTTACTGAGGCACTGAACTCCAACATGTGAATGGGGTCATCCCTGAGGTATAGGGAAAAATTACTAAAACACTGCACTCCAACATGGGAAGGGGCTATCCCTGGCTTATAGGGTTTCTGTTTTCTCTATACGTTTCTACATTTTCCAAATTTACCACAAAGAGCGCATATTACTCTTGTAATCATGTAAGCATTTGGTACTGTCAGATTTTATTATAATTTTTAGTCTAGTAGATGGTATGCAATTTTATCCTATTACAGTTTAATTTGCATCTTTCCAGTTACTAATGAGGTTGATCATTTTTTCATATGTTTATTGTCCAATTTGATTTCTTCTTTGGTGAGCTGCCTGAGCAATTCTTTGGATAGTTCTTTTCATTGGCTCTCGGAAATTCAAATGTATTAAGAAGGCAAGGTTGCCACCTTAAATGGAAACTTACGGCTCAACATGAAAAAGCAGAGATGAGCCAGCTGTGGAAGTCTAGGCTGAAAATAATTAACCTGAAGAGATAGCGAAGGCCGGTCTGGCTTAGCCAGGATGAGCTCAAAGCTCACTGAGAACTCTAGGATGGATTCCTACAGTCGGCTGAGCTGACATTAGTCCACAAAGAATGCCTGGGGTTTGATTTCCTCCAACACATCTGTCTGAGGCAAAGTGATGATGACAGAAAACTCTATGGACTCACAAGGAACACTGATAACAGACAGTGTAATTACGAAGTGGTACCATAGCTGTCGAGGGCTAGGGGTGTTGCATGGCCGTAGATGCTTGCTTAGCATGCAGGAGGCCCTGGATTCCATCCTCAGCGGCAAACACACACACACACATAAAGACACATCTCACATGTGTTACAACTATGATATGCTACATGTTCTTGTGTAATTTAGAAACCCTAGAGCAGCAATTTTTGGCCTTAGGACTGTTTATATACTCAAAAATTATTGAGGACCTCAAAGAGCTTTTGTTTCTATGAGTTATCTCTATTGATATAGATATGATATAAATGTGAGATGTTGATAGATATGTATAAGTGTGTATGTGTGTGTGTGTGCGTGTATGTGTGTGTCTACAGCAGTGCTGGTTAACCAAAGGGATTCTGCCCTTCAACAGACCCTGGGCACTGTGCAGACATTTTCAGTTGGCAGACTGGGGAGGAGGGTGCTACTGACTGACATTTACTGGATAGAGGCCAGAGATGCTGCCAAACATCTACGGTGCACAAGAAAGCATTCATCCTACCCCTTGCCAACAAACTGTTCAGCTCAATTTTCTTTTTTTTTTTTTCCTTCTAATTTTTTGCCTTCAGTCTTGGGGATGAAAGTGAGGGCTTCGCTCCCCCAGGCACATGCTCTATCAATGAGCTACACACTCTACCCCAGGCCAGTTTTCAAAAGTACCCTGGTTGGGCTGGAGGCTTAGCTCAACTGGTAGAGTGCCTGCCTAGCAAGTATGAAGCCCTGAGTACTGAGTTCAAACCCGAGCAGCACCACCAACAAAAAGCAAAGCACTGTGGTTGAGAAACTGCTCAACAGCGTCTATCCAGAAAAGTGCAAAAGTGTGTAAACCTCAGTGACTGATGGAGAAACGCTGGGAAAAATAGCAGGGACAGCCAATGGGCTCCCACTACAGGTGGCCTACAGTCTGAGCTGTTCCAGAGTGAAGCATAGGCTCCAGTCTGTTCATGAAGCAGTCCAGAACCAAACCCAAGCAACAGAAATCTTCCTGCCCCCCCAGGCCCTCCACCAGACTTGTAAACATCCATTGCTGCACCAAGAACATTTATGTTAAAATCCTGAATGGAGGACTGGAGCTGTGGCTCTAACAGTAGAATGCCTGCTTTGCAAGCATGAACCCCTGAGTTCAAACCCCAGTCCCACAAAAAAAAAAAAAGCACAAAGTCTGGAACATACAGCATACTAGCAATTGATGCAATGGCTGAAATTAGAACAATGTAAGGAAACTTGCATACTCATTTTGTGAACAATGAAAAGAATGCTGAGATGGCTAATGTTGATTGTCTATTGACTGCACTGAGAAATGCTAGATTGGGAAGCCCACCTCTGGGGGGTGTTTCCAGAGACCAATAGATCCTGAGGGCCCTGACCTAATCAATGGAGTCGTCTCATGAGTGATTCATAAAATTATGGCATTATTAGCAGCTGATGAAAAGTAGGCGGGGCCTAGTTGGAGGAAGTAAGTCACTGGGGGCTATCTTTGGGGACTACATCTGGCCACTTCCTGTGTTCCCTCTCCACTTCCAGCCACCATGAGGGAAGCAGACTTTGCCACACACTCTTACTGCCATGATTTGCTGCTTCACTACAGGCCCAGAAACATGGAGCCAAGTAACCATGGACTGAATGCTCAGAAACTGTGAATCAAACAAAATAAAGAACTCCTCTTCAGTTGCTTACTTCAGGTATTTCATCACAGTGAGGCAGAAGTAACTACAGATACTGATATCTAATGTGTAGCTTCTATTTTAGTGGCTTCTTTCTGCTGTAACAAAATTCAAAAAATTTGAACACTTAAAAAGAAACACACTCACAGTTCTGGAGGTCAGAGGTCCAACCTGGGTCTCACTAGGCTAAGAGCCAGGTGCTGACACAGCTGGCCTTCTGGAAGCTCTAAGGGAGAAGCTGTGCTTTTGTCCTTTCCAGTCTCTAGAGACCATGTTCATCCTTTTAATCCTGCCCCCCCCAAAAGCCAGCAATGCCCCAATCAAATCTCCCTCTTTCATGGAATGGTTCTGACTGACTCTTCCATCTCCTTCTTCCATAGTTAAAGGACCTATGCGATTACATTGGGTCCACCTAGATGAGCCAGGCTGACCTGTTTTTTTTTTTGGTGGTGCTGGTGATGAAAACCAGAGCCTTGCACATGCTATGCAAGTGTTCTACCTCTGAACTTCAGACACCAGCCCTTGGTTTTTTGAGAAAAGTTTTTGCTATATAGCCCAGGCTGGCCTGCAACACACACTATCACACTTGGCTGCCTGTGACTCTTTCAGTTGCCACAGAAGAAACACTTGAATGAAGAAAGTAAACAAGGTGAATATGGTTGGTGCACTTTCTATAAAAAAATGAATATGGAGCAGTCAAACCTGTTGAAATCACCATAAGAAGGGGACTAAGGTAGAAAGGAGAAAAAATGGAGGGATGAACCAATTTGGGATATGATATAGATATACGTGAAATGTCATAATGAAACTCCCTGTATAACCATCATAAACAAAAAAAAAAAACGTCTTTTTTTAAAAATGAAAAACAGGAAGGCAAAACAAGTCCTGTCTAGAGATTGGTACCAGTGGGAGGATGGAAGATATAAGAAAAGGGTGTAGACAGGTTAATATAGTAGAAATATTATATACTCATGTATGAACGTGGAAAAATGAGACCTGTTGAAACTATTCTAAGGGTGGCAGGAGGGAGGATAAAGGAGGAAGATGGGGGGAGGGGTGAATCTAACTAAGATATATTGTAAGCACTTTTGTAAATGTCACAATGTATCCCCAGCACAACAATAATATGCTAATAAGGAAGAAATATTTGATAAGGAATTAATAATTCCAAAATTCTTAGCAAACTATGAATAGATAAGGGGATGAGACCCTAGGGTCTTGCACATACTACGCAAGAGCTCTGTCACTGAGCTACATAAGCCTTGATTTTTGAG
Organism: Castor canadensis; assembly: GCF_047511655.1. Classification (NCBI taxonomy): domain Eukaryota; kingdom Metazoa; phylum Chordata; class Mammalia; order Rodentia; family Castoridae; genus Castor; species Castor canadensis. The sequence continues at coordinate 4,417,015 of NC_133405.1, read as the reverse complement.
ACAGGGTCTTGCTATGTAGCCCAGCCTGGCCTGGCCTTTAACTCTCAAATCTCCTACCTTAGCCTTCTGAGTGCTGCGATTAGAGGTATGCACCACCACACCTGACCAGGCTAACATTATTTCAGGTCAGCTGCTTAGCAACCTTAATACCTCTGGTATCTCCCAAACTTCCCTTTTGCTATGGAGCTTACCGTCCCGAGGTCAGGAACTAGGACATCGCAGGGGTACACCTGTCTACAGGAATGATTTGTGTTTATGGTTTTATGTGCAAGCCAAGATTTGCTTTTCTGGAAACTCTGAGTAGGCCTCAGGAAGGGCTGAGTCTGGGTTTGGGATCAGGAACCTTGTAACAGCAGAGGAACAAACATGCAAAGTACCAAAAGTAAGAGTAGACAGAAGGAAAAGCACAAACACCAACAGGGAACAGAATGGGGACCAGGAAGTCAGTGTGTCTGGCAGGTATCTTTCCTAAACTCACCAAGCCCAAGCCCAGCTCCTTGCCCTCAAGCCCCTCTGAGGAGTCACAACAGGCCTTATCATTATCTCTACCGGGGCAACTGCAGCCCTTCCTCAGTGTCCACATGCGCTGACTCAAATGGCTTCTATGTGCTTAAAAATAAATGCATTATGGTTACCTGGTGTCCAGCGCATCAGAGGGATGAGAAAACCAATCAAAGTATGTAAGACTAAAAGCAGAGTCCCCACACCCTGTGCTGTGACTAACTGGCACACATAATGGTGACCCTTCCCCAGAACTATCCAGGAAAGAGTAATTCTCCCTGGTCCCATGATCTCAGCTTCCCACATTCTGGAACATAACTTGGGACCAACCCTGCAGGTACACGTGGGACTCTTCCAGCACAGACCCAATGCCCCGAGTCAGCCCACGGGTTCCTCGCTGGATTCTAGCTAGGCACTCAGTGCTGAGCCTGAAGACCAAGGCCACGCCAGGATCACGTGCAGCTACTGCTTCGCGCTTGTTTTGCTCAGGTGACATAGTGAATTTTTTAAATAGAGACGCAATTCACACACCATACAATTCACCATTTTAAAGTGGACAAGTGCGTGTTTGTTAGGACATTCACAAAGTTGTGCAACCATCACCTCTAGCTAGTTCCAGAATATTTCCATTGTCTCAAAGAATCCCTTACCACTAAGCAGACACTCCCACTCCCTGGCAACCACGAATCCACTTTCTGTCTCAACGGATTTGCCAAGTGTGGAAACTGTATACAAGTGATGCTTTCAAGGTTTGGAACACGCATTTTAAAATGTGCCTTGGAGCATCTTGGGAAATATGAGTACTGAGCGCTATCACTAAGACAGAGCTCACAGGGGGCCAGGCACTGTGCTAAGTGCTTTGTGCTACTCATGTAATCCTAGTGACCAGCCCATGAGGTGGACAGTGTTGTTATCCCCTGCACAGAAGAGGAAACTGGCAGCAAGCAGTTACGTGCATGGCGGGGCATCACCGTGCACTGGGCAGGCTGTAGCGGGACATCTGTGGGGAGTGGGTGCTTGGTGGGTTGCCAGCACACTTGGGTTCTGGAAGATATCTGCATTCCTGTGCCCTGCTTTGGTTATTCAGATGAACCTGAGTCCAAACCCGGTCCTACTACAGACTGTGTGTGATCTTTCCAGTAGGTTCCTCAAGCTCTCTGGACACACATTCTCCACGTTAGGAAACAGGTCCATTACTTTTCAGGGCTATCTGCAAAACATCACTATGGACTTGGGGAGGCAGTGCGGGTCACAGTGCTAACTTTCACAGGTGGGTTATACAGGGTTAATGTGTGTGAGGCACTGAGGAGCTGTCACGTGGAAGGCCTTTGTGAAATGCAGGCTCCGCTACAATTAGCCCCCACCTATATCCTGTGATCCTTCTTCCTGCTGCTCAAAAGAGCACCTTCCCATTTTTGTAGGCACACACAGGTGACACACCTGTCCTCAGAAGTTTTCAGAAGCAGTAAAATAGGCAGTGACTGAATTCCCCTCTGTAATTAGACCAAGAATGACTTGTCAACCGCCCTTTAAACTCTTGGCAGTCTAATGCCTATCTCCGCACCAGAGCCTGCAACAGTTGCCCAAACCATGCCCTGGTGTCTTGTGAGCTTTCTGGGGCCTGGTGGAGTTGCTCAGTCACCCCCGACTTTGAGAACCAGAGCCAAGAATAAAGCGGGACTCAGGCAGACCCACCCAGGACCCTATTCCCTAGGGCTCGAGGAGGGCCAGCCGGTGCCTCCCTGAGCACCTGCCTTCTTAGTTCATGTTCACAACACCTATGACATTGCTACTGCCCAGGTCCTGGAGTTTCTCAGCTTCTTTTGGACTAGCCTTCTTAATTTAAACAAAAAAGAATTACTGAATGGCAGTCTTATCCAGGTTGAACCCTGGCTCTATTTCTTCTCAGCTGTGTGACCAGGATCTCTCATCTGGAAGGCAGAGATAATACCTACCTTGGAAAATTGTGGAGGCAAATAACAACAAGGTATGTGATACAGGTGGCACACAGCAAGCACTCAGGAAATGATAGCTGGTGGCAAGGCTGCAGATCTAAGAATGACACAGTCCTGGTCCCCTCAAGACACCTTTGTGAATTATGTGACACTATATGGACTGAGCAAACAAGTTTAGAGAACTCATTTTCCCAAAGCCATTAAGTGGGAGAAGGGGTAGCCTCCAGGGTAAAGGCTTCATGCCTACCTAGTGCTTAGAGGCCAGGGTGACCCTGGAGTCAGAGAAGCCTGGGATCAAACCCTAACTGCCAATTAGTCACTGTGTGACTTGAGGTAAGTTACTCCACCTCTCCCTGTTTCTGCATCTATAAAATGGTTGCATTGGTTCTCAGTCCTCTCTAGCACCTTCTAAATCAACTACAAATCTCAGACTTGACATTCATATTCCACTTTCAAAATGTCCCTGTCATTAGATGCAATTCAATCAAATGATTGCAAGAGTCCCCCCTTTATCTATGGCTTCCCTTCATGAGGTTTTGCTTACACATTTTCAGTTATCTACAGTCAACCATGGACTGAAAATAGGAAATGCAAAACTCCAGAAATAGACATTTTGTATTTTAAATTGTGCACCATTTTGAGTAACGTGCCCAAATATTGCATCATCTGCTCCAAGGGAATGTTGATCACTCCCTTGTCCAGCGTATCCACACTGTATATGCTACCCACTACGTCGTCACTCAGCCGCTGTTTTCGTTATCAGACCAACTATGGAGGTACTGCCACGTTTGTGTCCAAATAATTCTTATTATATTTAATAATGGCTCCAAAATATAAGAACGGGGATGCAAAGGACACACAGGGAATTAAAAACATAGGAGGGCAGATTAGCTCTGCTGCCTCATATATGGTCAAAAAAAAAAAACATGGTATGTAGAAGGCATGGTATTATTTGTGGTTTCTGAGCTGGGTCACTCAGTGGTAGAAAACTTGCCTAACATGCACAAGGTTCTGTGTCCCATCCCCAGCACTGCAAAAAATTATCTGTAGTTTCAGGCATCCCCCTGGATATCTTGTAACATAACCCCCCCAAAGATAATGGAGTACTATGGTATACTTTTCCCCACAAATGCATATTAGACAGAATAAAAATTTTATTCCTGGGCTGGCAGAGTGGCTCAAGTGCTAGAATGCCTGTCTAGCAAGCATGAGGCCCTAAGTTCAAATCCCAGTACCCCCACAAAAAATTATTCACAAAAGGAAAAATGAAAGAGCAAATTCAACAACTCCTATCCCTACAGCTTGCCTTCTTTTCTTCATAGCACCAGCAATATATTATCCAGATTTGACATTAGGGCTTGTTTCCACCTCGGCCAGGAGGTCAGCTCCACAAAGACTTCACTTCTGCATCCTCATTTCCTGGAACAGAGCCTGATACCTTTGTAGAATGTAACTCCAGGGGTTACCCACGTGAAAAGCATTCCTTCATCTTTGGCAAATCTAACTTGGCTATTACTGTCCACTATTTTCCAGTGTTCCTTAAATGTGACATAAATCTTACTAGAACTCAGTGCTAGGACAAACTTCTGTTTTTCCTAACTCATGTTTTTCACTAGCTGGATGTGCCTTCAATTGTCAGGATGCTCAAAGTACAATTCTGTGCTCAATTACAGTGTTTTCCTCAAACTCTTTTTGAGGTGGAGATAGGATATAAATAAGTATAAGAAGGTTCTGCTGGTACATGTTTAAGACCCTATTTTTAACCACAGAGTGCATTTGTTCTAAGAAGATGCTTCTTAAACTTGAATGTGCCTGCAAATTACCCAGGATCTGATTAAAACGTTAAATAGAACACTGACTCAGTCTGGTAGGTCAGGGGCAGGGCTGAGATGCTGCATTTCTAACAAGCTCCAAGATGATGCCTCTGTGTCTGGGTCCTGGACCACACTTTGAGTTGTACATGGTATAAGAAACTTGTTCCCCTGATTCATTGAAATCTTTCTCTTTCTCCTACCCCTCATCCTCCTCTCCCTCCTCTTAGGCAAAATATGACCAAAGACTGGGAAGCAGGAGCAGATACCAGAAGCACGTAGGGAGCTGGTTAGATCTACATGTCAGCCCCCCTCTGCACTACCCCCACCCAGTCCCCGACGAATGGAGGCTGGAAGCCTCCCAGAAGCTCCCCAGGTGCTTTGCTGCAGGTGGCCTTACAGCAGATTTTGAAAATGACTTATTTTTCCAACGTTTTCCCTAAGGCAGAGTTCTGGGGGCAGCTGTTGTCACCAGGAGTGACATCTGCTTGTTCAGGATTTAGCGGGCACCATTCCCCTGTTTGTACCCCACCACCAAGAGAAGTCCCATCCCTCCTCTCCCACTACACCGACCTCGGCGGACTGGCTCCCGCGGGTGGACCCGGGTCCTCAGTCCCTAACCGCAGGGTCGCTGGCCGCCACCGCCACAGGCCAGGGCCTGGGGCACTCATGCGCAGAGCGACTCCTAGGCACACAGGGCGGGATCCCTGGATGTCCCCCGCCCCCCTTACCTCTCTGGACCAGGGTGGCCAAGGAGAAAGCGAGGCAGAAGAGGATCGCTGAGCGCCAGGCCACCATGGCTGGGAGCAGGCGGAGAGGCCCCAGAGGAGCACAGTTAGCGCAAGAGGGCGGGAGGGGGAGGGGAGGAGGAGCGGGGAAGGAGGAGGAGCCCTGTCACCACTGCAGGGCCCCGCCCAGAGCTGGCACGCGCAAAGCGCGGCCCCGGGAGGGCGCGAGGCGGGGGCGGGGCGCGCTTGACTGCGGGCGCCTGTGGGCGCCTCGGCTCGGGCCCGGCAGGAAGCGGGAGGAGGGTGGGGACGGGGGCGGGGGGCGGGGTGAGACTGCAGTCTCGGGGGCGGGGCCAAAGTCTGGCCGGGTTACTGGACGAGGGCGGGGATAAGGGCGTGGCTACTGCGGGGAGGCGGGGCCCGCAGACTTGCAGTGGGTTGAGTGACGGGGGTTGGATGGCGTGCTGGCTCGCGGGCCGCAGACCCCTTCCCACCCGGGTCCTCGGGTTTCGAATCTCGGAGGGGACTCTGCAGCCGGGGGCAGTGAGTCGCCAGTGGCCAGAAGGCGGCAGCGGCGACAAAGTTCAGTGATTTTCACCCACGTGCCCACTCCGCCCCAGCCCGGAGCGGGACCCAAGGCGGCTCACAAGCCCGCTGCTTCCCGTCCTGCCATCTCGGTGACCTTGGACAGGGCTTTCCCGCTTCTGGCCCAGTTCTCTGGCAAAAGGCTGTTCCCTAGGGTCCTCTCCAGGCCCGAGCGCGCCCCACCCGCCGTCCCCGCAGGAAGCTGCGTGGAGCCCTGCCCGGGACTAAGGCAAAGGGTTTTCGTGGCTGGCCGCGGTGACAAACAGCTGTATGTCTGCAGGGAACGCGGCCGAGGCCCGGGGCGCCGGGGCAGGCGACAGCGAGAGGGGTCAGCCCGAGCCGCAGTGCCAGGAGCCCGGGAGACTTGGGGTTAGTGACAGGGTCAGCACTCCCGGGGCTGTGATGAATGCGCTGAAAGTGCAAGTTCACATCTGCAGAGTCGATTGAAAAACGTGCCCCCCATGACCAACAAACGCTCCGCAGTCCTTTCCCGTGAACCTCCCTCCGCAAACCGAGTCCATCTCCTGGGCGGGGGAAACCAGACGCCGACACTGTCGCGAGCAGCAAAATGCCCACTGCAACCTTGAAGTGAACACTGCCAAGAAGAGCCCCAGCTGCGACCAGCTTTTGAGGACAAAGAGAAAGCGGAGTGCCTGAGTGACAGCGTCAACCCTGTCCCTGCCGTTATGCGGCACAAGCTGTCCTGGGCCACATCCTCCTTAGAGGGTGGCTACTGCCACTTTGTCCCCCGCAAAGTGTCCTGTACCCCCGCTGGGGACCCCCCTCGGTAGTTCCCGCCGCCCCCTGAGCTACCATCCATTGCTCTGAATCCTGGGGCTGCAAGAAACCAAACTGCATGTCAGGAGCGGATCTGCGGATTTTCAGGGCGTGCGCATTGTGACAGAAATAGCTGGGAGTTGATAACTCGCACCGTACGCGTCGCCTATTTCAGCACTTAAGCCTTCTTTTCAATTCCTCCAATGACCCTGTGCATCACCTCAATAATTAAGGAGGAGAAATTTGTAAGTCGGGGTTCTTCAAGATGGAGGAGGTAGCCGGGTCCAATCCCAAGGTGCAAAAAGAGGCAGGGGAGTTAACTAGGAAGCCCAGCCTGGGAGCCAGCTAGGAACATGTGACATGGCTCAGATATTGGCTGGACCCACAGGAGGTAATGAGATGGTGAAGGCGGGCAGCCTGGCACACAGTGGCAGGGGAGGGAGCCTCACTTGTTAGTCTTGTAACAGCTAAAAAAAAATACCACTGAGAGGTTGGGAGGTTATGGTCTTCCTGGCTGTGGACATACCCCCGACTTTCCCACTAAGTCTAGGTGCTCTGCACCATCCCCGCACCTTCTCTGTTGAGGCCATCTCAGTCAACAAGCACAGTCACACCTGGCTGGAACTGGAACTGGTAAGTGGGCAGCAGAGATGCCTAAAACACAGCAGCAAAAGGCTTGCACAGTGTAGTGCACAATGGGACTGTCCTGTAGCTAGGGGGACGTTCACACACTGCAGCTGGAAAGCCCAATCTAGCCCACTCACCTGTCTGTGCAGTCTCTGAGCAAGAGTAGGCTTTCCATTTTTAAAGGGATGCAAAATCTTGAGAGTATTTTGTGACACTGGAAAGTTATAACACAAAATTCAAATTTTGTGGGAGCAAGGCCACGCCCCCATTTGTTTCTGCATTTTCCGTGGCTGTTGCTGACCTATCGCAGTGGAGTGGAGCGTTTGCAACAGACCCGGGGCCCCCAGTGCCACTATGGGGCCCTTTGCAGAAAAAGTTTGCTGGCCTTCCTTTTAGCAGATTGAACTCTGGTGAGGATGAATATTGACAGATGATGATTTAGGACCTAAAAAGTATGCTCCCCTAGAACAGAAGATGAACACAAAGGATGACCTGCTCTGGTGCAGGAACAAGAACCAGGAGAGGAGGACAATGCTACCACAGGCCACTTGACACCTACTCAAAACAGAAAAAAGCACTCTGATCAAAACACTGCAAATGCCCAAGGTCAGTTGTCCTCTGACGTTACTCTCCCTTTGCAAAATGACTCACCTGGAACCTACTTGGTCTCTTGGTCTTCTGTAAGTTAGGTTAATGTGAGTCTGAGAGGCTGGTACTGCCAGGTGGAGGACCTGTCTGGAACTTGGTGAGCAACTCAATCAGGTGGTTCCTACCCGGCTGACTTGCAAGCAAATATGAACATGCTTTACCTGCAGGCTGTCCTGTACTGAGAAACCATGATGGGTGCCCCCTACATGTATGCACCTACTTCCCCCTGCCAACGTACCTGAGTTCTGGGACCGATACCCTGCCCAGCCACCTTGTCTGCTCACCATCCCCTTGTCCTCAACCTTTTAGATCTCCCCGAGATCCTCCATAGCCACCAATTGGAAAAGCTTTTGGCCCAACAAGCCCCTCTCCTCAAATGCCCACCTTTCCCCAGCTCTGGCACAGGGTGACTTCCAAGGGAGGACTAGGCTTCTGAGGGTCAGCCTGGTGTCTCACCAGTCCCCAACCTTCTGCCCCTCATCACACACCATCTCCACAGGCAGTGTGTTGTGAAGCCCTGCACAGCTTTTACCTGAGGGTGCCTGGTGCGGCAGCCTGCCATAGGGAATAAAGTGTCATGGCTCCCCCAGGGCAGGGCTCTTGTTTGTGCTCCCAACTGTCACAAAACCCCTCCTTGCACAATCTTCTTCCTCCATACTGTCTGTTGGCGTGTTCTGCATGAAGCCTCCCTTGCCCAGGGCCCAAATCAGCCCCTCCCAGGGGACCTGCACACCAGGGACAGGGAAGGGCTGTGCCACTGCCCTAGCAGAGCTAAAGATGCCAGTCCAGAAGCCACCACTGTCCCTGTCAAAACCATCTTTCCCCATTCTTGCTACCACCACCACTGTCCCTTCAGAGCCAGCACCAAGAAGGAGTCCACATGGGGCAGGCATGTCAACATAGGGTCGCCCTTTGTCAACAGGGGTATAAAGCAGCTTATGGGGTGCTCAGAGCTTCCACAGTTCTCCCGCCTGCTCCCCTACCCTCCCACAGCCTTGGGCCTAACCCCTCCAGGGCCCTGGCTGGGAAGAAGGGCACCCTCCTGTCCCACCTGCTCCCCACTGTGTGGGACAATCAAGAGAAGAAGGCTCCTCTGTCCATCTGTCCATGGGAATACCAACAGCTTTGGCTATCTGGAGAGGGGGCACCCCATGCTCTGTCTGCAACCTTTCCTTTCCCCCCTTGCCAGACTTTGCACTCAAGGCTTTGCCAGCCTTGTAGGAACAAAAAGCTTGTTGTTATAAGTTTTTCCTGACAGAACTAGAGGACACTGACCTTTATTCTGAAATCATGAACTTTTGTTGGTATACAAAAGTCCTTTATTTCATGAAAAGATGGTAGCTTTTTGCTTTAATGTACTTGCTGTCCAAAATAAAAAGTTGGTAAGCCTGCTGATCCCCAATTTTTTTTTAAAGAAAATAAAGAAATCTACTTGGTGAAATTCACAAACATGGGAACCGGGGCTATCCCAGCAATACTCAGCCTGCTAGAGCCCTGATATGTGGGAATTGGGGGCACATGACCCCTGGTGAACAGAAGGCCCCGAAATGGAACTCTTTTGTACTGGAAGAAGTCTAATTCTCTCCTCTCAGGGATTTTGTAATGTGGCAAGGTCAGGCAGGACTTTGAATGCTGTGCCCATGGCAAAGATTCGCTCCTGAGAACAGAGGGAAGCTGCTGAAGGGTTTTACCAGCTAGCAGTGGAGCCACAGGAGCCTACAGGAGTGATCAGCATCATGTCTGGGGACAGGCTGGGGCTAGGGGGGCTGGATTCGCAGAATGGATGGGTGGAGGTGGTGGTGGCTGCAGAAGGGAGGGGCTGTGTGTGTGACCTGGTCCGACTCTCAGAGCATGGGAAAAGAGGAAGTTCACAGACAAGTGGTGTTTTACAGCGGGGCCAGAAGGTGGACAATTGGAACTCCATAGGATACAGATGGTTCAAGAGTAGCCTCTGTCCTGGCGAGAGGGAGGGCCAGGGTAGAAGTGACCGATGGCGACAGTGGGCTCTCCGGGCACATGGGAAGTCGTTCCCAGAGAACAGCTGAGGCAAAGGCCCATACCCGACTCGTGTGGGCTTAAGGAATTTCATTTGGTCAAGACCAGGTCACGCAGCACTTGTAGATTAGGTGAAGTTTAGACTTTCCTAAAGCAACTTTGAACCACCAAGAGTTTTAAGACGGACTGGGGTGGCACCGCAGGGTGACTAGATCAGATTATTGGCATTTCATGAATGTCCTTCTCCAAGGAGCGTCAGGACTCTGGCGTAGAGAACCCCAGAGTCTGCTTTAGAAAACGTTACTCTACTAGCTTGTGAGAGATCCCATGGTTGGAGCCCCAGAACTGAAAATAAAAAAGAAACGGCAAGGACAGGCTGCTCCAGGTGACAGAGCCACCCAGGAGTGCCAAGCTGGGGAGAGTGGGAGAGAGAATGGGGTGGGGCGCAGCTTGCCGGGTCACCCTGGAGAGAGACACGACAGCCCGAGGTTGCCAGCCAGAAGCAGTGGCTTCACAGTCAGCCACAGGGATCGTTTGCCCAGAAAATTTGGTACTGCAATGCCCACACCCAAGGACACCCAAATCATCACATCTTTTTGAATTGCTCTGAGGATTCCCATGTGGCTGGTGAAGGGCTTTCTGAACACCCCATGGGCCACACAGTGGTGCCAAGAGGGACGACAGTGGCCCTATGACAACAGTCTGGAAGGAGAAGAAGGAGACAGAAGAAGCCTGAGGGTCCCTACTTCATTTCAGGGCTCATTACCATGAGTAGGCCGTCCTGATCTTTGGCAATCTGTATGCAGAGCACCCGCGACTTCAGGAAGCCTGCGTGCCAAGCCAGGCAGGGCAGCACCTCAGAGACCTGCGTGTTTTCCTAATGTGAGAGGCTCTTCTGCAGCTTCTTTTTAGTGTTCAGTCGACATAATACAGAATTTGCATAAGCACTTGGCAAAAATACCATATGTCTCGGTAAGATTTTTGAGGCAACATTTTCTACTCTGAATCCTGACATCACTAGGAATAAGACTTAACATTTGCCTCCCAAATACGAAGTTAGGCTTTATTTAACTGTGAAGTCTCCCTCAAGCATCTGGGAAACTCAAACCACAGAAGCAACATTTGGGCTCTGCACATTAAGTCTTTTTAGGTTGTGGAAGCAGGCAAAGAAACTTCCTGGTGAAAAGAAAGAAAGAAAGAAAAAGGTATAGAACATGAATGTAGACTATAGCATCTTATTAGTAACAAAAAAAATATTTGTTCCCAAATGATTTTTTTAAGGCTGGGTGTGGTGGTACATGCCTGTAATCCCAGAAGTCTGGATTCTGAGATGCAAGAATGGTGAGTTTGAGGGCAGCCTGGGCTACATAGAGATTGGGCAGCCTTGAGCCCAGTCCTGATGCCGCTTGTGCCAGTACCAAGTCTTGAGAGTTCACCTTCTAGTCTTGGGTGAATGCCCTCATCCCTGTCTTTGAGGCCCAGTCTCAAAACACAAAAAAGCTACATAGCTGCCTCCTCTAGCCAGTTCTCTGCCTGGCAGCTAGAGGGAGCTTCTTAAAAGATATGTAGATCTGTCATTCCTTTGCTCAGAGCCCCTTTCATCTTGGTCAAAGGCTCTCCATCCATCTCACCCGAGTACGTGTAAACTCCTACAAGCTGTGGGACAGCCCTTGCCTTCCTGTGTGACATTAGCTCACTGGTCACCTGCTAGCTTTCCTTCTGCCCACCTGCTACCTCCTCCTCACCTCACCATTCCACCTGTCTGGACTTGCTTCCCTTGTCGTCATTCGGCTGTCCCCAGGCCATACCAGACTGTTCCATTGCCTCTAGGCTCTCCTTCCCACTCCCACAGACCCTGTGCTTGGTCCTGTCTTAACACCAAGCTTTGAGAGGAGCTTTGAGGGCAACCTCTGTGAAATTTGCTTTCTCCTCCCACTGGTCCCCTGCTTCTCAACCATAGCAAGGAGACAGAATCATCAAGGAAGCATTTTTTTAGCAATCAAGGTAAAATTCACGGAATATAAAATTTGTGTGTGTGGTGGGTTGAACTCAGTGCCTTGCATCTGCTAGGCAAGCACCCTACAACTTCAGCCACGCCCTGGCTGGCCTTGGACCACAATCCTTCTACCCCAACCTCCAGAGTAGCTGGGATCATGGGCCTGAATCACATGTACTGCTACAGCAAGCTTAGTTTTGAGAGAAGTTCTGGATAACTTTTGCCTGGACCTGACCCTCCTGTCTCTGCCTCCCAAGTAGCTGGGATTATAGATATGCACCACCACACTGGGCCTATGATAGCTAATCTTGATTGTCAACTTGACTGGATTGAGCAGCCCCAACGAGATGAGTAAAGCACTCCTGTTGGTGTATCCTTGAAGGCATTTCCAGAAAGGACTCAGTGAGGGGGAAAGACCCATCCTGAATGTGTGCCGGGGACCTAGATGAAATAAAATGGGAGGAAGGAAAGAGCCCACTAGTATAGCCATTCTCCCCCTCTGCCTTCTGTCCCCCAAGACATGAGCAGTTCTGATCCATTGTGCTCTCCCCACCATGACGGACTGAAGCCTCTGAAACTGAGCCAAAATGAATCCTTCCTTCCTAAAGTTGTTTTGCTCGGGTATTTTGTCACAGTGATGGAAATCTGACCGACACACACCCTTTAAAAGTTTACAATTAAGTGGCATTTTTTATTCACAGTGTTCTTGGACCCTCACCTCTATCTAGCTCCAGAACATTTCCATCACCCCAAAATCACACCCCTACCCACTAAACAGTCACTGTTATTTCCCCCTCCCCCAAGCGCCTTGCAATCTCTAATCTCCGTGTGTGTATGAGTGGTGTATTCTAAACATTTCACATAAAGGGAATCATATGCCATGCAGCTTTGTGTCTGGCTTTTTCCACTGAGTATCATGTTATTGAGGCCCATCCATGTTCTGCCATATTAGTCTGTTTCTATTGCTAAAATGAAATCCCTGAGGCTGGATAATACATAAATAAAAGAGGTTTATTTAACTCACAATTTCAGGGGCTGAAAATCCAAGATCAGGTGGCTCTATTGGCTCAGTCTCTGAAAAGGTCTTATGACAGATGGCGTCATGATGGCAGAAGCACATGTGGAGGAGAGCACATGGTGAGACAGGGAGCCAGAGAGATTTGCTGGTCAGGCTTGCTCTTTTATAACCTCTCTGATGGAAACTAACTAGAGTCCCATGAAAATTCTGTTAATCTCTTCCAAGTGCAGTGTCCCAATGACCTAATTATCCATCCCTTAAAGGTCCCACTACCTCCCAACACTGCCACACTGCTTCTAGTACATGAACCGTTAGGGGCACAATCAAGTCAAGTCCACCACGTCATATCATGTCTCATGGATTTCATTTGTTTTTATGGCTGCATAATATTTGCCTGTATAATATGCCACATTTGTGTGTGTGCTTGTTAACAGATGGACATTTGCGTTGTTTCCAGGTGGTGCTATTGTGAGTAGTGCCGCTACGAACACGTGTGCACAGGTTTGCTTATGGACACGTGTTCTCATTTCTCTTGGGGACCAGGGAAGCTATGAAATTTACCCCTGCCAAGGGCATGTACTTGGCCTGGTATGGGAGAAGCCATCTGTGTTTGTCTAAAGGTTGAAACCATGGCTGGGCAAACTCAGGCCAGTGGGCCTAGTCCCCCCAACACAAGCTTAGAGGAATTGAGAAAACTTAGAAGAAGAATTTTCTTTGTCAGATGGGAAAATGACAGCATGCAGTTTCAACGTCTATAAAATTTTAGTGGCATGGAGCCACTCCCATGCATTTGTGTCATCTACCGCTCCTTTATCATGACCCACAGAAACAAATATCATTTGGCTTTTTGCCACAAGCTTTGTCTTTGTCCCTTCTCTGTCCTCTCCTTACTGATCACTCAGCAGCAGTGGGCACTGTTGCACACTCGCTCTCTCTCCTGCCTGAAATGTGTTCTTCACTTGACTACTGGAAGCACCCTGTATCCTGTCAAGTCCTCCCAGCATCCAAGGAAGAGGGTAACATTTCTATTATTGTCACAGTCTTACAGAGGACACGACAAATCTTCAGAGAGAGAAAGTGACTTTAGCCAGCTCACCCAACAAGTCAGGGCCATGCCAAGGTTCAAACTCATGCCCAGCCAACCCCACTTTCTCTGACGGGACACATGAGCCAGGTGCCTGCTGTGTAAGCTGACAAGGCCCCAGAAAACTTGTACAGGGGCTGGAGAGGGCACACTGGCAAGTGGTGGCTGAGTCTGCTTTGTGTTGTGGATGTGAGCACCAGAGAAAAGAATACTCCCAATGTCTCCAGAAGCCTTGGGCAAAGAGCCTGGTGCTGTGACAAGCACCTGACAAGTCTGATGTTTAATCATTTCAGTACTCCCATGATGGGGCTACAAACTTGGAGACTTAAAACAACAGAAATTTCTTCTCCCACAGTTCTGTAGACCAGAAGTCTGCAAGGAAGGGCTTAGACCTGCTAAGCATTTCCTTCCTCTAAGTGTGTCACTCCGGTCTCTGCCTCTGTCTTTGCATGGTCTTCCTATTAGGACAGGATTTAGGGCCTATGCTCATCCAGTATGATCTCATTTTTGATAATTACCTCTCCAAAGACCCTATTTCCAAGTAAGGGCACATTCTGAGATTTCCAGTGGGCATGAATTTTAATGGACAGTGTTCAACTTACCACAGGGGGCAATTACTAGCAATTCTAATTGATTCTGGTTGAAAGCAGGGAAGCTGGGCATGGTGGTGGACGCCTGTAATCCCAGCACCCAAGAGGTGGACACAAGAGGATCAAGAGTTCAAGATCAGCCAAGGCTACATAGAGAGATCTTGTCTCAAAAAATAAAGCAAGAAATTGAACAGATATTTGTACATCCAGGTCCTCAGAACATTATTCACAATAGCCAAAAGTGGAAACAACCTCAGTGTCCACTGACGACTGGATGGATAACTAAGATGCAGCACATACACACCATAGCACTCTAGTCAGCCACCGAAACGAATGCTATTTTGATATGTGCTACAACATAAATGGCCCTTGAAAACATTTTGTATTTCGAAATAAGCATGACACAAGGACATCTATTGTGTGATTCCACTTATATATGGTACATTGGTGGCAAATGTTCAGACACAGAAAATGGATGAGGTAACTGGGGGGGTGACAGAGGGGGAAAGGGGAACTTCTAGAAGAAGTGTCCCCCCAAAGGCTCTTGTGTTGAAGGCCTGGTCCCCAGCTAGTGGTGCTATTGGATGTGATCGGATCATGAAGGTGCTGACTTCACCAATGGCTTTATCCATTGATGAGTTTATAGCTGAAAGGGCTGTTGGGAGTTGGAGCCTAGTCAGAGGAAGTAGGCTGGTAGTGGGGTCATGCCTTTGAAGGATAACTTCCCTGGACGCTTTCCTTCCCTTTTTCTCTGCTTCTTGGCATCAGAAGTTGAGTAGCTCTGCTCCACTGTACCCTCTGCCATGAGGTTATGCTCCCCCACAGGCCCGGAAACCATGGAACCAGCCTTCCATGGACCAAGCCTCTGAAACCATGAACCAAAATCAATCTTTCCCCCCTTGGGTTATTATCTTAGGTATTCTGACACAGTGGTGAAAAGCTGACTGACACAAGGAGTGATTATTTACTGAATACAGAGTTTGTGTTGGGAATGATTCAAAGGCTTTTGGTATACACGGTGGTTACAAGTACACGACATTCTGAGTGCAATTAACGCCAGGGAGTTCTTTTACTCTCCCCCTCCAGTTAGTGACCTTCTCTTAGTGTGACCTGTGTTTCATTCGTCTCCTTCATCATTTAGGTGTCTGTTTGTTGGTCGGTGGGATTTTTGCCTTGGCATTATAACCCGTTCATGATTGTGCTTAAGTCAGTGTAAGCCCCTGCGCTGCATGTCCCACCCTTTCCCCATCCTGTTGTGTTTAACAGCTTGCAGTGTGCTTGGTTGTGACTTGTTCCTACACAGATGTGATGGGGTTCGTTGTTACTCGCTCGCTTTCTGTCCTTCTTTTCCTTCTCCCTTAGTCTCCTCTACCAGTCCCACTTTTGGAAACATGTTCTATATATACTTGTATGTTTATATAATATTGTTTGCACTCGTATTGTCTATATTCCACATATGGAAGCAAATATGCAATCACTAGCCTTCTAACATGGCTAACTTCACTTAAGATGATGTTCTCCAGTTCCATCCATTTACCTGCAAATAGCAAAATTTCGTTCTTTGTTGTGGCTGAATAAAATTTCATTGTGTATAAACACTACACTTTCTTAATCTATTCATCAGTAGTGGAATGTCAGTGAATTGTGCACTGATATATAGTGAAAATGGTAAATATTGGACTGGGAGTATAGCTCAAGTGGTAAAGTACTTGCCTGGCCCTGGGTTCAATCCCTAATACTGCAAAAAAAAAGGATAAATATTATTTTATGTATATTTGGCTATCATAAAAAGCTGTTAAAATGTGATCCTCTAGAGAAAGCATTTTTTCAAGAGAAAATGGAAGGCTGCTTTTCTTGATTGCAGGATCACTAGCTGGACTCCTAGGCCCTGCCACCTGCTCAGTTCACGGCAGACCTCCTTCCTCCTCGCCTTGCTTTGCCTCTGCCTAGCATCTCTAGAATGTACTGGAATCGCTTCAGAGCCAGCCCACTGGCCACAGGCTCTCCGAAGCCTTTCTTTGCAGTGTTCCCTGAGGTCTTGTTCATACCCTTTCCTTCTGCTCAGGCAGAGTCCTAAAGAGAGATTCCGTACACCCATGTCTCCTTCTTCTCTATCATCCTTCACCTCAGCCAGCTTGTCATCACAGCTTTCTGCTTCCTGTCCCTTCCTTCCGGTGTCTGCACAGGTCTAACAGAGCCCCGCAGGTACCACTTGTCCTCATGTGCCTCCATGCACTCTGGGGCTGTCTCTGACAGAGCCCCAGGAGCACTCATCTTCATCGTGGTCCTTAGCAGATAGGTCACTGTCCCCTCCTGACTGACTGGTAACTCGTTTCAAAGCGTCCACAGCCACAATCATCTCCTCCTTTAGATATACTGTCTCCTTGGTTCCTCATTGCCTACAGGATCAGCCACATGTCTTGGCCTGCCATTCAAAGCTCAGCCTTCCTGGTCTCAGTTCGTCTGGCCCACCATGTGACCTCACTGTCCTGAACGGCCCCTTGCCTTTGCTCCTGTGGTTTTGGTGCCTGTGGAGCCTCTACTTAGCCTTTTCTTCCTGGTACTCAAATGCTGATGCTCCTTGAACCCAAAGTCTACATGTACTTCTTTCTCAGAGCCCTTGGACAACAAATATTACCAGTCTGTTTAGCAATGAATCATCAATTTAAAAATACCCGAAGGTGAATTTTACCTAGAAAGAAAGTTTCTGGAAGCCAGAGGCACAGTGTCCCTTGGCCATCTCCAGAGTTGTGCATGCCAGTGATTCATGTGAAATGAACTTGGCCAAGCTGGCTTGCAGAAGAGGAGGGCACATTTGAATCTTTGGTGCGCCTGGTACTTGGGTCACTCTTTCCTCTGCCGGTCCCACACCTCCACTCTTTCCATCAGACTCCAGCATGGGGCTGGACCTTGGGCATGGGGCACAGGGAGGCCAGCAGCACCGTCCCTTATCCCTATTTCTGTGGGAATTTCCTTTAGAAACTCTGACCTTTGAGCCAGGTATGGTGGTGCATGCTTATGCTACCTCCAACACTCTGGAGGATCGTGAGTTTGAGTTCAGCACAGGCAAAGACCCAATCTCAAAAACACAGAGAAAAACAGAAAAGAAAAGGAAGAGCATGAAACTCTGACCTTTGACCTTTGGATTTTTCCAAGACTACCTTGCAGTGAACTATAGAAAAGAATTAAGGTAAAGTACCTCGCTGAGGATCGGCTTACTGCTTCCACCTAAGTTTCTCCATCTCTGTCATGCATGGGAATTACTCCAGGGCTGTCACCACAAACCCAGGCTCCTTAGGGCAGTCAGTGGTCATCCTGTAATGGATTGTTTCCTTGTACTCCCCAGCTTACAAATGTTAGCTTGTCTTCAAGAGAACACCAAGCAACTGAGAGAGGGGCTCCAGGTATCCCAAATCTCACTCTTTGGCACCCCTCATGGGTTTCTGATAAGTGAGTACATTGATGCCTCTGGGGCTCAGTCCAGGGAGTTCTCCCTTCCTGGACCAACTCTCCCCTTTATTGCTGACCACCCACAAACAAATCCTTCTCTCCAAAGCCTTGTCTCCCCAGTTCTCCCATCTTCCCCCTAGCCCCTGTACAAAGCCAATAGCGACCCTGGAAAGGAAAGACTTAGTCCAGGACAAGGTCCTACTTCATGCTATTTGGGAGGCTGTAATCAAATAGCTAAGTGCAAGCACTGTGAGAATGAGACATCAGAGTGCTTGTACACTGCTGGCAGGAATGTAAAATGACACAGCCACTGTGGCAAACAGCTTGCGCTTCCTCAAGTTCACTGTGGAGTTCATGTATGAGCCAGAAATTCCCCTCTTAGGTGGGGAAGGCCCTGGCCTCAATTCTCAGCACTGGGGGGAAAGGAAAGAGGGGAGAAGGGGAAGAAGAAGAAAGAAGGAGGAGGAGGAGGAAGGGGAAGAGAAGGAGGAGGAGAAAGAAGAGGAAGGAAGGAAGGAAGGAAAGAAAGAAGGGACAGAGGAAGGAAATAAGGGAGGGAGGGAGGAAAGGAGGAACAGAGGAAGGGAAGGAGGGAGGGAGGGAGGAAAGGAGGAACAGAGGAAGGGATGTACACAAAGATGTGTACATGAATCTCACAGCAGGTTTGTTCATAATTGCCAAAGTGGAAACACCTCAAATGCTCAGAAGCCGAGTAGATAAAGAAAATGTGGCCTATCCATACAATGGAATATCAGTAGACAATAAAAAGAAGGATGCATGCCATAAAATAGATAACTTTGAAAGCATGATGCTAGCTGAAAGAAAACAAGCACAAAAGACCCCATTGCATGGTTCTGTCCATACCAAATATCCACATAAGCAAATCCTAGAGATAGAAAGCAGACTCATGGTTGCCTAGTGCTGGGGGCGTGAGGGGGGATTAGCAGGTGATGGCATTGGTTTCTTCTTAGAGTGATGAAAATGTTCTGGAATTAGATAGGTAATGGTTGCACAACCTTCTAAATATTCCTTTCAAAACCCATTGAATTATACACTTTAAAAGACAGAATTAAACCAGGTATAGTGGCACATGTCTGTAATCCCAGCACTCAAGAGGTAGGAAGGAAGATCATGAGTTTGAGGCCAGCCTGGAATACATAGCAAACTCCAGGCTGCTTTTGGCAAAATAGTGGGACCCTGTTCCCCCTCAACTCCTCCAAAAAAGTGAATTATGTGGTATCTGAATTATATATTAATAAAGCTACTATTTTAAAAATGAACCACTTGGTAAGTGTGTATTGACTACGTCCTGCATATGGACATTGAACACGGGTTTTAAGGACTGTAACTTCTCAGTTCTCATCAAGACTCTATGAGAAGCAGTGCATGAGGACACACACCTGTAGTCCTAGCACTTGGGAGGCTGAGGCAGGAAGATGGCCAGTTTGGGGTCAGTCTGGGCCACACAGCAAGTCCCCATCTCAAAAAAACAAAAGAAAAAAATGCTATGAGATAGTGTTAGGGCCTGGATGTTTGTGTCACCCCAAATTCCTGTGTTGAAGCCCTGCCTCTGAATGCAACGGTGCTGGGAGGTGGGGCCTCTGAGAGGTAACTAGGTGATGAAGGTGGGGCCCCCATGGTAAGATTAGTGCCCTTGTAAGGGATGCCAAAGTGCTTGCTCTAACTACATGAGTCAAGAAGGCCTGTGTTTACAAGTTGGAAAGAGGGCCCTCAGGGTAACCAAATGTGCTCTTACCTTGATCTTGGACTTCCAGTCTCTAGAACTATGAGAAATAAATCTCTTGTTTAAGCCACCCAAACTTTCGCATTTTGTGATAGCATCCTGAGCAGATTAAAACACACAGGCAGAAGTTTTATATCTATTTTACAATGGGGGAAAGTGAGGCATATAAATTATCTTGCTCAAGGTCACTTAGCCTATAAGTGGCATGGCCAGAACAGGAACCTAGGGAGCCTGGCTTGCGTACTCCTGCGCTTATCTTCCTCTCAGGAGGACAAATGCGTGTTGTAGGGTTCACAGAGTAAGCTCTTCACAAGTGACAGCTTTCCCTTTTGTCTTGTTTCAACTATTAGTATTTTGGCTAAGAAGGTGGGTAGGGGAGGAGGCATGACAAGATGAGATGACCACCTCATTCCAGATGCTTCCTGAGTCACAGCTGGAAGACCCGTGGACACATTGCATGGTTAACCTCTTAGAGAGACACCTGTTCTGTCCTGTGGCCTCCTGGTCTGCCCACAGTGCCTGGATACATGTCCTGTCTGGGGACCAGTGGCCTTTCTGAGACACTGACAATCTGGACTTGCTCCAAGGACCAGTGGTTGGGATATGAAAGTGCGCTCAGCATTTTCCTGTAGGGAATGAGTGCAGGGAACAGTTAGGCAGAAGGAAAAGACGACTTTAGGGGTGACTGGGGGGATCCTGGAGGCACTCAGGGAAGCGGGGGCTTATCTGTCCTGTCTGTTCTTAACCTGTGAAAACACAGATAAAGGGGACAAGTAAAGGGCTGTGGAACTTTCTAGGAGACAGAATGACCTCACTATGGAGGAACTGCTTCTGCAGGGAGGGGCCCCATCCCCCGTCCCTTTCCCCAGGCCTGGCACCAGGGTAGCATGGAAAGGCAGAGCTCCAGAACCCAGAGGCACACTGTGTGGGTCTGCCATACCCCACCTGTGGCCCACCTGAAGCAGACAGGATGTTTTTGTCCACCTTTCCACACTGGCCCTGTGGGTGGGAGCTGAGACAGCAAAGCTGTGAGAGCTTCTGCCAGGAGCTTGTACTTGTCAAAAGAAGTGTCGCTGTGTCTTTAGAAACTGCATGAATGGTGAACAAGGAAATTTCTCCTGGGATTTGGTACAGATCAAAGCCAGGACCCAGCTGCTGCGTGGGGGCCCAGCCCACCCCTTCCGGACAGCACAATTCTAAAGTGCACTTCTCAACACACCCTTCATCTCTTGAAAATGAAATGCTGCCATTTCAATGTCATCCATGCCTTTGCAGACTCCTTCATTCAGATCTGTGAAAGGCACACGGGAGCCTTTCTGAGCACAGCACAATAGAGCAGGAGGCTCCTTCAGAGTCATTTGCGTCAATCCTAGCCTCCACAGATAAAGAGTGTGCAGCCCAGAAAGGGGGAGAGACTTGTTCAAGGTCACCCAGCAAGGCATCAACAATAGAAACCAGGCCTCTGGCCTTCATGTGAATTCAGCACCATCACAGAGCTGTGAACAGTATGTCCATCTGCATTACCTATTCTGCTACCCGGATGCCTTTTGCCTTGTACCAGGTCATCCGGCTAAGTCTGAGTCAAACCAAATAGTGTGGACTCAGCAGCGAGTTTGCACTAGTTAAGAAACCATAGGAAAGCCAGGTGTGGTGATACCCACTTATAATCCCAGCACTGAAGAGGCTGAGGCAGGAAGACCAAGAGGTCCAGGCAGGCTGGGGGAGTGGCTCAAGTGGTAGAGCGCCCGCCTAGCAAGTGTGAGGCCCTGAGCTCAAACCCCAGTACCATCAGAAGAAGAAGAAGGGAGAGAGGAGGGAAGTAAGGGAAAGAAGGAAAGGAAGGGAGCACAGAAGCAGGGGCGACCAGCCACTGGCCCAACAAACTTGATGTGCTTTCCAACAGCCCAGCCTTTGGAGGAGCGATAAGGGCCTGTCTCAATGTTAGTAAGTGAACACCTGCAAGGGTTTAGAGAAGTAAAGGGTTATCAGAGGATTTGCTCTGACATGGGGTTTTTCTTGCCCCTCTGGTCAGAGGAGAGAAGTGGGGAGAATAAACTGACTTTAATTCTGCTGTACCCCATGAGGAGCCCACCCTGGTCAGCATTCCACTTGTGGGCCAGGAATCAGTGCTAGTCATGGGCACAGAAATGAATGAACCAACTCCAACCATTCAGCTTGCTCAATGTTCTCTAAGCCTCACTCCTGGCTGGAAAAGCACAAGCTCAAAGGGCAAACATTGTAAAAGGGAAGACATTGTTTCAGATTGCACTTGGAAAGACCCTGATCTGGGGTGGCATGTCTTCAAAGAGAATCCTGAATGCGCTAGGATGAGGAGTAGGTAGTACATAGCTTTTCTAGTCAAACATGGACAAATTGTCACATACAAGGGAGCAGCAGGGCAGAGTTTTCACAAGCTGATTCTCAATTTTGTGACACCATAACCATCCCCCTAGCAGTTGGGAAGGGGAGAGAACTGAAGTATGAGCTCAAAAGAGATGCTTTCAGTTGTCTTTGGGTCTGGTTTCAAGGCTGCCCTTTTCCTCCATCAGCTCAGAGACCTAGAGTGGTTACACTGCACTCTATTGCAAGCTGCATCACAATAAATGAAAAATTAGCAAGGGCAACGAACCCTTCTGTCTGCACGAATACTCTTACATGACTGTTCACAATCGCATCACTGGAAATAGGCACAATGGAAGCAATCCAAATGCCCATCAAGGGATGGGTGGATGGATGGATGAATGGATGGGTGGATGAATGGGTGGGTGGGTAGGTGGTTGGATGGATGGATGGGTGAGTGGGTGGATGGATGGATGGGTGGGTGGGTGGGTAGATGGATAGATGGGTGGGTGGTTGGGTGAGTAGATGGATGAACAAAATGTGGTCTTTCCATACAATGGAGTATTATTCAGCCATAACAAAAGAAGGACATACTGGCACAATATGGATGGACCTTGAAGAAAGAAGCCAGGCACAGAAGGCCACAGATTGTGTGATTCTGTTTATGTGAAACATATGGAATTGGCAATTCCATAGAGACAGAAGGCCCATTAGTGGTTGTCAAGAGCTGAGGGGAGAGGACAATGAAGAATGACTGCATAATGAGAACAAGGTTTCTTTTTGGCATGACTAAAATATTCTAGAATTGGATTTGGAGGTATAGCCAGTGGTAGACTGTGTGCTTAACAGGCACAAGACCCTAGATTCAATCCCAGGTACCAAAACAAAATCTAAAATTGATTCTGGTGGTAATCACCCAATTCTCTGAATGTACAAAAGCCACTGATGTTACACTTAAAACAGTTAAATGGTGAATGCTGTCTTTTAAAAACTTTATTGCTACAAAATATACATAATTTAAAAGCTACCATTCTAACCACAGTTCAGTGGCCCTAAGGACATTTGCACCCCCATCCATTCCCAGAGCTGCTTGCCTTCCCACACTGAAACTCTGTCCCCATTAAACACTGAAGTCCCCATTGCCCACCGCTCCCGCCCCTGGTCATTTCTATTCTACCTTCTATCTCTATGGATTTGGCTACTCTAGGGACCTCACAGAGGTGGCATCGCTTGGTACTTGTCCTTTTGTGCCTGGCTTATCTCACTGAGCATTATGTCCTCAAACATCATCCATGTTGTAGCATGTGTCAGAATCTCAAAAAAGGCCAATTTCTTCTTATACGAGTTTTATGTCCATTAAAAAAAATTGCATCTCGCTGTGTGATTTCCCTTTGTGTTAGAAATGAGCATCTCTCACATAACCTTGGTGTCCAGGTATTCAGACCAGTCAATGTCCACGAGGCCTCCAGGCTGGATGTAGCCGTTGTACCCTTGAAAACCCCTCTTCAGTTGTTGGGACATAGGCACACAGCCCTGGCCCTTCCTGAAGGCCTTCTGGTGGTGTGGCCAGGCAGGCTTTCTATGTGAATAAGACACTCCAGTATGCAAAGACAGAGAAGGGAGAATTGCTTTCGGAAAGGGTAATGGGGCAAATTATCCTAGACAAAATGGCCTTTGGGATGTCACATGGAGAGAATAAATAATTCTGGACCCACAAGACCATTGGAGTTCACAGTCCAGTTCGGTATCAGTTTTGTACAACACTTATAAAATTGCCATAAACCCAATGGTTTAAGAAATACACATTGATTCTGTTACAGTTCTAGAAGCCAAAGATGCATCTTTTGGGGCTAAAATGAAGGTGCCGGCAGAGCTGTGTTCCTTCTGGGGGGCTGGCAGAGAGAATTGGCCCCCTTGCCTTTCCCAGCCTCTAAAGTCTGCCTCACTCCTGGCTCATGGACCATCCTCGCCTTACTTTAACTTCTCATTTCTACCTTCCTGTCTCTGTCTCTTCTGCTGTGTCTAATCTCCGTGTGCCCCCATTTCATCCTCTTTTTTTTTTTTCTTTTGGTGGCACTGGGGTTTGAACTCAGGGCCTCACGCTTGCTAGGCAGGTATTCTTACCACTTGAGCCACTCCACCAGCCCCTCCCTTTCATTAGGACATTTGGGATTACATTTAGGATTGACTGGGTTTGGGGGATTGGACATGGACACCCTTTCGGTCACTATTCGGCCGGCCACACACTCCTTCTCCTAGCTATGTGGCATTGAGCAACTTGCTTCCTGTCATGCTCTCACGTTCATGTCTGCAGGACCATGGGGTGGTCCTTCCCACCTTGCAGTGTTGTTTCAAGGACTACAGGCTTTGCTACAGGATCTAGCCAGGGCCTGACGCCCAGGAGGTACGTCTTACCTCCTCACTGCTCTCCCATGAGTGGAGCCTTGAAGGCTGTCTGCGCTTGGAGAACTTGTGGAGCGGGTGCAGACGCTCCAACCTGAGCGAATGGCACCAACAAACAAACAAGGTCACAGCTGCATGGAGACGAGAATGATCCAGGGAGGTGGGAACAAAGACTTTAGGGAGTAAAGGGACGTGCTGGTGGAGATGGAGCTGAGCCCCTCCACAGGGCCTGATCATAGAATGTTTTCAGGCAAATGGGAATCATGGAACTTGATCTTGCTACTGTAACTGGGAGCCATAGCAGAGTTAATCAGGACGTAATGTGGAGCAGTTCGTTCGTTCTAGTTGTCAGGTAGACCAGCAGGGTGCGCCACTTGGCCCTTGGAAGAAGTCCAGGCATTGAGAGCAGGGTGTTCCTTGGGAGATAGATGTGGCCTACTCTTCTGTGTCTCTAAAGGGCTCTGCCACCTGCTGCAAATTGCCATGATACCTCAGCAAAAGAAAGCAGGTGGCCCCAACAATGGGCAGTCATCAAGGAGTGCAACACTGACTCATGGCCCAGAGGACCTGGGACTGGTGGCTGCTGTTGGCCCCAGGAGTGGTGCTCCCATCCACCTGGGTGAACCGTAAGTCAGATCGGCAGAACGGGGCCTCTCAAGAGATCCCCAAGTCTCTGTGGTTGCCATTTGGAGGTAAAGGTTGAGGCTGCAGACAGTTTCTCCTCTACTCCTATAGGAGGCCAAAGAATGGCTCCCCCAGAGTGTGTGAGTGTGACTTTACATGGATGGCCAAAGGGCCTTTGTGAAGAAGATTTAGTTAAGAGTATTTTTTGTTTCTTTTTGGCTTTGGTTTTATTTTTTTTTATTTTTGGTGGGACTGGGGTTTGAACTCAGGGCCTCATGCTTACGAGGCAAGTGCTCTACCACTTGAGTTACCCAACCAGCCCTGGGTTTTGGTTTTAGAGACAGGGTTGGATTCCATATGCTACCCAGGCTGGCCTTGAGCTCAAGATCCTCCTCAGGCTCCTAAGAGCCAGAATGATGAACGTAATGTGTGTGGCAAGGCCCCTGAGGCCACTGAGGTAAGAAGATCACCTCAGATTACCTGGTGGCCCTAAATTGAATCACAAGTTCTCGTAAGAGAGAGGCAGAGGGCACTGCACACAGAAGGTGATGTGGAAGATGGAGACAAGGGCCATGAGCAGGGAATGGAGCTCTAGAAGCTGGAAGAGGCATGGAAATGGTTTTCCTGCAGGCTGGCAGCCTTGCTGACACTTTGGTTTTGGCGCAGTGAAACTGATTTTGTATTTCTGACTTCTACAACTGTAAGAGAAGAAATACCTGATGCTTTTGGCTGGGTGTAGTAGCTCACACCTGTAATCTCAGCTACTCAGGAGGCAGAGATTGGAGGGATTGAGATCAGTTCATGCAAAAAGTTAGCAAGACCCCATCTCTACCAACAAGCTGGGCCTGGTGATTCATATCTGTAATTTCAGCTACACAGGAGGCCATAGGTAGGAAGATCATGGTCTGAAGCTAGCCCCTAAAAAATAACTAAAGCTGAAAGGACTGGAGGCGTGGCTCAAGTGGTAGAGCACTTGATTAGCAAGCACAAGGCCCTGAGTTCAAACCCCAGTACCACCAAAACAACAAAACAAACAAGCAAAAACCCTGAGCCCCCAAGTTGTTGGTAAGTTGCTACCGCAGCCCTAAGAAATCAGCACAACCGCCCCAACGTGAGCCACTTTGAGTAGCAACTGCAGTCGAGGTCTGGGCTCAGGAGTCAGGCGTAGAGTGTGCACATGCTCCTTGCCGAAGACGGTATGCTGCCCTGAGTTCTGCTACAAGCAGTGCCCCCCGACTGTTGTGTGACTTGCTGGAATGTTCCAGGGAATAACAGGAGACATGGAAGGCGGCCATGCTCCTCAGAGCAGGCATGTTGCTTGCCCAGTGTACAGGAGTTTGCTCTCTTGGCCTGGGGTTGTGAGCCAGGTTGTCCTACCCAACTGTGCCCGGGCAACTGACAGTGCCGTGGACCCTGCATGTCATGGCAGAACATGGTCAAAAGGCGTATTCTTTGTTTGTTTGTTGTTTTGACACAGGGTCTCACTAGCCTCAGACTCACTAGGTAACCCAGGCTGTCCTCCAACTTTTGGTCCTCCTCAGCCTCCTGAGTGCTGGGATTACAGGCATGTACCGCCACACTTGGCTAAAAAGTTTTTTTTTTAAATAAATTTTTATTAGGATATATTCATGATACAGGGGAGGATTCGTAGTGACAATTCCAAGTAGACTTATATTGTACATTATTTACATTGCCCCCATCATCTCTCGCCATCAGCCCCCTCTCTGCCCCACTTAAAGCAACTGCTAGAGGTCTCTTAGTTCTGTTTCATATAAGGATATGAAGTCCATCTACCATACACCCTCACCTAAATCTCCTCCATTTACCCTCCCCCTTTCTCACTAAGTACCCTCCCAGTCCTGGTTTTCATAATTAATATTTGAGTTGCTGTTCAAAGGGGTGTCTCAATGCATGCCCTCTGTGGGTGAGCTTTACTTTGGTCTGTTCAACCCCTTCCATTACTCTCCCTTATCCCTTTACTCTTGCGTCCCACATGAGCTTGTCCTAGAAATCTAACTGGGGGTGACGGGAGATGCAGAAAGGACAACAGACAGAAGACCAAACGTGCATAAAGCTGGGGCCAGGTAGCCTGGGTGCTCAGATTGAAACACACCAATCCTCTCCACCTCCAGTGAGCTTATTATATACAGTCACAACACGAGGTGGAGAGGCATTTCTCGGGGAGGGAATGGGGTGTGATACCGCTATCCTTGGGGACAGGAGGAACCTGTGACAGCTTCTCTCCAAACGTAAACATTAAAGGAAAAAACAGCTGTACTGCATCTTGCCCACTTCTGCAGCTGAGGCTGGGCCAATCAAGAGTGCAGTTTTGCTGGGCATAACTATGCTTGTTCCCTTCTGCAGTTTGGGACTGTGCCAAACTCAAACACGCAGCTTATTTGATACACCTGTTGGCTCCCCATACTTTACCTCCACCCCCCCATTTTCAACAGCTTTCAATACACATCCTTATATCCTCCACTTTCACACCTTATGTTTTATGATATCACTGATGCTCTATCGTTCTCTTTTCCTTTCCCTCTTTCCCTGAGTTCCATAGAGTACGTTCACTGTTACACACATGTTCTACACTGAGTTTGTATGTGATCATGCTTGATTTTGTGTATATGTTTGTCTTTGGATCTATCTTCCCCATATGAGAGAAAACATGTGACTTTTGTGTTTCTGAGCCTGGCTTACTTCCACTGTTTTATAAACCCTACCCTGAGTCAGACATGGTGGGTCACACCTGTAATCCCAGCACTTGGTTGGCTGAGGTAGGAGGAACTCAAATTTGAGTTTAGCCTGGGCTACATAGCCAGACCCTGTCACACACACACACACCCCTACTCTGCTGGATCTACTCCCCATCTGGTGATTTAGTCATGTGCTATTCTGTTCTTCAGTTCCTTCCAAGTAAGTCCTGCTAACTTAGAATAGCCTCAGAGTCCTAGAGAAAAGTTAAAGTGAGAACTCCCAGAAGCCTTTGCTTCTAACCTCTCCCTGCCTTGGACCATCCTAGGCTCAGGATTGGAAGGGAAGGGGAAGAGGGGAAGAACACGGACTTGCACTCCCAGCCTGCTTTGTGGTCTTACCTTGGCCAGGGCCACCCTGGCTCTTTCCCAGGTGTCTCTTGGCTTGTCTATGAGTTTCTCTGTTCTGTGCCCTCAACTGTGCTTGGCTTACAGTCTGGGCAGTGTTTGCTTCTTCATCCACCTAAAGTTCACCAAATGTCACACTCACTCTGAAGTCCCCAGGGAAGGATGTGTCCCAAGCCTCTCTCCTAGCTTCTGGTGGTTTCTGACAGTTCTTGGTGTCTCTTGGCTTGAATCGCTCCATTCTGTCCCTCTGTTTTTATGTGGCCTCCTCATTGTGGGTTTCTGTGTCCTTGTGCTGTGTCTTCATTGGGCTTTCTTACAAGGAAAAAAACCATGGGATCTAGGGCCTACCCTACTCCAGCGTGATCTTACCTTCACCTGATTCCATCTGCAAAATCCTATTTCCAAATAAGGTCCCATTCATAGGTCCCAGAGGTTAGGACTTCAGCATCTCTTTGTGAGAGACATGATTCAAGCCCATCACTCCTTCTAAAGATTCTTGACAATATCTTGCTGCCTTGGGGCAGAGGTAACAGTCCCTTCCATCCAGAGTGAACTGAGTTTCTCTCCCTTCTACTAGCTAGGACATTGGGATGACAAGCCACCTTCTCCAGAGCTGAGGACAGGCCAGTGGGTTCAGTGGAGCTGCCATGCTAGCTGACACCATGAAACAATCTCCTGCCTGACTTGAGTCAGGCAGGCAGAGCTGAGATCAAGTGAAACTTGCACAGGAGTGTCATTGTAGCATTGGGTACACTAGTCCTGCAAAAAGAAAATATCAAAGGGGAGGAACATTGGTTTGGAGCACTTCAGTGGAGTTGGGAGGCCACTGTTAATCAGATCTCATAAATACTCAGAGGTGAACATTTTTGTTTGGTATTGTTTTTTGAGACAGGCTTTCTCTATGTAGCTCAGGCTAGCCCAGAATTCACTATGAAATCCAGGCTGGCCTCAAACTCCTGATCCTTCTGCCTCCATCTCCCAAGTACTGGGATCTCAGGCACGCACCACCACACCTGGCTCATAGCTGAACGTTTGAAAGGGCTGCAGACATGCCCACCCCAGGATTTGGGACTGGCCTTCCATATGATGGACCCTTGCCCTAATCACCCAGAGTTCAAGACTGCTCCCAATCCCTTTCTTACGAGACAGCTTAACTTTTGCCAACACCAATCGTGATTCCTGACTGACAAATGACTTAGTTACCACCACCACCCTTGAAATTTAAATCTATAAAAGCAGACTTCATTTTATAAAACTTCAGAACATATTTTCAAGATTGCTCAAATCAGTTTTCCTGGATTGCAACCCTAATTAGTCCCCAATAAATGTAATTCTCTTTGCTCTCTACTATGTTGATTTTATTGTCCATTGACTGCTCAAAGATGGAGACAACCCAAACAGCCACCGATTGATTAATGGATAAGCAACTATGGTCCATACACACCATGGAATATCACAAGGAATGAGGTACTGATCCATGCTACAACACGTGGGAACCTTTGACCACGTTCTCCTAAAAGAAAGCAGGCAGTCGTGAAAGAGCGTTTGTTGTATGATTTCATTCCTATGAAGGCCGGGGACAGGAAACTCTTCACACTGAAATAGATCAGTGCTTGCGGGACTAGGTGGAGAGATGAGCCGGGGGGTGATAGCTGAAGCCTTCTTTTCGGGGTAGGTCTGAAAATGTTCTAAAAGGGACGGTAGTGATGCTGCTGTGATTCTTACTGGACTAGACATCACTGGCTTATAAACATTAAATGGGCAAATCACATGGGATGTGAATCAGATCTGAAGAAAGGTTTTCTAGGCATTCCTTGGCTCCTGGCCCTTTTCTGCCTTCTCAAAGCCACCAGTATGGTCTTTTCAGATCTCTTTCTCTGTTGTGACCCTCCAAGAACTCTTGTGATGACCTTGAGCCCACCTGAAAAACCCCAAATAATCTCTCCTCCTCAAGATCTGTAATTTAAACTCATCTTAATCTCATCCCTTTAGCCACATCAGGTCACAGGTCTGAGGCTCCAGGGATTAGGACGGGTGGGGGAGGGTGCATCTTGAAACGCTTTTATTCACAGCAATGATGTTCCTTTCGGATAGTATTTTATGCAGCGTCTCCCAGCAGACGACACTGAGAGGTCAAGGGGAGGGAGGAGACTCTGTCTTCTGTACATGATCCTCACATCTGGACATGCCACGGGGTAAAATCTGCTGCCTGCCCACGTGCCTCACAGCCTCGGGTGCCTAGAGGGATCAGAATTGGGGACATCGCTCAGCACATCCTATGTGCTCAGTAACCCCTGGCTCAATGCTGGTCCCTGCCCCAGAGAAGATGAAGACCTGTCTGACGGGGTCTCAGGGGATGGGTTATTTCAAGGTGACTACTAGAGAACCTTCTTCACTAGCAGCCCTGCTTCCAGGATCTCTTTGGATCTCATTGAAATCTTTCCTACCATGACCAGCCCATTTCACTCGTTCTTGTTTGGGTCCAGGGCAACTGCACAACAGCTTCTAAACGCAGTATCTGCAGCCTGGAAAACACCATGAATTTCCTCTTAGACCTTCCAGGTAGGTGAGACCATCTCAATTCTTTTATGATTTCTTCAAGGGCCTCCTTTCTCAGGAAGTACCCACACTATAACAAACCTACCCGACTTCTATTTTTTCTAAAAGGCCTGTAATTTCTCCTGTGGTCAATTCCTTAGTGCAAACAGATACTTCCTGAGCCATCTGCTGTGAGCTCACCTACTGTCCTGCTCTCCCCTTTGGCCTTCTGTTTCCGGCTGATTCTTGTGTCTTTCACTGCAGATGGGTGTCATGGGAAACTTTCTAGGAAGAATCTGGATTTAGATTGAGAAAGCAGGGACTGGAGTCCAGCTGGGAACCTGGTGGCAGTGTGACCTTCAACTAGCCACCTTCCCTGCAGAACCAAAATCTCTTCATTTGAAAGGGCCAGGGCTGCGGCTGGGGTGATTAAAATCTTTGTGTTTGGGCCCTCCTTCAAAGGTGCGTGGGTGCCATACAGAGGAGTCTCAGGTGCTGTTGATAGGCCTTGCTTTCCCCAGAACTCTCAATTAGGTTATAGCAAATGAACATGGATTGAACTTCACTTTCAGAAACTGCAAGTGGAGGGCTGGGAACTTGTTCAAATGGTAGAGTGCTTGCCTCGCAAGCTCCAGGCCCTGGGATCGATCTCAGCACCATGTAAAACAAAAACAAAAACAAACAAAAAAAAAGGAAACTCAAAATGAAACAACAGCCTTAGGGAATGAGTCTGTGCCCAATAAAATGTAAATGAAAGCAGCCACCCTTATGAGAACAACAACTATGAAATTATAAAAGTCTTAAAAGAAAATAGAAGAGTAAATCTTAGTGACAGGGACAATGGTTTCCTCCATATGACGATAGAAGTACAAGCAAGCAAAGAAAAAATAAACAGGACTTTATCAAAATTAAAAACATGTCTAAGCTGGGTGCCGTGGCTCATGCCTGTAATCCTGGCTACTCAAGAGGGGGCAATCAGGAGAATGGGGTTTGAGGCCAGTTCAGGCAAAACGTTTCGAGACCCCATCTCAACCAATACAAGTGGGCTTGATGGTATGTGCCTGTTACCCAACTACTCAAGAAGCATAAACAGGAAGACAGCAGTCCAGGCCTGCCCAGGCATCAACAATGAGCCCCTATTTGAAAAATAATGAAAACAAAAAGGGCTGAGGATGCAGCTTAAGAGGTAGATCATCTGCCTGGCAACCGTGCAGCCCTGAGTTCAAATTCCAGTACTTCCTAAATAAATAAAATAATCATTTTTTCTGGGTGCAGTGATACATGCCTGTAGTCTCAGCTACTCAGAAGGCTGAGGAGGATCACTTAAACCCAGGAATTCAAAAACAGCCCGGGCAATATAGTGATACCCATCTCAAAAATAAAACCTCCTGCTTCAAAGGATATATCCTAAAAGGATACTTCCTTGCTGTTAGATCATCTCAATAACCCGAATGCAATTGCATGGGTATGGTTCTGGCATAAGAATAGAATTGAGAATTCAGAAGTAAACCCTTACGTTAATTGATTCTCTACAAGTGTGCCACAACAATTCCACAGGAAAGGAATAGTCTTTTTAACAAATGATGTTAGGAAAACTGGATGTATGCATGCAAAAGAATAATTTTGACCCCCTCATTCATGCTACATATAAATGTTAACTCAAAATGGATCAGAAACAGGAAACAAGGGTAAGAGCTAAAACTGTAGCACCCTCAGAAGAAAACAAAGGTGCTGGTCATGGCAGCCTGGGAGTAGTCAATGTCTTCTTAGATAGGACATCAAAAGCACAAGTGACCATAATGGTTACTTTTACAAATCAACATGGCTGAGCTAAGGGATGCCCAGATAGCTGGTAAAACATCACTTGTGGGTGTGTCTGCGAGGATGTTTCGGGAAGAGATGACATTTGACTTGGTGAACTGAGCAATAAAACTCCACCTTCCCCCGATCACGGGGAGCCCTAGTAGAACAAAAATGTGGAGGAAGTGGAACATCCATCTCTTTCTGTTTGACCTAAGACATCCATCTTCTACCGTGAACATTGGTGCTGCTGGTGTTGGGCTTTTGGCTGTGACTGAATTACAACACTGACTTTCCTGGTGCTGCAGCCACACGCAGATCAAGGAGCTCAGGCGTCATAATCTCGTGAACTAATTCCTGCCAGATGGACAGATAGATGACAGATCCTTAGATGATGGGTTGATGATAGACCGATCGATCGATCGATCGATAGACGGATAGATGGATAGATAGGTAGATAATGTACTAACGGAGGCAGTTCCGGTATACTTCTGGTTGTAGCATGGGGGGTCATTGGTAACTCTGAAGACTCAGGTGGGCCAGTATCTGTCTTCATTTCTCTTTCCCCTCTGAAGGAGGAATGGAGTGACCTTCTCCCCACCCCCACCCCACCCTGAAGGTCTGAGCAGTAAATCCAGGAGGCACAGGAACAGTTACAGGGAGGCAGGGGCAGCTGGAGGTAAGGAGAATGTTCTACAGGACTTTCCCAGGAGCAGGACACTGGCCAGGTAAGCATAGCTGCTGCGGGCTGCTCTGCCACGCGTGGGTCCCAGAGAGGCCAGACGACCTCTGAGCCTGCAGCCCTGAGAAGCCCGGCTTTTATTGACCCCACAGCGAGGGGCATTGAGTGGGGAAGCTGCCAATGCTCCTGTGTGCTGGAGAGGAGCCAACCTGGGACGATGGGGGAGGCTGACAGGAAATGAACACGGTGGCAGCACCTTCAGAAATGGCTCTTCGAGAAAAGGGAGAGGTGGCTTTCAGGCAGGCGGCTGTCCCCAGCTGGGCCTGTGCCTGAGGGCGAGTGTGGGCCTCTCTTGGGGTTTGAGGAAGAAGGAAACAGGGAGCTCTCCTTCCTCTCCTTTTGGGACAGG
Organism: Castor canadensis; assembly: GCF_047511655.1. NCBI lineage: Eukaryota > Metazoa > Chordata > Mammalia > Rodentia > Castoridae > Castor > Castor canadensis. The sequence goes on along the minus strand of NC_133405.1, from coordinate 4,383,609 downwards.
TAGGTCTGGAGGGAACTGGGCCTTGGTCCTTTGCTGGGGGCAGGCCGGGGCTGTGTTAGGCTGGACCACACCTGGGGTGGGGGATCCATACAACAGTCACCTTGACCACTCCTTTCTTTTCTGGCCACCCTCCTCTCCTTAAAATACCCCATCTTCCCATCCCCTTTGGGAATTTTCCTTTTTACAAGCTGACCAACGAAGCTCACATGTACAATTCCATTCAAATAAAAGTCCCTAATAGGGAAATTTATAGAGCCTACAAGAAGATTAGTGGCTGCCAAGGGCTGGGGGGAGGGGCACAGGAGGATCATAGCTTAAAAGGTATGAGGTTTCTCTGAGGAGTGGCAAAAATGTTCTAAAATTGCTGGTGAGGGCTGCTGGTGAAGATATTTTTTAAAAAACTTGTCTACCTTAAACGATGTATGAATTCTATATCAATAAAACTGATTTAAAAAAAAAAAACGAGGACCAATCATTGAGCAGTCCTTCCTCAGTTTATCTTCCTCTTTCATTTGCCACAAACGCACTCCCTGAGGAAGGTGTGGGGGCCACAAGGCCATCTGTGCCCCGCCTGCCCCAGCATCCTTCTTGGGGCTGTTGTCACCGGTGCTGGGCCCACTCCTTTGGGCTGGGCATCTCATCGTGACTGCAGATGGCTGGCCAAACACACTGATGCAATGAGAACTATCTGGAAGGCATTTGATATAGTGACTCACAGGGTCATGCTTGGAAAATTAATTCAAATTGGCTTGGCACTGAGCCAAGGAAAACTGTCTGAAGAGGCTGTAAACAGAAGGTAATGGATTGAGTTGAAGGAGGACTGGCAGGAAGGCAGCAGGGGAGGCCCAGCCGCAGAACCCTCAAGGCAGCTGGGGGCAGGGCACTCCCCTAGAGGTTGGCACTCTCAGTGCTTTCCCCATTCTGGAGTCCCTGGCACTTAGTCTGTTCCTCTTGCCAGTGCCGATCCCTGTCACTCCCTGGTATCGCTGGCATTCTGGCTATTTCTGATGTCACATCTCTCTCTCTTTGAGGGTAGAGAGGAGGCTGCTATGGGCTTGCAGGGTAACGTCTGCCCCAGGCAGTCCCTGGTGGGCTGCCAAGGGTTGTTGCTTTCTTATTTTTTATTTTTTGGCAGTTTGAGTTTGAACTCAGGGTCTGATCCTTGCTAGGCAAGTAATGTACCACTTGAGTCACAACCTCAGCCCTTTTTGCTTTAATTATTTTTCATACAGGGTCTTGCACTTTTGCCCAGGCCAGCCTCGGACTCTGATCCTCCTACCTATGCATCCCAAGTAACTGAAATTACAGGCATGTGCCACCATGCCCAGCTGGGGCCTGGTTTCTTAAACCTACACCTCACCAGACAAAATTATTTTTTAGTGGGAACCCAGGTCCTTGCATATGGTAGGCAAGTATACTATCACTGAATCACACCTCCATCCCTAAGCAAAAACAATACAACGTTCGCTTCCAGCAGTTTCCGCGGGGGAAAAATATAGGTTTCATTGTGAATTTTCCAAAGAGATTGTGCAGTCACCAGCATGATCACAGTTTAGAACTTTTCCCTTACTGTAAGTGCTGTTTAAGCCACTGCCTACATTCTGATATACCCAAGGATGCAAGAGGTCCCCTTTCTTCCCCTCCTTTGCTCAGGCCAGCCAAAGCGCAGTGACTATAGAAGCCCAGCTGTCTGGGTTCTTGATCCAGCCCTATCATAGAGTGGTTGAGATCTTGGGCAAGTCTTTTCCCCTACTGGGGCTTTGTTTGCCCTCCTGGGAAGTGAAGAGGTTGGACTGGACCACGGACTCTCACCCTGTAAAAGGGGACTCAACTGTCACTTGAAGGGCCTTTCAGCTCGGCATCGTGTGACCGTCCTTATGTTGGCAGGAGGGCAGGACAAGGGTCGCTGACAAGGAGCTTTGAGATCCTGCAGGCCTCCAGCCTGGGCCCAGCAGGTGTCTGAACTGCTGGAAGCTAGCAAGGCAGGCTCGAGATGCTTCCTGAATGGACAGAGAGCTCGGGTCTGAGATACCTTTCCTAGACATCAAAATATCCCCCTCACCAAGGATCTTAATATCAGACCACAAACTCTAAAGTTGATACAGGAAAGAGTAGGAAATACTCTGGAATTAGTAGGTATAGGTAAGAACTTTCTCAATGAAACCCCAGCAGCACAGCAACTAAGAGATAGCATAGATAAATGGGATCTCATAAAACTAAAAAGCTTCTGTTCATCAAAAGAAATGGTCTCTAAACTGAAGAGAACACCCACAGAGTGGGAGAAAATATTTGCCAATTATACATCAGACAAAGGACTGATAACCAGAATATATAGGGAACTTAAAAAACTAAATTCTCCCAAAACTAATGAAGCAATAAAGAAATGGGCAAGTGAACTAAACAGAACTTTCTCAAAAGAAGAAACTCAAATGGCCAAAAAACACATGAAAAAATGCTCACCATCTCTAGCAATAAAGGAAATGCAAATTAAAACCACGCTAAGATTCCACCTCACCCCTGTTAGAATAGCCATCATCAGCAACACCACCAACAACAGGTGTTGGCGAGGATGCGGGGAAAAAGGAGCCCTCTTACACTGTTGGTGGGAATGTAGACTAGTACAACCACTCTGGAAAAAAATTTGGAGGCTACTTAAAAAGCTAAACATTGATCTACCATATGATCCATCAATACCACTCTTGGGGATGTACCCAAAAGACTGTGACACAGGTTACTCCAGAGGGACCTGCACACCCATGTTTATTGTGGCACTATTCACAATAGCCAAGTTATGGAAACAGCCAAGATGCCCCAGCACTGACGAATGGATTAAGAAAATGTGGTATCTATACACAATGGAATTTTATGCAGCCATGAAGAAGAACGAAATGTTATCATTCGCTGGTAAATGGATGGAATTGGAGAACATCATTCTGAGTGAGGTTAGCCTGGCCCAAAAGACCAAAAACCGTATGTTCTCCCTCATATGTGGACATTAGATCAAGGGCAAACACAACAATGGGGTTGGACTTTGAGCACATGATAAAAGCGAGAGCACACAAGGGAGGGGTGAGGATAGGTAAGACACCTAAAAAATTAGCTGGCGTTTGTTGCCCTTAATGCAGAGAAACTAAAGCAGATACCTTAAAAGCAACTGAGGTCAATAGGAAAAGGGGACCAGGAACTAGAGAAAAGGTTAGATCAAAAAGAATTAACCTAGAAGGTAACACGCACGCACAGGAAATCAATGTGAGTCAATGCCCTGTATAGCTATCCTTATCTCAACCAGCAAAAACCCTTGTCCCTTCCTATTATTGCTTATACTCTCTCTACAACAAAATTAGAAATAAGGGCAAAATAGTTTCTGCTGGGTATTGAGGGGGTGGGGGGGAGAGGGAGGGGGCGGATTGGGTGGTAAGGGAGGGGGTGGGGGCGGGGGGAGAAATGACCCAGGCCTTGTATGCACATATGAATAATAAAATTTAAAAAAAAAGAAATATCAAAAAAAAATATCCCCCTCTCTGACCCCCAGGAGGCCCACTTGGGAGGCCTCACATTTGCTGTGCCCTCCTATCCTCAGTGCCCCTCTGACTGGGTAAGTTCAAACTTTTCCTGAGTGCCTACTAGGGGTGAGGGGTCAAGTGAGAAGGCCCTTCAAAGCATGGGTCCTAAATGAATCTCAAAAGAGGATCCATTTCCTTGCCCCCTTACCCTCTAGAGACTGCCAACATGCCTGGGCTGGTAGCCACATCACTCCTCTGTTCCTGTCACACATCTCTCACTCTGACCCTCTTACCAGGACCCTTTGTGGTTATGTTGGGCCCACCCAAACAATCCAGGATACTTTTCCCCCCCGCAGGGTCTTAACCTCAATCACGTCTGCAAGGTCTCTTTCGCCACGTAGGCACTGCAGCCAGCCACAGATTTTGGGGACTGCTGCATGTATATCTTTGGGGAGGGGGAGGCAGGAGGAATTTGGCCACTTTTCTGAGTGTCCAAAAATGGAGTAAACACAAACACCAAACAACTTTTTTGGGTGGTAGTGGGGATTAGAACCCAGGACCTGGTGCATGCTGGGCAAGTGTTCTACCACTGAGCTACACAAACCAGCTCAATAACTTTTTTTTTTTCTGGTTTCCTTTCTGGCCCTGGCTCCAATCCTAGACCATATGCTGCATGCAGTTGTCACTCAATCTGTAATAGTTTCTGGATCTTTCCTTATTTGTTTTTGTTTTGCTTTGAGACAGGATCTCACTGTTGCCCTGGCTGGGCCTTGAACTCAAAATCCTGCTTCCTCAGCCCCCTGAGTAGCTGGGATTACAGGCGAGCACCACCATGCCCAGCTTGACCTTGACAGTTTTTAAGAGAACAGTCTGCTTATTTTGTAGAATGCCCCTTGATTTGGGTTTGGTTGATGTTTCTTTAGGAACTTCTGGAGTGACTAATACTGAACAAGGGCTCGCTGCCCAATGCACACGCTGAAGCCAATAACTATGGTGATGTTTTTTGTTTGCTTCTTTTGCAAAAAGAAAGAGCTTTGGGGGGAAGGTAAGCAGAGAGCGTGAAGGAGAGGAAATATAGTTGATGTAGTTATGTACTTTGTATTCATGTATCAAAGTAGAACAATTAAAATTGTTCTCAGAAGGCAGAGGGGGGATGAGGGAGAATGATGGAGGGGACGAACCTAATAAAGATATGTCATAAGCATATGTGTAAATGTCACAGTGAAACCCCCGCACAACTAATATATCCTAATAAATATTGTTTTTTTAAAAAAATCTTTATCTTAGGTCAACAAACAAAGAGGGAGGAGGGACCTCAAATCCCTTGCAAAGGAATGTAAGCAGCCCAGGGTAACAGGAAATAGAGGGCTGGCTGAATAGTCTCCACCTGATAAGCCTAACCAGATGGAACTTGTGCTCTCACCTCTAGTCTGGCCTGTCCTGCAGCCGTTCCCAGCATTCCTTGCTTCTAACCTAGGTCTGGAAGGCTCTGTTTTTCTTCAGGTTCTACTCATTGGAGACTGTTGATTCCACCAGGCTCTCAAGGTCTGCACATGCGTCCTGAAAAACCACTTGCACAGTAACAGGGAAGCTGCTGAATTATGGCCTAATTTCAATATCAGGAAGTATAAGATACAGACCTGGCCCATTCCTGATAACATTAACTTTGATTACTGATTAAAATGCTGCTTGCCAGGTTTTGCCACTGTAAGGTCAATTAATAAGGCATTTGTACTTGTTAATTTAGAAGTAGTTAATACAGTATTTGGGAGAGATACAGCTATCTGGTCCTCTGTTCCTCATTCAACTTTTTTTTTTTTGATGATTCTGGGGTTGCTAGGTGGGCACTCCACCCTTTAAGCCATGCCTTAAGACCTCTTTCTTTCTCCCTTCCTCCCTTCCTTCCTTCATTTTCTTTTTTTTAAAGTAGTACTGGGGTTTGAACTCAGGGCCTCACACTTGCTTGGCAAGCACTCTACCACTTGAGCCTCTCCTCCAGCTTCTTTTCTTTTTGAGACAGGGTCTTGCTATGTAGCCCAGGGTGGTCTCAAACTAAGGCTCTCTTGTCCAACACCAGGCTTGCCAATGACATCATTCCTTCTACATTTGTCAGCAGGCATTCTGTGGCAGAAAGAGCTTTCCTTTCTCTCTTATTTCTTTGTTTATATTTGCATGGGCTCGTGAATTTCTACTTTACTCCATGGATTGTATATAACTCATTAATATCATGACTTATTTGTTTGTTTGTTTGTTTTTGTGCTGAGGCTCAGTCCAGGGCCTTGCCCACTCTACAGATATACTCTACCACGATCTATACCTCCAGCCCCTCACTATTTATTTTGCTGCTCATATTGTCCTGGTTTCTGTGTCCTTTTCACATGGCCCCATCATTCTTTAAACATGGCCTTACTTCCTTGGCTGTATGACATGTTCCAGATTCATCTTGCAACTTCACTCTCCCAGAAAATCAATGATTTCTCTGAGGACCCTTGGCTCCTTTTAGTGGACAATGTTATTTAGAAACTATGACCTTTGTGCAGGGTGTGCTCATTGCTACTGGAGGGTCATTGTTTCGAGACCATTTCAGTGACAGACCTAGGAAGTGATGTGCACATAAACGCACACATTGCTATAATCTGAATGTGTACCCCCAAAACTCATATGCTGAAATTATAGCCCCCAAGGTGATGGCATTAAATGTTGGGGTGTTTGGGTGGTAATTGGCTCATGATGGGGAGACCTATGAATGGGATTAGTGCTCTTGGTTCCAGAGCACTCCCTTGCTCCTTCCACCATGTATGGACACAGCAAAGAAATAGCCGCTTACCTACAGGCAGGAATTCCTACCATTGGAACTCAGAGCTTATTCTTGTACCTTGCTTTTGCACGCTTGCACTTCCCTTTGCCATGGTGAGAAACCTGGTTCTTCTAATCCCCCACATACTTACTTGTTTTTGCCAGATTCTCCCATATGGCACTGATCCCCTGGCCACAAAGGCCATCTCAGCTGTGACCCCACTGAAACTGCCAACTGTATCCACTGAAGCACCTCTCCGTAGAACTTCTTAACACTGGTGGTGCCAGTCAGTTTGCCATCCTGGAAGACCTTGGCCAGCTCCTTTTGTGTGGCCCAGAGGCCTGGCTTGGGGAAAGTTTGTGCCTCCTCTGTACTGTGTGTGTGGCTAGGCAAAGGTGGCAAATGACACTGTGCAGGGTAAGAGACATAGGCTTTATTTCTCCTCTCCGTGGAGCAGGGTGAGGTATTTCCTCTGGGTTGGTGCTTCTCAAACTGGAACTGATAGAGGCCCAGGGACCACTGCTGACTATGGGGAGGTGAGCAGGTCCTAGAGGAGTGAGGGGCTGGATGGGGTGGGTCCCCTGGTGGTGACTGGAGCGCTGAAAGGTGTGAGCTGGATGAAATGGCAGTTCAGTGACTGTGGGAGGGAGAGGGGAAGCAGGCAGGGTGGGGGGCAAGAATGGAGGCAGAGATCAGTTAGGATGCTGTGGCCAGAGGTCAGGAAGAGGGAAGGAGTGTAGGGACTAAGGCGGTGGCAGGGTAGGAGGAGGTGGCATGCCTCAGGGATGACCAAGGTCAGGGAAACTCTCTCTGTGGTGTGGCACTTAGACACCAAAGGGAAGTGAGGATGAAGGGGCCTGGTGTTTTCCAGAATGGCCAAACCTCAGGCAGAGACTAAGACTAGGAGGAAGAACTACTGGAGAGGGTGAGGCAGGGAAGAGAGGGAGGCCAGACGTTCTTTTGACCTGAAGGTGACAGTGGAACCTGATGGACACAGACGGTGCAGAATGCAGGAGAGGCACTGTTTGGGGAAAAGCCAGTGAGGCCACAAAAAAGGGGCAGAAAATGGTGCTCAGAGGCCAAGACCTGAGGATCGCGCAGTTGGGGTGGTGGGACCGTGGGGCAGAAACAGAAGGGCCAGAGCAGGAGGAAGAGAAGGACGGAAGGGAAGCAAGAGCCCAGACTCCCTGGATGGCAGCTCCTCGCCTTGGCTGAGTGGTTCTTCCATGGGAGTCCTGGCCCAGAACCTCTAGGCAGAAGTGTAGTCATGTCCTCTGGATTGCTAAGGCAACCTTTGCCCTTAAACTCCAATGAATGTTCTAACCACCTGGCAAGCCAGGCTGTCCACTGTGAAGATCCCCAACCTGTCCCACCTGAAGGGAGCCTGAGCTGGTTGTGCACTGATCCACCTGGGTCCCATTCAACCCCAGGTATTCTCAAATGTCATCGCTCTCGCCTTCAGGAAGGTGGCCTTGGTTGGCAGGAGGCCTTGAGAATTCAAATGTCCCTGGTTGGTTCCAACCTCAAGACTTCCTTTTGCACCACTCAGCTGAATGGTGAACGTCCTCATTTTCCTAAAAGGGGGCCTTACAGTACCCTGGAATCAATTCATGATGAAGGGGCTCTGTCTTCTTTTTTTCCTTTTTGCGGTGCTGGGGATTGAACCCAGGACCTCTTGAATGCTAGGCAGACAGGGCTGCGTTAACTCCTGCAGGGCAAGATGAGGCCAAGTCCAGAAGTAACATGGCGTGTATGTCCACAACGAAGAGAGTCACATCACTGTGGGTGCTCAGGTGATACCCTGGAGCAGGCTTTGACCTAGCCTGGTACTCTTTGGTGCCCAATTCTCTCCCATGCAGAGCCCAGAGTCCCACCCCCGACTCCTGCTCTATCCTCTTGGAAACGGCCAGAACGCTCCTGGAGGTCACTTTGCCCACCTTGGAGCACTCGTGACAGGCCAGATGTCTTGCTGTCCCCTGCGTAGCACTATCCTCCTACCGCTCACTAGAAGCGTCTAGAGTACTGTTCACTTCCTCACCTCGTACATCTGGAAGAAGGCAGAGGACCTTGGATGGACCCAGCTTCTCCTAGAGCGCTCCAGACAGCGTTAGCGGCCAGTGATTACTCGTGGCTGACTTTGAAAGCCATGTCACAACCCACTCAGCTGATGCGGGACCGGACCCGTCCATTCATTGACCTGCAGGTGGGAGTGTAGAATGACCTTGAGCCCTGAGGAGGACAGCGGGGGAGGGGGGCTGCCTGGCCACCAAGGCAAACTCTCATTGGCATGCCTGCACTTATCAGCGATTCAATTCAGCCCGCATTGCCTGGCAGGCCCTCAGCGTGAGGCCCTGGGCAGGTGCCATGGGGATACAAGGTGGAGCAGCAGCCCTGGCCCCCGACCTTGGTTGTTTTGGTCTTTGAGGGGCCCAAAGCCCATGGGCAGGCTCGAGGTTTTGCAGGGGCACACTTCACACAGAGCTGGCAGAGGAAAGACAGACTCCTGGTGCAGCAAAGTGTCTTCCTCCCCAGGGCAGGCACAGTCAGGCCTCACCTGCAGCCTCTCTCCCACTCTACACGCTTGAGCAGGCTCCCTCCCTCACACAACCTAGCCCTCGATGCCACAGTCAGGCTCGCAGGCCTTGCTTTCCTTCCCTTGCACACTCCCTCACACACACACACCAGCGAGGTCCCAGACACGTGCCCTCCACGAGTGCACACTCTCCCGCAGACCTCACAGACATTCCCACTTAGTCCTCCATCGCCTTCACACTCCCAAGAGCACCCACTCATGAAAGCCCTCACGCTCACAGCGCTCACACCTCCTGATGTCACAGATGCATATTCGCTCCCAAACACAAATCCAAACGCACACACTCTCATGTCACCACTACAGGTGTGCATTTGTACATACACATTCATTGATGTCACCCCCACCCAGACACCGTCCCACAGTTTTCCTAAAGCCATAAGGAAGGAAGGGCCTGCCTAGCTTGAAAAGAGGGAGTTAGTTTTTAAACACCTAGAGAGTGTTCCAAAAAGACACATGCCTTTAGCTAAGCCTCTTGTTCCCACTGCCAGGTGACAGGAAGCACAGAGACTAGGCCTATGTGTCGTTCAAGCAACAGGGGAGCATCTTCATTCATTCATTCATTCACTCAGTCATCAGTCAGGTACTCTTAAATATTAATTTAGTACCTGCCAGGCATCCGGTTGTCAAGAATACATACAACCTTGGACAAGAAGGCCCAGCCTCTCCTGGGACGGAGGCAGTTAGTGGGCATGTGAGTTTGGCCAAGAGTGATCCTGGGTAGCAATAGTCCCAGTCTGAAGGGAACTAGACATGCAAATAAACAAGAAAGCTTGGGGTTCCATCTCTAGGTGGCCACTAAGGTTTTTTTTTTCTTTTTTGAGTCTATGATTTATGTCCCACGACTTTCAAAAAGGACTTGAGGCAGTTGCCATAACAGAACACCTCAGATGGGGTGACTCAAGCCACTCCAGTTCCCGAGTCTGGGAAGTCGGAGAGCAAGATGCTCTCAAAGGGCTCTGGCCCTATCTCATGAGGGAGGGGTCCACACTTCTCATTTAACTTTTATTTTTATCACCCCTCACAGGCCCTTTCTCCAAATACAGCGGCACTGGGGGTTAACGCTTCAACATAGGAATTTGAGGGGACACAAACATTCTGGGCGTAGCAGTAGCTAAGGAGAACACGCAGCACAGTTACTGGCATTGAACTTCCACTTGGAGCTTCCTGGTAAGCACTGAGGATCTGGGTTGTTGATAGATGACTTCAGGGATGCTAGTTCTACCATTCGGCTTGGTGCTTTGACCTGAGACTTCAGCACCTGTTCACAGGCAGGCGGCCCTGGGAAGGGCTATCCATCCATGAAACGTCTGTATCCTTTATACTCAACTGTGATCTCGAACTCTGAGTGGGAGGTGGGGGGAAGCCCGAAGCTAAGTTACAGGAAATCCAGAGTCTACCTTGGGGAAGAGTTCGCTGTGGATTTATTAGATGTTAAAAGCAAGTGGTGAGTCAGGTGTGATGGCTCATGCCTATAATCCCAGCACTCAAGAGGCTGACACAGGAGGATTGTGATTTCCAGGTCATGAGACCCTGAGTTCGCTCCCCAGTATCAGCTTAACCCACTGGGCATCCTCCAATTCCCACAAGCAGTGCCTTAAATGAGTAAAACAAACAAATTTTTCCCAGTTCTGGGGCCAGAAGTCTAAAATCAAGGTATTAGAGGGCCACACTCTCTCTGGAGCAAGTAGGGGAGACCCCTTCTTTCCTTCTCCCAGCTTCTGGCATTCCTTGGCTTGCAGCCACATCAACCTAATCTCCCCCTGTCTTTACATGGCTTCCTCTTTGGTATGTGTCATGAAATCTTCCTCTTATAAGAGTACATATGGTTGCATTTAGGGCCCACCTGGATAATCCAGGACCCCCCTCCTCATCTCAAGATTATGAACTTAACCCCACCTGCAAAATCTCTTTTGCCACATGAAGTAGCATTCATGGGTTCCAGAGATTAGGTACTGGATACCTTTGGGAGCCATCATTAGCCTCCTACATCCCACAGGTACTCAGCCCAGGGCTAGGCTCACATGTAGTGTTCAAAAAGGCAGGCTGGCTGAATGAACTCCAGTTTGTGGATTGTGAACACCCAAGCAAAGGTTTATTTTGGAATTAATTGTTACTTGTCCGTGGGAGAAGAGGATGTCACAATCAGTTGTGGGCTGCAGGGGTGCAGACAGACAAGTTCAAGATCAAGACTACTGAGCTAGTTAGGCCTCTTACAGCAAGTTGATTGTCCTTTCTGGACCTTGATTTCTGCAATGATAAAGTCAGATTGATAATCCCTGCCCTTCCTGCTTTCAGGCACTAGTCCAATTTCTGCGTGTCTAATGGCACAAATGTTACACAAATCAACACTGTAGGCTCCTCTAGCTTCCATTAAAGTAGCTCTGGCACTTCAACCTTGACCCTTCAAAGCTCTCCTGCCACCTCGGGCCACTGCGGCTGGAGTGGAGGCTGTTCTGAGCATCCGGCTATAGCTCTGATCTGCTTCTGGCCTTTCCTCTCCTCCCCCCGCCCCCCACAGGTGAGCCCATCAGAAGCCAGGCCACTCCCTCGGAGTGCAGACATGGGGAGGGCCTGCCCAAGAAGCCTAAGCTAGAATTCCTTCCTTGGGAGACTGAGCACACCAGGTGGGAGTGGGGCCCAGAGAAGAAACACAATGTTGAGTTGTAGGAACGTTTTGCAAAATGACACAGAGATCAGCTCTTGGCTGTCCCCTCCTACGGAGGATCAGGGTGCTCTGGGAAGTCCAGGCTGGCCTCTTCTTTGCTCCTGAATTAAACACAGGCCTCTGGCCCTGCCCAGGTCTGCTTGCCCTCCATGGTGCTCCCCCAACAGCCTGCTCCCGAGGCATCTTAGTGAGCTCCAATACCTGTTCCCTTTCTGCAAACCAAGATACAGATAGCATACAGGCATGTCTGTGCCCAGATGAGCTGTGGAAATTTTGCAAAGACCAGACAAAGTTTCACTTGCTGCTGGGTTCTCACTGGAGACAGAACAGCGTGTGTCTGAGGCAACCAGCCTGAAGCATGCACACTGCTGAGCAGGATAGGTAGCACACCCCCATCCAACCTTCCCATTCCACCTGTTCCCAGGGGATTTTCCATGGGGTGACCATTGTCTTAGGACCTAGTTTTTCTGATGCCAGGGGCCATCCATTAGTTGCCTTTGGGCGCTGCAGGTTTCCTTTGTGCACAATCACCAGTAGCAGGTGGGGTCAAGGGAAGAGGAGCCAAAGACAGGAGAGGGGAACCCAGGAGGGCAGACTGGCCGGAAAAGATGCTGAGGGGTAAGAAGGAAGGGTGTACTGGGATGGAAAAGGCACCTGCCCAAGGAGCTGGGGCCATTCATGGCTTCTGTCTCCACTCTACTGCTGGCTAGTTCTGGTACCTTGGGCAGGTCAGTTGCCGTCATTGGACCTTGATTTCCCCATCTGACACCTGAGGGAATAGAACCTGATTCTGATGGCAAATGTGCATTAAGCACCTACTATATTGCAGGTCTGTTCCAGACACTGGGGAAACAGAACAAAAGCAGACCGAGCCTTGGCCCTGAAGAGCAGATAGAGTAGGCAGAGGATTCTGGGAAGCAGAAAAGAGAACTCTAGTATGGTGGGGGTGGGGTGGGTGGTTGCAGGAGTGTCTCTAGGATCCAACACTACAGCTGAACTTTGAAGGCAGAGTAAAAGCATGGAGGGAGAAAAGGGCTGAGGACAAAAGGGATACTGGTGTTCGTTTGTGTTTTTCTCTTAGTGGCAAAATACATGCAACACAAAATTTACCATTTTAGCCGTTTTGAAGTATACAATTCAGCAACATTTAGTCCATTCACAATGCTGGGGGGCCATCACCTATATCTAGCTCCAGAGTATTCTCATCACCCCAAATGGAAACCCTGTTCCTATTAGCAAACACTCTCCATTCCCCTGTCCCCACCTCCCCACACCCACTCATCTGCTGTCGCTATGGCATTCTGGGCATTTCCTAGAAATGTGATCATGCAGTATGTGACCTTTTGTACCTCATGTCTTTCACTCGCTGTGATGTTTTCAAGGTTGGTCCATGGCAGAGTAACATCGCATTGTGTAGAGAGACCGCGTTGTGTTTTTCTGTTATCAGTTGCTGAACCTTTGGATTGTTTTCACTTTTTCGCTGTTAGGAGTAGTGCTGCAATGATTAGCATGTGATATGGGATCCCTGTTTGGACACATGATCCCTGAGTCCGGGTTCAGTAATTTTGGGTGTATATTTAGGAATGGAATTTGCTGGGTCCTATGCTAATTCTGTTTAACTTGTAGGGGAGCCAAAGTGTTTTCCACCGTGACTGGACCACTTTATTGCCAAGGCCTCCTCATCCTCCCAAGGCCTTGTAAGGGCAGATTAAAAAGGAGAGGTCAGGAGGAGACCATAAGCAGCAGCCTGGACCCTGGTCTGCAGCCTGATGGATGCTGGCAGGACGGCTGACTGAGTCCCTCACTGGGGATGGCTGCTCAGAGGGCTGTTTATGGGGCAGGAGCGAAGGCAAGGGCTGACACAGGCACTTGCACTGTGGGAGTTGAGGACGGGAGAGCCAGTGTAGTACAGGAGGTGGTGGTGGGGGGGGTTAGGACATAAAGGAGTACTCTTGTTAGCGCAGCTCCCCACACTGGCAGCTGAAGGGCAGGGCCCTCCTCCATTGCTGGGGGCAGAGCATATGCCAAAGGCCAGAGGCCCACTGCCTGGTAGCTTGTTGCATGAGCCAGCCAGAAACTCCAGAAATAGCCCTGAGGAGTGGGGACGGCAGGATTTGGGGAAACTTAGGGAAGCTGGGTTACCACCGACAAGCAGATTCGCATCTGGTCCAAGGGACATTGTCAGTTTTCTGCGCGTGCGCCCAGAAAGCCTCAGTGCACAGCTTAGCGGCAGTGCAACTTCGGGGACTTGCTAAATGTCTTTGGATGGATGGCCAGAGGGATGAAAGGTGTTGCAAGGCTCCCAGGACTCCATTTACATGAGACCCTGTAAGCTCAGGGCCAGGTGATAGTGGCAGCTGTTGGGGGTGTTGGACAGTGGGGAAGCCCAGGAAACCCGAGGCTGGCAGGCCAGTGGCTTGAGGGTCACGCCAGGCCATGTCCTCCTGCCCCTTTTCTTTGGCCTGCTTCCCACTATGTGATGCCAGGGCCTCAGAACAATCCAGAGTAAGGGTCAAGTCCCACTGCAGCTCTTCGGCAGTGGCTAACTGCCAAGACCTGAGCCCAGCTGGCAGAGTGCATGCTTGACTCCACTCTGTGGCCACACAGCTGACTAGCAGGTTTGGTGCAGGCAGGTGCCCAGTATGCCCAGTGAGTAGTGGAAGGCTGGCTTGGCATGGAGGGCACAACTTAGTATTCTAGAGTCTCTGATGCCCTGTCAGTTTCCCCAGCCTGACCGATGCTTTGCTGGAAACAGGAAAGGCTGGACTTGCAGAACTGAAAGTAAGCCTGCCAGTGCCAGGTAAGCTAGGAAGGGTGGGGCAAGGGTGAGCATCAGGACTATCCCACTTTACTGCTTCTTTACAGAAAGGATGTCACCCTTTCCAAACGCGTTCCCATCTACTGCCCCTTTCATAACAGCCCCTGTGCCAAGCCAGTACCCAGTATCTGTTCTGGCTGGGGTACCCAGAGCGCTTCTGCCACAATCAGCATCACTGCCTCACAGAACACACTGGGAGGCTTCTGGCTTGAAGGAATCACCTCTGGTCATTTCTCTCCCCAAGGTTCTTCCTTTTCCCTCCCCTCATCCTCCTCTCCTTTCCCTGGACCCTGATTCCTCATACCACCCTCCCTTGCCCTTCCCTTTTAAGCCACCCTCCCAACTTGGGTCCCCCTCCTTTCTTCTGGATATCCTTCCCTAGTCTCCAGTCTTCTCCCCCACTCTGTAGCAACTTTTCCTCCCACTCCCTTCTCTTCTCTGTTCCCCTTCCTCCCTGCCCATTCTCCTCGCTCTGTGCACCCTGTCCCCTAGCTAGCCAGGTAGCTGCACAGGGATGGCGGCTCAGAGTGTGCCCTTGCCAATGAAGGAGGCAGTAGCCCGCAAGGTGGGGCCAGTGGACAGATGGAGGAGCCTCCCATCCTGGCCTAAGGCTAGGATGTGAAAACACAGGGATGGCTTGCTGGCCGCACTCCCAGTCTTCTACCCCGTGCTCCCTTCCTGCTCACGCCCAGTTGTCCCCAGCTCAGTTCCTGAGGAGGCAATGGTGGCAGCTGAGCTGCTGGTCCACGGGGATGCCTTCCAGGACTGCTTGGCTTCTTTGAGCTGGACAAGCCATGCTAATGGTTGTGCTGCTGGGAACCATTACAAGGAGGCTGTCAAGGAGGCCCTCGCCATTCCAAGGACACGCCCCTTAGGACAACGGGAGTGCAGTGTGACAAGAAAAGAACACTGACAAGACAGTCTGGATTTGGCCACCAATTGATTGTGTGGCTGACCCCCTTTGGGTCTTGTTTTGGTCCTTTGTCAAACATTTTGTCCTTTGTGGTCTCCGTGGTTCCTTTCAGCTAGTAGAGGCCCTTCTCCCATTCTCTCCACACTTCCTGATGCTGCCTGGACAATGATGAGCGATAAGTGACAAGCGTCAATCAGATCAGCAGTCTCAGTGAGGGGGCGTGTCCTATTCAGCAGCATGCAGGCCTTCCCTGGACACCTGAGAGTGGCTCTCCAGGTGTGGTTCCTAGGCCACAGCAGCAGCATCACCAGGGCTTCCCAGAAATGGAAATCATTGCCAGTCTCAGACTTGCCCACTCTTGTGAACTGTGGGGTGACACCCAGGAATCCAGGTTTGCACAAGCCCTCTGGGTGATTCTGAGAACGACCATACTGAAGCGTTTGCATTAGCAGAGCGAGCAGAGAAGCAATTAATCCTGAACTGTGAGCAAGGAACCCATCCCCAGGGAGTGACATTCGTCAGGAGTGTGTGCCCATGTGGAGCCCGAGTGGCACATATGCATGGCACGCATTCACACAGACAACAGCACTTGCTGTTTGCCCAACAGTCCATGAGCGGTCTACTTCTCTGCTGGCAGCCTTGAATTAGATAGATCTGATTACAGTCCAATTAGGGATTTCCTTCCATGAAGGATAGTACAGATAGAGTGAAGAGACACAGATGACAGATGGGGAGAAGAGAGTCACTGTTTAAAAATGACAAAGGATTAATGGAAAAAAATAGACAAGAAAATTCTGCAAACCAACAAGAAAAAGATCCAAGAGGGAAATGAGCAAGGCATATGAATAGGCAATTACCAGAAGGAGAAACCCAAAAGGCTAGCAAGCAAGTATGCGAGGAGTTGCTCAGACTCCAGATATGCTAGGAATCACAGAAATGCAAGCAAAAACAAAGGGCTAAGACACGCACATGTCAGATTGGCGATAAATAATCAGGTGTCTGATGCCAAGTGCTGGCTAGCTGAAGGAAAAAGAGGAGCCATTGTGCGTGGCTGTTGGTAGTCCAGATGGATGCAGCTGCTTTGGCTATGGCACTCGGCAGCATTTAGCTAAATCAGGGGCCCCTGCCCTCATTGCCCCAGCGAGCCTGCTCCTGGGTATACCCTGCCACCGCCCAAGAAATTCTCCTGCGGCCCATGAAGGGACTAAAGGTCCTGTGGCTGCTGAAACAAATTGTTACCATTTGGTGGCTTCAAACAACAGAAATATGTTCTATCACAGTTCTGGAGGCCAGAAGTCCAAAGTCAGTATCACTGGGCTGAAACCAAGGGCTGGCAGCTCCGTGTTCCCCTGGGGTACTGGATTAGGAGAAGTCCATAATACAAGGACACACAGAGACACAGAGAGAGCCGTGTACCAGAAGCATTGCCACAAGCCAAGGAACACCTGCCCCCCTAGAATAGGGAAGTGGCAAGGAAGGATCCATCTCCAGAGCTTCCAGAGGGAGCGTGGCCTCCAGAACTCCGAGGATAGATTTCTGATGCTTTAAGCCACCAAATTTGAGGTATTTTGTTACATCAGCAACTAAATATGTGACTGCATTTGGGGCCCACCCTGATAATCAGGATTTTCCCCAACTTCAAAATCCTTAATCACACCTGCAGACCCTCTTCCGTATAAGGTAACTCTCACAGGTCCAGGAACCTGATAGCTCCAAGGGCCATTATTCAGCCTGTTACAGGGCCCCATGCGAAGCTGTTCATTGTCCATTGTTTATGCTAACAGAGCAGTGGAGGGAATCCAGGTGTTCACCACTGGGGAAAAGAAGAAGTAACTGAGCATTCAACATGGTGGCACAGAGTCAACACAAAGAAATAGCACCCAGTAAGAAATTAGACATGTTCTCCAGGGCAATACCAACTATGTTTATTGAAAATGCATGAGTACACACACACACACACACACACACACACACACACACACACACACACACCACTACTATTAATGAGCACATACTCAAGTGGTCGCCACTGACGGAAGGAAATTGGAGGGGAGCAGTGATTACAAGAATCAGAAAGATGGATGGACATCCCCAGCCAACCAGAGAGGGAGCTCAGGGGCCAGTGGCAGTGATGCCATGGATTGACGAGTGACCATTACTTCTTAGCTTTTGTCAAACTAAACAAAGGAAAGCCCATGTCTGTGAAGGGTCCCCTCCACGCAAGTCTGGCCACACAGGAAGTGCCTCCGTTGTGTTGCATAGATACACTGTCCCATTAGTTGCAGCAGTGGGTGGCAGCCAGTGAGCTCTATCCTTCCCTTCCATTTGGGAAGGGAGAAGCCATGTGGCCTCCAGAGTGGAGGGAGGACACCCTCCTTAGAAACACCAAGGAACAAAGGAAGCCACAGTAATGCCATTTGTCGTGCCCTGGCAGCTGTTTCCATCTGTTGTGGTGAGTGTTCCAGCCCAGCAGCCTCGAGCGGGCAGCTGATGTTGTAGGCTTCCCAGATTTTGTCCATTGTCAAGACACACCCTCGCCTCCCTTTGCCCAAATGCAATACTTCTCCCAGGATGCAAAACAGAATGAAGCCCGTAGCCTTGCAAATAGTCCTACAAATTGTGATTGCAGAATCGGTTTGGAAAAGGGCAGCCATTCTAACCCTGGGGAGAAGACTTTGGTCTTGTTTCTTTAACTTCCCATTGGGCTCCTCAAAGCTCCTGTGAAGTTCTCTTTGAAAATGCCATCCTATGTTGACCAAGCTTGGGGAGGACAGAGAACCTGACTTTGAATGTTTTGTCTGTTAGTACCAAGGCCAGAGGGGAAAAGGGAGCAATATTTTATTGCAACCTTTTCTTTATCCTCCACAAAAGGGTTCTTAGCAGAATTGACCTTCCATATTTTGAAATCTAACAAGAGACATCTGATTGTGCCACTCGGCTGTGTTCTTGCCTGGACTCTCCTTAATTTACTTAAGAATGTGTATTTTCAGGCACACCAGTGGCTGCTTGATTTTGATACTCGTTCCTTCCTACCGCCTTACTCCCATTGGGAGTCATCCCCAAAAGACTAAATGTCCAAATACAGGGGAGGAATCAAACACTGGGTCTTCATCTCTGGAGATGGCTTAGCAGCCTGCCTAAGGTCTGTGCTCTTCAAGAACACATATTTCATTTGAGCCTTGACACATTTGACACACTTGGCAGTCCTTGTTCAAACAGAAACTGGTGCTATGAACAAAATTCATCAGAGACGCCAGTATACCAGTATATTCTTAGCCATTTGCTTGGGAGACCAGGTTGTGGTCAAGCCAGACAAGGGAAGATGAGAGAGCAGGCAGGAGTACCATATCTTTTTTTCTGCCTTGAAAATGTTCCTTACAGATGGGCATGGTGGTATACACCTGTAATCCCAGCACTCGGGTGAGGCTGAAGCAAGAGGATCATGACTTGCAATCCAGTTTGGGTTCGCAGTAAGACTCTGTCTCGAAAAAAAGAAAAAGTTCTTGCTACCTACCAAAAGAGAACTTTAGTCAATTGCTACCCACGCCCCTCCCAAACCCCAAGGCACTCATCTATACAGTGAGGCTGTTGACATTAGAGGTGTGTCTTCACGTTCCATTGATGGACGATTCTGCCAGGGGATTCAGGAGTCACCATGAGTAGAAACCTGATAGGTGGAAACCTTTTGTTGTCACTCACTTTCCCTTCACCTTCAGCAATGATTTCATTTGAGTAGCTATTGATTTCATTGTTAAAATGTGCAGAACTCATTGGACCAGATAAGGTCAAAGGATCATGTGCTAGTTCAAAGAACCCCATACTAGGGGGCTCTAAACAATAGGAATTTAAGCTGGGCACCAGAGGCTCACACCTATAATCCTAGCTACTACGGAGGCAGATCAGGAGGATCAAGGTTCGAGGTCAGCCCATCAAATAGTTTTCGAGACCCTATCTCGAAAACACTCAACACTAAAAAGGACTGGTGGAGTGGCTCAAGTGATAAAGCACTTGCCTAGCAAGCATGAGACCAAAACTCCAGTACCACCAAAAACAAAAACAAACAAACAAAAACAATAGGAATGTAGTCTCTCACAGTTCTGGAGGCCAGGAGTGAGAAATAAATATTGCTGGCTGAAACCAAGGTGCTGGCAGGGATCCACTCCTTCCTGAGGCTCTAGGAGAGAATTCACTCCATGTTTCATTCAGATTCTGGTGGCTACCAGCATCCTTTGGCTTACTGTCGTGTCACTCCAACTTTTAAAACCAGCATCTTCAAATGTCTCTCTGTTCCAACTTCACATTGCATTCTCTTCAGTGTGTGTCAAATCTTCCTCTGCTTCCTCTCATAAGTGTGTGTGTGTGTGTGTGATTGCACTTAGGGCCCACCCGGATAATGCAGGATAACATCCCTGTCTTATAGCTGTTATAGCATTTGTGTTGCTATAACAAGACACCTGAGGCTAGGTACTTTATAAAGAAACTTTATCGCATTTGCATGAATCTTTTCTATATTTTTTGTCATATCATATACGTTTAACATACACAGGTTCTGGTGACTGGGATGTGGCTATCTAATGGGGGTCATTTGTAGCCTCCCACAGGCCCTTGACAGTAGCGTTCTAGGATCCCTTCCACCAGTAGCTTTCTCTGCATAGCATTACCATTTTTCATTTAACTTCATTCTTGCATCCTGAAAGAATTCAGAGTCTCACTTGATCTCTGCTGGGTTTATTTCTATGCAAGTTGAACGGGAGTTATGAGTTGGTTTTGCTTTGCTGACTTTAGATTTCGTGCATATGCACGCCCACAGGACAAGGTGAAGAGCGCAAGTGAGGTCTGCAGTCCCACTATGTGCCTCCCAGCTTGCACTCTTTCCTTTGCCCTTTGGCCTGCTGGCAACATCTGTCCACCCTCTGACAACAGGGAAAGCCCCTGTCAGACCTTGCCTGTCCCAAAAGAGCTTGGACAAATATTTGTTGCAATGACAGTCTTTTATCTCCCTCTATCCTATATTTTGTTTCTGGTCATGAAAGTAATTCCTGTTTATTCTCAAATAGTGTAAGCAAATAGAACAAAAGATTACCCATAATTCCAAACCTTTCTGGAACAATCACATTTATTGAGGGCTTTCTATGTGCCTGGACCTAGACTAAGTACACAGCACCCTTTAACCCCTGCAATTCTCACCACTGTGAGGAAGGTCCTATCAGACACAATTTTAATGATGAGGAAGCTGAGGCACAGAAGATTCAGCAACCAGACCAAGGGTGCTGCCCTAAGAAGAGCTAGTGGAAACTAGAACCCAGGTTCCACTGACACCAAAGCCCAGGCCTCTGTACACACCACAAGCCCCTGTACGTTTTGGATTTGAAGCTTTCAAGCCAACAAGACTGTATGTCCGGCAGGATGTTGGTGGCCCCAGCAGGATGTTGGTGGCCTCAGCAGGATGTGTTCTCAGCAGCTCTGAGGCACACTGAGTCGCTCCAGTCTCACACCATAGGGCTTGTGACATTCTGGACTGAAGTGCAACAGGGCCTGGGGAGGGCAGGGCAGTTCTCACACTGAGGACCCCTGTGGAGTAGCGTTGCTGGGGGAGGTGACAGGGGGTCTGGTGGGAGGTCCCAGGCACTTCTCTCAGCCAGTAATGACCTAGTCCTCACCATCCATACCTTTTTCCTGCCAGGGGATCATGTGCCTGCATCCACTGTCAAGGCATGAGCAGCTGTCTAGCCCTGGTTTTCTTGGGAGAGGCAGTGTGGTGCAGTGGGCAGAGCTCTGAGAAGTAAGCCAGGAGCCCTGGATTCAAGGCCCAGCTCTGCCACGAACACCCATGTGACCTTGAGCCAGCCCCTGGCCTTTTCTGGGCCTGAGTTCCCTGTCTCGATGCGAATGGCTCTTCCACCTGTGAAGTTCTACAATTTATAGATATATTGCGCGTCAACACTCTGGCATGCTAGCAGGTGATTTCAAAACTCCATCGCATAACCTGGCGAGATGAAGAAGGTGCCATCCTCTGTCCACAGCCCCCAGTCAAGCATTCCAGAAATTGGGTTTCAGTGCGGTCCGGTCCCTCATTAGCATTATTGTCACCCAGCTCTGAAGATGAAAGGCAGGAAGCTAGTGGGAGGCACTTCCCCCGAGGCCTCAGCAGCAGCAGCAACAGCAGCAGCAGCAGCGGTGGTGGTCGCGGTGGCGGTGGCGGTGGCGGTGGCGGGGGTGGCAGCAGCAAGGCCACTGCGGATCTTTTTCTCTCGCCTCGTCCTTTTTCCCCCCAGGGCTTTTAGGTTGCTGCGCTTACTTATACCAAACAAGGCTTCCCTTCATCACTGAACATCAGCCAGCTGATCCAATTCTCTTCCAATTTTACTCCAAGTTCCTAGGAAGGACCAAATGGTCCGTTTTGTGCTGCTATCACGGCATACCTCAGACTGGGTCATTTCTAATGAGCAGAAATGGATCTGGCTCATTGTTCTGGAGGCTGGGCATCCGAGGGACTGCAAGCAGGGAGGAACTACTTGCTGCCACACAGCATCGTAGAAGGCACAGCATAGGTGAGAAGTAAGAGTGAGCTCACGGCCTCAAGCCCTTTTATAATCTCGTGACTCCATTGACCATCGGGACCCTCGGGACTTTAGTGCCAACCAGTACTGTTGCACTGGGGACTAAGTGTCTGACACATGCTTCTTGGGGATACGTGCAAACCACAGCCTCTTTGCAGCACAACTAGGGGAAGTGGTTCCCCGATTTGATTTGATGTGATTTGGGTTCCACACTAGGGGCACTCCAGGTTTGCTGGAGGAGCCGAGCAGGTCCACAACCACCTGCTACGGCTCACCTGGCTCTGGGCTCCTGCAGAGCTGCCAGTCAAGGACGGTGGTGGCTGTGCTAGTTCATTTCAACCTAAGGAGGCATGGGCGTTCAGGAAGCCTCAGGAGGATGGTGTTATTTGAGACTGACAGTAAGCAAGAATCTCCATAGAGATGGAGGGGAAAGGGCAGTCGAGCCATCGGGAGCTGGGAAGGAGTACAACTAGCACGAGCCAAGAGCTTGGAGGCAGAGAAGTGACGAGGGGATGATCACAGGATCTCTGTGAATGTGATCTGTAGAGGTACCAGAGTTCTGAGCAGGAAGACAGTGAGAGGGCCATTGTTGTAGCCAGCTGGGGGAGGGGCACGGTGATTTGGTATTTGGAGGTGGGGAGAAGCAGCTGGATCCAGGACACAGGAGGTTCAATCAACAGGATCTGGTGAAGATATCCATATGGGAGATGGGGTGGGGAGCTGGCTGGATGGGAGTGCCATTCTTTGATTTGGGATGGGGACCATAGGCAGGTCACTCCTGAGATGACTTCAGCAATTGCCCCCAAAGCCCTTTGACCTCTGCTGCCTTTCTCTCTGCAGGCAGGAAAGTCCTGACTGGCCATTGGCACAGGGCATGCCCCCTGTGCATCCAACCCTCTCCTTGTTTGTTTGCTCACTGAAACTAACCAGGCAGTAAAACCTGTTAGAAACGCCAAGGAGCCAGGGCACCAGTGGCTCACACCTGTAAATCCTAGCTACTTGGGAGGCTGAGATTGGGAGGATCGTGGTTCCAGGCCAGCCTGGGCAAATAATTCAAGAGACTCCATCTCCAAAATAACCAGAGTAAAATGGACTGGAAGTGAGTTTCAAGTGGCAGAGTGCATGCCTTCTCTGAGCTTCCGCTTTTCCAAACTATGTCAAAATATCTCGATCTTTGTGGAGTGCAAGTCAGATGTGAGCTACATAAGCACCTTGCTAAGGAACAAAATACAAGGTAGTGTTGTTGCCATCACCACCCTCAGCGTGTTCTCTGATTTTATTCAGGCATTAGTAATTCATTTATAGTTCCTTGCCCTTACCATTTTATGGGATTGTCTTTTTCTCTGATAACCAATAAATTATGCAGGCCAGATACAAACATAACCAAAAGGAAGTGGAAAGTTGAGATGGTAATGGAGGTAAATTATATGAAAGAAAGGCTTTTACTTGAAACACCTGAAAGCAGGCTGATTTCAGAGGCATAGCATACTTTTAAAAGTATCCAGGGGGCTGGGGGTGCAGCTTAGTGGTAGGGTGCACACGCAGCATGTGAGAGGGCTTAGGTTCTATCCCCAGCAACACACACACACACACACACACACACACACACACACACACACACACACACTGTCTAGAATCATTAGGAAACATTCCCAAACAGAGGAGAGCTATTTGTGAACACAAATGTACCCCTCAGCCAGCACCCGTGACTCATGACTATAATCCTAGCTACTCAGGTGGCAGAGATTAGGAGGCTCACAGTTTGGAGCCAGCCTGGGGCAAACAGTTCTCGAGACCCTATCTTGAAAATAACCAACACAAAAAGGTCTGGCAGAGTGGCTCAAGTGGTAGAGCACCTGCCTGGTAAGTGTGAGACCCTGAGTTCAAACCCCAGTGTCAACAAACAACAACAACCAGACCGCGGAGTCAGAGCACCTTCATTCACTCAGTCAGAAAATATTCCCTGGGTACGATGTACTTTCTTGTGGGTATCTGGATAGACATCAGAGGGGAAAAGAAAACCACAGCGCCATCTACCTTGGAAGGTTTATATTAGTGCAAGAGGGCCCTGGGGACCGTGTAGTATCGGGGTAGTTTTCTGACTGCAGAGAAGGAAAAACTGATGCCCAGCAAGGCTCAGGGATGTACCACAGCCCCTGAAGCTGAGGAGGAGCAGACAGCAGAGCTTCAGCCTACGGCTCTTAGATTACCAGTCCATCTACTGTACTGTCTGTCACTTTAGTTTTGGCGATACCAAGCTATTTGCCCAACACTTCATAAGTGATATCACCTGGCCAGCCAGAAGACGAGGACATGAGTGACCCTTGTCAATTGCTCAGTCCTACTGCATCAGTCCTACTGGGGTCAAACTCTCCCTCACAGCAAACTCATGAAGCTGGTACTCTGTGCCAGGCCTTGGGCAGGGCACCGTGGAGGAGGAGTCATCCAGACATGATGACACTCACTCCTTTCTGTGGTGGATCCCTGCAATCATGACACCATGGCTTACGCAGGACCAAAGGTATGCTGGACCAGGCCCGCAGCAGGCATGGGAGCAGAAGTATTTACTCAGGAAGGGCTGGTGCCAGTGTGTGGGGGCACAGGTGTGTGTTCAGAAGTCTTGATCCTGGAGTTCAGGTCATAGGCAGCCCAGAGACAGTAATTTGCAAGTGAAGACACAGTCTCTAGCTGGGCAGTTCTTCCTCAACTGCAGACCCAGTTCAGGAGTGTGCCAGCCAGGTTTGCGTTAGCCTCCAGCACCACCTTTCTGGATCGCTGCAAGAATTAAGAGTGAAATCAAAGACGACCCCTTTACTGCAGCCAGCCCCTCCTGTCTGTGTATTTTGCGTCAGGCATTGCTCTGAGTGCTTGGGATGCACTGATGTGTTTCATCTTCACGACAATTTAAGAGGCAGGTGCTATTATTTGGCCCATTTTGTAAATAGAGAAACTGGGGCACAGAGAGGTGAAGTGATTTGTGAGAGGCACTCAGCTGGCAAGTGGTGGGTTTGGAGCCAATCCTGGAGAGTGGCTCTTGTTCTTCCCCACAAATGCCCACCTGAAATGCTGTTGGATGGCCAAAGGGGCGTGCCCTTTTGTCCCCCTCTAGGAGCCAGGTGGAAAGACAGCAAGTCCCCTGGCTGACTGAGTGAAGTCCTTCCTGGAATAGGGATTTGTCCTCCAGCTTTCTCAGTGCCCTGTCCCCCAGCCAGGTCTTCTTCTTTGTTTGGGTCAAGGACACCACAAATTCAGGGAGAAGACTACTTGCCTCTCTTAGGGGATGACCCTCCACACTTGGCATCCAACGCCTCGGGCATCCCTTTACTTGCTCAGCCTTTGTTCATCCATCAAATACTTGCTGGTAGTCTGGGGTCCTAGGCCCTGTGCTATTTTCTGGGAAGATCAGGTGAGATTGACATTCAACAAGTAATTATCCAAACAGTGGCTTGTGACAGCTATGAGAAGCCACAAAAGAGGCTAGAGGGGGCAAGAGCAATGTGGGCCCTGATAGTGAGAGCCCCCCCGGGGAGCGCGGTGACTGAGGGGAGGTCTCCAGGGGGGCTAGGAGTCTCTTAGTGAAGGGCAGGTATACACCCCGGGAGGGAAAGGAGAGTGAAGGGGAGTTCCATGGGGAGAAGAGGCTGCAACAGGCAGTCATGTCTGGGGTTTGGAGGAGAGGAGAAAGGAGGGCCATTATGAGGACATCTCATAAGGGAGGGGCCCTTATGAGATGGGGGTCCAATAGAGAGGTTAGCAGGGCCCCTCTCACCAAGTACCCAGAACAGCCTGAAGTCGGGGAGGGCACATGTGGTCAATAGGGTGCCGATCCTTCCAGAAGCACCCTTTTATCATCCACTGGCCTGTGTCTAGTTTACAGTATACCTGTGCACCAAAGCAGAGGGCCTTTGCAAGGTCACCTTTCAAGTTTGTTTGTTTTGGTTTGCAGAGGCTTGGGGTGGGTTGGGGGGCAGGTGGAGAAAGGAGCGTCATGTTGCCCTGAGGTCCCTTTGTGAAGTCCCTCTGGCAATCCTAAGGGCGCTGCTGCTGTAAGGACCCTAGAGTCCAACTCCTGCTCCCGCTTTTAATGAGAAACAGGCTCAGAAAGAGGGCGGGAGGAGCATTTTACGCCCCAGGTGCTGGGGATGG
Source organism: Castor canadensis (assembly GCF_047511655.1). NCBI lineage: Eukaryota > Metazoa > Chordata > Mammalia > Rodentia > Castoridae > Castor > Castor canadensis. Next base: position 4,357,614 of record NC_133405.1, on the reverse strand, counting down.
AACCCAGGGCCATGTGCATTCTGGGCAAGCATTCCACCACTGCGCCATGCTGGAGATGGAACCCAGGGCCATGTGCATTCTGGGCAAGCATTCCACCACTGCGCCATGCTGGAGATGGAACCCAGGGCCATGTGCATTCTGGGCAAGCATTCCACCACTGCGCCATGCTGGAGATGGAACCCAGGGCCATGTGCATTCTGGGCAAGCATTCCACCACTGCGCCATGCTGGAGATGGAACCCAGGGCCATGTGCATTCTGGGCAAGCATTCCACCACTGCGCCATGCTGGAGATGGAACCCAGGGCCATGTGCATTCTGGGCAAGCATTCCACCACTGCGCCATGCTGGAGATGGAACCCAGGGCCATGTGCATTCTGGGCAAGCATTCCACCACTGCGCCATGCTGGAGATGGAACCCAGGGCCATGTGCATTCTGGGCAAGCATTCCACCACTGCGCCATGCTGGAGATGGAACCCAGGGCCATGTGCATTCTGGGCAAGCATTCCACCACTGCGCCATGCTGGAGATGGAACCCAGGGCCATGTGCATTCTGGGCAAGCATTCCACCACTGCGCCATGCCTCAACCCGATGTGTAGAGCGACCATTCCCAACCCCCCTCCCCAGGAATCCTTTGCTTCAGGCAAAGAGAAACAGCTCCCACTTTTTCCCCGAGAGGGGAAGTGCTGGCCCATTAGCTGCTTTCTGTGTCACAGCCCACTGTGCTTTACAGGGACAAGCACAGAAGGCCACTGTAGTTGAGATGAGAGGAGAGTCAGATGTGAGACATCTCCACTGGCTCACCCGGCAGCAGAGGGGAGCTGTCCACACCTGACAGGCCAGGCCAGTGGGAAGGGGCCCATTGTAGTGTCCCCCTCTCCTTTGATCCCCTCTCCTCCTCCTGCACAGGCCCTTGAGTTCCCCAGGTCTGAAGTCTGGAGGGCAAAGCCCCTTCAGTTTCACATCCGTCTTCCCCTGGGCCATGGAATTGCCTCAGGCCTTTCGTAGATTAGGACTGAGTTCCACCCAGCATGGCCCAAGGGGACAGTAAAATGCAGGGTATGGAAGGAGCTGAGCAGGGCAGCTAAAGAGGCCTGTGTCTTGCTAAAGGGCCCTGGGCCTAGCTTCCCTTCTCCTTTCTCAGGTAGTCCTAAGAGAAGCAGCTTGTCCCTCCCACTGCTGTGCAGACTAAGGGCTTGCTGTGGGAAAGAGCTGTCCCCAGCCACCTTGGGAGGTGAGGGAGTGGGCTTGGCCTTGGCTGCAGCCTTGGAGTGGAATACACACAGCATTGTGTGGGGCGCCCAGGGCTCAAGGCCTGGCCTGGCTCTAGAGAATTTCCTGAAGGCCCTACGCCTGAACTGTGCCACGTGGCAAGAGACAAGGCACAGCTTCCCCACCCAACTCCCTGCTGGAACCCCTCCCGGAGGGCACTGGCTACTCCCTGCAGTGCACTAACGCTCCAGAGACAGGCTTGTGGTCCTGGCTTTGCCACTGACCCTTGTGGGGACTTGGGCATATCTCTGGCCGCTGGGCCCTTTGTGTCCCAGGAGGCTGGGCTGGAGGACCACAGTGAGTTGTCCAGCTATGTAGTTATACAACTTAACAATGCTCTCTGGGGACAAATCACCTCTGAAAACATCTGTCCTGAATGGGAGAAAAGGGAACATGCAGAGCAGAGGGGTGGGGAGAGGGCTGCCTGGGCTCCAAGACTGTGGCTGGGGAGGACAGGGAGGGACCGGGAGGCACCAGGCTGTGCTGGGTCCTGTAAGCCGGCAACGTGGGGCAAGGCCTAGAAGCCTCCATAAAGACATCCTGTATGTCAAGATCTGGATTGACTTATAAGGGTCTTTCCACCCTCTATGGAAAGGTCTTGTTTCACTGCAGGGTCTTCACAGCAAGTTCCCTTGATATATTTCAAATGACTCAACAATCCCATCCCAATCCACACCTGCCCCCCCATACCCAGTCTAGCTATACTTCCATTGATTTTTTTTTTTAATTTTTGTGGTGCAGGGACTGGAAACCAGGGCCTCAAACATGCTATGTACCCTACCACTGAGCGACATCCCTAGTCCTATTCATTCTTGTTTTCTTGTCGTTTTGTTGAAACAGAGTCTCACTATGTAACCCAAGCTGGCGTTCAACTCATGTTCGTCCTGCCTCTAGCTCCCAAGTGCTGGGATTATAGGCGTGTACCACCAGGCTTGGCTTCCATTGATTCATAAAAGGAGGCTGTCCTGACTGGACCTCTGGAAAGCCACCTTTAAGCTCTGGGTACCCAAGTGAAAACTTTGGGGCCTGTGTGTGGAGGTGGGGCGGGGGGTAGCCAGGGGATCAGGGTTTCATTTTTTGTTGAATGATGAGGATTCCTCTTAATCTTTTGGGGGCTTTCAACTGACAAAGACCAGAAACCTCTTTAAATAGCATTTGCCACTCTTCATCCTCTTTCTTATTTACTTTCAATGTTTTCATAACTTCCCTAGGCAGCCACGCAGCTTAAGTGAGGTTCTCCTTTGTGGACAGGCTCTGCCTGGTACTGGCCTTCGGAGGTGACTGATGGGGTTAAAGTACTTTCCCGGAAGGGCTGGGAGAGAGGCCTGGAGTGTCCTCTCCTCAACTAGTTGCTCACTTGCTTGGCTGTCCTGGGTACTCTTTTGGGAGTACCCCTCCCCCACCAGCCAACAGGCTCTGAGGAACCTCTGTTGCACAGAGGACGTGGACCATCCTGGGTCACTGACATCAGCCTGTGCCCTGCCACCTACTTTCTGTCACTTTTCTCATCTTTGAGACAGGTCTTTAGTATTCTCCCTGGGCGGCTTCTTACCCAGCCTCTCTCTCTCCTTGGTGCTGAAGATGGAACCCAGGACCTTGCACATGCTAGGCAAGTCCAAATTGTACCCCCAGCCCCCGGGGCAGCTCTTGATTAGTGACAGCCAGACCACTTTCACTCACAGCCTCCCTAACCACCTGTCTGAGCAATGGTCCATGTGGTAGGTAAGGTGGCTTGAATCAGCTTCACTCTGGGAGGCGTGAAGTGACCTGGCAAAGTGCATACCAGTGAGTCAGTGACAGTGCAGTCACTCATTGCCTTGTCCTTTCCTTCCAGCTCTGACCCCCCCACCAATGTCCCTTCTATTATTCATTATTAGGCATTTTTTTGAGACAGGGTCTTGCTAGGCAGCTCAGGCTGGCCTCATATTCAGGATCCTATCACTGCAGCCTCCAGAGTGCTGGGATTATAAGCATGTACCACCTGGCCTGGCCATAAGTAGGCATTTAGTACATGTACATGGAATTAAATTGAGAGTTTCGGTGAGGCAGGAACCCACTTGGCCGCTGCCTGTGCTCCAGCATGCACTCCCACGGAGGGGAAACTGGGCTGTGAGGGGCCTCTAGGTGGGGGTTTGTGCAGAAGGACTGGAGGCTTTAGGGAGGTGGGGTTTGAAAAGGACCTAGAGACTTGGTGTGGCATGTGTGTTTCTGTCGGGGCTAGGAGCAGGGAACCATGGCAACCACCTTCAGATCTGATACTCTTAGCGAAGTCATAGTCGTGTTTCATGAAGTCTGATGCCGACCACCTCAGAGTGAAGTTTCAGGCCAAGTGCTCTGGCTCATTTAAGGAGCAGTTTTCTTCAGAGCAGAGTTGGAAAACTTACTTGGAAGAACGGGAGCAAACCTTCCCACATTCAAAGTATGTGCTCAGAAAGAGAAGAGCAGCAGAGCAGGGAAGGGCGTCTTGGTGGTCCTTGCTATGTGGTTTGACACTCAAGTGGCTGCCTCTGGGAGAATGAAGTGCAGTTTCTCAGTGTGGCCAGAACTCTGGACGATAGCTGGCTGGAGGGAGGCCTTGGCCACCCTAAGACTCCAGTTCAATTCTGTAGCCTACAAATGCCTGACAACCTGGAGAAGCTAATGTGCCCTGGCACAGAAGCAGTCAGATCATATGAGGTTCTGAGCTGGGCAGAGATGGTATGGTGTCAGAGGAGTATAGGGCAGCTCCGGCCTGAGCAGGTGGGGCTCCTGAGAATCTGGTTGTAGGAGCTGGGCCTATCTGCCTGGACAAAAGGCCTGGCCTATCATGAATTCTCTGAAGAGTGAGAAAGTGAGCTGTGTGTGGGATGGTGGCCCCAATGCTTAGAGATGACTAGGGATGGAAGGCACAGTAAAGGGGAGCTGGCACGCTCCCCATGAGTGGAGGTATGCGTGAAGTAGGTAGGCAACCACTCAGCTGTTTCTAATGGGGCAGAAGATCAGACAAGGTGGCCTGCCTGAAGCTTCCTGAACTCCTGACTGTCTAGACTGGGGACGTGGGAAAACGGTTTGCTACTTATTGGTTCTTGTGGGAAGCTGCATTAGAACTGCCTTTTGATCTGCAAGGTCTCAGGGGACTTGTTGGCAAGAGAGTGGAATAGGGCTGGCACGACAGGTGGTGTGTGAGGAGAGCTCCCTTGCACACCTCCAACTCAGCCAGCTTCTGTAAAGAGCATTTGGAGTAATAGTGGAAGTACTCTATGGAACTTGGGGAAAGAGGGAAAGGAAAAGAGAAGGATAGCTCATCAGTAATATCATAAAACATAACATCTGTGAAGGTAGAGGATATAACGATGTGTATTGAAAGCTGTTGAAAAATGGGCGGTGGGAGATAAAGGGGTGAGGAAGAGCAATGGAAGGGGGCGTACATTGAGACACCCCTTTGAATGGCAACTTTAATATTAATAAGAAAACCAGGACTGGAAAATAGGCATGGTGTGTGTGTGTGGTGGGGGGGGGTACTAGTGAGAGGGGGAGGGTAAATGGAGGAGATTTAGGTGCGGGTGTATGGTTGGTGGACTTCATATACCTATATGAAACAGAACTAAGAGACCTCTTGCAGTTGCTTTAAGTGGGGAGGGGAAGGGGTTGGTGGGAAGGGACGATGGAGGGGAATGTAACTAATGTACAATATAGGTCTAATGGGAATTGTCACTAGGAATCCCCCTGTACAACGAATATATCCTAATAAAAATTTTAAAAAACGAGCATTTGGAAAACTCATCTTTTGGTGGCCCTCCTTTCTAAATGCGAGAGCCACCAGTGGCTGGCCCTCTTGGTGTGCATTATTTTCTCCAAAGTTCAGCTTTTAAACCGTTCTTTTTCTTACCCTTCCTTTTTCTTTCATCCTTTCCAGGAAGTTTGCCTCAAAGAGGCAAGGGTCCTCAAATCTTCCCCCCCCCCCTTTGGCAGTGCGAGGGATCAAAACAGAGCTCCAAGTATGAGCTGGGAATGCTGAGCGACAGCTGCAGCCCCCTCAGGTAAGTTTCCAAACAGAGCTGCTAGTGCTGTTTGGAGACCTTTAGCTCTGGGGACACTGTCCTGGCCACCATAGAACATTTAGACTCCTCACAGCCTCTTAGGCTTATCACATCCCAGCAGTACTAGATCTTCCAGGCAACCAAGAACCCCACAAATTTGTGAACAGCCTTAGAGAGCTAACAGTGCTCCCACGCCCCTCTCACCTTAAAACCCACTGTCTCCTTCTCCAAAGGGAGTGAGTTGCTCAAGGCCATGCCACCGGCCAGTAGCAAAGTGAAGACCAAGTGAAATCCCACTCATTCTTTTGTTGCAAGCCCTTTTATTCTTTTCCGTAGGTTATGTCAGGAGGGAGGGAATGCGGTGAACATAGGCCAACTTTACCCTTATTCCCTGCCCACAAAACCGCAAATTCTCTCCCTCATTTTTCTCTTTTTTTCGCTCTTGCCAGACTCCGTTCTCCTCTTCTAGCTCGCCTAGCCCACCGTTTGCCCAACCGCAGGCACAGATACGGTTTTTCTGGCAATTACTGGCAACAGTGCAGTTGAGCGCGATCCGCAGGCGCGGAGTCGGGCCTCTTTGGGGTAGGCAGTGGGATCCAAGGCCCGAAACCTTTCCATGAGGATGCAGCCGTTCTCTGTCCAGCATCGAGGACCGAGCTGTAGCCGGGCCGCGATCGCGGCGGTGCGGCAGACCTGGGGAGAGGTGGAGGACCGCCGGCCCTTGCTGGTCGGCCCGGGGAGGTTTCCCGGAGCAGGGGAGCAGACTGAGGGCCAGAGGCCAAGGCCGGGGGAGGAGGGTGTTGAGGGGCGCCCAAGCCGTGGCTCCTTGGGAGCAGGGGGGCAGAGCAGTGCGGCTTGACCTGGCCTTCCACGCTAGAGGCCGAGGCCCCTGGGCATCGCGGGGCCACCTCTCCAAAGTCCTTTGAGATCGCAGCACGGCTTAAGGGGGGCGGAGCGCGGGGTGGTCAGGGGAGAATATTATTATTCTCTGTTTTGCCTCCGCAGCCGGGGCCGGCGGGTTGTTCTGTTTGAATGAATGAGCCCAGAGGCCGCGCCCAATGGGCGCCAGCGCCTGCTTAATATGCATGAGGCCCGCAGCCAATGGGCGGGCGAGGAGGCTGTTTTAAACGGCGGAGCCCGCTGGCCAATCAGGCGGCTCTCGTGGAGGCAGCTAGCGCGAGGCTGGGGAGTGCTGAGCGGCGCGTCGTGCCCTGCGCTGCCCAGACTAGCGAACAATACAGGTACGTTTCGCACCGCCCGCGCCCGTCGCCGTCGCCGCCGTCGCCGCCGCCGCAGCGCCCGCACAACTTTCCGGCCCGCGCCTCCGCGAGCGCGCCCGCCGCCGCCGCCTCCTGCCTCTCCTCCCGCGCCCTGCCCGCCCCTTCGCCTTCTCTCTGGCTGGGTGGCGGGGAAGGAAGAAGCAATTCAGGTGTTTCAACTTTTCCACGGCTTCCTCCCGAGCCCGCGGCTCCCGGGGCTCGGCTCCCTCCGCCGTCTCCGCTTGGCGGTCGCCACCAGGGGCAGCGGCCGCGGGGCCGAGCCCCCTCACCCCTCCACCCCCCCGCCCCAGCCACCTCAGGCCAGATGTTCCCGCAGCTGCGGAGGGCGGCGAGCGTCCGGCGCGGATGCTCCCCAGCCTGGGACGGGCTCTGCGTGAGGCGGGCGGTCGGTGACGCCGGGGGCTGCGGCGCGGGCAAACTTCGCTGCCGGGCTCGGCCGGGCGTCGCGCGGGCCCGCGGACTGCGCCGGCGGCTCCGCATTAACATGGCCGTCGCGGAGCGGCCGGCGGCCCTTGGTGTGGTGGGGGGGGACGCGGGCCAGCTGCCCCCCGCTCGTCTCCCGCCCGCCGGCGCCGCAGCCGCAGCCGCCGCCGCCGGGTAACATGGCTGGCGCGGTGCGGGGCTCCGGCGAGGGGCGGCAAGGCGGGCGGCTTGCTGCGGGCTCGGGCCCGGCGCCCGGGGCGGGTGGCGTGGAGGGCCGGGGGCGCCGCCGCGGGCCCCGGCGCGGCTGAGCGCCATGGCTGCACGGGCGCCTTTGTTATCCCGAGTGCGCCCCGCGTCGGGGGGGGCGGGGAGGTCCGGCCCGCGGCCCGGGCGGGGCGGGGCGGGGTGGCGGCCGACGAGCGTGCGGCGGCGACGGTGGCGGGGCCCGGGCCGCTTTGTTCGCCGCGGCCGCCGCCTGCGCCGGCCACGCGCGGATCAGCCATTTTAGCGAGCGGGGCTCGGAGGCGCGGCGGGCACCAGCACTGCTGTCGCGGCCGCCGCCGGCCCGGCCCCACGTCCCCAGCGCGCGACCGCCGCCGCCGCCGGCGGCCCCGCGCGCCCCCCGGGGGTGGCAGCTGCGGATTTCACGGGCACTTTCTTTCATCCGGAGGCTCTTGACAAAATGGAAGGTGAATTATGGGTGTCCGGAGGACCCGGCACGGGGCCCGACGCTGCGGGCAGGGGCTCCTCCGCGCCGGGGCCCGCCCCGCCCGGGCTTGCCGCTGCGGGGCTCCACTGCTGCCCCTCAGGCGATCGCTGCCAAGGGGAGCGCCTTAGTTTTACATGGTGACCTTGGGTGTGGGAAAAGGAAAAGATGGCGGGAAGCTGGGGAGGGGGGACAGGGACGACGACACGCCAAGGCTGCATTTTTATTTGGAAACTTTGCAGAAAGTATTCCTGGCTGGACCTGCATTTCTCCGTTACCCCTGGGCAAGATTAGCTCTTTTCGGGTCCCCACCTCCTTTAGCTAGTGACGGTGACGGATTTCAACCAATAGACCAAGGGGTACCAGCTCACTTTCCAGATCACCCGTGTGGTAAAAGCCGTATTTTATAAGCCAAAGCGCATCAGCAATACTGACATTTCACATGTCCCTATTTGCAGTTTTTATTTTGCCTTGATCTTGTTTAGCAGAGGTGACAGTAATTTTTCAAACACAGGCGTTAAACACGTAGCCACCTAGCCTTCAGTCTGTCTTCTGTCACCTACCCTCTTAGGACTGTGTCCTCCAGGTGCTCTTCCCACTTCATGGAGGCAGTTTTCAAACAGAGTGCGTCAGTGATGCAGGGCTGAGTACCCACTTAGTCCCCGTTTGGAAAACTTGTCTGGAGAAGTAACTTGCAAACCAGCGCACTTCATGCTGGTCAAAAGTTAAATGACAAGCGACAGTGAAGCAGATTTCATCCCAGCTCTGCCTTCTGCTACTAGTGGTGTCAGGCAAGGAGGAGTGATGGGATTCTTAACAGGAAACTTTGCTCTGCCTTTGGTGTTTCTTTGTAATTTTGTTATTCATTGTATTGTTTTCTTTGTCTTCATCCATCACAGTAAGGATGGCTAAAGGTGACCCCAAGAAACCAAAGGGCAAGATGTCTGCTTATGCCTTCTTTGTGCAGACATGCAGGGAAGAACATAAGAAGAAAAACCCCGAGGTCCCTGTCAATTTTGCAGAATTTTCCAAGAAGTGCTCTGAGAGGTGGAAGGTAATTTTCTTTCGTATCCTCATGCTGGTGTTAGTTGACTTTCACATTTGGGGATTACTCACCTTCAAAGTCACCCTGGGTGGTTGCTTTCTGTCTCTCTACCTGGAGTCATCTCATCTTATCGTTAGAATGTTGGGTGTGTGCTTTTACTTTTCAAGGCTCTACATGGGGCTAAAGCCCTCACCTCTTGCAAGTGGTTCTAAAGCTGCCACTTTAATTAGGGAACGCTGGGGGCAAGGATGTATCGTGATGTTGAGGAATTTGACAGGTCCTGTTCTTTGCAGACAATGTCTGGGAAAGAGAAATCTAAATTCGATGAAATGGCAAAGGCGGATAAAGTCCGCTACGACCGAGAAATGAAGGATTATGGGCCTGCTAAGGGAGGCAAGAAGAAAAAGGACCCCAATGCCCCCAAAAGACCTCCGTAAGTGACTGCAGATTGGAAAGAACGGCTAAGAGCTTTCCTTTTCCTTGAAGGATTTTTAAAAGCCAGTTTGCCTAAAAATGTTGATGCTTATACAGAACATTCTGTACTGCCACCAGCTTTTTGTTTTTTTTTTTTGTGGTACGCCTTGGTCTTGCTAGGCAAGCACTCTATCACTTGAACCATGCCCCAGCTATACCTTCAGCTTATAGGCTGCCTGGAGGTCCTCTCACTGGGAAGGAAGCACCATAGTTTTGGGTGCCAGGGTCCTTACACATAAGTTCTTTACTCCTTACCCAGAAACTGAAAGCCTCAACAGCATTGTAAACCTTCTAGTATGTACAACTTTGTAGTGCTGTCTGTGGTTTATAACTCTTCACTTGAGGGAGAAATCACACTAAGAAGTAGTATGTGGACTCAACTGGGTGTGCTAGTACACCCATTATAATTGCAGCATTCAGAATGAGGCAGGCGGATCGCTGAGTGTGACTTCACCCTGAGATGCATAGGGAGATACTGTCTCAAAAAAAAGTGTGTGCACTCAGGAACATGGGGATTTAACCTAAAGTCTCATTTTTGTGAATTCTCTCCTGCAAGGTCTGGATTCTTCCTGTTCTGTTCGGAATTCCGCCCCAAGATCAAATCCACAAACCCTGGCATCTCTATTGGAGATGTGGCGAAAAAGCTGGGTGAGATGTGGAATAACTTAAGTGACAGTGAGAAGCAGCCGTATATCACCAAGGCGGCGAAGCTGAAGGAGAAGTATGAAAAGGTAGGCGGGGACTGGTGTTGGTGGGTTGTGGGCGTGTGGCTGCTTTGCTATACTGAGTGCTTGGCATGGTGCGCAAGTGCCCATCTCCCTGTAAGATCAGCCTTGTGTGCTGCGAGTCACACTTCTGACAGGTTTTCGTCTTGGGGACTGCTAAAGGCAGGCTTGACAGTTTTTGCTCACCATTATTTTTTCTTTTTGCTGTGTTGGTAATTAAACCCAGAGCCTCATGTTAGATAAGCACTGTATACCACTGACCACCCCAGCCCCACTCTTAAGAAAAAAAGATTGGTAGGGCTATTACCATGAGTTAGAAGACTGTTGAATACCCATTAACTTTTAAATCTGAATGGCCAAGAAACATGTGTATATGGAAACAAGCACCTCAAATATAATAGGGCTCTATGTTCACTTGTTTTCAATTCTTGCTGTTACCTGAGGCGAAGACTGCATGCCTCTACGTTTTGGTCAAACAGCTGCAGGAGAACTTGGCCACTCATTTGGAATGTGTCCCTGTTCCTTCCAGGACGTTGCTGACTATAAGTCGAAAGGAAAGTTTGACGCAAAGGGTCCCACTAAAGTTGCCCGGAAAAAGGTGGAGGAGGAAGATGAAGAGGAGGAGGAGGAAGAAGAGGAGGAGGAGGAAGAGGAAGATGAATAAAAAACTGTTTATCTGTCTCCTTGTGAATACCTTAGAGTAGGGAGCGCGTGGTTGACACATCTTGTATTTGAGGTGTGATTGTTGCCCTCATTAGGTTTAATTACAAAATTCGATCACGATCATATTGTAGTCTCTCAAAGTGCTCTAGAGATTGTCAGTGGTTTACAGGAAGTGGCCATGGGTGTCCGGAGCACCCCGAAACTGTATCAAAGTTGTACATATTTCCAAACATTTTTAAAATGGAAAGGCACTCTTGTGTTCTCCTCACTCTGTGCACTTTGCTGTTGGTGTGTCAAGGCATTTGAAGATGTTTCTGGCATTTTATTTTCAATTTGTAAGGCGGTGTTAACTCTATGGTTATTGGCTAGAAATCCTGAGTTACCAACTGTACATATCCATAGTTTGTAAAAAGAACAGAACAACTGAGACAGACTCTTGATGCTCCTTGCTTGGCGTTGAGGCTGTGGGGAAAGATGCCTTTTGGAGGGGCTGTAGCTCAGGGCGTGCACTGTGAGGCTGGACCTGTTGACACTGCAGTGGGCATCCATTTAGCTTCAGGTTGTCTTGTTTTTGTATATAGTGACATAGCATTTGCTGCCATTATTAGCTGTGGAAAGGGGGGGCAGCTGGCATGAGAAGTGTTTGGATTTTTTTCTTTAGTTAAGTGTGGTAGATTTTAAATTGTTTGTTTTTAAATTGTAGAACTCTTCATTGTCAGCAAAGCAAAGAACCACTGCATCAATGAAAGTTCAGGAACCTTCTGTACTTAAATCCAATTTGCAACATTCTGTTATTTTTTTGTATGTTTAGAATGCTGAAATGTTTTTGAAGTTAAATAAACAGTATTACGTTTTTACAACTGTTCTCTTACAAAAGCCTAAATTTCTGACTCACAGTAGTCCTAGCGAAACAGCCTGCTTCCTTGTGTGTGGAGACCAGCCTCTCAACTTCTCCTTAGTCGTTTAGGACTGAGGTGAAGGAAACTTCTGCAGGATGTATGTGTCAGTGGCATTGAGCTGAAGTTGAAGTTCAATGTAGAAGACAATGACATAGATATGGTTTAGTGGCAGGCAGGTGGTGAGGATGGAGGCTGGTAAGGCCACATTTCACCTTTTTACCTCCTGCCACTGTTTTGTGAGGTGAAAGAGTGTTCTGGAGTGTGCAGCATATAAGACTTCAGGCCTTATTACCCCTCACTGTGCCTAGCACATCCAGGAGCTGCGCAGGCATCTGTTCTGAATGACATTTGACGAAGTCTCGGGCTTCTGCTTCTGACTCCTGGACCCCATGAGCGTGTGTGGGTTAGGGTGGTACGCTAGGGGTTTATCCGTTTTTTTGCCCCTGCTTTCTTTCCTCCTTCACAAAACCCAAACCCCGAGATTGCCGGTTCCATCTCGAGTGGCCTGAGCAGATTGGTGGAGGCCATCGTTTCCGAGCACTAAATGTGTCATGAAAAGTGGAATGGTTACCCGGCATTTGAGCTCCTTCATGAGAAATGTAGACTGTTGGCCCGTGTTGTTAAGCTATGAGCTTGCTGTCTCGGTAGTTACGTTGTGGGCGGTGGAACATTTGTTGGGGTTGGGATGGGAGCAGTGACCACTAGCAAATGGTGCTGTTCAGTGCCATTTGAAGGCCAGCGGGTACATCTTAACTGCAGTCATGAAGGGCACCATGTTGGTGACCAAGTGTTAGTTTTTCCTAGCATTAGTACGTGGAGATGTGAGGCAAGTGGTGCTGGTTTTGTGGTACTCTAAAAGGAAGCAGGTTTTCCTTTAAGCTCACTATTTGGAACCTTGTGTGGCAGGAGGTGGTGTGCCCTCCACCCTGTTGGGTCCTATATGGGGACAAGGCATGCTGGCAGCCCCGTCTCTGTGTTCGTAGCCATTCCCTCTCATCAGAACTGTCTGTCCTGTTTTCTTTGATTCTTCCACTAGTTAAAAAAAAACCCCTTGGTTGTGAGGTTTGCCCAGAGGCACTTGTTCCAGGATTGTTCCTCCTGCTTCAGTCATGCCCTTGTCACTTGGCATTTCAGACTAAAGCTGCTGCTGTGGCCGCCGCACAGTACCCAAGATACAGGCCAAGATTTGGGAACCGTGACCAACCTTGTCAAATACAGAAGAGGAGCCCAGCCTGTAGTCACAGCGGAACGGTTTCTTGCTCAGTGCCGCTGCTTTCTTTGTAACTGGGTGTACTGGCTGTGGAAGGGCAAAGACTGCAAGCGGGGATTTTCCCGAGGTTCCCCCAGTAGCTGGATAGAAGTGAGGAGCTGTTTGGTCAGCATTTAGTTCTAGAGAGATAGGTTGAGTCCCCTTAGCCCATTTGCTGCTTTGCAACAAGGCTGCTACTCAAAAGGTGTTGCTGCCACATGTTCCTCAAGCGAGTGATGCTCTAGCTTCTCTGAGATGCTGGCAGTGGCATGGCATGATGGGACCACCTGAGGTGTAGATGTAGCTTCTTTCCTGGGCCCATGGTGTGTGTGCTTGCATTGCCAACCTGTTACTTGATTAACCAAAAGGGCAGTACCTGTTTCCTCTAACCGCATCTTCTCCAACCCCCCCTCCCCTGTTCTGGAATGACCTTTTATCCTTTTGGAGAGAACAAGGCTGTAATATAGCAACTATTGTCTGTGTCTGCCATGTGTCTGTTCTGCCACAACTGTACTTGGGGACATTGGATACGTTCATTTCTTCTAATAAAGTTTCTTAATCGGTCTTCCCAAAAAGTAATCAATGGGCTGTCTGCAATCTATTTGAGGTACCAAGCCTCTGTGGTTTTGGTTGATTGTAATCAGCAGTGAAGTACCAACTTCACTGCAACTTTTGCTCTGAACTAACAGTGGGACAGAACCTCCCAAAGGACCAAGTATGAAAGATCTAAAGCCCTACATCAACCTTTTTAGCCAGAGGAGTGGAGGGGGCCTGGCTCCGGAACCCTGTGCTATGATAATACACAATTTGCAGGATGCTTAAGGGTCACTGAAAACACGGCTCAGTACTTACAACCTGCCAGCCAGGCTAACTAGGGCTTAGCTAGCTGACAGAGTCAAGCCCAACAAGGAGTTCTGGATTGCAGCCATGGAGACCGCTTGCCTTCTTAGCACACAGCTCAGTTTTCTGTGGAGACTAGGGCTACCTGGGAAAGAGCTTTGTAGCCTCAGCCTTCCTTGAGTGCTTCAACCAGAGCAGCAATGTGACCCATTCGTATGTTAGGCATTAAAATATAAACTGGGACGCCATGTGATAAGGGAACAACACGTGATCATCTCAGTAGACGCATAAAACGCATCTGAAGCCTGTGTCGGCATGCACGCCTGTAATCCCAGCACTCAGGAGGGTGAGGCAGGAGGATAGAAAGTTCAAGGCCAGCCTGGTCTATATAGGGAGAGTCTATCTCAAAAACACAAAAGTATTTGATAAAATCCAACACTCATGATTTAAAAAAAAAAAAAACACCTCAAAACTTGCCCCTGTAATCCTAACTACTAAGGAGTCAGAGATTAGGAGGATCACAGAAGCTAGCCCAGGCAAATAGTTCAAGAGACCCTACGTCAAAAATACCCAACACAAAAAATGGGCTGGCAGAGTGGCTCATGTGGTATAGCTTGAAGCCCTGAGTTCAAACCCCAGTGCCACCAAAAAAACTCCAACCCACTAAAGGGCCTACAAGAAAACTCATAGCTTGTGTCACACTTAACAAAAGTTTTCACCATAAATTCAAGAATGAGAAGGTTTTCCACAGTTTTTTTTTAATGAAACAGGGTCTTGCTACATAGCATAAGCTGACCTCAAACCCGCAGCCAGCCTACCAAGTATTGGGATTTTAGGCGTGCAGCACCACCATGCCCAGCTCTTAAGATGCCAACTTTGCCACTATTACTCATCATGGTACTAAGAAGTTCTAACCAGGGTAATTAGGTAAGAAAACTGGAGAAGAAATAAAACTGTACAGGCGGACGGCACAATCTTGTATAGACAATCCTAAGGAGTTTCCAAATTAGAACAAATAATTGAGCTCAGCAAAGTTGAAAGATAACACAAAAATTAATCTTAGCATGTAAAAGGCCCTGCACCTAATCCCCAGCATCACAAAAATAAGTTTGAAAAATTAGTTGCATTTCTATGCAGCAGCATTGAACAATCTGAAAATGAAACTGAGAAAATTCCTTTACAATAACAGAACTAGGCAGAAAAGGGAACAAAACATATATGGGAAGTAGAAAACTCTGGAGGAAATTTAAGACTGTTAAGTGAAAAGACGTGTCATGTTCACGGTTGAGATAAAGTTAAGATGCCAAACTTGACAAAAATTGACCTGCAGATGTTCTGTAAGAATCTGGGCCAGCTCTATAGAAGTCAACAAACTGATTCTGAATTTTATATGGAAATCCAAGAGAGCTGGGATAGCCAGAACAGTTTTGAAAAAAGAATAAAGTTGGAAGGTTCACATTTCTTGATTTATACAAAGCTACAGTAATCACGACCTTTTGGTGCTGGCATAAGGACAGACATATGTGTTAGTGATAAAAAATTGTGTGATCAGGCTGGTGGCATAGTGGTAATTCACCTGTCATACCAGCACTCAGAAAGCAGGGGGATTACGAGTTCAAGGCCAGCCTTCGTAGTGGGACCCTGTCTGGAAAAAATGTGAGTCCAAAGTAATAGCAGATAGCCAAGGCCAAATGATTTCAATAAAGGTACCAATGCCATTGAAAGGGGAGGTGAACTTCAACAAAGGTGCGGAACAACTGGATATTAACATACAAAGGCTATATTTTTGTTCTGTGGCACTGGGGTTTGAACTCAGGGCCTCACACTTGCTAGTGAAGCTCACTACTGAGCCACTCCACCAGCCCTGTTTTGTGTTGGATATTTTTAAGATAGTGTGTCTGCCTGGGTGCTGGTGTGACTCATACCTGTAACTCTAGCTACTCAGGAGACAGATACCAGGAGGATCACGGTTTGAAGCCAGCCCGAGGCAAATACTTCATGAGACCCTAGCAAGCATGAGTCCCTGAATTCACACCCCAGTACTGCCAAAAATTTTAAAAAAGTGTCTTTATGCTGATCTCTGCCTCCTGGTCCTGCCTCCCTAGCACCTAGGATTATAGGCGTGAGCCACCAGTGCCTGTCAGGATTACATTTTTGACCCCTGCCTCATGCCATGTACAGAAATTAATTCAAAATGGATCAAAGACCCAAATGCAAGAGCTAAACCAATAACATTCCTAATAGGAAGTAAAGGTGTGAGTCTTTATGGCACTTGGATTTGGCTACGGTTTCACTGAAAGCACAGGCAACAAAAGACAATAGATAAATTGAGCTTCATGGAAAATTTAAAAAGCCAATCAACTTTTGTGCTTCAAACAATAGCAAAGAAGTGAAAAAGACAACCTACAGAATGGGACAAAATATTTTCAAATCATATCTCTGGTATCCAAAATATGAAAATTATTACAACTCAGCAATACGGCCACGTGTGCTGGTGCATGCCTGCAATCCCAGCACTTTTGAGGCTACATAGCAAGACTCTGTCTGGGCAAGAGCTCTGAATAGACATTTCTTCAAATAAGGTGTACAAGTTAGCAATAAACACATGGAAAGATACTCAGCATTATTGTTATCAGTATACAAATCAAAAGCACAATATGGTACCACTTCACAACCACCAGGGTGGCTATAATACTAATAGCAATAAAGAAAGTAGTATTGGTGAGGGTGTGCAAAACCTGGAACCCTGGTACACTGCTGGCGGGAAGGGAAATGGTGCAGTCACTACAAACACAATTTGGAGACTCGTCAATAAGATCAACAGAATTACCAAGTGATCCATTGATTCTCCTCCTAGCTATACACCCCAAAGAATTGAAAGCAGGTTTTCAAATAAATACTCGTACATGAATATGTACATTTTTCTTAACGGCCAAAAGGTGGAAACAACCCAAATGTGCCTGGAGTGTGAACGGAGTGTGACACGGAGCCATGATGAGGCACGAAGTGCTGACATGTAGAAGAACCTTGAAATCACCATGCTAGGGAAAGAGGCCGTCACAAAAGGTCACGTATTGTGTGATTCTATTCATATGAGGTGTCCAGAATATAGAAATCTACAGACAGAAGGATTAGCAGTTGCCTGCGGTGAGAGTCACTGGGAGGAACTGGAGAGTGACTGCCGGTTAAGTACAGTTTCCTTTTTTTGGCAGTACTGGGGTTTGAACTCAAGACCTCACACTTGCTGGGTGGGTACTCTACCACTCGAGCCACTCCTCCAGCCTCAGAGTTTCTTTTTAGGGTAATGAAAATTATAAAATCTGGTAGTAGTGATGATGGTAGTGCCATCAGAAAAACATTGTGTATTTTAAATGTGTATGCATACTTCCAAACATGTTGCTTTGATTAATACATACAATTTCATCTGTCAGTTTAAAGAAATCTTACAAAATCTGTAAAGCAGGGATCAGCAAGCAGACTCGGCCCACAAGCTAAATAACGTGCTGCCTTGTTTTTGGAAATAAAGTTTTATTGGCATTCAAAAATAAACGATGGGAAAATTTGAGCATTGAAAGAGACAACTGAATTGATGGGTGAGGCCCCCCCCTGATGGACACGGAGTGACCTTTCACAGAAGGCAGCATGCTAGAGTGGTTGGTGGGCAGTGATGAGTGACCATATGGCAATTTTTTTTCCTTATGAAGTTGATGGTGAGGGGAACGGAGAGGATCGGTAACATTTGAAGGATGCCCAGCTAGGACAGCAGTGTGAAGGCCAGGAGAAGTGGCTTTTAAGGCCTGGGTCCTCACTACACTCACTTGCTGCTGAGAGGTCAAGCCGTACAGTGATGGAAAGGTGGCACAGGGAGCCTGGGTGACCTTGGAACAGCTGGTTGAGGAGAATGACAGCGTGAGACAGAGTAGCTCTAGAGAGGACATATGACCATAGGGGCAGGGGGGACCAACGGGAGTGGAGGGAGGGCATAGGGCGAGAAGCAGAATTCAATAGGGTCCTTTGTTTGTTTGTTGGTTTACGATGGAAGAGACTTTTAGGGCTATGCCGAATGAGGATGCTATCTGCCCGCTCCAGGCCCGTAGTTCCAGTCGCCTCTGACACAGCATCCGGACGACCTGCAGACAACTGGAACTGCACGTGTTCAAATCTAAGTCCTGTTACCTTCCCTCAGACCTGGTCCCACTCCAGCCTGCAAACTGCAGCTCCATCCGGGTTCTTGCTTTTCTCACCTTTTACTGTCAATCACTTCCCAAACCCTGCCAACTGCCTTTCCTAAAATGTCCCAGATCTGCCCCTCTTGTTCGTGTTGTCCGTGTAGGTGAGTCTCTTGTTCTCAAGTCCTAAGAACTTGCATTTTCAGGCTCTTGCACCTCAGTGTCCCTGCAGGGAACTCACCAACAAAGGTGCTAGCAAAGATGTGCTGTTATGGCTCCTCTTACCAGGTAGCTGGTACCTAGTACCATCTTACGAGGGTGTCAGAGCTGGAGATGTCTTGTGGCTCAAACTCTTACTATTTTCTTGTGGTACTGGGTTTGAACTCAGGACATCACACTTATTAGGCAGGCACTCTATCGCTTGAGCCACTCCATCAACCCTTTTTTTGTGATGGGTATTTCTGAGATAGGGTCTCATGAACTATTTGCCCAGGCTGGCTTTGAACTGTGATCCTCCTGATGTCTGCCTCCCGAGTAGCTAGAAGTTCAGGTATGAGCTGCCGGCACCTGTCTGGATGGATGTAACAGCTTCTCGAATGACTTCCCAGTGTCCCCTCATACCCTACTCTACCTGCAGATCTACTAGGGCTAATGACAGGGTTGGTGCTCAGTAAATATTCATTTAGTAAGGACAGTGCTCAGCGGGGCACGCCATGCAGGGTGTTGTACATTCTCTTAATAATTTGGAGCCACAGGGAGCATTTAAGAATTTTATCTATATTTTGTCGGGTGCTGGTGGCTTTGTCTGTAATCATAGCTACTTGGGAGGCTGAGATCAGGAGGATCACAATTTGAGGCCAGTCTGGACAAATAGTTCATGACTCCATCTCCAAAATAATCAGAGCAAAATGGGCTAGAGGTGTGGCTCGAGTTGTAGAGCACCTGCTTTGCAAGCTTGAAGCCCTGAGTTCAAACCCCAGTGCCACCAAAAAAAAAAAAAAAAAAAAGAAGAAAAGAAAAAAAATTTACCTAAATTAAAAAAAAAAACCTACAACATGAAAGTAGAAGGGAACTATTTGAGGAGAGGAAGGGAACAGTGGGAGGTGGGAATAAGAGAGGACAATTAGGGGCAAATACAATCAAAATATGTTATATACATCTATGAAAATGTCATGATGAAACCCATTAAAAACAAACCAGAAAAAAAATCCTAAGAAGAAGAGACATTCACACCAGCTCTGTCTCACCAGGTGATGCCCTCTGTCATGTTATGTGGCAAAAAAAAAAGGCTTCCAGAACCATGAGCTAAATTAACTTTTCTTGTTTTTGTTTGTTTGTTTTAGGATAGGATCCCTCTGTATAGCCTCCACTGGCCTTGAACTCACGATCTTCCTGCCTCTTCTTCCCACATACTAGGATTACAGGTGTGAACCGTGAAAAGCTTTATTCTTTAGGAAAGAAAGAATTTTTCTCCATGGTGATGGGGGTGGAGTGTGACAGGATCAGATATGTATTGTAGTTAAATGAGTCTGGCAGCTGTGGGGAAAACACGTTGGAGACCATGGGTAGGGGCGGGAGTGGAAGAGGGTGTCAGGATAAGCTTCCGTTATAAAGAGTCACCCTCATTCATAGTGACTGGGCACATATTACAGTCCGATCAGAGATTTGACCGCATTGTTCCACACTGGGATTCAGGGATCCTGGATCCTTCCATTGTGTGGAACTAGCAGCCGTCTTCAGCCTGTGACTCTCATGTCACCGTGGAAGGGGCTTTAGGGTCGACCTGTAAGTGACATTATGCCATTTTCTCCCGTAGCCCGTGGTTCCTAAGTGCACTGGGGCTGGGAGACGTGTCCATCTGTGTGTGCCCAGGGAGAAAATGAGATGGAGCCGTCTCTGCCCGCAGGGAAACGGCGTGGGTGTGGGGGGGTCTATCTGCGGGAGAGGTGTCTGGTGCTTTTATAAGGGTGGCAGCAGGGCAGGTTGGATTCAGAATAGATTTAGGTCTATTCATTCTGATAACTGAGCTTTGGGTCCTTGGACTGACATCGCCCTCTTCTCCTCCTTCTTCCCAGCGTCTGTAACCTTCGTTCTGTTTTCCATGTCCATGTACTTGAGTTTGGTGACACTCCACGTATGAGTGAGATCACGTGCCTTCATGTGCCTCATTTATTTCATTTGGCACAATGTCCCCCAGGTTCATCCACGCTGTTATGAATGACAGCTTTTCCTCCCTTTTACAGGTTCAATAGTGTTCCTTTGTGTGTGTGTATGCATATGTACGCATACACACATACCTTTATGTCACGTTTCTGTGATGCTGGAGAGTAAGCTATCATTTTTTATGCATTCATACCTTGATGGACGTTTAGGTTGTCCATGCAAGCAATGAACATGGACTGAAGGCGTGTTTGAGATAGTGGTACCATTTCCTTTGGCTATAGCTAGAGGAAGGGCTGTTGGATCACACGGTAGGTCTATTTTTAATTTTTAGAGAAAGCGCTAGACTGTTTTCCATAATGACAGCAATGATTTACCCCCCCACCAACAGCATGCAAGGCTCCTTTTCTTCCACATCCTCGCCAACGCTTCTTATCGTTAGTCTTTTGGATAGTAGCCGTTCTAACAGGTGAGGTGAAAAGTCAAATGGTACAAAGTTCCCTCGTGAGTAGCTAGAAAATTGTATTCCTTAATGGCAATTTGCTGAGAGTAGATATTAAGTACTCTTACCACAAAAAAGTGAGCTATTGAGAGGATGGATATGTCAGTGGACCTGACTGTGGTAATTAGTTCCCTATGTATATCAAAACATCAAAACAATGGTAGAGCACTTTCCTAACATGTGCAAGGCCCTGGGTTCCATCTCCAGCACTACAAAAACAAGAGCAATAACAATTTCCCCATACTGTTGTACACCTTAAATATATACAATAAAAATAAAATTCTAAAGGGCAGGTGTGGTGGTGCATTACTGTAATCCCAGCATGGGGAGGCTGAGCCAGGAGGATTGTGAATTTGAGGCCAGCCTGCGTTCCATAAGGAAAGGAGAGAAGAGGAGAGGAAAGGAGAGGAGAGGAGAGGAGATGAGAGGAAGAGAGAGAGAGAGAGAGAGAGAGAATTTAGGAATTTAGGAAGTGGGATTGCTGGGACTTGGTGGATTGACATGGGGAAGGAAGTGGGAGGAATGAAGTGATCCTGCTTTTCTTACATGGGACATTAGTAGAACCTCTGAAAGAGGGTGGAGATGCAAGGAGAAGCAGGTTTGAGAGAGCACAGTCCCCAGACTCTGCAGTGTTGAGGAATTGGCTGCCAGTCTGAGCAGAACCCCCTTTCTCTCTTGGGACTAGACTTGATTTTGCATCTTTCAGGATTTTTTCCATCAATTTCCCTCTAGGGAAATCTGCTCAGGCGTGAGGTGTAGTCTTACTAGGGTGTCAGAGCTAGAAATTTCCCTGGAGGGCAAAAAGGTGGCTTCCCCCTTCCCACACTCCCACTTCGAAGTCGAAGTCGGGGCATTTGAGGCAAAGCTCAAAGATCCTGCTTGCCTCAGGCCACAGTTGAAGTTTTCAGTCCACACAGGAAACAGGAGCTGCACATTTTTCTGAGGCTGTATATTTTGTTCCAGGCCCGTGGTGGATTTTTGTTTGAAAAACAAAAGCATGTCAGTGGTGACACTGTGGCACTGTTGATGGCAAAATCTGACAGTTCTGATTGCAAGATGATGCTTTTGTCCTGTGTCCAAACCCTGGCTAGTTTACACGAGAAAGAGCTGATACTGCAGCCGTGAAGATTAGCAGAAGGTGGAAATATGGCGCTTAAAAATATTGGGCTAGCCACAGTTTCTTTTCTTTTCTTTTGGCAGTATTGGGCTTTGAACTCAGACTTTGCACTTTCTAGGCAGGTCTGTACCACTTGAGCCACACCTCTAAGCCCTTGCCATGATATTTTTGCATCCTCTTGTGTTGGAGCTGCTTGTAACATCTGTGTCAAGAACTCAGTTCTACACATATTTAACTTATCAAACAAAAACCACTGACTTGGGAGGTGGAGGCAGGAGGACCGAGGTTCCAGGCCAGCCTGGCTGCATAGTGAGCCTTTGTCTCCAAAATCAAGGACTGGGATGTAGCTCAGTGGTAAGCACTTGCCTAGCATGCGCAGGCCCTGGGTTTGATATTAATACTGATATTGACTCAAGAGAATGGAGAAACCTTAACAGTCATTCTTAATTAGAAAGGAAATTGAAGATGTACTACAAAGCAAGAACGTCGGATTGATATAAGCATCTCACACCACTGGTGAGAGCATACATTGGTAGATTCATCTTGAAAAGCTACTTGGTAGCATTTATTAAAACAAAATATTAGCTTGCTGCTCTACCTGCTAATATTTTGTTTTAATAAATGCGGCCATTTATTAAAGAAGCAAGGACCTCTAATCCTTGCTACTTGAGAGGCTGAGATCAGGAAGCTCGTAATCCAAGGCCAACCCCAGCAAAAAGTTCCGAGAAGCCATCTCAACCTGGGCAGTGGTGTGTGCCTGCCATCCTACACAGGGATGCTGAGGTTGGGAGGATTGCAGTCCTAGGCTGGCCCTGGCAAAAATGTTTGTGTAACCCCATGTCAACAGAAAAAAGAAGGGCATTGTGGTGCATGCCTGCCACCCCAGCAATGGGAAGAAGTGTAAAATAGGAGGGTCGCAGTCCAGGCAAGCCTTGGGAAAATAGCCAGAACAAAAAAGGACTGGAGGCATGGCTCAAGCAGTTGAGCGCCTGCCTACCAGTGTGAAGCTCTGAGTTCAAACCCCAGTACTGCCAAGAGTAAAGCACCCAAACTACACATCTGTGTACCTACAGTGCAGTGATTCCATTCTGAAGTGTGCACACTCAGCAGATGATGCAGCCAACATGCTCAGGACGCACTGTGCACAACAGCCCAGAGCTCAGACACCACCAATGCTCTGCAGTGGGAAGGGTAACTAAGCCGTGCTGTCTTCATACTGTAGAATACTGTGCGACGCCGAGAAGTTTGTCCCGAGAGGCGGGTGCAACAGCATGGGGAAATCCCGCAGACACAGTGATCAATGACAACTGCCACATGCGGGCTGCAGGCGTGGCTCAAGTGGTAGAGCACCTGCAAGGCCCTGAGTTCAATCCCCAGTACTGCAAGAAAGAAAAAAGACACAAAAAGGATCCATGCTGCACGATTTCATTTATACGAAGCACAAAACAGACAGCAATGACGATGGAAGCTGTGGCTGTTGTTGCCAGCGGAGCACTGTCTGGAAAGGCCAGAGGAAATCTTTGGGGGTGCGGGAAGCACCCTTTGTGTCGGACTGAATGGTGATGCGTGCGTATGTAAAATGCACCTCGGTGTACAGTTCAGCTCCACGGTCTGTGCAGCTTACTGTACGCATGTTCTTCCTGAATAAAAGGGGAATTTTTTAAGAAGGATGTGTGTGTACTGGCCTTTCTTTTCCAACAGTGGCGGGCAGACTAGATAATTTAAAAGCACCGGTGAGCTGATTAGATTCCGGAGAGCAAAACTGAGCCTAGATCTGGGGACAAGTAGAAAGGAGCCCAGCTGGGAAGTGCCTTCGCTGGTCTGGCCAGGCAGCCCATCTTGGAAGAAGTATTCAGTAACTGAGAGGCTGAGCCTCACTCGGCTGCCTCCAGGGGTTAGGACGCAGAGTCTCAGTCCACAGTCCACTGATACGTGTCATTGTGCAAGGGCAAACACGTGACAGAGTTAAGACAATTAGAGGGCCATACTAAAAGATAAAATTAAAACCCTGGCAGAAAGCACACACAGAAACAGTCACAGCTCCGGAAGATAGCGCTTCATGAATGGGGAGAGAAGGAGCCTTGCAATCAAGACAGCAAGCGAGCTGCGGGAGTCGGATAAAGTGCAGGACTTTGAAATCCACAACTTCTGTTCACTCCAGGGTTCCATCATTAGGACAGTGAAGAGTAGGCAAGCTGGAGGGCTGACATCTCTGTCCCCACGTCACTGCCAAGGGCTGGCCTCTGGGATACACAAAGACCTCGTACAAGTTAGTAAGAAATTCTGACCGTGGTGAGGACACTTTGTGACAGAAGCAAAAAATGTCCAGTGGGAATGAGTGAACTTCAAATGTCTACAGCAGCATGGATGAATCTTATGGCAAGCGAAGAAGCCAGAATATTCTATTCGTACGACGATCAGAAACAGACCAAATTAAACTGTTGTTCAGAGATAGCTCAACTGTAAAGAAAAGCAAGTAGTTAGTGGTTGCTCTAAAAGTCAAATTCCTGTTGAATACAGGTGGGGACGAAGGAGGGTGCTACCGTGAGGGCTCTTATGAGCTGAGTCGTGTACTCTCTAAATTCAGGTACTGAATTTAGGTACCTCCCAATGTCACAAGGCTTTGTTGTTGCTGTTGTTGTTTGGAGGCAGGGTCTTACTGTGGAGCCCAGGCTGGCCTCCAACTTGAGATCCGCCTGCCTCAGCCTCCTGAGTGCTGGGATTACAAATGTGCACAATCAGGCCTGGCTAAGATAGGGTATTTAAAGCGATGACTAAGTTAAAATGAGGCCACTAAGATGGCCAATGTGACTGGCGTCCTTATGTGAAGACAAGATTAGGATATAGACACACACACAGGTAAGTCCGTGTGAGAACACAGGGAGAAGATGGCTATTTGTAAGTCAAGGAGAGAGACCTCGGGGGGAAACAGCTCTGCCCCTGCATTGATCTTAGACTTCCAGCCTCCAGAACTATGCAAAAATACATTTCTGCTATTCAAGCCATCCAGTCTCTGACACTTTGTCAAGGCAGCTGGAGCAGACTAATACAAGGGGAGTGTTTGGAGGGCTCCTGGTACTTTTTTCTTTGTAGTTTTTGGAGACAGGGTCTTTCTATGTTGCCCAGGCAGGCCTTGGACTTGTGATCCTCCTGCATCAGCCTCCCCAGTGCTGGGTTTATAACCACATGCCACCATACCAGCCCAATTTTGTAGTCCTTGACTAGGATGGTAACTCACAAGCATTTGCTTTAACATAAGTTTTTTTGGTGTTTTGAGATAGGGTCTCACTATGTAACCCAGGCAGGCCTTGAACTTGCAGTCCTCCTGTCTCAGCCTCTAAATGCTGGGATTCACTTTGCTATACAATTGTGTTTCATGATAAAGCAAATCAAAAAGTCATTGGTTTGGCCTGGGGAGAGAAAAAAGAGTTTGTGTTCGTTGGGTCATCAAAGAGTAGGAAGACCCTTTTGTAAACAGCTTTATCGAGGGAAAATTCACATACCATGCAACTCAGCCATTTAGAATATACAATTCAGTGGTTTTTAGTATACTCAGAGTTATGTAGCCAAATTGGCCAGAGTCGATTTTAGTACATTTTCATCACCTCAGAAAGAAACCCAGTACTCTTCAGCTGTAACTCCCCCAAGCCCCCATCCACCCACTCAGTGACTTTTGTATAAATTGAGTCACATAGCGTGTGGTTTAAGAGCTGGTTGCTTTCACTCAGCACCATATTCGCAAGGTTCATTCATGTTGCAGTGTGTGCAGCTTACTTCACTCCTTCTTGTGACTATGGAGATGCCACACCTTGCTTCACCATCCATCAGCTGATGGACAGACATTTGAGCTGTTCTCACCTTTTGGCTAACGTGAATAACACTGCCATGAGTATTTGTGTACCAGTCTTTGCATGGACAAATGTTTTCTGTTGTCTTGGATTTATACCTAGGAGTAGGATTGCTGAGTTGTACACTAACTGTGTGTGTGACTTCTTGGGGAGCCACCCTGTTATTTTCCACAACTGTGCCACTTACATCCCCGTCAGTGATGTAGGGTGCTTCCAGTCTCTCCACGCCCTTGTTATTCTGGCCGACCTAGTGGGCATGAGTAGCATCTCATTGTCGTTTTGATTTCTGTGTCCCTACTGACAGATGAGGAAGCCGAGACTTAGAGAGGTTAAGTGGCTTGTTCCACACCGCACAGTGCAAGGCTCCCGTTTCCTTCTAATGCGTCTGTGGAAGGCAGGGCCTTCTCAGCAGGTAAACATGAAGATCCATCCTGCCCTGGACGCTAGCCAGTGGGCCCCTTGGGAATTTGCCCTCGCCCCCTCCCTGGGGCTTTTGGCTTGTCTGTAGCAGTTCCTGTTGCTGTCACCAAGGTCCCAGACTGTCACTAGGTCCTCTGGAGTCACCCACAGCACCATCTTCTGTTTGTTGCAGGTGAAGTCTTTGTGATGCCCGGGACTTTCCTACAGAGCTGGTCTGGCTCTGCCCAAACCTGACACTCACACATCCCAGTTTAGCCACACATAGACAGTGTTCTTCATGTTCTTCTGCTGCAAGGGTTGGCTTGAAGGGCAGGGAAGTGCCCGCTGGCTGCTCAGGAAAGAAGGGGACAGAGCAAGTGGTGCTCCCAGCAGGCAGGCTGTGATGGGTAAGCAGCCTGAGGCCACTGAAAGCTGGGTGTGACCCTCCCGTGGTAGGTGTCCCTGATCAAGGAGAGCCAGGTCTTCTGCCCTGGTGACAGGTTAACCACAGTCACTAGAGAAAGATAAAGATAAACGCATTTCTCCTGGAAACCCTTTGACCTCTGCAAGCCACTGCAAAGCCACACTTATCACCAGCAGAGCTGTGGGGGAGGAGGGAATGACAGGTCTTTTCTGTTCCAGGTTGACAAGATCTGACCTTCAGCCAGTCCTCTTGTTTCCTGACACCCACAGTCTCGCTGTGCCAGCATGAGGGCAGAACTGTGATGATTATGAGGAAGCTCCCTGGACTGGGAGCCATGGCCTGCCCTCTGCCCTCAGCATCTCCACTAACCCTACATTGGTATGGGCACACACTTTTCTGAGCCCCGTTTTCCTCCTCTACAAAATGGACTTCAGAACAACCCTGTGATACCTTCCACATGGAAGCTCCTGAGAATAAAATCAGAACACGCATCGTGCTGTACTTTTAAGGTTCTGAACGGACAGAGAGCTAAGAAGTCTCTTTAAATATAAAAAGAGCAGCTAAGAGCAATAGGAAAAAGATAAACCACGCTTAAAATTAGACAATGCTGTTAAAAGGAAGTTCCTAAGAGCCGGGGATGGAATTCAGAGCTAGAGCTCTTGCTTAGCATGCTCAAGGGCCTGGCTTCCACGCCTAGCACCACGAAAATGAAACAACAGAAAGTTCACAGTAATAAAGACTGCAAATGGCCACTCAGATGATGAAAGACTTCAACCTATTCCTCAAAGAAAATCAACTTCAAGCAAAAAGTTACTTTTATTTCTGGAGGTATCAAAAATGAAGAATGATCATGCTTGATGTTGACAAAAAGGTAAGTGTGTCTGCAGGGAAACTTAACAGCTTAGATACAATTTTTCAAAGGCACATATATACACTTCAGTCTTGGGGTATACTGAGCGGGAGGCGTAGCTCAAGGGGTAGAGCGCCTGCCTAGCAAGTGCAAGGCCCTGAGTTCAAACCCTAGTGCTGCCAAAAACATAAAAGAAAAAAAAAAAGAAAGAAAACAGCTGTGATACATGCAAAATATCAATCTTAAAACTTTAAAATAATGCACTTGGTGATTTTTTTATTCAAAGCAGATGTCCATGGTGCTTAAAAAATATAGCAGATGCAAAAACATGTTATATTAAAGTAAAACTTTTCTTTTTAATTTCTCTTCTGATTACTAGTCTAAGTCAAACAATTCAGGAAATTGATGTTTTCCATTTTATATTACTTTATTGCATAATCATGTTAAATATGGGTAAGTGGCAGAAGCTAATATCTCTATTAGGGAATGAAAGTGTTTGCCTTGTATCTTGCAGAGATACCTATACGTGCAAAGGAAAAGTCCACACACTCATAAGACTACTCATCTTTCTGTAAATAATAATTAGTTTTGTTACTTAGTAGTATAGTAGCATATACATATAGGATGCACAAGATTTAGAAAATACAAGTGAAGGCTGGGGATGTAGCTCAGTGGTAGAGCATTTGCCTAGCTTGCACAAGACTCTGAGTTTTGATCTCTAGAACCACAAAAAAACTACGAAGAAAACAATGGCTTCTGGATGGGGGATTTAATCTGAACCCTTTTGTGCCTTCATGGATATCTATATATCTATATCTCTGTCTATATGTGTGTATGTGTATCTTGGCATATCTGTCTATCTGTCTATCTATCTATCTATAGCTATGACTGGAACTTTCAGTCCTCCTGCTTCTGCCTCTTCGGTGCTGGGATTACAGATGTGCACCTCCATGCTCTGCTCCTTTGTGTCTCTGCCCATATCTATATCTGTATCTGTGTGTCTGTCCCCTATCTGTATCTCTGTCTCTACGTGGGTCCGTATCCACTTCTGTATTTATGCCTGTATCTGTGTCTCTATTTACATGTGTGTCTGTCTCTAAGTGCATCAGTGTCTTTGCCTTTATCTGCACCTTGTCTCTAAGTGCATCGGTGT
Source organism: Castor canadensis (assembly GCF_047511655.1). NCBI lineage: Eukaryota > Metazoa > Chordata > Mammalia > Rodentia > Castoridae > Castor > Castor canadensis. The sequence continues at coordinate 4,329,398 of NC_133405.1, read as the reverse complement.
TTCTCCCTGTCTGTGTCTGCCTTTCTGGTATCTGTGATTCCTTCTGTATCTCTATCAGTTTCGTTATCTGCATCTGTGCCTGTGTCTCTGCCTGTTTGTGTGTCTGTATCTTTCTGTCTCTAAATCTGTCTGTATTTATACCTTCCTTCTACCTATCTGTAGTTCTGTCTTTTCTTCATCTATGCCTGCACTTGCATCCATGTGTCTAACTTACCTGTACTCATGCCTCTTCCTGTAACTATCTACACTTCTATTTTATATTTGTGTCTCCACCTGTATCTGTGTCTGTGTGTCCCTACATCTTTCTGTGTCTGCATTCCTATCCGTGTCTTGTCTTCACCCATCTCTTTCTATCTCTGTACCTGTACCTGTATTCATATCTGTGCTTCTGTCTGTATGTCCATCTGTATCTGTGTCTGTGTCTTCATCTCCATTCATATCCGTGTCTCTAACTCTATCTGTATGTGGACTGTGTCTCTACCCAAATCCGAGTCCCTCAGCTCTGTCTCTGCCAGCACATATAGCTGCACTCCTGACTCATGTGTGCATCTGCATCCCAGTCACTGTGGTTTGAATGTGCCACTGGGGGTCAGTCCCTACCTGGTGTGCGCAGAATGCAAGACATGGAGTCGAGGAAGATTATTCTGGAGCCTTTATATTAAATGTCAAGGCTTCAAAACTTGTTGGCTTTTGGCCTTACTTGAGCCAGTCGTCCCCTTCGTCTTGCCTGTTTATTTGTTTTGGAATATCTGTCCTACGCTTGTCTCACCATTGTATTTTGGAAGTAGATGACTTGCTTCACAGACTCAGGAGTGGAGGGGGATTTGCCTCAGGATGGACAATTCCTTGAGTGTCACCTGTATTTGATTTAGATGAGATGTTGGACTTTGAAAATGGCTTTGGGGGCTATTGGATGGAATGATGTAGTTTGCAGGTGAGGAGGACATGGATTGGGGGCCTGTGGTTTGAGTGTATCCCCCAAAGTTCATGTGCTAGAAACTCAATCCCCAAGGCAACAGTGTTGAGAGGTGGGCCCTTTCAGAGGTGATTAGGCTCTGATCTCATGGATAGATTAATGCCATTGTCACAGGGGTGGGTTAGTTAATCTTGTTATCTTGGAAGAGGGTTCTTTTTTTAATTTATGAAATTTAATAATAAATTAAAATATGACTAATGCTTTTTTATATTTAAAAAACTTACCATCATGTTATTGCTGTGCTGGGGGGACACTGTGACATTTACAAAAGTTCTTACAATATATCACAGTTGAATTCATTCCCTCCATCTTTCTCCTTTGTCCCTCCCCCCATTCCTGGAATAGTTTCAACAGGTCTCATTCTTCCATTTTCATACATGAGTACATAATATTCCACCATATTCACCTCCTCACCCTTTCCTTATAACCTCTCCCCTAGACAAGGACCTGTTTTACCTTCCTGACCTCTGTTTTTGAAAAAAGGCATTTTTGTTTAAGATATCTGTACAGAGTTTCCTTGTGACAGTTCCATGTATATAAGTATCATAACCCAAATTGGTTCACCTCCTCCCTTTTGGGGAGAGGGTTCTTGAGAAAAGGATGAGTTCATCTTTCTCTCTCTCTCTGTCTCTCCTGATCTTCTGCTTTCTGCCACAGCATGATGCAGCAAGAGAGCGCTCTCCTTAGGGTGGGCTCCTTGACCATGCACTTGCCAGACCTCAGAACTGTAAGACGTAAAATAAATTGATTTTCCTTATACTTTAGTCTCAGGCATTCCCTTGCTCACCAAGCTCTTTCTCAAAGGTCTTTTAGAATCTCCATTCTGCTGTAAAGCCATGTCACTATCTTACTGATCTCGCCCCAAAGGCTTCCTTCATCATCTCTCAGCCTTAGCTGGAAAATGCCTCCTCTCACTAGAGCCAGCCCTCCTGCACTGCAGACCACCTTGGTGAGGAGGGCAGTGGGTTCTCCTGACTCTATGCTGCGGGCTCTAGATTCTTCTGCTGTCAGAGCTGATCCTTCTAGGAGCCTCAGACTATGAAGCTGAACACTTGGTCTTCAAAACAAATGGGATTTAGGACTGGAGGTGTGGTTCAAGTGGTAGAGCACCTGATTTGCAAGCATGAAACCCCGAGTTCAAATAGAAGTCCCACCAAAAAAAAAAAAAAAAACCCAAACAAAAAATGGGTTTAAAGTCATGCAGTTAATACATAAACAAATCCTCCTTTAAAGTTTTCATCCTTCAGAGATAAAGCAGTGCCTTGCACTTGGCTCCAATGCCAGCTGCTCCTGGAGGAACCCAGTTATCCACTTGGTGAATTTCTCTTTTCTTATCACCCCGTCACCTTCTCCTCTTTATTAACCCAAATACAGAGTTTTAACAGTGTGCCTAAACACACACACATACAAACAGCATCTTACTATACATGTTATTCTGTAACCTGCCTCATTCATCTATCTGTCCTGGAAATCTTTCCACGTGGATCATGTGATTCTACTTCATTCTTTCTTTTTTCTTTACCTTTCCCTTTTTTATTTTTTATTTCTTTTTGAGATGGAGTCTTGCTGTGTTGCCCGGGTGGACCTTGAACTCCTGGGTTCAAGTGATCCTCCCTCTTCTGTTTTTTGGGTAGCTGGACTTCAGCTGTGTGCCACTGTGCCTGGGTCTACTGTATTCTTTTAGTGTTGCATTGTAGCTCATGGTGGAATCATCACAAAGTTTCTTTAACCGTTTCTTAAACATAAACATGCATTTTCATTTCCCCTATTACAAACAATGCGGTGAGAAGTAACTTTCCATGTCTTGACTTGCACACTTGGGTGATATAGTTCTTTCTTTCTTGATTTTTACGCTTTTTTCTTTCCTTTGGTGTTACTGGGGCTTAAACTCAGGGCCTCACATTTGCTAGGCAGGTGCTATACTACCTGACCCACTCTGCCAGCTCTTTTTTGATTTCTAAAAAGAATAAGGACTTCATTGTTTATATAAAGCAGATAGCACATATTATAAAAATTGAAGCATTTTAAGAATTACAATGAAGAAACAAATCAACAACAGTTTTACCACCCATAATGAAACAAATATAGTGAACATTTCATAAACAAAATCTCGAGTGCAATGATAAGTGTGGTTTTTGTCAGGATTGGTTTTACTTGAATTTAAAATGTGAAACGGAACAGGTGAACTTAGCGTAATCACACTTCCTTGCACAAGTTCTGTTAGTTCTGTGAGCCGGGTCTGAGGGGGCAAGAATTATAAAGAGCACTAAGCAATGCGAGATATTCTTTTCTCCTTTATTTCCTACCTCTTCTTCCCAATTTTTGTTGGTTATATTTGCTTTGCTTTCTCAGTGGGTATCATCTCCCAGCCAGTCATTTAGTGATGGTTCCATAGTTAGTCTTAGTTTTATATGTTTTGGGACAGGGTCTCACTATCTAGCCCAGGCTGACCTTGAACTTGAGATCCTCCTGCCTCAGGGTCCTTCTGAGCGCTGAGACGACAGGTGGTGCTACTATGTCCATCTCTACTTTTGTATTTTAGTGGGTCCAATGCTCACAGCTCTCTGTTTTGAATTGAGAGATGTTGGTTGGCAACATTTTTCTTGCTGGGTAGTTTTTGTAAGAAGAAGTAATGAATGCTGAATTCCCTGATCGTTCCTGTCCAAATAATAAATTGGCTGGATGTGATATTGTTATGTCATCCTTTCTTTCCATCAGAACTTTATAGACATTGCTGATAGGTTCTATGGAGAAACATAAAAGAAGGCTAGACTTTATTCCCTTTGGCAGGTTCCTTTTTTATTTGACTACCTAAAAAGCTCTTGCCTTTATATTTGAGTTAAATAATTTACTCGGCACATTTCTCTAGGTTAATGATACAGTATACATTTTTTGTTGGACTATGGTGTGCTTTTATGGTCTGCTGACTTCGTTCTTATTTTATTTGGGGAATATTTATTCACAGTAGGCCTCTGAATCCCTCTTCTGCCTGCTTGTTGAATTTCCTTTAAGTTCTTATTTTATTAAATCCGTTCATCCACTTAGTTAACAAGTATTTATTAAGAACCTACCAAGTACCAGCACTGTGCCAAACCCAAACCCCTTCCTTCCTGGAGCTGACATTGCAGAAGGACCAAGGAAACAGGCAATACAGAAAATCAAGCATGTGCAGTGGGTAGTGCTTTGGATGGTGACAGGTGCTGTATAAAGTAAGGAATATATGGGAGTAGGTCAGTACAGGCGTCATGCAGAAGGTGACATTTAAGGACTGCAGCTCAGACCTGTCCCCTGAACTCCAGATGCTCCCCTCAAGTTCCTACTTGACATCTCCAACCGGGTGTTTAACACACATCTCCAACCCAAGCGACACATGAAGGGACTGAATTGTGGTCACAAGTGCTCTGCTTGCCAGCTCCCCCAGCTCAACTGTCACCTCTGCTCTTCCAGTTGGCTGGACCAAGAAGCCATCAGCAGGTTAGCATCGTCTTACTGTAAGTACTCACTGAATTGACTGCCTGCCCCTCTTCTGCTGCCAGCTCTGGCCCCAGTCTCTCCCAGCTTCACCCCTGATCACTGCCACCAGCTCCTGACTGCTTTCCTTGTTCCCCAATGCCTTCTCATGAGCTTCCCTGGGGTTTAGAGACAGGAAACCACACAAAGTTGTCCGTACAGCCACACCTGGCTTATAGAATTCCGGGAAGCTAGTCTGGAACACTCAGACTTTGATCCTTGGCCTTCTCTGCTATGTCCAAAGACATATTGTTTTGAATCAGGGTCTCTCTATGCAGCTAGGCTGGCCTTGAACTCACTGTCAGGAATTTTCCATGCCATGGCTTGATAACAGAATTTACCACGTCAAGCAAGTCAGAGAGGCAAGGGTATGGAGGTAGTAGTTATAGAGGATTGGGGCAGGCAAGCACAAGGGAGCACTGCTGCAGTGCCCTATGAGGGTTGGGGCACCCTCTGGTGGGAGGGTGGGAGAACTCAAGAAGGAGTGCTGCACCGGGGGTCCCAAGACCTCAAGCTTTCCTTAGGGTCTGCAGACATGGGGTGGTCTAATGTGTCATTAACTCTCAGAGACTGCATTATGTATCTTCCCACTAGTCGAGCAGGGTGGGTTGGCCTTGGATGGCCAGACTGGAGCTACTATTTTCTGTTGCTCCAAGGGCCGCAGGTCAGCACTGTGTCACAAGACGTTCTGCTGATGTCAGTGGTCCAGAATATGATTCTTTATCCACATCTAAGCCATAGCTCTGGCCCCTCCACTCACGATGTAGCCCAGGCTGCTCTTGAACTCTCAATCCTCCCACCTCAGCTTCCTGAGTGCTGGGATTACAGGTGTGTACCACCACACCTGGCTCTGAGTTCACACTTTGAGGGTACTCTCTCCAGTTCAGCAGGATTACAGAGGGGCCAGCGTTTTTCCAGTAGTTGAGAGTCACATGGACCTGGATGGAGTCCTGGCTCTTGTACTTACCTGCTGTGTCACTGAGCCTCACTGTACTCAGAGAGAAAGAAAAATTAGCTCAGTGCCTGGCTCAGAGTGAATGCGTAAGCAATCAGTGTCACGTCCATCTGCTCCTTTCACATGTGAGTTCAGTGCTCCTTCTGTGCTCACCACTGGAGATTCAGCGTTGTTCAGAACCGGTGGCATCCCTACCAGTATAGACTGCTTGTGGCTGATGAATAGAAATGCAATTGTTTTCTATATAATGTTTTCATATTCAGTCACATCACTAAACTCTTCCCCCCCTTGTAACTCACCTGTGGAACAGTCTCGGTTTTCTAGGCCACAAACACTGGCAGTTCTCATTGTCCCTCTCCAGTCCTTCCTGTTATGGGTTTTCTTGGCTGGGAACTTGAGTAGGATGGTGGATTCAGCAGATCCTTGGTATCTGCAGGTCTACGTTCCGAGGAGGCCGCTGTCAGGAAACCCCACCATGGTCAGGATGCATAGAGCTCAGAGTTGTGCTGTGGCTGCTGGAGCCATTTTCCCATAATGCCCCCCAACTCCTGCCAAAGATGTGCTGCTTTTCAATGAATCTAGACAGCTCACTTTATCACATAAGTTAGGTACCTTCACTTTTACCTTGACTCGGGGAAACCACTTGCTTTTTGGGAGGCAGATTTTCACAAAACGAAGGGCAGAGAAACCCTCAGTAGGTGACTTAAACACAGCTGACCATAACCTGGGACCGACTGAGAGCCACTCCGCATCTGCTGAGCTGCGCAACGTGCATGGGAATTGAAATTTTTTGGTTTTGAAATGTCTTTAGATTTTTAAATATATTATTTAAATTATTATTATTATTATTATTATCACACCTGATCAAAACTGAGTTTACTAAGTGCACGAATCAGTGGGCTTACTGGCGAGGTTGTTTTTGATGTCACTCTCTTGCTCCTGACGTAAAGGAGTGACTTCTAACTTCTCACTTCTCCCCATTTATGAGGATGTGTGCTCTAGATATTTGATTGGGTTAAGGAAGTTCCATTTTGTTTTTACTTCATTCAAAGCATTTTTTTGAGACAGTGACTCTCTATGAAGCCCAGGCTGGTCTTGAACACCCAATTCTCCTGCCTCAGCCTTCTTAATACAGAAATTACAGATGTGTTCCACCATGTCTGGCTTATGAAAAGTTTTTTAAAATATGAGTATTTAGTAACATAAGCACAGGGTTTCTGCTTTGTTCTGTTGATAGGATGAATGACATTTACAGGTTTTTCTAACACTAAGGCATTCCTGGATTTCTGGACACACCCAAAGTGGTCAAGGTACACTGTTTCTCTCACATAGTGTTAGACTTCATTTTTTCCTTGTATTTTGTTTAGATTTTTTTTGCAGTAAAATTGGCCTGCAATTTTCATTCTTATTATGTTCCTTTTTTTTTTTAATGGTACTGGGGGTTGAACTCAGGACCTTCACCTTGAGTCACTCCACCAGTCCTTTTTGTGATAGTTTTCCAAGATAGGGTCTTACAGACTATTTGCCCTGGCTAGCTTCGAACCGTGATCTTCCTGATCTCTGCCTCCTGAGCAGCTGGGATTACAGGTGTGAGCCACCAGAGCCTGGCTCTTGTTTGGTTTTGGCAACAAGGGTATAAGAATAATTTGGGGAATATTTTCTTTTCTCCTGTCTTGAAATCATTTGTGGAAGAAATTGTTCCTGGTAAGTGAGTAGATGTTCCTATATAAACCACTGCTCCCCTTGGCTGAATCTTGAGAGGACTGTGTCACATTGAATGGTTGGTCCTGTCCAATCACTCCTTCACAATAGAAATATATATCCACTCTTGTCCTGCCTGAATAGGGAGCAGTATATTTCTCTGTCCCTTGATTTTGCTCTTGCCATTGGACTTGCTTCAGTTACACACAATGCCAGCACAATGTGCTATCTGTGTCAGGCTGGCTTTCTTACACACCTGTGATCCCCAGTGAGGAAGACGTGTCTCAGGTAGCCACCGTCCCATGCTGGCCTTGCCCTAAGGGGATCAACTACGGAAGACAGCCAAGGTCAAGTTGCAGCCCGGGACTGAAGAGTTCCAACGCATAGCCTGAAGCAGAGGCAGTACAAAGAGCCCTACCTAGATCAAACTATAACAGAGCTACAAATCCTCGATCCAACAAGAAATGTTTCTTACTGCAAGCCATTAAGTTTTTGCAGGGTGACTATTGTGGCAATAGACGACTAACACAATGATAATCAGGCTTTCTGGTTTTATGAGTCAGTGTAATAAGTAATATGTTTTCTAAGACTATAACCATTTCACCTACATAGTCAATTTTCCAATTTTTGTTATAAACTTGTAGAGTGTGTTCTTTTATTATATTTTAATGTTTACAACATCTGCAGTCACATTATCTGTAATTCTGTCCTGGTTTTCACTAAAATATTATTATAGACGAGGGCACGTAGTTCAGTGGTACAGCACTTACACTTGCACAGGTAGGAAACAAAAAATCCAGGGTTGGCGGTGCACACCTATGAGCTGGAGGCAGGAGAATCATAAATTTGAGGCCAGCCAGGATAAAGTTAGTGAGGCCCTAGCTCAAAGAGGAAATAAAAATGAAAGGGCTGGGGGTGTAGCCTAAACCTGTGGCCCTGGGATCAATCCCCAGTATGGCAAAAAAAAGGGATGGGGAGAGACAAAAACAAAAGAAAGAAGCATTCCACTAAAAATGGTCATAATTGCCTTTTCTCTTTTTTCTTGCTCAGTCTTCCCAGAAATCTTAGCCTTTCACTTTGCCAGTCCTTTCTATTCTGGCTTTGCTGCCTCCTCCTCTTCCTCCTCCTCCTTCTCCTCCTTCTCCCTCTTCCTCCTCTTTCTTTTGGCAGTACTGAGTGTATTCTTCCTCTTTTATATTTTGGGAGCATATCATTTTTTCTTTTTGTAATTTCTGAGGTTGTACACTTGTTGATTTTTCAGCATTTATTTATTTTAAAATATTAAATTAAAAATTTAAAGCCATAGATAATGTGATTATTATCATACAACGTCCTGTCTAGAAATACATATAGACATATTTACATACTACATACATACAGTTGAATGGTAAAATCTAGCTACTTCTCAGTTGATAGTTAGGCCACTTAATCTGATATGATCATTACACATTGGATTGTAATGTCACTGATACATATGTACGATTATTATGTATCGAATAAAACTGAAAATATACTTTAACATCTAGCTAATTAACAAATGTATTACCACACATTGTGTTTCTCACATTTTTGTGCTGAGAACATGTAATATCTACACTTTACATTTTTCAAGAATTTAACATATCATCCTTAAGTGTAGTCCCCTTGCTGTACGATATGTCTTGAATTTTATCCCCCTGTCCAGCTACAATTATGGAGCCATGCCTTTTTGAGTGTGGTTCTCCATGCTGTAATTACCAGTCACGTGGTGATGATGGGAGGGATGAGGTGAGAGGGAATTCAAGATATATTCAAATGATTATTGTATCAGGGTTGAATACAAGAAATTCTTCAAATAGAAGAAATTCCATTCCAGCTCTAGTCATGACCTGCTCCCTTTCCATCCCTTGGTGGTCATTGCCGTGTCCCCAGATGTGAACTACTAGGGGGAATCTGAGGTCCCGCTCGGGGTAAGCTTGCTTACAGTGGCAGCAGAGAGGACTAACAAATGTATTTCTTCCATTTGAAGAAATTTCTGAATTGCAGGCAGAGATCAAGATGTAGCATCACTAATATTTCCCAGGCATCTGAGCTTGAAGTACTCAGTAACGATATACTAGAGAGAAATTGGGGTATCCCAATACCCCAATTGATAAGAATTTTAGAGACTCTTCTGTCTTGAACTGAAATCTTATTATGCATCAGCAGTTTGACATGTGACCATACTTGTGTTTTTAAAAATCCGGTCTTTTTCCCGTGTATGTGTGGTGCAGGGCCTCACCCCATGCTTGCCAGGCAGGTGATCTATGAGTTGAGGCATTCCGCTAGTCCTCCTCACAGCTTCTTGTTGAATGCTTCTCTTTGAAACCGAGATCTTTATTTCTTTAAATCATGACACATTGTGATCAGTGAGATGGCTGACTAGAGGCACCCAGCACTTACCTACCTGCTCCTCCACAAAGAGCCAAAGCTATAGTCAGATAGCTGCCAATTGAGGAGAGTGAGCAGGAGAACCCCAGAATTCAGCAGTAGAAAACTTGAAACCTTGGAGATTAGGGCCAGCACAGCAAGAGAAACAAAATACCCCAACACCATCACCACGGCTCCACAGTCAGGGGAGGAGAGGCCTTCCTCCCTGCCTGGGTAAAGGTGAAGGAGACAGTCCTGGCAAACTCTTTCAGGGCACATACTGGCAATCCTGACTATTGGAAAGTTTCACAACACTTACAGGCACACAGCCTAACTAGAAAAACCTAAAGTCTGCTAGCCATCTGGCTTTGGAAAAAGAATTTGCCATCGTGGGAAGAGACCTATTGTCTGAATTTGGACTGCTCTAGGATTCAGAAGCCATGTCTGGAGCCTTACAAGCATTCCATTGCAGTGATTCACCAGGTGGCTGTCTCATGGACCAGACTTGGCTCAGTCAAGTGACCCTGGCTCAGTCCAGCTGGGAGTGCTACATTCAAGGGAAAAGGTATTGTGACACACAGGGGAGCAAAGGGTGCTGCTCCCAAGAACCAGAGGGTTGGGGAGCCTGCCTTCTGAGCCCACATGGTTTCACACATGTGCCAGGGCTGAAGGCAGCTATCCATTTGTTTCCTGCCACCTCTTTCCCAGCACAGCCCATAGGTGTCTGTTACTAACAAGGCAGAGGTAGAAATTTGTGATTCTACTGCTCCCCTATCTATAAAAGTGTGCTGGGGCATCTCAAGACACGTTGCTGTGGCTCTGGCTGTTGCTCCCTCCTGGGTTGCACAGCTTAGGAAGGGCTGGAGAGAGACTTTGCCTGGTGCTGGCAGCATTCTGCTGTCTCTTCCACTCCTGTGCGAGCCTCAGCCAAGAGGAATTTTTCCAGCCCCAGCCCCATGACCCACTCCATCTCAATCCCTGGTGCACAATACAACTGAAAGAATGAAGGCACGGGAGCCCCAGGCCATTGTCCTGTTCCAAATGTGTGCAGTTAGGGGAGAATCTGAGGTCCTGTTGATAGGTAGGAATGCTACAGTAGCAGCAGAGAGTAATATCACAGCTTTTGCTGCTGCCATGCCTGTGTGGGTCCCCTGTATCAGTCACTCCTGCACCTTTTCCAATGGTGCATTGCTTGCAAGACTGGGTGTCAATGGTACAGAGGTGATACTGTGATTTCCCCCCCACTTCTTCCTGGGAAGCACTTGGACCTCACCAGTTCTAAGTACTTCAGGCCAATCACCACTACTAGAATAACCAGTACCAGAGACCCATTCAAGTAACAGAGCCTATATCAATAGTGCCTGAAGGAAACCCCCTCTACTCCATAAGGCCACCACACTCATTGTAGAGGTTAACCACACAGGATACATGCCTTGTTATCTATACCATACCTCACCTGCTCGAACTGTTAGAGTGTTCCCATTCTTGTGCAACCTGCAGAGACAGTGTGTTTCTCCAAGTCTGATATAGTATATACTGTGCCCAAACTCACAAATCCCAGCCAAAGAATCTATAAACAGATTACACTATGGTGCCAAGCAAGAACTAACCTCAACATTGCATAACTGATACCCCAAGACACATCTTAAGGGAGAAAGCTGCTTATTAAGAAGGCCATCTCATGAAAGTGGTAGCAATATCCATTTCACCAAATGTACAAATATCAATCTAAGAACACAACAGATACAAAAAAAGACAATATAACACATTCTAAACTTCTTAACTCTTCAGTAACAGATTCCAATACATTGAAGTGGGAGAAATGCCCAATAAAGAATTCAGAAGAATGATTCAGAATATTGCAGAGGTTTTAGTCCATTGCCAGCTGGTTCAATCTTGATTGCATGCATGAGGTGGAGCAAAGCTGTTCACCTCATGGTGATCAGGAAGCAGAGAGAGCTAGAGTGAGAAGGGACAAGTGTCAACATTTACCAAGCAGGCTTCACCTTCCACAGTTATCACCACCTCCCAGTAGTTGATTCAAATGTGAATCCAAGGGATTAATCCATTGATTAGGATAGAGCCCTCAGGACCCAATTACTTCTCAATAATTGACCTACCACCCAGGGACCAAGCATTAAACACATGAGCCTTTGCCAGGGGCAGGGGTAGATATATTTCATATCCAGAATACAGCAATGGCTTTTCAAAAGTTAACAAGGGACAAGAGAGTACAGACAAACAGACAAAAATGGAAAGAAAATGCAGGATGTGAGTGAGAAATTCAGTAAAGAGACAGAGATTTTGAAAAAGAATCCATCAGAAATCTTGGAAGAAAAGAGTTCAATAAGTAACATAAAAACTCTTTTGAAGACCTCAACAATATACTAGATCAAGCAGAAGAAAGAATATCAGAGCTTAAATACAGATTTTAGGAAATATCATATTCAGACAAAAATAAAGAAAAAAGATCTTTGGGACACCATTAAAAGGCACAAATTTAAAAAGCAGAAGAAATAAAGGTTGGGGCATAAAAATATTCAATGAAATGACAACAGAAAGCTTGCCTAATCTTGGGAAAGAAGTAGATATCCAGGTATAGGAGGACTACAGATCCCCAAATAATCATGACCAGAGAAGATCTGCATTCTGACATATTATAGTCAAACTGTCAAATTACAGGACAAATAAAGAATTTTACAATCTGAAAGAGAAAATTTCCAGTCATTTAAGGACAACACCCTTAGACTAAAAGCAGATTTCTCAGCAGAAACAGTGTGGGCCAGAAGGGCATGGAATGACGTAGTTCAAGTTGTGAAAGAAGATAGCTGCCAGCCAAGATAGACCCTTCATGACCAATTTATCAAGAAGATATGATTATAAATCTATGTGCACCAAATGTCAGACCATTCAGTTTTGTGAAACAAACACTGTTAGACCTAAAGGGAGAAAGCCTCCAATACAATAATGGTGGTGGGTTTCAACACCCCACTATTGCCAATGGACAGCTCATCCAGACCAAAAAGAAAATCAACAAAGAAGCATTAGAGGCAAACTACATTATAGATAAAACTTTCCATAAACAGCTGCAGAGTACACATTCTTTTCATTAGCACATGGAACTTTCTCTATAATAGATCATATATTAGGCTGTAAACAAATCTTAACAAGTTCATTTTTTTCTCTTTTCTTTTTGAGGGGGCAAGATCTCACTATGTAACCTAGGCTAGCCTTGAACTTATGATTCTCCTGCCTTAACTTCCCAAGTGCTAGTATTATAGATGTATATCAACATACCTAACTATTACTGCATCTTTTCTAATCACAGTGGAATGAAACTAGAAGCCAACAGCAAGAAATTATGTTAGAAATTACATAAATACATGGAGACTGAACTAACAATGGGTCAATAAGGAAGTCAGAAGGGAAATTAAAAACTTACTTGAAACAAATGAAAATTTGAACCTGTGGGATACAGCAAAAGCAGTACTAAGAAGGAAGTTTATAGTAATGAGTGCCAAAATAAAAACGTAGGACTATTTCAAATCATGTAAAGATTCATCACATGGTCTCAGAAAAGCAGGAACAAATGAAACCCCAAATTAGTAGAAAAGAAATAATAAAGATTGGAACAGAAATAAATGAAATAGAGTCTAAAGCAAAATACAAAGGATCAATAAAACAACGAGTTGGTCCTTTAGCTGGACTAACAGAAAAAGAGAGAAGACCAAATAAATATAATTAGAGATAAAAAAGAAAGCCAGGTGCAGGTGGCTCACACCTGTAATCCCAGCTATTCAGGAGGCAGAGATCAGGAGGATTATGGTTTGAAGCCATCCCAGGCAAATAGTTCATGAGACCCTGTCGGTAAAATACCCAACACAAAACAAAAAGGGCTGGTGGAGTGGCTCAAGTGGTAAGAGTGCCTATCTACCAAGTGTGAGGTCCTAAGTTCAAATCCCAGTGCTGTGAAAAGAAGAGAATCATTAGAACTGCTACCATATAAATTCAATAGATCATTAGGAATTCTTTTGAAATACTGTATGCTAACAAATTGCAAAATCTAGAGTTGGATGAACATGACCTACCAAAATTAAACCAAGAGGATATAAAAAATCCATCATAGACCAATAATAAGTAATGTGATTAAAGCAGTAATAAAAACCTGACAACAACAACAAAAAAAGCCTAAGACTGGATGGCTTCATTGCTGAATTTTACCATACCTTCAAAGAGGCATTAAATAGAAGAAACCCTTCCAAACTTACTCTATGTAGCAAAATCTGACAAGAAAGCCATAAAAAGAAAACTATAGATCAAGATCCCTGATTAACACAGATCAAATTTTGAACTGCACACACCATGAGCAAGTTGGTTTCATTCCAGGGATGCAAAGATTTTCGATATATACACATCAGTAAACATAATATAGCACATAAATAGAATGATTAAGTCATATGATCATTTTAATAAATGTAGAAAATCGTTTGCTAAAATTCAGCATCAGTTCATGGTAAAAGCTCTGAGCAAATTAGGTGGAGAAGGTTCTGACCTCAGCACAATAAAGACCATATATAGCAACCCCATAGCAAACATGAAACTGAAGGAGCCAGACAAGGGCGTCCACTCTGACCACACCCGTATTCAACACAGTTCTAGAAAATTTGAGCAACTAGACAAGAGAAGAAAGCAAAAGGCATACAAATAGGAAAAGAGAAAGCCAAATGATCCCTGTTTGCGATGACACGATTCTATACAGAGGAAAACCTGAAGACACCACCAACAGGCAGAACTGCTGAACAGATTCAGTGAAGTCGCAGGCTACAAATCCAATATGCATAAATCCGTAGTCTGTTTTTCTTCCTTCCTTCCTTCCTTCCTTTCTTTCTATCTTTCCTTCCTTCCTTCCTTCCTTCCTTCCTTCCTCCTTCCCTCCCTTCTCTCCTCTTTCTCTCTCTTTCTTTCTTCAGTACTGGGGTTTAAACTCAGGGTCTACACCTCAAGCCATTCCACCAGCCATTTTTGTGTTGGGCTTTTTCAAGATAGGTTCTCTCGAACCATTTGCCTGGGCTGGCTTTGAAACGCGATCCCCCTGAATAGCTAGGAGTACAGTTGTGAACCACTGGCGCCCAGCTGAGGGTTACATTTCTTTTCCTTTTTGGAGGGAACTGGGGTTTGAACTTAGGACATCACACTTGCAAAGCAGATGCTCTACCACTTGAGTCACACCTCCAGTTCATTTTGCTCTGGTTATTTTGAAGATGGGGGTCTCTTGAACTATTTGCCCCAGCTAACCTATAACCTCAATTCTCCTGATCTCAGCCTCCCAAGTGGCTAGGATTACAGGCATGAGCCACCGTTGCCCAACAATCAGTAGCTTTTCTATACACCAATAATGAATTTGCAGAGAAAGAAATCATGAAAGCAATCCCATTCACAATAGCCACAAAAACCAAATAAGATGCCTAGGAACAAACTTAACTAAGGAAGTGAAAGACCTCTACAATGAATGCTCCAAAGCTGAAGAAAGAGACTGAAGAAGACACTAAGATGTGCAGAAAGCTGCCTTGTCCAAGGATTGCAAAGTTAATATACTTAAAGTGTCTATGCTACCCAAAGCGATCCACAGATTTAATGCAATCCCCGTCAAAATGTCAATGCCACTATTCACAGAACTGAAAAAAGTCCTAAAACTCATATGGGAGCACAAAAGACCCCAAATAGCCAAACAACCTTAAGAAAAAAGAGCAACACTGGCGTCATCACATCTGACTTCAAGACACACTGCAGAGCCATGCTAACAAAACAGCACGGTGTCAGCATAGAGACGGACATGCAGACCAATGATATCCCAGATAAATTCACACATCTGCAGCCACCTGGCTCTTGGAAACAGTGCCAAAAACGTACATTGGAGAAAGGACAGCCTCTCTCAAATGGTGCTGGGAGAACCAGATAGCCACAGGCACAAGACTGAAACTTGACCCCTACTTCTCACCTTGCACAAAAGTCAACTGAAAATGGGTCAAGATCATAGTGTAAGACCTGAACCTTTGAAAGTTCTAGAGGAAGCGGGGTGCGGGGGGGAGCGGGGGGGACACCTCCAGATAGGGACACAGGCAATGATTTTCTGGATAGGATTCTAAAACTGCAGGAGACAAAAGCAAAAGCTGACAAATGAGATTATGTGAAATTGAAAAGCTTCTGCCCAGCAAAAGACACAATCAACGAAATGAAGAGATGACGTATAGAACAGGAGGACACAGTTACCAGCTTGTCATCTGACTGAGGGTTAATATAAAAAGAGCTCAAAGCAACTTAACCAAAAGAAGCAATCCAATTAGAAATGGGCAGATGATCTCAACAGACATCTCTCAAAAACAGAAATGGCAAAAAAATATAAGAAAAAGTGCCAGATATCGCTAACCACCAGGGTAATGCAAACCAGAACTGTCAGGAGAGATAGCTCACCCCAGCTAAAGGCATCAATGCTGGCGGGAAAGTAGAACAGCACAGCCACCGTGGAAATCAGAAAGTAAACATGGTCCACCATGATCCTGCTTACCACTCCTGGGTCTAAACCTGAGGGAATCAAAGTCCACGTAAAGTGGAGACACCTGCACACCCATGTTTAGCTTGGCAATATTCCCGATAGCCACATTTTGGGATCAGCCAGGTGTCTGTCTGTCAATAGATGAATGGAGAAAGACAATATGATATATAAACAAGATGGAGTATTTATTCAGCCATAAATAACAATGAAGCCGGGCACCAGAGACTCATGTCTGTAATCCTAGCTGCTTAGGAGGATGAGATGAGGAAGATCATGGTCCAAGGCCAGCCTGGGCCAAAATGCTTGCAAGACCCCATCTCAACAGAAAAAAAGCTGGGTGTGTTGGTGCACGCCTGTCATCCCAGCTACTGTGGAAAGTGTGAATAGGTGGACTGTGGTCTAGGCTGGCCTGGACAAAAGCAAAGCCCTATCTCCAAAATAACCAGAACAAAAAGGGCTAGAGGTGTGGTTCAAGTGGTGGAGCAGCTGCCTAGCCAGCACGAAGCCCTGAGTTCAAACCCCAGCATTGCCAAAAAGGAAAAAATAAACCAATAAGATCTTATTTGCTCCAAAATGAACGGAATTGGAGGACATCATGCGATAGAAATCACACGATGTTGTGAACTAAGACTCAGTACCGCTTACCAGGCACCTAAGGACTTTGACTCCTGGAGGGAATCCAGCTTTATCTGCTCCCTCAGGGGCGGGGCCCCTGCATTCAGCCGTGTTGCCTCAGCTTGGGCAGCCCTGACACCTCCAGGTTTAGGCTGGCGCCTTCTGGTGGGGTTGATGCTCTGATGTCACACTGCCTGTCACTCTGTGCCTCCAGATGCCTCAGCTCCAGCTCCTGCGTGCTTCCCCCTGGTGCGGTGCCACCGAAGCCGGAGCACAGCTTCTGTCAGTTTTCCTTGTGGGGGCAGGCCCTGCGACCTGCGCTAAAGCCAGGGTGTCCTGGAGTTTGTACTTTGTGGGGCCTGGGGACGATGTCCAGAGCTCCGCTCAGATACCAGAAATGAAAGTCCTTACAAATCCCTCCTTATTAAGTACCTTCAACTTCGCTAGGACTTTGCTTTTTGATTCAGGGTCTCACTATGTAGCTTAGGCTGGCCTCAAACTTGCAACCCCCCTGCCTCAACCTCCTGAATGCTGGGATTACAGGCATGCACCACCATGGCTGGCTTTAGGATGTTTTTTGATGAGAATCCAGAGAAGAGGAGGGCCTGTGGTCAAGGGACACAGCCACATGGAAGCAGCCATGCAGGAGCAAGTGAGGGGAAGAAGAACTCCAGCCTCAGCGTCCTTCTTCCTGCAGCATCCCGCCAGGCTCCCAGCTCCATAAATGCGCTATGAGTCCAGAGGGCAGAGGAAACCTGTGACCAGGTCCAAAAATGGCAGTCTCCTCAGGAGGAAAGCAGTATGAGGGCCAAAGCAAGTTGGCAGTGGAGGGACAGATAGGAGAGATCTGGCCCAGGCCACCTGTGTCCCTCACAATCCATGCTTACCTCCATTCATTTTTGGGAGCACTGGGGTTTGAACTCAGGGCTTTGAGCTTGCTAGGCAGGCACTCTACCACTTGAGTCACTCCGCCAGCCCTGCAGTGCAAAGCTGTGTCTTTGACAGAAGGAGCACAAAGTTCCATCAGCTCTCACGTTGTCGTGGACAGTATGAATCTCCAATGACACTTATGGTGCATCTGGTCTCTGCAGGCCTTGTCCTTCTGTGTCTCTTCTCCTTTCCACGGCCCTTCTCTTCCCTTCTGCTGGGGTGTGCTGAGCTCCCGCACTTGTTTGTCACCGTTTCTTAGAATTTTCATCTGTATTTGCATTGCCACCGTGCTCCTGTATACAGCCTAGCTTTCCCGTGTTCATGATGGTTGTTTAAAATCCCTGGCCTGGTATTTCCTGTGTCCATCCCTTCGCTCTCTGAGTCTGGCTCTGATGTTTGTTTTGTATTTTTAAACAGTGCTTCTGCAATTTTTGTTGAATGCTGGATGCTGGATGCACTGTGCCAGGTAAGAGGAATTACTGGAAACAGGCTCTTAGTGATATGGTAGTGAGGCGACCAGGGAGGGGACGCACTCTGCTATGCTGTCACTAGGTCTCAGCGTTTTGGTGTTCTGTGGCCCTAGCTTGTGACCGTCACAGGTGCTTCTCAGATTTTGCCCTCTGTGGGTGGGATAAGATGGCTTGAGGGGGCTGGTGTTGGCTGGAGCCAGCTGGGGTCAGGTTTTTTCCTGCCCCAGATAGGTTCGACTGTGGTAAAACCTTAGCAGGGGCTGGCAAAGTGGCTCCAGCAGTAAGAGTGCCTGCCTAGCAAGCATGAGGTCCTGAGGTTCTGTGATCTCACTGCAAGGACCTGAAAGAGCTGCCAACACTGTGGGGGACCCTGCCACTGACCCCTCCGGAGTTTGTAACGCTCAGATTTGTCACCCTAAGCCATCAGCAATTTGTCAGTTGCAAGGCAGCATTTCCTGCTCCAGCACCAGTTCTAGAGGAGTTTGTGCTGCAGTTCTCTGTACCTCTGTCTGTCTTTCCAATTTGGGGACAATGGCATGCTCTGTGACCCACATCTCTGACGGATCTGCGGGGCTGATTTTTCAGCGTCTTTGGCGCTGGAGGTTCTAGTGCACTGGGGCGATAACTTCCAGGCTGTTTTCTTGTAGGGCTGGGAACTGGGGTCCCCTTTATACCACCTCATTATCTTGTTTGTCCGATTTTTTTTCACCTATTTTTACTGTGGGTACATTCTTGGGACATCTTACAGTTCAGTATCATGTGCGATATGATTTTATCTGTTTTCTACTTTTTTTTCCTGTCTATTGGCAATCTTTGAAATTTTACCACTTCTATATTTTTGTGCCCCAAATCCTGAATTGTGAGTGTTAAGTTTAGCTTAAAGTTCTGGTTTGCTTTGTCACCACTTTATTGGGGGCAGTTTTCACCAATTATTATTAATTTTTTTTTGGCGGTACTGAGGTTTGAACTCAGGGCCTCACACTTGCTAGGCAGGTGTTTTACCACTTGAGCCACTCCATCAGCCCTTTTTTGTAGTATTTTTGAGATAGGGTCTCATGAACTATTTGCCTGGGCTGGCTTCGAAGAGTGATCCTCCCGATCTCTGCCTCCTGAGTAGCTAGGATTACAGGCGTGAGCCACGGGTGCCTGACTCACCAAATTGTTTGGATTTTCATTTTCTGTTCTTTTTATGGCAGTTTTGTATAGATGAGGGCTATTCGCACCTCTGTGGACCAGGCAGGTAGTTTGGAGTTTATGAGATGCCTTTGGGGTTCAAAGGCATGCTTTTACTTCGTGTTCCCTGGGTCCATTGAAGTACACTGGGTTACTTCACTGCTTTGGACATCATTTCTTATGTCACCCGGCATCCGTGGAGCTTTCAACATTCTTTCTACTTTGCAGGATGCTAAGTGCTCTCCCCTCCTTGTTTCCTTTTCCCTTATCTATTATTTTGTGAGATCTTTAGGACTCTCTCTTGTAACCTGTGTGTCCCTTAAAGTCACTTTGCTATAATCATTGTCCTCACCTCTTAGGACACTTTTCCCAGTAATTTTTTTTTTCTTTTGGTGGCACTGGGGTTTGAGCTCAGGGTGTCACCCATGCTAGGCAGGAGCTCTACCACTTGAGCCACTCTGCCAGCCCATTTCACAGTGACTTTACACTGACAGTGCCCTTTCCCTTGCCTGTGACTCTTTCTTATGTCCTTAAGCTCTGTCTCCCACCAGGTTTCCTTGCATTGCCCTCGTTTTCCACCCAGGCTGGTGGCTGCGGCGTGACACTTGGCTCACTGGAATGTGTTCTTTTACTAAATACAGGACATTTGAAATTGAGCCTGTCTGCCTTGTATGTGTGCTGAAGGTGTGGGGTTTGACTTGTTCTGTGTTTCTGGTTGTCTAATTTTTTGTGGGGAAATGTGACCTCTCATAATCCTGTTCCAATACACCCAGTACTTTTCTTCTCCTCTTCTCTTCTCTTCTCTCCTTTTTGTTTTTGGAGATAGGGTCTCACTATGAAATTCATTCTGGCTCAATCGTCCTGTCTCAGCCATCTGAGTCATTGGGATTATAGCTGTGAACTACCATACCCAGCCCTAACACATTTCTTTTTTTCATTATAAATTTTATTAGGATATATTTGTTATACGGGGGGATTCTTAGTGACAATTTCAATTCGGTTTATATTGTACATTACTTACATTGCCCCCATCGTCTCTCCCCCCAACCCCCTCCCCGCCCCACTTAAAGCAACTGCAAGAGGTTTCTTAGTTCTGTTTCATATAGGTATATGAAGTCCACCAACCATACACCCGCACCTAAATCTCCTCCATTTACCCTCCCCCCTCACTAGTACCCCCCCACACTGTGCCTATTTTATAGGTCCTATTTTTCATTATTAATATTTGAGTTGACGTTCAAAGGGGTGTCTGAGTGTATGCCACTGTGGGTGAGCTTTACTTTACATTCAACCTCTTCCATTGCTCTCCCTTATCCCTTTCCTCCCACCCCACCCCTCATTTTTCAACAGTTTTCAATACACATCCTTATATCCTCTGCCTTCACTTCTTATGTTTTATGATATCACTGATGCGCTATCGTTCTCTTTTCCTTTCCCTCTTTCCCCGAGTTCCATAGAGTACTTTCACTGTTACACACATGTTCTACACTGAGTTTGTATGTGATCATGCTTGATTTTGTGTGTATGTTTATCTTTGGATCTATCGTCCATGTATGAGAGAACACATGTGACTTTTGTGTTTCTGAGCCTGGCTTACTTCACTTAGCATGACGTCCTCCAATTGCATCCATTTACCTTCAAACCACTTGTCATTGTTCCTTATGAGTGAGTAGAACTCCATTGTACATATACACCACATTTTATTGATCCATTCATCTGTGGTGGGGCATCTGGGTTGTTTCCAGAGCTTGGCTATTGTGACTAGTGCTGCAATGAACATGGGTGTGCAGGTGCCTCTGTTGTTATCCTGACTTACGTTCCTTTGGGTAGACGCCTAGGAGCGGTATCACTGGATCATATGGCAGCTCTACCTCTAGTTTTTTGAGCAATCTCCATACTGCTTTCCAGAGTGGTTGTACTGATTTGCATTCCCACCAGCAGTGTATAAGAGTTGCCGTGTCACCACATCGTCACCAGCACTTGTTGTCGTTATTACCCTTGATTCTGGCCATCCTAACTGGGCTGAGATGAAATCTGTGTTGTTTTGATTTGCATCTCTTTTATAACAGAGGAAGTTGAACACTTCTTCATGTATTTACTGGCCATTTGCACCTCTTCCCTGTCTAACTCATGTGCCCATTTCTTCACTGGTTAACACATTTCTTAATACTTGGGAAGTGGACTGTCTCCAGGATACCCCGGGTCATGGGGTAGACAGACATGTGGACATGCCACGGCCTGGAGCCTCTGGGGTCCTGCGCTCTAGGACCTCAGGAAGTTCTAGCAATTCACCTCATCACCCATGGGGTCATTGGTTCAGTGAGGGCTTTGGTTAAACTCAACACCATTCCCCAGGGCTTGAGTCAAGTGGTAAACATCACAAACTAAGGTGAAAGCACCTATGCCCATGAATTTCATCTTTGTTGGGGTCTTCTAACTGTATAGGACATGGCCTATTCCGTCCCCAAAAGGCCTTGGACATCTCCGTCTGGCTGTGCTGCCATCTAGCTCTCATTAGGGCCTGGAGGCAGTGACAGGCGCTGACAAGTGGCCTGGGCTTGGGAGTCTCTGCCCGATTTGTGGCCTGGAAGGAATTTCATTGGTGTTGCCAATCTGTACCTAAGGAGGCGGGGACCCTCGGAGCTACCAGGACGCCTCCTGTCATCTGCTAATCTTCTTCATTGTGTGTCCATAACTCTCCTCCTCTTCCCTCTCCTCCCCCTCCTCCTCCTCTTGGAACTTCTTTGTTAAGTATTTTTAAATGACACATGACATTTGTACACGTTGGTGGGGATGGCGCTGTAACTTGATACATTCAGACAAGGTGTAATGATCAAATCAGAGTAATTAGCGTGCTTCGGGTTTTAAAGTTCTCTTTGTCCCTATAATTTCTGGAAACAATATGAATCTAAGTGCTACTGCAATCTTTTTTATTTTAAAGATGGTTCTAGGGTTTGAATTCTGGGCCTTGCAGGTACTTTACAACTTGAGCCATGCCCCCAGCCCTTTTTGCTGTGGTTATTTTTAAGATAGGGTCTTAAGTTTTTTTTCCCCGGGGCCAGCCTGGATGGATATCCTCCTACCCACACCTCTCTGTAGGAGGGATTATAGATGTATACTGCCATGCCCAGTTTATTTGTTGAGAGCGGGTCTTGCTAACTTTTTTCCTGAAACTGTGATCCTCCCAATCTCTGCTTCCTGAGCAGCTGGGATTACAGGCATGAGCTGCTGTACCTGGCATTTACTGGTTTTGCCATGTCTTCTAAGTGCCATAGTCAGTATCTGTGATTACACTGTCCTCCACTTGTACCCCATCACAGTGTGGGCCTGTGCGTAAGGTTCCTCAGTGCTGTGTGTTACCCACGCTCCTCTTCATGTTGGTAAGACTACCCCTGCACCCCTCCAGTATATATCCACGTGGAACCCAGAATCCCATTTTGAGGATTTGTCTTTTGGGACTATTTCTGGTGCCAGTGATTATAGTAGACAGGGCTCCAAAAGGGTCATTTTTGAAGGCAATGTGCAGAGATCTGAGACTTCCTCACAGCTTCCCTGTCCTTGCCTGGGCCTTCAGGGCTCAGAAGGAGCAGCTCCCAGGACCCAGCTGCAGAGGGGGTTGGATGGAGTCACTCGTCTTGAGAGGGACACTGACCTTCAGTCAAGAGACAGGTCAGCTCAGGGTGACCTCATAGGGATGGAGCCAGGAAATGACAAGGACAACTGGATTCTTTGTCCTTCTTCCAACCTCCAGCCAGGACACCTCCTTGACCAACTCCCCCTGGGCAGGGTGAAGGGGGTGAGCAGGGTGAAGGGTGGATCTCCCACGAGGAACAGTCTCCCACTGATGCCCACGTTAGGCGCTTTGGGGTTCTTTAGCATCTGCAAAAGGCTGTCTTTTCTGTTCATGATATTCGTTTGAGTGGACATAGAATTCAGCAGACAATTGTCATCCCTCTGAAATGCACCATGGCAGTTCCATTATTGTCCAGTAGCTGACGTTACAGATGAGAAGTCACACTCTGCTCCGACTTCCTTTTCCTTTCTGGAAGCGGGGGGACTTGCTTTTCATCTTTGAGACTTGGGAATACCCCGGGTATGCGCAGGCTCTTCGCACATGGACTCTCAAGCCCTCCACCCTTTGTCTCCTTGTCACGGTGCCCATCTTTCCTGGTGCTTTTTTAGTACACTTACGTTCAGTGGCCTCTAACCTGCCAGTAGGTACTTTCTTTGTATTTTTATTTTGCCAATCACGTTTAATTTTTTTTTTGACACAGGGCTCACTATGCAGTCCAGGCTGACCTTGAACTGGAGATCTTCCTGCTTCTGCCTGCTGAGTGCTGGGATTACAGGCCTGTGCTGCCACGCCTGGCTCCATGTTTAGTGTTTCTAAGGCTTCTTTCTTGTTCTTTACTACTTTTCATTTTCCACAGTGGCCTGCAGGCGAATGTCTCAGATATCACAGAGCATGTGGTGGTTAGTTTAGCAAATTCTTCCTCATTTCTCAGATTGCTTTGTTTTTCTTCTGCTGATTTTCCCTACATATGAAGTGACTGCCTGGTGTGTGATCGTGTGTTTCCTGCTGTCAGTAGTTTGTGTCATGTTGAATTCTGTCCCTCCCCAGCCCCAGCTTAGGGGCAAAGCCCTACCTCCCTTAATGTTTTCGTCATTACGAGCTGCTTGTCAGATACACTGGAGTCTTTCCAGAAGGCATTTTGTTTCACAAATAAAGGAGAAAGAATAAAAAGACAAGATAGCACTGAAATGAAGAGGCAAACAAGAAACAAATACGTCAACAGCAGTAAAAAGGTAAAGGAAATAAAGGAGATCCATTAATAAAGACAAAACCAGAAATTACTGAAGCAGAAGACACTTGGAAAATAAATGGAAGGGCTGGTTCTTTGAAAAGATAACATAAAATTGACTAAATTCTGGCAAATACGCTCAGGAAAAGAGGAAGGTCACACAGGAACATGACTCAACAGCAAAGGATGGCGCTCTTACACTTGAAAACATTACATTACCATCACTACTTTTGTCGGTTCATTTTGACTCGGGGGCTGTGTAACCCAGGCTGGCCTCACACTCACGATCCTCCTGCCTCAGTCTCCTAAATGCTGGGATTACAGGCATGTGCCACCAGGCCATGGGATGTGTTTGAAAATGAAGATGCCAGTCTTCAACTTGAGCCATTTGGATAAAAGTCTTTAAAATAATTTGGACTTAAAAGCCTGGGAATGACAGCTCAAAAGAAAAGAAAAAAGTGCCGACCCAGCAAATAAAAATTCCTAAATAAAATGCCCAAGCGCAATTCTGCAAATATTAAAAGAATGATAAAACACATCCAACAAGGATTGTTCCGCATGCTAGACTAGACACATGTTAAACCAAAGTCCTGACCTCCCTCCCAAACCTGTAGTCCTGGATTCAGTCTGTGCCAACTACACTGTGTACCTGGGGTCTCCCTTGTGCCCCCAGCCCCTCTGGGAGTGAATAGCGTGGCGTTTTACCTTCCAACCGCATCCAAGGACAGCCACGGCCAGCTGTGTGATCCAAGCCAGCCCCGCCAGTTCTCACTGAGAAGGGGACAGTGGCCTTCACATCGGCCACCTGCTCCAACTTGCTTCCCTCCGCACGGCCACAGAGAGCTTCTCCACGCATCGAGCAGGTTGTCACCCCCTGAGAGCTCTCCCAAGATCCCAGGCATGCCAGTCCTCTTGCCATCCCTCGAACACGTCTAGCCTGTCCTGTCTTTGGCATGGGACAGTTTTCTTGTTGTTACCGCTTCTTTCCACACTAGAATGTGGGTTCCATGAGGACAGGGACTCGCCCTGTTCACTGTGGAGTTACCAGAGCCTAGAAGAGTACCTGGGATCCAGTAGGCAGCTCATGAATATTTTATGAATGAAGCAATATGCAAATGCTGGGTGAGTCATATTAGGAAACACCTCCACCAGTAGTCCAAAGGTGACCGAGAAAGAGGTCATTTCAGTAGATAGCAAGGAGACAATTGAACAGACATTATTACTAAAACATTTTAGTAAGCAGCCTGATTTTCAAAATCAATTTAAAATAATAACCCAAATAATATCCTAGTTTATTGTCACCAATAAACACAGACATGCAAAGGGAAGCACTAATGCCTGTTGGATGGCGAGTGTTTGTAAAAAGGTAGACCAACCACTATGGAGGAGGGGACAGATGGTAGGCACTGTCTTTTGGCACAGGAGAGTGGCAAGGGGTTCTGTATTTGTGGAAAGAAATTGTCAGCTCATAGCTCAAGCCATGTGGCTCTTCATTTGCTTTGACTCAGCAATTGTGCTTCTAGTAACTTACCCTCAGGAAGTAATTTAGGATGTGGGCAAATATTTAGTCACAAGGATATTCATTGCAGATTGATTTTACAAAATAGCTGTACACTCTGAATTCCATGTTTGATTTGTTCATTTATATGTGCATGTATACCTGTCTGTCTGTGTATCTGTGTATCTATCTATCATCTACCTGCAATCATCTATCAGTCATCTATCTATCATCTATCAATTATCTATCTATCTATCTATCATCTATCAGTCATCTATCTATCTATCTATCTATCTATTTCTATCATTTATCCATCCATCTATCATCTACCTTCAGTCATCTACCTATCATCTATCAATCAATCAATCTATGCAGAGACGGGGCACAAAATACTAGCAGTGATTTTCTCAGCATGCTTTGATCACATGTGACTTTTTGGCTCCCGGATGCTTCCCTTTATTTGCTGAAAGTTTGTCATACTCATACATCCCCAGTGTAATTAGTGAACACAGTAGTATTATTTTCATTTTGGAAATACAGTGGGTGCTTCCTGCCTTCACGCCCAGCTTTTAAGGTAGGGTCACCTGCATTTCATTCAATGAATCAGTCCTTTGTCAGGGACGGGACATGGCCGTGGATGACATAGCCCAAGCTCCTGCTCCCCAAATCGCCTCTGCTTGTCCTGTTACCTGGAAATGTCTTTGTTTTCCCTTTATATCTCATGACTTTTGTCACTAGCTACAGAATTCGAGGTTGACAGTTTCTTCTTTTGGTAAGTTTTTCCCATTTTCTTCTGATTTGCATTGCTTCTGATGAGAACTCCATTGTAATTTTACTTTGGCACCCGCTCGTGTAATGTGTCTGCTTTTAAAATTTGCATTTGATCTGACTTTCAGCATTTGATGGTGTGCCTCCATGTGGCTTGGTACTCCTTGAGAGCCACGCCTGGCCAGGTGCAGGCAGTGAGAGGTGCAGTGAGAGTGGTCATTTGTCCCTGCTAGGTGATACCTACGTCCAAGTGCTTGTGTGCTATGCCTTGTCCCTTGTCAGCCAGGTACTTCATTCAAATCCTGAACAATGTTTCTGGGTTTTCTGACCCCGGGTTGAGCTTATTGACATACTGTAAGAGACGTAGAGCAGTGCTCATTATTATTTCCACCTTGCTTCCCAGGAAACAGGCCTAGAGAAGCGATGGACCCAGGCCAGGATTCAAACACAACTTTCTCCACCTTCCTACCCTGATATCCTGACTTTTCGCCATGGCCTTCCCCGTAACCCTGCACTTCCAGATCAATTTAAGCTAAAATCCACCTCATTAAAAATTACGTGTCTCCTCTTTAAAACCTGACTGACTTGAAAGTGTCTCAGTTAGTATCGAGTGAACATGTGCAGACTCCACTGTGGATACAATTAATATCAGTTTATAATTCAGCTAAACACCGCTATGCCGTCAGTCATCTCGAGTCATCATGCAGTTGGGAATTGATTTAATTCTCATGCGAATAAAATACTGTTTATTTTCTAATTGTGGGGGCCATCGCTTAAAGGCATAAGCATAAGGATAACTTGATATTCAACATACAAGTGAATGAGGTAGACAAAAGTGGTAATTTTGCAATTTCTTCTCAAGACGACTTTGGCCAGATACGTAAATACAGTGTGGTGTTGTGATTCAGGTATCCACTGGGTAGTAATCTACTCATCCCCTTAAACTTTTTTCATTTCTTTCCAGTGATTTTTGAAGTTCAAATACAAGAATCCCAAGCATGAGGTCACTGTAATAGTTTGGGTCTACAGTGTTGCCCAGGGGTTATGTGGGAAAGGCCTGGTCATCAGCGTGGCACTATTGGGACCAATAGGTGGTGGAAAGTCTAAGAGATGGGGGCTGGTGGGAGGTGCTCAGGTCATTGGGGGTGTGCCCTTGAAAGGGATTTTTGGGACCCCAGTTTCTCCTTCTTTCTTTCTTTTGCTTTCTGATCATGAGGTAAGTGGCTTTGCTTTACCACAGGCCAATTGATAATGGGTTGAAGCCTCTGAAACCATGAGTGAAAATAAACCTTTTCTCTTTACAACTTTAATATCTCAGTTATTTTGTTACAATAATAGAAAGCTGACTAATAGTCACAAAAGTAGTTTCTGTAACTTGGTTGAATGAAATCTGTATCTTAATATCCATTCCATTTTCAAGCTAACCATGTTCCATATCATTTAAAATATTGATACGTTTTGTGTTTCATAAATAATGTAAAAAGAATATAAATCACTGTTAATATTAGGAAAAGTCTAAATTTGCCTTTGCATCTATTATGAAAAGTATTAAGAAACTGGTGGAGTGGCTCAAGTGCTGCCTAGAGAGCATTAGTCCCTGAGTTCAAACCCCTGTACTGCCCAAAAGAAGAAAGTTATTAAAGATTATAATTAACATGAAATTTTTATGAATGTTATAACCATATGTAGATCTAATCTAAATGAAATATTTTGGATTTAAAATGAAAAAACAGCAGGCATTTGAACACACGTGCTTCTGTGTTTGTGAGTGATGCTGCATGCGTGTGCATGGGTATGTGTGAGTGTGTTTGGGTGTATGTACATGTGTGAGTGATGGTGAGTGACTGTGGAGGTGCGAGTGTGTTTCTGACTATGTGTGTGTGAGTCTGCATGTGAAACAGCTCAAGGCCTGAGGAAGAGAGTTGGGGGTCCATAGACGGTGGAACAAGGAAATTCTAAGCCACTCAATGACACAGATCCCTGGGAGCCGGAGTGGAGCTCATCTCGCTCTCTCTCATCTGCTGGCTGGTCCTGAGACAGAATGAGGCTGTGTTTGACTCGGTAGAAGCAGACGCCTGCTGGCATGCGCACAGGCGTGTGTGGGTGTGTGCGAGTGTGCACGTGTGTGGGGACGGGAGCTGGTGGAGGGCACTGCATGAAGTGGCCAAGCTGCCAGCCAGGTGTGGCTGTGTGCCCTTGAGGGTGAGGGCAGCTGTGTGTGCATGGCTGCAGCAGAACCCCACCCCAGGCCCTCCCTCCCCCTCCCTCTCCCTCCTCCCCCTGGCACATCCTGCCCAGGACACAAGCCAAAGAGGCTCAAGCCTCTGCTTTAATAAGCCTAGAAGACAGTAAATCACGGTAATGAGAAAAACAGGAGCACATCTGCTTGGGATGAGGCCGGCGCACAGGCTGATCAATGCTCCAGGAACGGCCCATTACTCAGGCCGGGCCTGTCCTGCCGGAGGAGCAGTTTTCCACGCATAATCGCGCCACGCGCGATCCTCCAGCATCACGATTTGGCATTCCCTG
Source organism: Castor canadensis (assembly GCF_047511655.1). Classification (NCBI taxonomy): domain Eukaryota; kingdom Metazoa; phylum Chordata; class Mammalia; order Rodentia; family Castoridae; genus Castor; species Castor canadensis. The sequence continues at coordinate 4,300,530 of NC_133405.1, read as the reverse complement.
GTCAGGGAGAAGGAGACGCAGACAAAGAATCCAGCGTGGGACTGAGCTGGCAGAGGCTGTGGGAAGCACTGGGGAGGCAGTGGGCTGGACAGACAGACGCTTACAGGACGAGTTTGGGGTTATTGGGTCCTGGGTTGCGTCCATTTTGACCAGATCTCTCTCTCTCTCTCTCTCTCTCTCTCTCTCTCTCTGAAATTTGGGCAATGAATGACTGCCATGATTGTCAATGCAATGAAACTGTGTGAGCCTCTCGGGGCTGGGGTGGTTTGGGGTTGCAGGTCCATTCAGTGGAACCACCAGTGTGTTTTCATTTTAGATCATCTGAGGGATTTGCAGGTGGGTTTCTGAAGTGCTTTTCCTTTCCTTTCTTCCTTTTTTGTTTTTCAAATCTCAGAGCCCATTTTCACAACTTCAGCAAAGATAGTGAATTTCCAGAAACATCTTCCGGCTAAGACATACTCTTAACCCCTGAATTATTCTTGGTGTCATTCAGCAGCCTGGACCCCTCACCCATGAATTTGCATCTATTTGCAGCAAGGATGAGGAACCATTTGTGACGAAAAGCATTCATGGCCACAAGCAGCCACAGCATCTTGGAGTACAGTGTCCCTGATTCTCCAGGGACCTGTCTGGCATTGTGGGAAAGGACATGGTAAGGGTGTGCAACCTTAGGGCTTCTGAGGACAGCTCACGCACATGGGCACCTGGATGTTGACCATTCTGTCATTGGTTTGACACTGGCATAAGCACTTGGGCTAGTCCAGTGAAGCCAGGACAGACCCCTGCCTTCCTGGGTTTTACGGGGCAGTAAGGAGAGGTAGCCATTCAGTAGACATCATACATAAGGGAGTTCTACACACGCTGCCAGGAGCTATGGGTAAAAAGCAGCATGGGGAGGACTCAAGAATACTGAATGAATCGGGGAGGCTTTGGCAGGAAAGTTCCTATGGCATGCTGGCGGAGGGGACAGCCAGAGCAGAGGTCCCAACCTGTGGTGGTGACTAGGAGAGGAGCAAAGGAAAAAGGCAGATAGAGAGATAATGGGGTCAGGTGGCATCCAGGGCCCTGCAGGCGCGGTGAGGACTTGGGCTTTTACCCTTCGAGGGGAGGCTGGAGCCAGGCCTGGGCTTGGGTTTTAGCGCCATTGTGGGCTGAGCTATTGGGGTAGGTGGTAGAGCAGCCAGGACAGAAGTCAGCTGAGGAGAAGTGGTGGCACCTAGGCCCAGCTGCTGGCTAGAGCTGCTGAATTGAGAAGTCCACTTATGGGATGGCGTCAGTTTAGCGGGCAAGGGTGGGTATGAGGGATTTAAACTGGAAGTGGACACATTTTTGGCTATTTGTGGTACAAACAAGTGCCCTGGAGCTGCCAGGGTGTATTACACTGTGGGAAAAAGCTGAGCAGGAGCAGGAGGGCTGGATCTAGTCCTCAGGTGGCTTAGAAAAGCCCACTGAGGCTGAATGTGGAAAACCCGGCCTGCCAGGCCTCCCACTGGCGTACAGGCTGCCTCAGTTTCCCCTCCAGCACCTGCCTGAAATGCACTGCCGTCTCTGGAAGCTTTGAGGGCACACAGGGAGGAAAAGCCCTGCTCCCGCCCTCATCCAGTGCCTCCACTCCCACCATTCCAGCCCTGGCTGTGCCTCCGCGAGCTCAGGAAAGGGGTCTGCAGGACACCTGGGCAGGGGGCTTTGCAGAGGGCCAGGAAGCAGGGCACTCTGGGAGCGCTGGGGGTGAGAGTGGCAGCAAACTCCAGAGTAAGGGATGGATTGGGGTCCTTTGCAGTGGGGACCTTGAGTCACTCTATGGTCCTTAGGACACCCAGAACTGCGCAAAGGGTTGCTATTCGGGAGGTCGAGCTTTTGGTTCTGGGCCACCAGGGACCTTGGGCAAGGCCCTGTCCCCTCCTAGTGCCATCCCCGAAGGAGGGGGTGGCCCAGGTGACCTCTGAGGCCTTCCAGTCCGGACACGGGGGATTGCGGCTTCGCCAGAGGCTCGCTTCTGCTGCTGCGCTGAGGCAGCTCCGCAGAGGGCGAAACGCGCCCACGCGGGGCGGGAGCGCGTGGGGACAGGAAAGGACAGCTGGGCTTTAGCATTCAGCAGCCGCCGGAATACAAATGCGCAGCCGGAAGACGCAGGGCGCGATCCCTCGCGGCCACCCCGCGCTCTGCAGGCTGCGCTGGGGCTGCAGGGGACCAGGGACGAACTGCTCCTGCCACTCACTTCTCTGGCTCTCGTGCAAGGTCCTTTTCTAACTATCCCTTGGAGATGTCTTCCACACAGTGTCACAGATGACGATCCCTTCCGAATCTTAGCTATGTGGCCTGCTGAATGGGGGGGGGGGGACTAACAGCCATCCTACAGGGTGGCTGTGGCTCTCAGTACTGCCTTTGAACCTGAGCAAGCCAGTCCCCATCCTGGGCCCCAACTCTCAGGGGCCCCATGCTTTGCTGTGCCTTCCTGAAGGAAGCCCCCACCCCACCCCACCAGTTCCTGAGCCCCTTGGGCTGGTTAGGAGTGAGCCCTGAGCTCCAACCACGGTCTGCATGGATCCTAGTCCTCATCTGGGCAGTCTCAGATCCCCGGTGATGTCCCACGACCCCCACCTAAGGGAGTCAGTTCAGCCCCACGGAGAACCTGGTTCTGACGTGCTGGTTTTGATGACTCCAGTAGAACATACACAGCACCCTGTGGGTGCCCGTTGACTAACGAATATGGGAGGGCCTGTGCTGTGTGTCATACCTCGGTCCACAGATCTTTTTGGCAGGACTGGGGCTTGAACTCAGGGCCTGGTGTTTGCTAGGCAGGTGCTTTACCCCTGAGCCATGTCCCAGCTCCTTCCACAAATCTGTCACTTCTGGGCTAGACACATAGCTGAGTGCTGACCCAAGCTCTAGATTCAAAGGTTCTTACTTCTGGGCTGTCTTGGCAGCTCTGGCCTGTCACTTGTCTTCAGTTTCTAAGGGGCTCTACTGCATAGGCTTCCAGGACAGCTCCTCTTTCGGCTCTCCTGTGATCTCTCTGTCCTCTCCAAGTCTCCCGTGCAGGGTTCGTTGTCCCTCAGAGTTCTGCTCTGGACTCTTTTCCTTTTCTCTGCCCCACACTCCCTTTCTAGCCCCTTATCCCACCAGAACTGAAACTATCACTTGCATGCAGATTGAACCAACACCTCTGCCTCCACCTTGACCTTTTGTTGAGCTCCCAAACCATACTCCACAAGGAGGTGCATCTCCACTCGGACATTCCATAGCCACGCCCACATGCCACATCCACATCTGATCTCACAATCTCCCCCACCCCTGATGGGTTCCATGGCCAGGGAGATAGAGTAAACTCTTTACTATGACCTACAAGTCATTCACAACCCGACCCTGCCTGTACCACTCTCTCCAGCCTCCTGTTGACATGCAGCTCAAGTCTTCCATGGGCCACACACTGTCCTTGTCACTGGTATTCCCTCTGCCCTCTCTGCTGGTTGATCAGCCCCTCCTGGTCCATAACCTTCCCAACCCATCTTAGCCCCCATCACGGGTTGTTTTAACCTCTGCCTTCCAGTACCCTGAGGCCCTGCTCCCACATCTACCTTGGGGACTCTCGCTAACCATCCACCCTCTCCTGGGTGTGAGCTTGTCACCGTGTTTCTCAGTGAAATGTCTTTGAAGAACTTGTAGCATGTTTGGCCTGTTCCCCCTAACTGCCAGCAGCACCTCTCGCGACGGTGTCAACCTTAAAGTCTACATGCACTTCCCAAATGGCCCTGCTGAGATCAGACCTCTACTGACTGAGACTCCCTCTAGTCTTTCAGAGACCCTTATTCTTCTGCACCAACATGGACTCCAGACCGAGCTGCGGAGCTCCACTTTTGTCAGCTGCTTACTAACTTTGCATCACCTCATTCAGACTGGTAATGACAGAGATGACAGTCCTTTAGACACAGTGGGGAAAGCCCACAAAGAAGTTGACACAGGAATTCACGCCAGGGAAAGGGCATCACTGGTTCAGGACAGCAGAGCAGCACAGGGTGGGGGCATTAGGGCGACAGGCCCTAGTTTCCCAGTAAAGGGCCTTCATTTCTGCATCCCAGAGCGGCCTGCCTGAGACTCTCTCTCTCTCGGTCTTGGATCTGCCTCAGGGACCACGAGCTCTGCCATCCTGCTAAGCATCCTAGAACGCTTGGCTCAGGGGAGAAAAGGTAATTGAGGGCATTGTGGCTGCACCCAGGGACTAGAGCCCCGAGGGAAGTCACCTCCCAGGCCTTTTGCCCTCCAGTGGTGGCGTTCTGGTTCACTTCCAGTCTAGAGCTGGGTCCAGATGGGTGGCTCAATTCAGGCTCTGATCTTTGTGCTCAGCCCTCCCCTGAGAGATATTAGCCCAACACTCCGTCTCTACCTCTTCAGCACCCACGATTTCTGAAAATCACTGCATCCAGTCTTTGGCATTGACCTCCGAAACTATCCTCCATGGTATTCGATGACCTCTAAATACTGAAGTCAGTGGTCACTTTTCCATCTGTATCTTACTTGACATTTGGTGAACTTCTTCCCTCTAGTCCTTAGTTTCTAACACTTACTTAGCTTCCTGTTTCTTCTCCCACCTCTTTGACTGTTCCTTCTTGCTCTTTATAGACAGTGGCTGTCACTACTGGTTACCTTATATTCACTAGACTAGAGGTTCTCCATTCTTACATATGGATATGAAATTCACTGCACAAACAGTGATGTGCAAGAAAAATACTTTTATTTCTAAGGCCTATCCTAGTTGCTGATGCTATAATTCCATAATTCTTCCAGAATGTCACAAAACTTAACCTCAGATGGCCCCAGTGTTGTGCTCCAAGCCTGGAACATTAGGACTGTGATATTTTCCACCCCGATGCCTCATGCAGTCATCCATTCCCCTCTGAATGATCTCAGCCACACTGGGGTGCCCCAGAATCACCTGAGTGGTGTGTTAAATAAATCTGTGGCTGAATCCTCAGAGGGTCACATTCAGTCCACGTGTCATTTGATCCTCACCATGGTGACATTGTGTCAAGCGTACTGTAAGTATCTTCTCATGTGCAGGTAGTGAGGACCTGGCTTCTCTGGGCAAGCGCCACAGTCAGACTGCCTGGATTTCAATCCCACCTCTGCTGCCTATTGAAAGTCAAGGTGAATGGCTTAGACTCTCCGCACGAGGACCACGTATATTCTAATACCTGCAAGTGGTCACAATAAGGCCTGGCTTGGAGTATGTACCATAAAGCTTTTGCCACTATTATTAACTATCCCAACAACACTACAAACTAGGTACTTATTACTATCTTCCTTTTAAAAGCAAAGGTATTAAGGCCTCCAGAAATCAAGTAACTCTCCCAGAATCATGGAGCTGGAGAATGACAGAGAAAAATCTCAAGAGAAGGCAGTCAGGTTCTAAAGGTCAATATCATTGAGCCTATAACTGCCCACACAGCAAGTACGCAAAACAGGGACTGCGACTTACTTATCTTGGGGAAGCTCTTGCAGACTCAGGGAAGTGGCTGTCCCAAAGTCATGTAACTCTTCAGAGAGGACCAAGATTTCAGCCCAAATCTGGCTAACTCCAGACCTCTTGCAAAGATGTGGAAGTATGAAAATGTGAAGACTGCTTCAGAAACAGGAACAACAGGCAGAGGTGCAGCGTTTTAAAATTTACTGATATCATCAGGATTGTGAATTTTTTGTCTGAATCTGGAGTGAAATGTCAGTCATCATCTTACTTGAGTTCTCAGCTGCATTTGACACAATTGCTCCTTTGAAGGGTCTTTCCTTGGCCTCCAGAACATCATCTTCTCCTACCTGTGTGAGACCTTGCTCTCGCCTCTTAGGCGTGTGTATACCTGGCTTCTTAAATTCAGCCTTATGACATTGTACACAATCTCACCCAGTTTCATGGCGTTACTCATAACCCAATGCTGCTGTGTTCCAAATGTCTATCTCCAGCTTACAATTTGTCCCTGAACTCCAGGCTTAACATCTGTGACAACCTCCTTAACTTCACCAGATTGTACAGTAGGATCTCAAAGGACTGAACACATCCACACCAGACTCTTGCAGATTTTTCCCAAACATGTTACTACTCCATGAAGTGGTACCTCTAGTAGAGGGCCTGCCTAGCAAGCACGAGGCCCTGAGTTCAGACCCCAGTACTGCCAAAAAAAGAAAAAGGCAGGATTAAATTCACAAAGTGGGTTTAATCAACAATATCAAAATACATTAATTACCCCTGTGCAGGTCAAAGACATAAGGATGTGTACTGAAAGCTGCTGAATGTGGAGGGTGGGAGGGAAGGGCTAAGGGAGAGTAACGGAAAGGATTGCATTGACTAAAGTAAAGTATAGTTACAGCAGGGACACATCAAGAAACCCTTTTGAACACTGACTTAGGAATTAATAACAAAAGACAGGATTGTAAAATAGGTACAGTGTGTGTAGGGGGTACTAGTGGGAGGGGAAGGCGAATGGAGATTAAGGTGAGGGAATATGGCAGATGGACTTTATATATGAAATAGAACAAAGAAAACTCTTCCATTTGCTTTGTAGGGTGGGGAGGGAGTTGAGGGGGAAGGGGGAGAAGGCAGGGACAATCTAAACAATGTACAATGTAAGGCTCTTTGGAATTGTCACAGTGAATCCCCCCATACAATGAATATATTCTAATAAAAATTTTAAAAAGTGGCATGTCTAGTCTTCCATTTGATAGGTACTGGGCCTTGGAGTTTTCCTTGACCTTTTCCACACCACCCAATCCAATCTGGTTCAATTCAATGATTTGTCATTCTACTGACATTCTATTAACTTTCCTTTCAGAATATCTCCAAAATGCAACCACTCTTCATACATTCCACGACACCATCTGGGTCACAGCCACTGTCCGTCCTTGCCTGGGCCAGTCCAATAGCTTCCGATGTGGTGTCCTTGCTTCCACCCTTGCATGGCCACCTGTAGTCTAGTCCTAGCCCAGCAGTCAGAAGGCTCTTTCCAGAACCCATGCCTTATCCTGCAAATCCCTCCAATAACGTCACTGATGTCCTTGCAGCAACCTCCCTGACACTATGTCCTCCACTTGCTTCTTTACTCACTGCACTCAGTCAGACAAACTTCCATGCAGCCCCTCAAACATGCCAGGCACACCCTTGCCTCAGTGCAGTCTGCCTACCCTGGAACACTCATCTGCTCATTTGCCAGTGTTTGCTCCAATGTTACCTTCCGAGAAGAGTCTTTCCCTGACTCATCCAACTTAAAACTGTAGCCCCTTCTCACCTCTGCTCCTGTCCTCCTCCTCAGTTTCTCCATAGCACCTAGAATCACTTTGTATACTCTAGTCACATATGCTTCCTCCACCTAGATTGCTATCTCCAAAAAGATAGGAATTTTTGTGTGTTCCGTTCTCTGGCGTAGACCAGACACTCCATAAATATTTGTTGGATGAACACATGGATTTTTTTAATGTGTGATTTCAGCCAGGTGTGGTGGTGCACATCTATAATACCAACACTTGGGAGGCTGAAGCAGAAGGACTGCAAGTTTGATAGCAGCCTGGGCTACACAGTGATTCCCTGTCTCAAAAAATCCCCTCCCCCAAAGCGTAATTTCAAATACAGTTAATTGAATTGAGTACCACATCCTATCTCAAACCCAAACTTTGGTTTTTATTATTTTTTGGTTTCTACAGTGTACTGTTTTTCTTTTGAGACAGTGTCTTGCTATGTAGCACTTTTTTTCATCACTGCAATCGAATACCAGACAGAAAGAATTTGAAAGGCGGAAGGAGTTATCACGGCTCACAGTTTCAGAGGTTTTAGTCCATTATGGTGGAGCACAGTAACTCACATCGTGGTGGCCAGGCAGGAGAGGGAGAGAAAGAGAGAGAGAGGGAGAGGGAGAGGGAGAGGGAGAGAGAGAGAGAGAGAGAGAGAGAGAGAGAGAGAGAGAGAGAGAGAGAGAATATATCTGTGCTACCAGGCTCTCTCCTTTTCCCTTTTTCCTCCATCTGGGAGCCACTCTTTGGCTGGATGATGCCCCCCACATTTAGGGCAGGTCATCGCCCTTAGTTAATCCTCCCTGGAAACGGCCTCACAGACACACCAGAGGTCTGCTTTGCTAGTAGTCTAGGTGCGTCTCAATCCAGTCAAATTGACAGTGAAGATTAAGCACGGCAGAAAGTGAGTGGTAGAAGAAAATGCGTGGAGTGAGAGTGGAGGAGTGGGGGTCTTACATGCAGATGGCAGAACAATGCCCTGAGCAGAACACAGATGGAAGGAGAGGATTGCTTATTCCCTCCTGCCTTAAGTGAGGGATATCAGAGAGCTGCAGGTGAGCAAGGATGAGGAGGGTGCCTTCTGTTGAGGGAGCCAAGCTGAAGAGTTTGATTTTATAGACTGGGGGTGGCCAGAGAATGCAATGGTGAAATGCTTAGCTAAAAGACATATTGTGTGACCTTGGGAATTTTTTGGCCTCTGTGTGCCTCAATTTCCCCCCCTGTGCAATGAGATTATGATACTGCCTACCTCATATGGCTCTTGAGGAAATTAAACGACTTAATGCATGCAAAATGTGAAGAACGGCGTTCCCTCAGAGCAGTGGTCAACAAATGATATGGACTCACTAAAGGTTTAATTTGGTTCTCATCGAACTCTGTAGAGAGAGCTCAGTGAGGCAGGGCTTATTACCTCAGCTGCAAAATGCGATACCCAGAGACGTTAAAGACACACGGTTGGTGAGGAGCAGAGTGGGGACAAGTCCCTAGTCTCATGAGTTGCTGCTCTACGAATTTTCTCCCACCAGTCACTGCAAAAGAGGCTCTGAGAAGTGGTGGCAAGTGAAAAAGTCAGACGACAAGCACTTTCCTGTTTTAGGAAACTCTCCTCATCAAATTAGGCCCTCGCAGAGCCCTGGGTCACAGAAATCCTGCCAAGTAATCACCCAGACTGTTCCTCATCAGCCCCTCCAAGCTGGGGTCCCTGATTCCAAGTCCCTCCCCTAGTCAGTCCAGGCTGGTAGATTTAATCCGCCCTCAGTCTGACCCAGTGCATCCCACTGAGTTCCTGCTGAGCGTAATGTTCACACAAACGAGAGATCTGATTAACCCCAGCGCCTCCCGCTCTGGTCAGCCCCCTGCAGCGCTAATAGAGGAGGAGGGAGATTGAATTAGCAATGAAGCTGAGCTGGTGGAGCTGCTGAAATGCATTTATAAATGGATTTTTAATATAAAAATAAGGACAATTGGCACTGGCAATTAGGATGTAATGAAGGCCCTTGTAGCTAGAGCTGTTGATAAAAGGGCAATAAATTAAAGAATGAGAAACCCCCAAACCAAAGATTTTTAACAGCAAATGTCTTGAGACAGTCATACAACCAATCACCATGAGATTTTTCTTTTCCATTGCTTGAGGTACAATGGTAAAATGCCTAGCTACAAATATTTTGCGACCGAAGAGAAGCAGAGAGCAGAACTTACCCCCAAATCATGAGAAGCAGGACAGCATGAGACTCTTTTAGCAGGACACTTAACACAAAGGTACAAAAGCACCAGAGGATGGGGCCTTGCTCACAGGCCTGTTAGTGATGGTGAGGAGGAGGCGGAGCTCAATGAAGGTGCCAGCAATGATGACAGTATTTGATGGGAACAAACCTGAAAAGATAATTCCAAACGGGTTCAGGAATCTGAAATCTCATCTGGCTGCAGCTGTGACTGCGTTAAAACAGCAACCTTACTGATGTAGAAAAAAATCACTGTTAAAAATCTGGTAAGGCTGGGGTCATGGACCAAGTGGTAGAATGCCTGCCCAGCAAGTGCGAGACTCATAGTCAAACTCCAGTACTGATATACACAGATAGATGTACATATATGTATATATACCCATGCATACACATAACCTGGTGGTTTTTAAAAGTATATTCACAGTTGTACAATCACCACCACAATCAAATATAGAACATTTTATTTTTATAACCAGTTATTAGTGATGATTGGCATATCAAAGTTATATGTGCTTTATAAATGCATTTAAATGAATTTGGTGATAAGTATACAACCGTGAAACCATCATTATCTCCCAGTCCACAGATATATCTGTGATGGTTAATCTTAAGTGTCAACTTGATCGGACTGAAAAGTGCCCAGGAGATTGGTAAAACACGCTGGAGCGTGTCTGTGAGGGCTTTCCAGAGCGATTTAACTAAGAGGGGAAGACTCACTCTGAAAGTGTACAGCACTATCCCATCGGTTAGGGGCCCTAGCAGAATACAAGGGGAAAAAGAAAAGAGCCTTCTAGCACAGTTCTCCCTCTCTTTGCTTCCTGGCCTCCATGATGTGAGCTGCTCGGTTCCACCATGCCCTCTCCACTGCAATGTACTTAACTTCTGAAACCATGAGCCAAATAAATTCTCCATCCCTTAAGTTATTTGCCCAAGTACTTCATCACAGTGATGAAAAGGTATAACACAGAAAATTGGTGCCATACAAGTGGGGTCATTGATATGACTCTCTCTACCTGACAAGGTAGTTCAGAAGCCTTTGGAACTGGTTTCTGGAAGGAATTTGGAAGAGTTTGGTGGGATCTAAGAATACCCGAATATTGGCAGGAATGTGAAGAGAGATGAGAATGAGGACTTTATTGGGAATTGGACTAGAGACTATGCAAATTATATTGTGGCAAAGAATGTATCTACATTTTGTCCGTGCCCCGATACTTTGTGGGAGACTGAGTTTAAGGGATGATGGACTAAGTAATCTGGTAGAGGAAATTTCAAGGGAGCCCATCCTTCAGGTGTGGCATGCTTTTATCCAGTTTACAGTGAAAATTGCAAGAAAAAGCAGAATGATAAGGCTTGAAAAACTCGTAGTTCACACAGAAAAAAAGTATATATAATGCTGGGGCCAAGGAAAGTGAAAACTCATTTAAAAGATTTTCTCTTGAGAAAAGAGTGCCTCCAGCACACCCTGCTTTCACAAGGCTGCCTAGGAAACTGTTTCTCCTCATTCAGCCATCCAGGCACTCACAGTCCACTGCAGCTGTGGTCCAAGGGAGACTGGCTTGTTCATGGCAGATTTTGGCAGTATTCATTTGATGCCGGTTCTGCACACAGGCAAAATAAGTTAAGGAGTCATGGAGATTTCCACCCAGATTTCAAAGGAAAGCCTGGGAGGCCAGGCAATGTGTACCAGGGTTATAGGGAAGCTTTATAGGGAATCCCTCAGAGTGTGATGCACCAGGCTGTGATAATAAAGCCAAAGATGCAATGGAGACCCTAGAAAGTTAGAAATGCCATCAACATGGACTGTCTGCCAAAGAAAGCTGCAGACAGTGAGCAGAGCCAGCCCATGAGAGAGGAGCTATAGGATTTAATGTTTGAACTCATTGAACTCAGGGCTTCATGCTTGCAAAGCAGGTGCTGTACCACTTGAGCCACACCTCCAGTCCTTTATGCTCTGGCCATTTCGGAGGGGGAGGGTCTCATGAAGTATTTGTCTGGGCTGGCCTTGAACCCTGATCCTCCTGATCTCAGTCTCCCAAGTAGCTAGGATTATAGACGTGAGCCACAGGTGCCTGGCCTATGCCCTCATTCCTTTCTTTTGAAATGGGAATGTGATGGTGCATGTTGGAAAAGTGGAACTTCTTTTTATAGGTTGTCTTGGGTCTCAGAGGAGTCTCTGGGAACTCCTAGAGAAGGACTGAAAACATTTTGCATCACGAGATGGGTGTGAGCCTTTTGGGGACAAGGGTAGAATATTATGGTTTCAGTATTTATGTCGGGTGTCAAATTGACAAGGGATGGTTAATCTTGTTTGTCAACTTGTTTGGATTGAGATGCGCCCGGGAGACTAAGAAAGCTCCTCTCTGGGTATGACTGCAAGGGTGTCGTCAGAGAGGATAAAATGGGGGGTGCCCCATCCTGAATGTAGGGGGCAGCCTTCCACAGGCTATAGGACTGGATACAATAAAAACTGGGAAGAAGGATGAAGCCCACTAGCATAGACATTCTCTCCCTCTCTCTCTCTCTCTCTCTCTCTCTCTCTCTCTCTCTTTGTTAGCCATGATGTGAGTTGCTCTACACTGTCATGTCCTCCCCACAATAATGCACTGAAATCTCTGAAATCATGAGCCAAAATAAATCCTTCCTTAAGTTGTTTTTGCAGGTATTTGGTCACAGAGACAAAAAAGTAACTAATACAGTATCCACCATCTCCCAAAGCTTCCTCATTCCTCCTTTGTTATAATTATAATTATCATTAATTCTCTGGAACAATGATTAGTTTGGAAAAGTATGAAATCACCATTATTGTTAAGAAGTTACTTTTCAGTTTTGGTTGTATTTTTATTTATTTATTTGGGGCAGCACTGGGATTTGAACACAGGCCTTCGTGCTTGCTAGGCAGGTGCTCTACCACTTGAGCCACACCTCCAGTTGCTTGTGTTTTAAAATTCTCATTTCATACTACGTCATCACCTTTACTTGATGTAGTGTTTCTTAGTATGAGAGACTAAAAAGATATAATAATTCCAGAAACCCAGGATAACCATCACATAAAGCTCATTTTGCTTTTTAAATTTTAAATTAAATTTATTTCAAAACTGATACCTAAAAAATAAAAATTGTACATATTTATGGGCTATCAACTAATGTTTTTCTGTATTTTTACATTGTGGAATGTTCGAATCAGGTTAAGACACATCTATCTCCTCAAACATTTATCATTTCTTTATGGTGAAAAGTTTCAGTTTCCAGCTTTTTGAAACACCATTCGTGTTAACATCATCCACAGTCACTCTGCTGCGCAGTAGTACATGAGAACTTCTTGATCCTGTTTAACCGTAAGTTAGTACCCATGGATTGACCTCTCCCCATCCTTCTCTCCCCCATACTGTCTGCAGTCTCTGGTAAACACTCTCAACTTCTAATAAATCAACTTTTGTAGACTCCACCTATGAGTGAGGTCATGCAGCACTTGTCTTTCTGCGTCTGGGTTATTTTAGTTAACAAAATGATCTTCAGTTCTTTTTAATGGCCGAATAGTATTCCATTGTGTGTATGTACCACATTTCTTTATTCATTCACCAATGATCATGGATGATGCTAAACACCCTACAAAGTCCAGGATATTCTCCTCACTCATGAGATTTAACCAGCCCACAATATCAATAGTGGAGAATGTCAGAAAGAACCTGGGCTCCTGTGCTACTAGAGGGCCATCTGCTTGTGAAGAACACCCTCGCTGGACTGTTAAAATGAATTAAGCTACCAAAACGTTAAGATTTATTTATTAGTTAAAAATATTCCCTTCACACTATTCTCCACATAGAGTAGAATGATCACATGGAAACATGACATCACTCCTCTGTTCGGAAATGTCTAATGTCTTCCTTCACAAGGCCAAAGTCCTTACAGTGACCTAAAAAGTCCTGTGTGACCCGGCTTCCCATTAGTCTTTGGCTACCCCTCCTCCCACTTTCTCCTGTGTTCACTCTGGTCCCACCCCTGGGCCTCCTTGCTTTCTCTACCACTCTAGGTCCAACCTCTGGATCTTCACATTGGCCGTTCCCCTCCTTTGAATGCCCTTCCCTCAGACAACCACATGGTTCCCTCTCCACTTCTTTGCATCATTGCTTGAATGTCACTCAGCTGGGCCTTTCTCGACTATTTCATCAAAATCGCAACCGCTCTTCTGCTCCCTCCTCTGCCTTGCCTTTCTCCACAGCACTTACCATCTGACATCCATGTTTTACATATTTCATCACCTGTCCCCCCGGTGACAGATTGTCTCTTGCTCATGAGCACATCCTTAGTAACTAGTGCTTGACTTAGTACATATTTCGGATGAATGAGTGGGTTGATGAATGAATGAGTGCCAACAAGCCGGCTGGACCCAGCTGACAGAAGTAATGTGGAGTGACAGGCTGGGGGTAGGAGGCAAGTTTGCACACTTGCTTCTCCGGCCCACCCTCTTGCATTGTTCCGGGGAGGAGGAGCAGGTGCACAGAGCTCACCACCTCCAGCATTTTCTGTGCTTGTCAAGGGGTACAAGAGAGCCATGGCTGCTGGGCCGTGAGGTCCTCCGTGCCCCCACAGGCCTGTGCCTGTCTGTGTGGGTGAGCTCTGCCTTGCCTTCAGGTGTGGAAGGAATCCTCAGGCGTCTTCCTTGGGGAGGGGCCCCAGCTTCTCCAGGTACTAGTAGGTTACCAGGAAGGGCACCTGGGTTCAGGGGAGCCATGGTTGCTATGGAAACGAGCCATCTCGCACCAATTTTGGCAGTCAGACTGGTTGTGTCAGCAGGAAATATGGGGGGGCAGTGAAGCATTCTGGGATTCTGGAGTGTGCATGTGTGTTCACATATACATACAAGCACACACAGACACACGTTCCACGATGGCACTTGAGATAGGTACTCTTATCCTTGTTTTATTGAAGAGAAAACTGCAGCACAGCAAAGTTGGGTCCTTGCTCAGCATGACAGAAGTTAACAAGAGGCAGAGGTAGGATTTGAACCCAGAGCCACCACACTCTATCATTTCCCTCACAGAGTCCAGGGCTGGGTCCATTTGTTGACTGGTTTTGAGAGAAGCCGTTTTCTGTTGGGTGCAGACCCATTCTCACAGTGGTCTGGATACCTTCTCCAGGTCTGTCTGGTGTGCAGTCTGGGGCAGCTCAGCATTGTGGTTAGGGTGACAGGTGCTGGACACGTGCATGTGACCGTGAAGGTTTGTAAGGAGCACTCTCCAGGACGGGGACATGGCTCAAGGGCTGGACTGGAGGTTGAGTATGGGCCTCCTCTGGAGGCAGAACACCATTTATTGGATAGAGGCATGGTGGCTTGGAGCATGGTGGGGAGGCAGTGAAGTCCATCAACACGGTAAAGGCACATGCCCTGCTAAGGTGGTGCTGTGACCTCGGAAGGGGGTCCATGTCTGTCCCTAGGAGTGAGGGATTGGGGCTGGGTACTGCCGTCCTTGGGGTTTCCCAAGTCTGCCTTTGGACTGACTGCTAGTAGTGACATCCTGAAAAATGGCAGAGCCACTGGAGGACATTGTAATAGACAAAGTGTCCTCAGAAGCCCGTGGGGCCATGTTGTAAGTGTCAATGGCTCTGGGTAGCATGCTATGGTGTAAGAGCAACTCCTTGCTTTTCCCAGCAGGACTCGAGTTGCCTATTGGGAAGTGAGCAGTGTGCTGTCCCTCACACTTTTCCCCTGCAGGGCTGCCCCAGGGCAGCTGGCATAGTGGCCGGGTGCTGGTGTTTGCCCAGCTGCATTGCCTTAGGCAGCTATCACAGTGACAGAACAGCCCGTGTTCTCTGAGCACAGACTTCATGGGGTGTGAAAGCCACCGCTGTGCCTTGCAGTGATGAATGGCTTGGATGACAGGGATCTCGGTGGTGACTTGGGTTGCTCCCATAGATTTATCTGGGAAGCTGAATCTGGACAAAGTGCCTAGCTCCCCAAGACAGGTTGAGCTTTGGGGTTGATCTCTTGCTCCTGGAGCTAGGCAGGTCACTAGCCTCAGCCAGGCCGAGCTTCCTTGGGAACCTGGCTAGGGTACAGGTCTCTGAGCTCTGATTCTCTCCTATTGCCCAGTGTCCAGTGGGACCCCTAAAAGCTCCTTGTGAGTTGGTTAGGGTGTAGGGTAACATCCTTTAGCCCTTGGAACACCAGCCAAGGTGGGGTGCAGACAACCCTTTTCCATCTCTTGGGGTGACGTGCTCTTGCGCTGGTCAGAACAGAGGAACTGCACTGGCAACTTTGCCTGTTTCTGGCACTCAGTTCAGAGGCCACAGGTGGGCAGGAGGTGCCTGGTTAATCCTTTCCTGCTTCCTCTCAGACAGCCTTTCCATTGCCAAGTTCACTTCATGCATGGAAGAATTCAGCTCACTCCTGCTCACCATTGTCCTACCAACAACCTTCCCCCCGGGTTCCAGGCTGTTTCTTGTGGGCTGACCATCCAGGGGCGACCCTTAGAGGCAGCTGAAACCCCAGGGTGCCACTGCCAGGCTTCCCCACCCAGCCTCTATTTCATTCACCTGATCCTAGGAGATGACTCTCTCTAGGCCCCCAAATTGCTTCCGGGCCCCTTTAGATCAGCCAGGGTTAGAAGTTTCTGGCTGCTTCCTCCGTAACATCCGCTGATGCAGGGGTGCCCTCTGGTGGTCAGCGTGCCAGTCACCTCTAGCAGAACTGAGGCCAGGACACAGCAAACACTGCCAGAGTGTGCACACTCTAGTCAGCTCTTGTCCCCAGACCCCCTTCTGGGACAACTGGCAGGCTACACTTATCTGCACTGGTAGGGCCACGTGGGTGGCGTTGGGAGTCTCCAGCTTTCGCCCACTATGGGACTCGGTCTTGGTGTTCCAGGTGCCACTGGAAAAGCAGACGTAGTGGTCCTGCCTCCCACCCATAAGGTGGATGTGTGAAGGCTAGCCCTTGACTCCAGTGGGGGCCGGCCACACGGTTTTTGCCTCTTTTCTGCGGGCTTACATGCAAAGACTTGCTTTGGGGCTTGCAGTCACTTATTTTCTGTGGCTGTCATCCAAAGCACCACTAACCGGCCACCTTAAATAACAGAATTTCATTCTCTCACAGCCCTCAGGCTGGGAGTCCAAAACTCAAGGTGCTAGCAGAGCTGTTTGCTAGCCTGTGGATTGAACCCAGAGACTCGTGCATGCTAGGTAAGCACTGTGCCACGAAGCTGCAGCCCCAGGGAAGAACTGAGCTCCAGTTTCTAGAGATAGCTTTATTCCTTGGCTTATGACCTCTTCTTTCATCCTCAAAGTCACCAGCATAACATCCTCCGACCTCCTGCTCACTTTCTTTCTGACTCAGCTTCCATTGTCATATCCCATTGTCTGTCCCTCTTGTCCTCTTATAAGGACACTTTGTCACGACATTGGGCCCACCAGGTACATTCCAGCTTGGATTGAAGTCTCCTTTGCCCCAACCAATGTAAATTCTCTTATCTGTGACCTAAATTGTGGGAGTCTACTTGGTTTTACTGCCACCCGGGATCAGTCTTCTGCCAGTGAGTCCTCCGACAAATTGTACTCTGTGCAATCCTAGATCTGTCTGCCACTTTGTTTAGTCTCAAGCCACCTGCGATCAGGCCTTATACAGTAGGGTGACGTTGTTTCAGAATAGTTGGTCTTATCAAAGCTTTTTGTAATAGGAGGGTGGTCCTGGCCTTTGAATTCAGGGCCTTGTGCTTGCTAGGCAAGCACTGTACCGTTTGAGCCATGCCCCAATCCTCTTTTGCATTAATATATTTTTCAGAGAGGCTCTCCTGCTTTTGCCTGGGAGCTGGCCCCAGACCATGACCTCCTACATCCACCTCCTGCATAGCTGGGATTACAGGCATGTACCTCCACACTATGCTTGTTTGTCGAGATACAGTCTCACTTACTTTTTTTGCCTGGTGTTGGCTTTGAATCACAATCCTCCCATCTCCCCTTCCTACATAGCTGGGATTACAGGCATGCGCCCCCATGCCCAGCCCTCACCAAAGCTTTCACATGAAGTTGGAGGAGGGCTGTATATTGCATGCCCTTGAGCACTCTATTTTATTAAAGTCTTCTCTCCAAGCCTCTGTAACACAATGTCTGTTTTACAGCCACTCACTAGAGCCAATCTTCTTAGAGGGAAAGGAGAAATTATAAATAACCAGTGGATTGTTTTGTCTTGTTATGTACATGCCAAGGTGTGCCAGGGGCTTGTCAAGTCCTCCACCATTGTGATCTTTGTGAGGAAATATCTGGAATCCATTGGTCAGGATTGCTGGCCAAGGAGTTCTGGATTCCTGGGATGGGGTCGGAATGTCACCGTAAGTCTCCCTGCCACTGATCCTGGGTCTTTTGGAAAGCACTGAAGGGTGACAGGGGTTTCCATGTGCATCTCAGCCAGTTAAAGCACAATGACAATCACGATGTGGCTTGGATGTTGTGTCTCCCCTAATGGTTCATGTTGGAGCTCGGTACCCAAGGACCCAAGGTGTCAGTATTGGGGGGTGGTTAAGAACCTAGGAGGCACCCTCTTTTCAAAATGTGATGCTTCCTCATATGTGCGCTCTTGTCATGGTGTGAGACCATCCACTGTTAGGCTGAACCAGTGGGGCCCCTCCCTGCCTCATCTTGGACTCGGAAGTTGCAGAACTGTGAGCTAAATGAACCTGCTTTCTTTAGGAAGTTAGACTGCCTCAAGTATTTCTTGCTTCCTGGCTCACAAGGTTAGAATTTGCTCTTTTAGACACTCCCGACATAATGTGATATCTTTGCCAAAGGCCCAAAGGAGTAAGACCACTTGACTTTGTGCTAGAGTCTCCCAAAGTATAACCCCAAAGAACCCCTTTTTCTTTATAAGTTAATAGCCTCCAGTATTTTCTTATAGTAACAAAAGGCTGACTAATACACAATGCAAAACAAACTAATACCCATGTGCTCTCTAAATAGTTCTTCTTCACAACAACAGTATTAGGTGGATTCTGCAGTCACCCCTGCCTTATAGAATGAGGGAACTAAGCATAAAGATGTCGAATCACACAGACAGTGACTTCAGAATTTCAATCCAGGTAGTCAAGTTTCAAAGCCTCCACTCTCATCCCACTGCCTCCCCAGCTGGGCCAGTTAGCGACATGTCATCTCACAGATCCAAAACCAACTTTCATTGCCTGCTCATGATCCTGGAATATTTCTTCCTTGCCAGCTGGCATGACAAGCTGTGCCAGCACAGGGCATCGCAGGGACACTGGAGGACGAAGAGCTTCTTTTCATTGCTATGGTGTGCTTTGCCTTTTCCTGCTCCTGGGGCCCTTGGCTGGTGTGTAGGACACCCAGCAGAACTCCTTCTTGGGGTGAAACTCCTTCCTGGGGTGCTTCAGTAACGATCCTTCTCCCGTTCACCCCAGCTTCTCTGCCCCTGTATGTGGATGCCCGAGAGTTCTGGGGGAGCTGCACCTACTTTCCAGGCATATTCAGCAACACCCAATAAAAGGGCAGTTTCCTGGTAAGCTCCAAAACTCCCTAGCTGGCTCCCCAGCAAGTTCGACACCTTCTTTTGGGCAGCTTCCCAGAGAATCCATTGGAAACCCACAGAATGGTTTCCAGCCTGCCAGCCTGACTGCTGGCACTGCAGTCGGTGTCTGTCCTGTGAATTTCTCCACCATCTGCTAGGCTGAAACCATACCCTCCCCTACAAGGTCTTAATTCCACCCTTGGGAAAGCCTCCTCCCACCCAGGTGTGTTTTTTCTCTGGATGCTCTCTCTCAGCCCTAGAAGATTCTTCAGATTTCTTTTTGTATTCCTTTTAGTAGTTAATTCATCATAGACAGTTAATAACTCTTTGTAGTAAACTTTTTAATATAATTACTGTGTGTTTTCTGTTTCTCTCCTGGTTGGACCCCAACTAATACACTGGCTGAGCTTAGGTGTGGACACACCTGTTAACTGCACAGTAGTCCCCCTTTATCTGTGGGGGTTCCAAGATCCCAGGTGGATGGTTGACACTGTGGCTAGTACTGAATTCTATGTATATGACATTTTCCCCATACAAATACACCTAAAAGAAAGTTTGTATATTATTAGGCATAGTGAAAGTTTAACAAAACTGATAGTAAAATAGAACAATTCTAAGAACATACAGCAATAAATGTTACCTGAATGTGCTCTCTATCTTGTAGTGCTCTGCTCATCCTTCTGACTGTGAGATGCTACAAGGCCTACATGAAGTAGGCAAAGGCTACACAGGCACTATGACAGTGTATTGGGGTTCCTGGAACGCAAGCCCCACAATGCTGCAATTCTGTGATGCTGAGTCCAATCAACAAGATAGCTACTGAAGGAAAGGGAGCAGGATTTGGGGAAAGGGAGCAGGAGGGAGCAGGATTTCATCACATTACTCAGAACAGCATGCATTTAAAACTTTAGGAATTGTTTATTCCTGGAATTTTCCATTTTATGTTTTTGGACCACAGTTGACCACAGAAAACTGAAAGTCTGGAAAGCAAAGCTACAGATGTGAGGGCGCTGGATTTGTCTGCATGCTTTAAAATGTCACAGGTATGTAATGACGGTGACGATAATAGCTAGCAGTCATTGATCCTCTGCGACATGCCAGGCACTTTGCATACTATGCATTCGCTTCTTTAATCCTGGCAACAGCACTGTGGTTTAGAGTCTATTATTATTCCCATTTTGCAGACGTTACCCTAAAATTGTTGGACCTATATACTATCGGGTCGTTTTCTGGTGATTAGAATACAGGACATCCTTCTTGCTCTCCGGACCTATTTTATATTTGGAGCTCATCTGATTTTTAACTTTTGTATTCATAGTCCTCAAAGTTCTGAATTGTTTACAGCAGCTCCACCCGCTGACAAGGCAGAAAATGCGTATTTGAAAGCCTGGCAGTGGAAAGCCTGGGTGGCCTTCTGTCCAGCTATGGCATCCTGCTTCAAATTGGGAGGTTGAGGCTGGATAAGGCAACAGAGGCTTGAAGACCCACCTCCTCACATTACCTTGCCACGATCTCTGACCCAACTCCCATTGTTTGTACTGGCAAGGATACTATTCAAGTCCCTTCTCCCCACCTGCTTACATCCTTGAGCCAATATTGTTCACAGCCTTCTTCTATGCTTTTCAATCACTCCATTGACAAACATTTGTTGGCTGCTTTGAGTGGTAGGAGGCAGCTAAAGTTACAGCAGTGAAGTAGACATTTTTATCTTGGAGTATTGCTCAGTCCTAGACCGCTTGACAGAATTCTTTGTCTCAGGATTCTTAGTGTAGAAGGAAGAGCCCACCTTCCACTGTAGAAGACAAAATTGCCACATATCCCAGTATTTAGTGTGACCCTAATATGGCGCATGACCTAGGATAAATCAACCGGACGTACCCTTCTGAGTCTTTGAACCTGGTGTCAGTGACCTAAAGAACTGGGGAAACAGAGCAAGTCTCCCTCTGGTGATGGTAGTTGCAGTATAGCCAAGTTTCCAGGGGCAGCACTATCAGAAATGATAGTGGCAGCACCCAGTGTCTACTGCCCACAGTTTAGGAATTAGAAACCCTAGCGTCTAGTTCTTAGTGGTGACAGCAGTAAAATTATCAACAGGCCAGCTCTATGGTATCATTTGATTCATTGTTTCTGGCTACATAGCTTAAATTTAGTTATCCAAAGTCCTCAGTGATTTAATTATTTACCAAATACCCTTCTGCTAAATTCCTTTTTCTGTTTCATTAAACAAGAGCCAGTTTCCATTGATTTCACATAAAAATCTCAATTAATGCAGAATACAGCACCAGAACTTGGGTGATCCTAGTAATACCTCTAAAATGCTTCTGGATGAGCGCATAGTTATGGGTGACAACTCCCTGGGGGGGTTTTATATGCCAGAAGACAGAGCCTAGGGTTTCTATCCTTAAAGCGTGTATCCAGACAAGCTCTCTGGCTGTGGTATTAATCCATAGAATTGGCCGGAAGCAAATAGACCAGATGACTCCTAAACTATTTACTATCGATTCGTACTTAAACTTTTCTATTAAAGCAAAATTTCTTTTTAGATTTTAGGAAACCAAAAAGTTGGTTGATTTCACAGAAGTAGAGAGTAGAACAGTGGTCATTAGAGACTAGGAAGAGTAGGGGTGGGGGCTAGACAGAAGTAGGTAACTAATACCTACCTACCTAATACTGTACCAAAATACAGTTCAATAGGAGGATGACTTATACTGCTCTACAGCACAGAAGAGTGACTACAGTTTACAAGAATTTATTATATATTTTATAAAGAAACAGAAGAGAGCAGTCTAACTCCTATACCTTAGACATGAAGTAAATTTTGTGTTCTTTTCTGGCGGGGGGGAGGAATGTAGAAAAGAGAAGTTTGAAGGTTCCCACAAACAAAAAAATGATAATTGTTTAGGAGATGAAAATGCTAATTACCCTGATCTTCACACATTGCAAACATGTATTGAATTATCAGTCTGCACCCTGTAAATGTGTGTAATTGCTATGTGTCAATTAAGTTAAAAAGCAAAATATACATAGAAGACTTTTACAAATGACCACAAAAAGGACACACCTGTATAACCATTATTCAGGGGGCCAACACTCTAGATCCACCCTCCAAATACTGCCTTTCCTTCATTTCCAGCTATAAACACTATTCAGATTCTAACACTACACATTAATTTTGCCTGTTTTTGAAGTTATTAATGGGATACTACAGTATGGTATCTTTTATTCAACATTTCTTTTGCTTGGTTGATCCATGGTGTTATGTGTACTAGTTTGTTCATTTTCATTGCTCTTTAGTATTTTTTGTGAGAATATCACAATTTACATATCCATTCTGTGGTTGGTGGGCATTTGGGTTTGTTTCTAATTATTGATTGTCACAAATAATACCGTGAACATTCTTGTGTATGTGATCTATATTTTATTGTGTATGTACTTAGAAGTTGAATTACTCAGTCCCAGATTATGTATAAGTTTGACTTTAGAGATTTGAAAAAAGTAATTATAACAATTTATGAGATGGATGTAGGGCAAGATGGTGGATTGGAGCTTCCTCCACTTGATTCTGTGAATGAGAAGAGTCAGGGTAACAAATAAGAGACTATATTCTGACAAGAGAAAGCAAGGAAGAGCATCTGGAATCACAAAGGTGGGGCAGGACAGTTGAAAAGCACAGATGACAGAAAAAAAGTAGGGAACCATCTGCAGCTCCAACCACGTCTTCTCAAGGGGAGGGGAAACCAAAGATGTAATCACAAGGTAATCCTGATGGCCCTGGCAACAGACTGTCAGACCTAGCCATAGAATAAGCCCATACTTCCCAGAACCCATAAACCTGGTATGGAAATTTGGCACAACAGTGACTGTGCCTGCATGGAAGGCTAGCATTGCAAAAGAAAGACATTCTGTCACTCCACATATCTTGTAGTGCTACAGCTGGGTACCATCTTGAGAGTGGACCTACTGTTTGAGATCGAACTACTCTGAGGACCTGAAAGCAAGTAACATTTGTGGCTCAGGGAGCCTGGGGACACCCCGCCACAGTTTCTGGGTAGGAGACAGACATGAGAGGGGTCATGGAGGGGAGACGTTCTGACATGAAAGTGGTGAGAAGTTTAAGCAGCAGGGAGCTCAGGAAGTGATGGTGTCAGTGGTCAGTGACCCCACACTTGCAAGGAGAAAGCCCCATCAGCTGAGGATCGCTGCAGAAACAGAGCCCTGAGCGTGTGGCCAGCAAACTCCTTGAGTTCTGAACCCCAGTACTTTAGATCACACGATTATCCCAGTCTCCATCCTCCTACAGGGAGGTTAATTGCTGGGCAAGGTCTGAAAGGGCTGATCTCCATTGATAGAATGCCTGATTCCCTCAGTTCTCCCCCTTCAGTCCATTTCTCAGTCCTCTGATCCCCCCACTTTCCAATACATTCAATGGATACCCCAAGGTGTGGATGCTTGCTGCCTCTGAGGGCACAAACCAGGAGTGGGGGGGTGCTGCAAGTGGGAACTTCCAAGCCCACAGGCTGCAAAGCTCCTTGTAGCCAGCAATAGTTCCCAATACACAAAAAAGGGAAGCTTCTAAAGTGAAAGCAGCCCTGAGTTGGACAACTGACCCTGAGTGACTCTGCCTTTAGTGCACATACAGAAATAATCTATACACTAGGAACTAAAAGAGATCCCAGCTAGCTTTCTTCTTCTCTCTTAGTGATGCTGGGGATGGTGCCCATTTTCCTGAACACATTGGCACATGTTAGGCTACAGAGCTTACCCTAATCAACCCTACCACTACCCACACCTGTCTGAACATTGAGACTACTTCAACTGAAAGACTATGGATGATTAAAACTTCCAACCAAAGACTTGACCTCAGATGCACAAATTCCAATGCAGAAAATAAGAAATATGAAGAAACAAGAAACATGACTTGGCAGGTTCCCACTTGCTCTGCAGCAACCCCCCCACGCCACCACACCCTTGGTTTGTGCCCTCACAAACAGACTTTAATGATAGTGAAGTGGATGAAGTCTCAAAGAATTCAAAACAATGATTATAAGAATGATCAATGAAATTAAAGAGGACACAAATAGACACCTGAATGGATTACAAGATAATACAAAAAACCAGATGAATAAAATAAGGAAGGCTATGTAGATATGAAAGGGGAATTCAATAAAGTTATAGTAAGCCTGAAAAAAATCGAAATTCTGGAAAGGAAAAGCTCAATAAGTCAAATAAAAACTCAGTCGGAAGCTTCAGCAATAGACTGGATCAAGTTAATGACAGAATATAAGGGCACAAAGACAATTTAGATGAATTAGAACATTCAAGGTTGAAGAAAAATAAGAAAGTACAAATAGAACAATACAAGACTTGTACAATACCATTAAAAGTCCAAAGACACGAATCATAGGAAAAGAGGTGCAAGATAAAGACATAGAAAATAATAGCAGAAAAGTTCCCAAATCTTGGGAAAGAAATGGTCATTCAGATATAGGATGTTTTAGAATACCAGACAAGACTAGAAAAGAACCTCTTCACATCATATTATAGTTAAAACTGAAAGCTGCAAAAAGAGGAGCATCAAGTCACATATAAAGGCAAACCCACCAGAATAACAGCATGTTATTCAACTGAAACTCTAAAAATAAGGAGGCCACAGAATGATGTTCTAAGCCCTGAAAGAAAATAACTGCTAAAATAGATTATTGTATCCAGCAAAGCTCTTCTTCATAAATAAAGGAGAAATAAAAATCTTATATGACAAAATCTAAAGAAATTCATAACCACTAAGTCAGCCCTGCAGAAGGTACTTAAAAGACTCCTCCATACAGAAGAGGAAAACAAATGCAACAATGAAAATGCAGGAAAGAATAGATCTCGCTAGATGAATGGATAAGCAAATGAGAATTAAGGACGAACCAAACATTATAAAACCAACATGATAAGAATACCTTCTAATAATAACTCTTAATGTTTATGGTCTTAATTTTTCAATCAAAAGACATAGAGCAATGGATTGGAGTTAGACCCAACTGCTGCTCACAAGAAATGCACTTTACATATTTGCAGACGACATGATCCTATACCTTAAAGACCCAAAAAACTCTACTCAGAAGCTTCTAGACATCATCAATAGCTATAGCAAGGTAGCAGGATATAAAATCAACATAGAAAATTCATTAGCATTTCTATACACTAACAATGAGCAAACGGAAAAAGAATGTATGAAAACAATTCCATTTACAATAGCCTCAAAAAAAAATCAAATACCTAGGTGTAAACCTAACAAAAGATGTGAAAGACCTCTACAAGGAAAACTATACACTTCTGAAGAAAGAGATTGAGGAAGACTATAGAAAGTGGAGAGATCTCCCATGCTCATGGATTGGTAGAATCAACATAGTAAAAATGTCTACACTCCCCAAAGTAATCTACATGTTTAATGCAATTCCCATCAAAATTCCAATGACATTCATTAAAGAGATTGAAAAATCTACTGTGAAATTTATATGGAAACACAAGAGGCCACGAATAGCCAAGGCAATACTCAGTCAAAAGAACAATGCAGGAGGTATCACAATACCTGACTTCAAACTATATTACAAAGCAATAACAATAAAAACAGCATGGTACTGGCACAAAAACAGACATGAAGACCAGTGGAACAGAATAGAGGATCCAGATATGAAGCCACACAACTATGAGCAACTTATCTTTGACAAAGGAGCTAAAAATATATGATGGAGAAATAGCAGCCTCTTCAACAAAAACTGCTGGGAAAACTGGTTGGCAGTCTGCAAAAAACTGAAACTAGATCCATGTATATCACCCTATACCAAGATTAACTCAAAATGGATCAAGGATCTTAACATCAGACCCCAAACTCTTAAGTTGATACAAGAAAGAGTAGGAAATACTCTGGAGTTAGTAGGTATAGGTAAGAACTTTCTCAATGAAACCCCAGCAGCACAGCAACTAAGAGATAGCATAGATAAATGGGACCTCATAAAACTAAAAAGCTTCTGTTCATCAAAAGAAATGGTCTCTAAACTGAAGATAACACCCACAGAGTGGGAGAAAATATTTGCCAACTATACATCAGACAAAGGACTGATAACCAGAATATATAGGGAACTTAAAAAACTAAATTCTCCCAAAACTAATGAACCAATAAGGAAATGGGCACGTGAACTAAACAGAACTTTCTCAAAAGAAGAAATTCAAATGGCCAGAAAACACATGAAAAAATGCTCACCATCTCTAGCAATAAAGGAAATGCAAATTAAAACCACGCTAAGATTCCACCTCACCCCTGTTAGAATAGCCATCATCAGCAACACCACCACCAACAGGTGTTGGCGAGGATGCAGGGAAAAAGGAACCCTCTTACACTGTTGGTGGGAATGCAGACTAGTACAACCACTCTGGAAAACAATTTGGAGGCTACTTAAAAAGCTGGACATCGATCTACCATTTGATCCAGCAATACCACTCTTGGGGATATACCCAAAAGACTGTTACTCCAGAGGCACCTGCACATCCATGTTTATTGCGGCACTATTCACAATAGCCAAGTTATGGAAACAGCCAAGATGCCCCAGCACTGATGAATGGATTAAGAAAATGTGGTATCTATACACAATGGAATTCTATGCAGCCATGAAGAAGAACGAAATGTTATCATTCGCTGGTAAATGGATGGAATTGGAGAACATCATTCTGAGTGAGGTTAGCCTGGCTCAAAAAACCAAAAATCGTATGTTCTCCCTCATATGTGGACATTAGATCAAGGACAAACACAACAAGGGGATTGGACTTTGAGCACATGATAAAAGCGAGAGCACACAAGGGAGGGGTGAGGATAGGTAAGACACCTAAAAAACTAGCTAGCATTTGTTGCCCTTAACGCAGAGAAACTAAAGCAGATACCTTAAAGCAACTGAGGCCAATAGGAAAAGGGGAACAGGTACTAGAGAAAAGGTTAGATCAAAAAGAATTAACCTAGAAGGTAACACCCACGCACAGGAAATCAATGTGAGTCGATGCCCTGTATAGCTATCCTTATCTCAACCAGCAAAAACCCTTGTTCCTTCCTATTATTGCTTATACTCTCTCTACAACAAAATTAGAAATAAGGGCAAAATAGTTTCTGCTGGGTATTGAGGGGGGGAGAGAGGGAGGGGGTGGAGTGGGTGGTAAGGGAGGGGGTGGGGGCAGGGGGGAGAAATGAACCAAGCCTTGTATGCACATATGAATAATAAAAGAAAAAAAAAAGAAATGCACTTTACAGGCAAAGAAAAATGCAGGTTTAAAGTGAAATGAGGGAAAATGATATTCCAAGAAAACGGAGCCTGAAAACAAGGAGTAGCAATACTCATATCAGACAACAACTTCAAATCAAAATCAGTCAGAAGAGACAAAGATGTCACTTCATAATTGATAAAGGAAACAATATGTTAAGAGGGGATAACAATTGTAAACATGTACATGCCAAATGTTAGTGCACCCAATTTCATAAAGCAAACACCATTGAAAATAAAAGACCAGAGAGACTCCAACACATTAATAGTGTGTGACTTCAATATCCTACTCTCATAATAAATAGGGCGTATAGACAAAACAACAACAAAGAAGCTTCAGAATTAAACAACATCAAATTAACTTAACAGACATCTACTGAATATTCCACCCACCAGTCACAGAATACACATTTTTCTCCCAAGCCCACGGAAATTTCTTCAAAATACACCATTTTTAGGACATAAAGTAAGTCTTAACAAATACAACAAAATAAGAATAACTTCCTGTGTTTTATCATACAAAATGGAATAAAACTAGAAATCAACAGCAAGAGAAACTACAGAACATATGCAAACACATAGAGACCATACAATTGACTTTTGAATGATTAGTGGCTCATTAAAGAAATAAGGGTTAAACCAGAAAATTCCTAGAATTAAATGAAAATAAAAACACAACTTACGAGAATGTTTGGGACACAGTAAATGCAGTGCTAAGAGGAAAGTTTATAGCTATAAGTACCTACATTAAACAATCAGAGATCTCAAATAAATAACCTAATGATGCACTTTAAGTTCTTAGAAAAACAAGAATGACCCAAATCTAAAATCAGTAGATGCCAAGAAATAACAAAGATTGGGGTAGAAAATTAAGGAAATGGAGGCTAAAAGAACAATCAATCAATGAAACAAAGAATTGGTTCCTTGAAAAGATAAACAAGATTGACAAACTCTTAGTCAAACTAACCAAACAAAAAGGGCAAAGACCCAAATTAATAAAATTAGTTATGAAAAAAGGGTATCACAACAAATGCCAATGAAATTTAGGGAATCATCAGAGACTGTTTCAAAAGCTTATATTCCAATAAATTGGAAAATGCAGAAGAAATGGATAAATTTCTAGATGCACCTGACCTACCAAAATTGAACCAAGTAGGATATAAACCACTTAAATCCACAATGAGCAATGAAATTGGAAAAGTAATAAAAATTCTCCCACAAAAAAGCTCAGGATGAGACGGAGTCACTGGTGAGTTCTACCAGACATTTAAAGAATAACTAACACCAATCCTCCTCAGATTATTCCATAAAATAAAAAGGGAAGGAATGGTACCAAGTTCATTCTATCAAGCCAGTGTTACCTGACACCAAAACTGGGTAAGAACACAACAACAACAAAAAAGAAAATTATAGATGAATTTATTTGATGAACATAGATGCAAAAATTCTCAACAAAATACTGGTAAACCAAATGCAACAATGCCTTAAAAGGACCACACACCATGATCAAATTGGTTTCATTCCAGGATGCAAGGATGGTTCGACATATGCAAATAAATAAGTATAGTACAGCACATGAATAGAAAAAAAGAACAAAAATCACATTATCACCTGAACAGATATAGAAAAAGCCTTTGACAAAATTCAACGTCTGTTCATAACAAAATCTCTGAAGAAACTAAAAATAAAAGAAATGTATCTCAACATAACAAAGGCTAGATACAACAAATCCTATAGTCAACACCTACTAAATGGGGAAAAACTGAAAGCAATTCTTTTGAATCGAAGAAGGTAAGGGAGTCCAGTCTCTCCACTCTTATTCAATATATGCTTGAATTCTTAGCTAGTACAGAAAGGCAAGAGAAAAAATAGAAATGATTCAAATAGGAAAGGAAGAAGTCAAGTTAGCCCTACGTGCAGATAATATGGTTCTATACTTAAAAGACCCTAAGACTCTGCTAAAACACTAAGATCTGATAAATATTTTTAACATAGTTAAGCAGGTTATAAAATCATACAAAAATCAGTAGCTTTTCTATATACCAATAATGAACAGACTGGGAAAGAAATCAGGAAAAGAATTTTGTTCATAGTAGCCTCAAAAAGTAAAAAACTACCTAGGAATAAATTTAACAAAGGAGGTAAAATACAATGAAAAGTACAAAGTCTTGAAGAAAGAACTAGAAGACACTAGAAGATGGGAAGACCTCCTGTGTTCATAGATTGGCAGAATTAATATTGTGAAAATGGCTACTGAAAGCAATCTACAGATTCAATGCAATCCACATCAAAATTCCAATGACATTTTTCATAGAAATACAAAAAGCAATCCTAAAATTCACATGGATGGAAGACTCTAAATAAGCAAAGCAATCCTGAGCAAAAGAACAATGCTGGAGGTATCACAATACTGGACTTCAAAGTATACTGCAGAGTTATAGTGAGAAAAGCAGCATGGTACTGGTACAACAATAGACATGTAGACCAGGGGAATAGAAAAGAAGTCACAGCAGAAGTGAAAGCCAAGCTTTCCAAAAGTGCCACAAAAATATGGTGGAGAAAAGGCAGTCTCTTAAACAAATGGTGTTGGGAAAACTGAATATTCATATATAGACAACTGAAACTAAATCCTATCTCTTTTCCTATGTAAAAATCAATTCAAAATGGATCAAAGACATTAACGTAAGATATGAAACTTTGACACCACCAGAGGAAAACATAGGGGAAACACTTGACGACATAGACATAGCTAAGACTTTTTGAATAAGACTGGAATACCTCAGAAAATAAGAGAAAGCATGGACAAATGAGATTACATTAGATTAAAGGTCTGCAAATCAAAGGAAACAATTATTAGAGTGAAGAGATAGCCTACAGAGTGTGAGAAGATCTTTGCCATGGAACAAGGAATTAATATCCAGAATATACAAAGAGCTCAAAACAAAGTTAAAAGAACAAATAATCCTATTACTAAAGTGGATTGAACAGACAGTTGTCAAAAGAAGAAGTCCAAATGGTCAATAGATACATGAAGAAATGTTCAAGGGCAGGTGGAGTGGCTCAAGTGGTAGAGCACCTGCCTAGCAAAGGTGAGGCCCTGAGTTCAAATCCTAGTACTGCCAAAAAAAAAAAAAAGAAATGTTCAACATCTTTAGCAGCAAAGGAAATCAAATCAAAATGCCACTGAGTTTCCTATCATCAAGAAAACAAACAACTGCAAATGCCAGCAAGGATTCCAGGGACAAAAAAAGCCCTCATACACTATTGGTGGGAATGTAAATTAGTGCAGCCACTATGGAAGTTAGTATAGCGGTTCCTCAAAAACCTGAAAATAGAGCTACCATATGATCCCGCCATACCACTTCTGGGCATGTCTGTGCTCCAGGATATGATAGCGTCACTTGCACATCCAGGTTTATTGCAACACTATTTATAATAGCCAAACTATGGAATGAGCCTAGGTGCCCATCAGCTGAAGAATGGATAAAGAAAATGTGGTATATGTACCCAAGGGAGTATTAATTAGCTATAGAGATGAATGGGATCACATCATTTTCAGGGAAATGGATCATTTGTGTTAAGTGAAGTAAGCCAGACTCAGAAAGACAAATATTGCATGTTTGCTCTCATTTGTAGGATCAAGACCTAAAAAATGACATGACTGTAAAAGGGGGATAGTTTGGAGGAGGACCAGCAGGATAGAGGAAGGGTGGGAGGAGAGGGTAATAAGGGTGAGCATGTTTGAAGTACATTATATTCATGTATGAAAATAGAATAATGAGCTGGGCGCCAGTGGCTCATGCCTGTAATCCTAGGTACTCAGGAGGCAGAGATCAGGAGGATCACAGTTTGCGAGACCCTATGTCAAAAAACCCCACCACAACAAAAAGGCTGGTGGAGTGGCTCAAGGTGTAGGCCCTGAGTTCAAATCCTGGTACCACCAAAAAGAGAGTAATTGAGGGGTGAATTTGATCAAGTACATTCTACTCATGCATGGAAATATTGCAATGGACCCCCTTTGGTCAATTAATATATGCTAATCACAAAAAGTAAAATGAAATTTGAAATTTATTTCATTCATAATATTTTACATCCCAAAGCTATGTAGAGTTGTGCTTAGATCATCACTAGCTTTTGACATACC
Source organism: Castor canadensis (assembly GCF_047511655.1). Taxonomy (NCBI): domain Eukaryota; kingdom Metazoa; phylum Chordata; class Mammalia; order Rodentia; family Castoridae; genus Castor; species Castor canadensis. The sequence continues at coordinate 4,269,087 of NC_133405.1, read as the reverse complement.
TTTAAGGAGTTCTCTACCTCAGTTGTGCTCACAGTGTGGTCCGGAGCTCCTAAGTGTCTGTGAGACACTTTTAGAAAATCTGGGAGGTCAGAAGTATTTTCATAGCAGCCCTAAGATGCTGTTAGTCCACTTCACTGTTACTCTGCCGTGAGCGTACAGTCAAATTTTCTAGAGGGTACGTGACAGAGAGTATTGCAACAGACCAAAGGCAGATGCGGGCGTGGGAGTGCAGATGTAGTAAGACAACTCTTATCTGAAATCAGAGTTCTGAGTTTTTCAGATTTTGCAATCCTTGCATATGTGTATGAAATATGTTGGATATGAGACCCAAATCCACCCGCAAGCATCATTTAAGTTTCATATGCGTCTTCTGTACACAGGCTAACGGTAATTTTATATATTAGTTTTAATAATTTTGTGCTTAAAACAAAGTTTCATTGTGTGCAATTTTTCATTGGTGGTATCATGTCAATCTTTTGAAGCATTTCAGATTTTCATGCTGGGAATACTCAATTTCACGCAGAATCTAAAAAAGTCGAACTCATTGGAACAAAGTGGCACAATGCTTGTCAGGAGCCTGGGGAGCAGGGAATGGAAAGATGCTAGTCAAAGGGTACAAACTTTCAGTTATTGATAATTCTAGACACCATAAAAAGCATGATAGCTATAACTCATAATTTATTACGCACTTGAAATTTGCTGAGAGAAAAATCTTATGCAGTCTCACCACGAAGAAGGCAAACGTGAGGCTTGATCATTTAACAATGTACAGAGCAACATTACACCACACTGTACACCCTAAATGCACGAAATGCTTATTTGTCAATCATGCTTAAATCCAGATGGAAAATTTGTCCACGAATTAAAGAAAAAGATAATTCAGATATCCACATATCATCTATTAAACCCGACATTAAAGAGAGGTTCATAAATGAAACAAAATTGTCACTCTTCTCACATATTTTGGGGAATGTAAACACTTTGAAACAAAAAGTTCCTGATGTCTACATGTACCAATTTATATGTAATTTACACAGCAATGTGTGAGTTCACAGTGTCTCATTATCAATAATTGATGCTAAGAGCTTTTCCATCTGGATTTTTTATTTTAATGCTCAGGAGGAAAGTTACAGAAAAGTTGCAAGAATAATACAGAAACTCCATGCCCTTTACCCAATTTCAACATGTTTTCTCCATCCTAATTTAAAAAATATTTCTTCTAAAACAATTATAGATTGACAAGAAGATACAAAACAGTGCAGAGAGGCTCCATGTACCCTTTTTCCATTTCCCCCAATGGTCATGTTTTACATATCTATAGTACGACAGACAGCAAAACCAGGAAACTGACATTGGTACAAATGTGTGCATCTAGTTCTGTCGTTTATGTCATGTGCAGGTTCACGTGTAATTAAGATACGGACGTGCTCCATCACCAAAAAGATCTTCTGTAACTATCCATATTCTCACAACCATCCCTGACTCCCTCCTGACAAACTCGAATCTCTTCTTTGTTCCTACAAATTTGCCATTTGAGAATGTAAGTGGAGTCATACCATCTCTGTCCTTTGGAAACTGGTCCTTTTTTTCTTCAGCGTATGCCTTGAGATCCTTCCAAATTGTCATCGCTACATAACACAATATTGACACTGTGTGTCAACATCGCACTACTCTTTCCAATTAACGTTCCATGGTCCGGGTGTTGTGCTTACCCATTCACCCATGTAGCCCTGCTGGAGAAAAACACAACACTACAAATATCGAGATAACTAAAATTCATGGTTGTCAATTCAACAACTCAATTGGGTCTTCAGCTCTGCCAGATTGTGACAGTACATTGTCCTTGTTAGCTTATGGTCCCACTGTGCAATGGCTCTTTCTTTCTACCTTCTCCTTCAGTTATCACCCATCCTTCAACCCTCATCCTCACTGTCAGCACTGGAAATGGACATCATCAGAAAGGGCTTCCAAGATCAAACCTACAAGGACTGCCTAGGTTCATGCTCCTCCTCCTCCACTCTCCCTTTCCTTTTCTGTTGGAGCAGATGACCCACCTTTCACCAAAAGCCACCCTCCACCGGTTCTTTGGAACCCATCTGCTATGATTTGACTTTTGAGTGTTCCCCAAAGGTCCATGTGGCAAAGTCTTGGCTCCCAAGGTGGGCAGTATTTGAAAGTAGTGCAGACTGTAGGCGGTGGGGCCTAGTGGAAGCTCTTCCAGTCACTGGGGGCCATGTCTTCAAAGGCAACTGTAGGACCCTGCTCCCTTCCCCTATCTCTTTGTTCCCCATCCCTGAGGCGAGTGGTTTTGCCCACTCTATATGCTGCCATAGGCCCAGAGCGATGGGGCTGACTGAACAAGGACTGAAACCTGGAAAACCATGGGTTAAAGTAAACCTTTTCTCTTTATAAGGTGATCACCTCTAATAACTTTGTTATAGAAACATAAAGGTGACTATCACACCAGCCCTTTCTACCTCCTCAAGAACCTTATGATACCCATCATATTTTAAAGTCTTCGTGACAACCATGGTTCTAAATGGTCTCCATAAAAGAAACAACTCCCCCTGAACTCATCGCTTTCCAGATCGCTAACCACTCTTCTCCCACGGGTGGACATTGTGACCATTTCCACCTTTTGGCCTCAGTGCAAACCCTTATCGGTGCCCACTTGATTCCTTGGGGACAAGTTTTCCTCGGTTATTTACTTAGAGGTGGAACTGTTGAGATAGAGGGTATAAATCTTTTAAAATTTGCTAAACACTGCCATATTGTTCCTTCAAGTACCTTAGAAATTTAGATTCCCAGCACTGTAGCTGAAAGGTTCCCATTTCCCTCACAGACTTATCTGCATTGATATCAGGCTGTAAACGTTTGTGCCAATTTGATGGCTATAAAATGGTATTTATTGTTTTAATTGTGTCCCTCTGACTACCAGTGAGGCAGACTATCTTACAAATTTTACCATCCATCTGGGTCTTTTCTTCTGTGAACTCTTTCTTCATTGTTACTGCCCACTTTTCTCTTGAGTAATTTGTCTTTTGCTGGCTTATTTGTTCAAGATGCATCCTGGACACTAAAAATTTAGATGCCATATGCATTCTAAATATTTATGCTCCTGTTATATAGCTTGTCTTTAAACTTAATATGTAATGTTTTTCATGGCAAACTTTCTTTCATGGCTTGCCTATGTTTCTTGCACCTTCACCAGGAATCCTACTCCACCCTAAGGTCCTAAAGATATTCCTCTATATTTCTTCTCCTAGCTTCCAAGTTTTATTTTCCTTTAATCTATTTGGGATTTAAAAAACTCATTTCTGTATAATTTACATAGTGCAAAATGTCCCACTTTGAGTGGCCATTTCGGTAAATTTTGACAAATGCATATAATTGTAAAATTGCCAACAAATTATGCAATATTTCTGTTAACTCCTAAAGTTACCTCATTATCCTTCCCGGTAAATCTTCTGCAGAAGAAACCACTACTCTGATCTGCTCCCTAACATAGATTACCAATTATAACCATACAATGAGCACCTTTGGTGTACTTTCTGTGCAAGGGCTCTCCTCCCCACTCAACATACGATTTCGAGATTGGCCCACGCTGCTGTGTGTGTCTGTAGCTCATTTTACTTAGTGCTCGATACGATTCCATCTGGTTTTCTCCTATTCATCTGTTGGTGGCAATGGGTTATTTCTAGTGTTTTGGCCTTTATAATTAAGCTGGTATGGAAGCCACATACAATGTGAACAAATTAAACTGTATCCCCTTCCCCAACACACACTCTTTGACATCATAAGGAACAACATTTTCAGGGCACAGGTTTGGCTGTCGGGTGTTTTCTGGGATGTGTCACTTATGCAGGCGTCAGGCACAGAACCCTGCTCAGAACTCCTGGATCACACAAGCCTTACTCTTGACCGGCCGAATTTCCTTACTTGCATTCAAATAGTTGGGGCGGGGGAGTTTGGGCCAGAGTCAGAGGAATGCTGGCAAGCCGAACGCCCTCTGCTTCTGAGTTGTGTGCTTCCCGGGCTAACTTCCTTAATGGTGCCATGGTCTCTTCTGGACGCTAGATGGCGCGCCTGCACCGAGAATGAGCTATTCTTCACCTATTGCCTTGGGTTTTTTCCTCTCTCTCTCTCTCTTTGAAACAGAGTCTGCTATGTAGCCCAGGCTGGCCTTGAACTCAGGATTGTCCTACCTCAGCCTCTGGAGTACTGGTATTACAGGCACGCACCATCACACCTGCCTTTTGGTCTCTCTGGGATTGAGCGTGGCTAGCCCCTAGTTCCTTGGCTACGGTCAGGCTTACATTACCACAGAGCCCCGAGTGAGCTGATCTCCCACCACCAAATGCAGCTCCAGACATTAGACTTTTCAAGCCAAATCTCTGAACTCGCAGCCCACCCCCCCCCCACATCTTAGAGCAACTCAGCCTGGCCTCCTTGCATCCCTCCTAGCACCAGACTACCCTGTTGTTTTCGTTTTGGCCAGTGCTCAGTAGGGAAGGAGATCGGGGTCTCTGGGCATTGCTGAAACTCTCTCTAAGGCCTTTACATATGCTTAAAAACAGAGACGTGACTACCCCACGGTTCCACCGCAACAAGCTTCTCTGAGAAGTGAGCCACTGGTCCATCGCGGGTTGAGGCTCTGCCCCTGCTTGCATTTCAGCCTTTTACTGAGCATATAGCAACGACAAGGCTATAAGGCTATAGCCTTAGCAGGTGAGAAAGGACAGCAGTGGCAGTCATTGTGCTAACACTTTTCTCTATAAAGAGTCAGCACTAATTGGACCTAAGTGGCTTCCATTAGTGCTTTGGAAGCAACACTGGAACAAATAAACGTCTCAAGGAGTTGATGTGATGATCAGGAATCACAGAGTCAGTTAGTGGTACAGTCAGGATTTGAATCCTAGAGTCCTTATTTCTGGTCTGGAGTTCTGACTCCCATATGTGGCACACAGCCCTTAGATATTGGCATCTTGGGGAGGCAGGGTGCAGGCAGGCATAATTGGTCTCCTGATGGTGAATCACTGCCTGTCTGGCTGGAAACCAGTACTTTTCCAGGGTGCTGGCGTCTCTGGCCATCCATCCTGATTGCTGCTGACTAGTTCTGCCCACACCCTGCTGTTCTGCACGCTAGGGGCGCTGCTGTTTAACCGGAGGGCTGCTGTGCTCAGTTATTTTCCACTGTGTCTTTGGAGGTGTCCAGATGTACATTGAGGGCTGTTGAAGCATTTTCAGGGGTGACACATCTTGGCTGCTATCCCTCTTGACCTTTTGGCTGTAGGAACAGGCCACCATTCCGCAGGTCCTTCTCAGACCACTTACGGCACTGTGAGATATGTGAAGGTTGCAGATTCTGGTGAGAATCAGAAAATTGCACCTGTGCACAAAACATGGCGTACCATTTGGGAGGGCCTTTGCTGCTGAACAGATGTGGGCTGGGGTTAGGAGCCTCTCCTTCACTTGGACATTTTTTTCCTGAGAAAGTGTGATGTAGAAAAATGTTGGGAACGACTGTATTTTGGAGGAATCGACAGCATTTTCTTGTGAACAGGGTGGGATGGGGGAGAGGGCAGAGGATTTTGAAGGCCCCACAGCATGTTTTCCCAGAGGACCCTTGTCCGCCTTCTTTTGTCGAGCACATCGTGACTGTCATTATCTTGTCCTCAGCAGGTGAGTCAGTCACTGCCGAAGCAAGCACAACTGCATTTCAAATCAGTTCATTCTCCAGTGAGTCAGAGGGCTGCTTCCTGCCCCTGCAGGGCAGGGACCAGTTCTAGGGGCGTCACCTTTCTGCAAGTCTTTGGTGAGAAAGGAGGAACATCTTCCCACTGCCCTATAACTAAAGCACTTGGGGGGAGGGGTTGCAGCATGAGCAGAGGCACTCATTCTTATTCAATGAGCATCTGTCACTCAGATGGCCCTGGGGGACCCTCGGATGTAATATTCACTCCACAAATGAAGGGAAATTTTCTCTCAAAATGTCATCACCATGACTTTGCTGTAAGGCTTCATCAGATCGGTACATGAAAAGCAAACCCTGCCTATTTCCATCTTTAACTCCCCAACTTTTGTCTGCATATAAAATAAACAACCTTGTTTGATCTCTCTCTCTCTCCTCATGCCCTTAGTAGTGCTCTCTGGACACTACCTGATCATTTTGCTTCTTGAGCCATTTGCTGCCTTGAGATTTTGAGAAGTGAAGCGTCTTCATCCGCTTAAAAAAAGTCATCAGACTTTGAACCCCCAAATGCCTGGGCCAGAGAAGTAAGCTAGTAGGCTTTTGGCAAGTGACAGTTTTATCCTGCAACATTTGGGGAGGAACATCTGAGCTTCCAGCAGGTTTCCACTTTCCCTGGGCAACTCCATGGAACCAGCCCCACCTGCCTGTGTCTTGGTCCAGGAAGCTCTGTTCTCTGTCCTTCTCTCAATCCTTGCCTGGCACCACTCCGCTCGCCAAGCTGCCACTCCTCTGCCAGACCTCAAGAGGAACCTGCTTGGACCAGGCGCCTTGCTTGATTCTTCCCTGTGTTTCTGTCCCCAGGACCTGGCCTGGGCACACCAGGCACTTAACTGATTTGCTTGGATTCCCTGTCTAGGTGACTGTGCTCGGGTCATTTCCTTCCTTGGGGACTTGCTTGTCTCACTTGTGCTGGAAGGGGCTAGACTAGATGACCACTGACTTCTGAAATCTTTATATTTCTCCTAGAAAAGTGTTTTGAAATTTGGTGACTAGTTAGAATCTTTCTAACTTATTTATTTGGAAGGAGAGGAACAACAAATAATCCCCACACAAACAAAAGAATTCAATTACTTTCCCTCTACTTTCCTAAAAATGGCACCACCTTTTTACAACAGTTGTTCAGGTATGTTAAAGGTGACAAATGACTTAGTTAGCTCCTGCTACTTAAGGACTGAGCAGTTGACCAATATTCTCCACACTTGCAAAGTTGGTACTTTCCAGATGAGTCATCTGGTTAAGTAACTTGCCTGGGATCACTCAGCTGGTAAGTGTGGAGCCAGGATTTGAACCCACACACTGTAGCCCTGGTCTGTCAGCCAAGGAGCACTGCCATTCTGCTGGCCAAGGAGAGATGGCAAGGACATCCTGCTAGGTGAAAAGAAGCAAGCTACTGAACTGTGTGGAGGTGAGGATTTCGGCTGAAATCCGAAATCTGTGTGCAAGGGACCGTGCAATACCCGTGTATGGAGCATCATGAAAGGTCCCGGGACTGGTGAGGGAAAGCATCTCTGTCTCACCTTGCTAATTGTAAGGACCTTTCTAATTGTTCCCATGAGATTATTTTTTAAAAATTATGTTGAACATTAAAAAAAACCTTACTGGACGAGAAATGGACTGACAGACTCTGATCAGAAATAGAGGTCAATTGTACAAGAGAAGCTGTGTGGGGTGGTGGAACAGCTGGTGCAGATGGAAACCCAGAAGCTGATTTTCTGCACTGCACAGGTGCTGCTGAAGCCAGCAGCCACATGTGGATGAGGTGAGAAGAGGAGAAGGGGAGACTGAGTCAGGGGAAAAGGGATGAGTGTCCATGTTCCATTGGGCATGGCTGGGCAGGAAATGGGGCCTAGACATCCTGAGTGAGCTGCAGGTATCTTATCTCTTAATGCTTTCTGAACAAGCATTACCGGACCAGAGCAGAAACCCCGTGGGTACTTTTCCAAAATAACCATATCCCATAAGAAAATCCCAATGTACCTGCCACCTTAGGACACTATCACAATAAAGACGTTCCCCTTCACCATCAAAGTTTTATAATGATTTACTTTAGGATTCCGTCTAATAGGCTAAATTATAAAAGAAATGATCTCAAGCTGATAATATATCTGTGCCAATCAGGGTATCCTTACTGCGAATCAAGGAGGGGCCTGAGATTTCAATTCTTTGCTAGTCCTTTTTCTGACACAGTCCTGGATAAGGTTACTAAATACTTCTGTTTTGCCCACAGTCCTGCACAGGCTGGGTCTCCAGGAGAAAGCATTAGACCACATATCGTACAGAGCTAAATGAAAGCTGCTGAGCTGGAAGGCCATTTGCTCCTGTAAGGAAGTTTCCTTCTCCAGAATGGAGCATTGCATGCTGTTGGCTAGAACTGCTGAGATTCTACTAAAGCTTTTACAGAAATTATTTACCATCAGACCAGGCATGATGGTGCATGCCTATAATTCCAGCTATGCGGGAGGTGGAGGTAAGAGGATCACTGTCAGAGGCCAGTCCTGGGCAAAAAGCATGAGACCCTATCTGAAAACTAACCAAAGTAAAAAGAGCTGGGTCATGGCTCAAGTGGTAGAGCACCTGCCTAGCAAGCACAAAGTCCTGATGTCAAACTCTATACCTCCAATAAAATAAAATTTTTTGCTAACATAAAAAAATAAAATTATTTACTAGCATTCCCATTCCTGGTAAGATCTTTAGAATGTGGAATTATAAAATCTTAGAGCTAGAAAGATTTTTTTGAAATAGTTTTACTTATTTATGTATTAGCATATTATAGTTGCATCCATTTTTTTTTGAAATCCCAAAATGAACTTCAGAGACTAGAAGACATTTGTTTAAACTGAACAAACAGATGGCCAGAGAGTAAGCAGAGGGCAAGAGAGCATTTTGTGAGGGAGACAGAAGAGAGTGTTGTTTCAAGAGGGAGAGTGTTTCAAGAGGGAGAGTGTTCACATGCTGTAGAGATGAGGAATGGGTAGGAGCCCATGACTGTCTTCAGGACAGGATCCAGAAGACAAAAGAGAAATTGTTGAAAACAACCAGAGAAGTTAGATAAAATATATAAAAATCTTTCAAGGCATAAATCTCATTCTTCTTTTTTTTTTTTATTCTACTGGGGTTGAACTTGGGGGCTCGTGCTTGCTGGGCAGGTGTTCTACCACTTGACCTATTTAGTTTTTCAGATAAGGTCTCGTGTTTTCTGCCCCAGGGTGGCCTCTGAACGTCATCTTCCTACCTCTGCCTCCCATGTAGCTGGGATCACAGGCACACACCACCACGCCTAGCTATTTGCTCAGTTGGGGCCTTGCTAACTTTTCACCTGGGCTGTGATCCTCCTGATCTCCACCTCCTAAGTAGCTGGGATGATAAGCATGAGACACTGAGCCTAGCCCTGAAGGCATAAATCTTTAGAAATTTCAAAGGCATAAAAGATCTGACACCAGAGAAAGAAATTACAAGTCTGAAATCTAAGGAAATATGATTGGTTAAAAAGCTCAGCTGGCACACTTGAACTTAAGGTTTGAAATCTCCTGGGGAAAGGAGCGCAGAAGTCAAAGACCAGGCTGGACAATGGTGAAAAGACTAAAAGGAGGTCATCCTTCATAATAAGCAGAGACCCCAAAGGCTAAAGCATTTGAAGAAGTAAAGAGCACCAATGCTGCTCAAACTCTTTAAAACTTCCAAGCTTATTCTTCATTCTATTAAGCCAGCATTACCCTGAAACCAAAAACAGTGACACCACAGGAAAGAAAGCTCCAGACCAACTTCCACTATGAACACCAATGCCAAAACAATAAGCAAAATGCCATTAGCAAACCACGTTCCACAACACATTAAAGTGATTGTACACGATGACCAAGTGGAGTTCTTCCTGCAATGCAAAGATGGGTCATACATTATTTTATACAAAAATACATCAATAGAACACATCATATTAAGAAAAGGAACAAGCAACATGGCATGCTCATCTAAACCGATACAAAAAAACATTTCATAAAACTCAATGCCCTGCCACGACAAAAACCACCTCCACATAATAAAAGCCATATATGAAAACCCACGGCTACCATCGTATTCAGCAGTGAAAGACTGAAAGCTTTTCCCTTAAGGTCAACAATGAAGCCAAGTGCCCACTTTCACCACTTCTATTCATCTTAGTACCAGAAGTTCTAGCCAGAGCAATCAGGAGAAAGAAATAGAAGGCACCCAAAGTAAAAAGGAAGACGTAAAATGATCTCTGTTTACAGAAAACATGGTCTTATTTGTAGATAGTCCTTAAACATTGCACAAAAAAACTGTGAGAATAAGTCAAGGAAGCAAGGTTGCAGGGTACAAAATTGACATGTGAAATGAACGATCCAGAAAGAAACTAAGAAAACAGTTCGAGTTTTTCAAGCAGTGGTATCAACAAAATGAATAAAATAAATATGAATAAAGCTAACCAAGGGGATAAAAAGACTTATAGACTGAAAACAACAAGATACTGCTAAAAGAAATTGAAAAGATGCAAACAGAAAGGCATCGTGTATTCATTGGGTGGAAGACTTGATATTGTTAAGATATCAGTTCTACTCAAGATGATCTATAGAGTCAATTTGATCTCTCTCAAAATTCCAGTTTCTTGTTAGGATGGGAACAGTCAAATCCAACCTATAATTCATAAGGACTCTCAAGGAGTTCTGAATAACAGCCTGAACAATCTTGAGAACGAACGTGGAGGACTTACCTTCCCTGATTTTAGAATGTACCATGAAACTACAGCAGTGAATGGCAGCGTGGAATACAAAAGGGGTCCAGAAATGATTGATTCCTTACATGTGTGGCCAAGTGATGTTTACAAGGATGCCAAGGTCACTCCATGAAGAAAAGTCAGGGCTCATGGACTGGCTCAAGTGATAGAGTGCCTAGCAAGTGTGAGACCCTGAGTTCAAATCCCGGTTACTCCCCTCCCCTCAAATGAAGAAAAGTCAGTCTTTTCAATAAATGCTGCTGGGAAGCTGGATAGTCACATGCCAATTGTGAAATCGGGCCTTACTTTATACATATACAAATTTAATTCAAAATGATAGCAATCTAAATGAAAGCTAAAATTATAAAACTTTTAGAAGAAAGAATATAGGAAATTGTCATGATACTGGATTTGAAAAATATTTCTTAGATATGATACCAAAAGCACAGGCAACAAAAGAAAAATTACAGAAATTAAACTACATACAAATGAGAACGTTTTGTACATCAAAGGGCACTGTCAACCATGTGGCAATTTCTATAAATAAATAAGTAAACAAATAACAACAGAATAACCATATGATCCAGCAATTCGGCTTCTGAGTATATACCTAAAATAATGGAAAGCACCCATGTTCATTGCAGCATTATTCACACACAATAGCCCAAAGGTGAAGACAACCCACGTGTCTATTGAGAGACGGATGAAGAAATAAAATATGGGATATCTGTGCAATGGAATATTATTGAGCCATGAAAAGGAATGAAGTACTGGCACATGCTATGATAAGGGTGGACTTTGAGGACACTATGCTGTGTGAAAGAAGCCAGGTACAAAAGATCATATTTGTACGATCACACTTACATGAAATACCTAGAACAGGCAAATTCATAGAGACAGAAAGGAGTGTGGTGGTTTCCAGGGAGTGGGGGAGAGGTAGGGAATTATTTTTGATGGGGATGGAATTTATTTTGGGAAGGTGAAAAAAGCTGTGTAAATGGAGGATGGTGACAGTTGCACAATACTGTGAAAGTACTTAACACCACTGAATCATACACTTAAGATGGTTAAAATGATAAATTTTAGGTTATGTATGTTTTATCACAATAAACATTTAAGGAGTGAATTTAAAAAAAATCAAAATCTGAACAATACAATAATTACTAAGTGAGTGCAATCAGTTATTAGTCTTTCATAAAGAAAACTATAGAGCAGATGTACTTGCTTGACAAGTAGTACCAAATATTAAAAGAAGAAACATTTAGATTCTTACCCGAATCTACTTCCCAACTATGAGGCTAGCAAAGCTGATAGTGAACCCCAAAGAGACAGCACAAGAAAGGAAAAATAGAAGCCAATTCCATTCATGAATAGAAATGCAAAAACCTAAACAAAAGATTAATGAATCGAATCCAGCAATAAACCAGAAGGGTGACTAAGTTGAATTCACCTCAAAAATACAAAGCTGGGGACTGGAGGTGAAGCTCAAAAGGGAGAGCTCCTGCCTGGCAAGCGTGAAGCCCAGAGTTGAAACCCCAGTATGGCCAAAATAAATAAATAAATTGCATTATAAAGTTGGTTTATCACTAGAAAAGAGACAATGTAATTTATCACCCCAACAGAGGAAGTTTTATATTTGAACAGATGCAGATTTTGTACTTCACAAAATTCAATCCACATCCATGTTAAAAATGTATGGCAAATCCCATACTGAAGAAGGCTTTCTGAACTCAGTAAATGTTGGTGCACCAACTTGCAGGCAGGGTCAGACTTGAAGGTGAAACACTGAACTCTTTCACTTTGAGATTGGGAAAGGCAAAGATGTCTGCTGTCATCACGTGTACTCAAGATTATTCTGGAGGGTCTGACTACCACAATGAAGCAAGGAATGAGACAGGCAAATCAACATTGGCCTTCTCCACAGATGATGTGGCTGCTTGTACAGGAAATCCAAATGAATCTACAGATCAATTATTGGAATTAATAAGAGCATTCAGCAAGTCTGTTGGAATTTACGATAGCATCAAAATATTGACGTACCTCGAAACAACCAGTTTCTACAAAACCTCTTTTTGAAAGATACTAAAATAAATGGAAAGTATACACTGCCAGTAATTAAAACACAATATTATAAAGATGTCAGCTCTCCTTCAATTAATTGATTTCGAGATTTCATGCATTCCCAATAAAAACTGCATAGGGACTATGTGTGTGTGTGTGTTTTGTCTGGAATTTGACAAGATTATTCTAAAATTTATCTGGAATGCAAAAGAGCGAGAATACTCAAGCTAGTCTGGCAGAGGCTAAAGGTGGTGAGGATTGTTCACTGTATGTCAACACTAATTTAAAGCCTTAGCAGCAAAGGGAGTGTGGCTTTGATATAGGAAGGGAAAACCCAAGTAATGCAAGAGACTAGAGTCCCAGAGACGCACCGGCATTGTCAGTGGGGCAAATGGTTCTGTGACAAATGTTTCTGAATACATATATAAAATGAAATTAGATCCCCACCTCAGACATACATAAAAGTCAAACCCAAATAAAATAAAGACCTCATGGGAAAGGGAAAATGATAAAATAAAACTTAAGACTGTATAGGTGACTATCTTCATGACTCCAGGTTAGGGAAGAATATCTTAGAACGAGTTGCAAAGGCCCTATCCAAAGCAGCCCAAGAGTAGCTGATGGAGGTCAGCCTGAAAAGAGAAGCAAACAGCCCAACACATTCCCACGTATATATGACCAGCCAAACACTAGTCAAAGGCAAGGTCAAAGGAGAGATTAAGAGTACCGCCCAGGTTCCCTCCCCAGTGCCAAGTCTCACCTGGCGGGTGTAAAGGACAGTTGGCAGTGGACGAAGGGAGTCATGTCTAACATAACCAGAATGTCGGCATTTTGTATCCGAGCAATTGTGACAAAGAGAACCGAGTGGTGCTATGGCTGCCTTCCAGGACCTGTTTGAGGCCTTGGGGCCTGGGGCCTTATCTGCCTGCCCAAGTCCAGAGAGCACGTTCAAGTACTAGCCAATTCCAGCCCAGAGCAAACCTTCCCTACCACGTGGACCACAAGTCCAGTCCTGGATCTGTCCTGATGGGCAGTGGACAAGAGAGGGGGCAAGTCAGAGGTCAGAGAGGTTGTGCTTGATGGATGGGAAAGAGGGCTTTGCCTCCCACTGCCTCTGTTTCCTGGTAATCATGCCTTGGGTTGCTGAGAGGAATAAATGAGCTGAGGCACTGTCTGACCTAGAGAGGCCACAGAGAAAGAGCAACTGTTGTCATTAGTACTGCTCATGCGCAAAGGGTTGCTGAGGTCCTGCTCTCTGCAGAGAGGCTCAGTGAATCCAGAAATCTTCCTCTGCAAGGCTGTAGAATGTGGTGGAAGGGAAGGGGAAGGGTTTGGTGATCACCTCCAAACTTTCCAATGAAATTACTTGAGTGTTCCATAAAACTCAAGTTTTATGGAACGAAAAGTCACAAAATGCTTTTTTAAAAAGTGTGTGGGTGGGTGGGGTGGACTGGCAAGTTAACTTAGTAGTAGAGTGCTTACCTAGCATGCATAGGACCTTAGGTTCCTTCCCCGAGACTGTAAAAAAGAAATTGCAGGGAAAGGGGACGTTAGTGTGGCCCAGAGAGGGCAGGAAGCAGACTGTGAAGAATACTGGCCAAGAAGGATAATTACGATTAGGAAGTGGAACTGAGCTCTGACCTATCTGTGCCAGAAAGGACGGAGCAGTAGAACTTCTAGCTCATTCTGAGGGTGCAGGAGAGGAGAGCCTTCCTTTTGACACCCATCCTCTCAGGTGCTCCCAAACTCGGAGCCTTACAGGCCAAGCCAGAGAGGGAGCCCCCTGGGGGGCTCCATGTAGGCCCAGGTTCCCGGATGCAGTATTTGTTCAATGTATTTCCCCAGGACTTTAAGCTCACTAACCAGTGCTGGACTTGGCAAGGAAAATAAGTGAGGTCTTTGAGTGCTTGGGAAGAGGGCTAGTGTGGGATTGTCTCCTCGTTTGTCTCCTCTTACAGAGAGCTCCAACGCTTTCCGTTAGGGCTCTCCAGCAAAATGGATGGCTCCGCTAGGGTGCCTCATTGGCTTTTGCTTCTTCAGTCAGCCATGACTAGCCCTGAGTTATAGGGTTGCCAGATAAAGTACATGATACCCAGTTAAACTGAAATTTCTCATAAACAGTAGATAATTTTTTTACCATAAATATGCATGAAAGATACTAAGTCTGCTCAATTCAAATGTAACTGGGGGTCCTGGGTCCTGGTTGCTAAGTCAGGCAGACACTGGAGTGACTGGCAGCAGAAAGGTGGCCATGGCCAGGCCTCTGGCCTCTGGGAGGGCAAGGGAGTCCGGTTTCATGGCACCGTGCAGGCACCTCATCATCACCAACTGAGACAGAGCGGGTTTTCCATGAGGATGGAAGCTACATCCTATGAATTGGAAGAAATACATGAAGTCCTGGCAAGACCAGTTCCCAGCAGGCTGGGACTGAGACACTGACTGACAAACCTAGATCCCTAGCTAGGGGCTAGGTGCAGAGTGGGAAAAGAGCAAGGTTGCGCTAAGGCGAGAGGGGTCCTTGGGCTATTTGCATCAGAATCACCTGAGCCCTTTGGGTTCTGGGACCACACCATAGACTTGCTTAGTCAGACATGCAACGGGGGGGGGGGGGGGGGGGGGGGCGCTGCCAGGAAGCAGTGCAGCCTAGTGGTGAAGACATGAACCCTGGAGCCAGACTGCCCAAGTTAGACTTCCAGCTCTTACCTGTGTGATCTGAAGCAAGTGACTTAACCTCTCTGGGCCTTGGTTTCTTTATCTGTGAAGCAGGATAACAATTGTGCCAATCTCTCAGGGCTGTTGCCCAGACTATGGAGGGCATATGAGCAAAGCAGTCAGGACAGCGTCTGCACCCAGAAGCACTCTCCCATGGGCTAGCAGGCATGGGGGCTGAATGGACCTGCTGGGGAAACGAGGACCAGTCTGGGCCCTGGTGGGACCTGTGTCCTGGAGCAATGGCAGAGCTTGCTGCATCAGGAGTTATGAGGATGATTAATGAAAGGGCCAGTCTTTCAATGCACCAGTGACCACGCTTGGCTAGAATGAGAAGCTAAGAAAATGGATATTGTTCGTTAAGTGCTAATTAGCAGGTAAATTGTACAGGGGGAAGAGAGTCCAAGTGTTACTACTGGTATTTAATGTGCTGCTTCTCTCCCTGGTCACCCTTTGATTTGAGCCATGTAACCTGTAGTCTTTATCAGCCATTGAGGTTCAGGAGACATGGGCCGGGCTACTAATTACTTAGAGGCGTTTCTGATTGCACTAAAGGAAATGAATATGTTCCCTGCTCTCTAATGACTCAAGTGCAGGGGGAAGATAAAGTGGCTTGGACTATGATGAATTAAGCCCTGAGGATTTGTAGAGAACAATCACTCTCTCTGTTCATTTATCAATAGTGTCTCCAAGTTGGTACAGTAAATGTGACCTGACACACTGACTATGAAAAAGCCCAGCACCTGTCCCAAACTGCTCCTGAGTTAGATGAGGTCATGATCTGGCTGGCTGTCAGTGCTAGTGACTTGATTCCTGCCCACCAGCTCAGTTCTCCGGAGGCTTCTGGAGAGAGAGTGATTGGTCTTTGCCAAATTCTTGACCTGGGACCAGACCTCCCTTGGTGTGGACCAGCCCCTTGCTTCTCTTGCCTCAGCTCAACCAGTTAACTGTGGGCTTTGGGTCTGACCCATTGCTACGCCAATCATCCTCCATGCTCTCCTTCTGACCAATGGCAGGAAATGTGACTGTTCTCTCTGTTGAAAAAGACACAAATCGTGTCATAGCTGAATCTCAGGCAATGAGAAGAGCAGTGAAAAAACAAGTTTCTCTGAATGACCCTTTCCATCTGACACATTCATGGTGGCCTGAGGTGCTGGTAAAAGCCCATGGGTGGCATCTGTCAGGAATCAGGGGCTAGAAGCAGAGGCTTGGACCCTGAGCCAGCTGGATGCAGAGACTCTGATCTCCTGGAGAGCTCCTATCCTCCACGGATGTGCAACACAATGGGGTTTTGACAAAACATTAGAAACTTTCATCATCATCACAGTGATAATGGCGAGTAGCTGTTGAGTGTTTAGTCTGTTCTGGGTATATCTCTTAAGTACTCACGTGCAGCACTTCATTTTACCCGTCCACAAACTTACGAAGATATACTGTGATTATTTGCATTTTATAGTGAGGTAATTGAGACAGAAGAGCTACGTAACTAGCCCAAGGTCACACACCTGACCAGCAAAAGAGCTGGTTCAAGTTGGCATCTCCTTGGTGCTAGCATGGGAGGGGCTCTTGGTGCGTTCCATTAAGGAGGTAGACATCCCAAGTGTGGAAGCAAATGGAGAACATCCGGCTTGCATTCAAGCCAAAAGACATTTTCCCTTTGACTGGGGTTGCACCAGACTCTCATCTTGCCAGTCGGATATATTAGACTACATCCAAAGTTGCCACGTGACCATAGCAAATGGTTCGGTAGTTTTGGAGAAACATTGCCAAAGGAGGTTAGTGTGCCCATGACAGCCCATGGCTGTCCATCCATTCCTGGGGGAGAGTGGGCATGGCCTTTTTTTTTTTTTTAAAGTACTGGAGTTTGAACTCAGGGCCTACATCTTGAGCCACTCCACCAGCCCTTTTTTGTGATTTTTTTTTTGAGATAGGGTCTTTCGAACTATTTGCCTGGGCTGGCTTCAAACCGTGGTCCTCCTAATTGCTACCTTCTGAGTAGCTAGGATTACAGGCGTGAGCCACCAGCGTCTGGCTCCTAGAGACCTTCTGCTTATCTATCTTGAGGCGAGGGGTTACTTGGGGCTGAAAGAGAACCTAAACTGTTCCTAGCAGCCTTTCTCATAATAACAAAAAGGCAGAAAGACTTAAATATTTGTCATGGATAAACAAGAGGCAGTCTATCCACACAGTGCAATTTCATTTAGCTATACAAAGGACTGAAATACTGACCCATGCTACCACACTGACGAACCTCAAAACATGATGCTAAGTGAAAGAAGCTAGATGTATAAGACCACACGATTCTGCTTATGGGAAACGTCTAGACAGGCCAACCCAGAGAAGCAGAAACTTTCCTGACTTCTAGGAGCTGGGGACCCCCAGGTGAGAGGAGTAAGAAGTGAATGCAAGTGGGTCTTGGTATCTTTTTGGGAAGATGAAAATGTTCTGAAATTTGTGAATATACAAAAGATGACTAAATTGTACACTTTAAAGGGCAAAAAGCCTGGTGTGGTAGCACATACCTGTAATCCCAGCACTTGGGAAGCTGAGACAGGAGCATCTTGAGATCAAGCGTGGCCTGGACTACTTAGCAAGATCCAGTTTTAAATGAATGAATGAATAAATAAATAAATAGATGAATGAATAAACAGATAAGTAAATGGCAAATCTTATGGCATGGGAATTATATCACAATTAAAACAAGCAAATAAAAAGCAGAAAAAAGCAGCTGGGGGTATAGTTCAGTGGTAGGGTGCTCGTCTCGCGTGTATAAGGAAAGCCCTGGGTTCCACACCCAGAACCACACACAAAAGCAGAACAACAGGAGAACAGAGCATTTACCGTATCAAGACCCCAAGCAAAGCAATATCTTATGAAGCTGAGTGTGGGAGAAAGGCCCTGGGCTGAGCAGGGATGGAGCCTGTGTGGAAGCCCAGGCTCCTCTGATAGCCTTGGCATGGCCTTCGGTCAGTTCTTCCACCTCTCTAGGCATCAGTTTCTCCATGGTTAGTGGCTTTGCTGGGAGAAAATAAATCTGCCATGAGCTCCAGGAAGCTATGAGATGCCTCTTTAAACTACACTCACTCACTATAGGCTAGGTATTTTTATTGTGCTTGAGAATTAAACAGAGAGCCTAGAATCTTCCACCATGTTGCAAAAATCAACTCTGAAGATGCGGCGCTAGCCTCAGGTGTGAAGAAAAGTCACCCATTCCTGAGCACAGTGACCATTCGCTCTCTCCTTCCTCAGAGAAGGTTCCAGGTCTCCTGTATTAAGATTCCATATCTTAATAGCTTTCAAATCTAATAGTGTTCCCACCCATCTCATCCCCTTCCCCACCTCCGTTATTAGGGCTTCCTAGCAATCTTTTTAGAAAAAGACTTAATTTTGAAACGCTTTGGGATCTAAAGTCATTCACTCTGCACTGTATCCAACAAAGGGCTCCCCGTTTAACTGTTCCAAAGTAACCAAATTTATTGTGTCACCCTTGCACACATCTTGATCCTTCTCTCCTATATTTCCATGTGACTGACTCAATACCCATCTGTTTTTCTTAGTACTGGGGCAATGCTCAGAATCTTTATTTAGATTAGTTCATAAAATAAGAAAATCAATTCAAGCAGATACTGAATTCTTTCCCCTTAGATTATTAAAATATTTGCCTCTTGGTATTGAAAAACCCAAGCCCCAGGAGGTCATGGACAAGTAGTGTCTAAATGGGGAAGGGGGGTGGTAAACTCACTCGCTCTTTCCTTCCCACTCCTCAGTTGCAGAGAAATCCAAATCACATCCTCAGGCAGCTCCCAGCGCCAGGGACTCCACTCGCTTTAGGGCTAGCACAGCTTGCAAGTTCAACACAGTTTGCAATCTCTTCTTACAGGTGGTTTTAGGAAAGGGGAGAGTCTAGTGCCTTAAGTCACTAGAATAGGTGTTTTTCTTTTTTTCCCTTCAATTTATTTTGTTTATTTGAATTCAAAAACCGCTACTTCCCACAAGTGAAGAGATGCAAATTCTTGGGGGAATCCTGAACAGTGTGATGTAGACCCTTAAGAACACAGCAGCCGGTGTAGACAGGCTTTTGGCTGCTGGCTTCTTCTCCAGGCACACAGTAGGGTAGGGAGCACAGCCCAGGCGGCTCTTGGGCTGCGTGGAAGGGAAAATCCTGGCTGTGTGAGTCTGGCTGTGCGAGCGCGGGTGCCGCTAGGGAGGAGCAGTGCGGTAATGAATGCGAAAAAGCTCCAGGCGGGAGACTAATTCGCGCTTCCCAGTAGTGAGCTTAGGATGGGGGTGGGGGCTTCATCTCCAGGCAAGGCAACATTTTCTCTTTGGGATTCTTAGCTGGAGCAAGTGTGGGCATTTTTAGATTTCAGCAGTGTTTGCTTTTCCGTTAGAGGAATCCGAATGTTGAAATCCGCCACGGAATTCACCCCAAGACCACCCCCACGAACCCCCTCCCCGGTAGTGGGGCTGTGGTGTCCAGACGGTGGCGCTCCCGGCCAGTGCAACCCCTCTCCCCACTGTGGCAAGAAGGCTGGTCTGGACCAAGTTTCAAGGTGTTGGCTCGGATTTCCCAGGAGGCTTCCCGAAGTGAGCAGTAACTTTTAGAAGGTGGCAGAAGTCCACTCCCGTGGCCAAGGTTGGACAGGGAGCCAGTGTCCGAATCGTGCCCAGACATTGGGATTTCCCGGTCCGTGCGCTTTAGGGATCTAGGGCGCACGGCAGGGAACCCCGAGTGTCTGGAGAGAGAAATCCGCGGGGTGAGGGGTGACCCCACTGGAAAGGGGTGGAAATGAGACCCAGGGTGAGAGGTGACAAGGGGGAGGACTGAGAAGAGTCTTAATTGGGGCGGGGGGCTCTGTTCTGCCGTGATTTCTCGGCTGCTTGGCCCAGTCCCGCTTTCCACCGCAGCAACGCAGCTCCCCCAGCCCGCCTGACTGCCGGACGCCACCTTGCAGCAGGCGTGGAGCACCCCAGAGGGGACAGCGGGGAGAAGCGGGGGGCGACCTCCCCGGGGTTCTTAGAGGAACAGAGGCAGCCCTAAGGGCTTTCTTGCCCGTCCTTCTTTTCCCCAAAGCGGCTCCTGAACTCCCGCCGCCTGGGCGACTGCCGCTGGGAGGGTGTGCGGTCCTGTTCTCGCTGGTCCCAAAGCTGGGGTCTGGGCAGTCACCAGCTGTTCTCCCCTCTCTCAGGGTCCAGACCCGCTCCCTGCTCCAGGAGTACAGCGCAGGGTGTGTTTCTTCATGGAGAGTGCAGGATCGGGACAGGACTGAGCGAGTACAGGCTGCTGCCGCTCGGGCAACCCACTGGCTCCCGGGGGATGACCACAGAGGGATAAATTCCTTAGAGAGTGGGGACCTCGGTTTCTCTCGGGAGCCCCAAGCATCTGACCTCGGTTGGATCACTGGATGCGGAAGGCTGGGCAGGCATAGCCTGCGCAGGGTGGGATAAACCTCTTGAGACGGTAGGGGTGAGGATCTGGGATCCAAGAGGTCACTGGCTGTCCCTCACACCCTGGTGGGGAATGCAGACTGCCTTGGGCTGGCACTAGACCCCATGAAGGACCCCGAGACCCCGTTCTGCAAAGCTACTTCTCTTTGCCAGGTGTTTGTATTGGAGGGAGAAGAACTTGCTAGAAATGGATGCGTAGCAGCTTCTAGGGAGGGAGGGGTGGACTCTGAGCTAGTCACGACGCGGGGTACCTGGGGGATTGGGAGAGGGGCTGGCTAGCCGGGAGGGGAAGCACATACAAGGCAGTCGGAAGCAAGACGACACCTCGTTGTGGATTTGTCCAGAAGAGGTGGTGACTAAAGCGGGGGGGGGGGGGGGGGCGGCCGACGAGCTCTGATTGGTCAGGGGGAGGGGTTAGGGGTGGGGCCAGCCTCCTTTTGAGGCTTTAAAAGCTCAACGGGAGAGGGGTGGCGGGAAGCTGTCATTCCCTCTCTGAGCCTCAGAGAGGGAGGCACGCTTTCCTGGAGCTCCTGGCGCCAGAGCAGGTGCTCACTCCCCAGCCGCCTGCTAATTCCGAGCTTGCCGGGAGATCGGAATGGTCACCTGGAGCAACATGGGGCCTACCCTGGCGGTCCCCACCCCATACGGCTGTATTGGCTGCAAGCTGCCGCAGCCCGATTACCCACCGCTTCTCATCACCTTCATGTTCTGCGCAATGATCATCACCATCGTCGTAGACCTGATCGGCAACTCCATGGTCATTTTGGCTGTGTCGAAGAACAAGAAGCTCCGAAACTCTGGTAAGCCACCCTTCCCGTCCCTACCCCGCGGGCCGGTAACTTGCAGTCCCTGGGGGTGCTTGTTTAGGCATCTGGAATAAAGAACCCGGGTTCCCTGCTCCCCAAGTCCCCACAAGCCTGGGGGGGGGGCGGTGGTGGCGGTGGAAATGTTCTGCCGGGGGCCGTGAACTTTGCGCTTTGCACGACTAGGGGAGCTCAGAAAATTCGCTTAGGGCTTCCAAGTGCAAAGTCCAGGTCCCCTCAGTGCGCAACAGCCCTCCCAGCCATGTCCCGTCGGGGACCCAATACGGACGGAGTGGGCACCCGAGCGGAGAGGCTGGCAGCCGCCCGGGGACAGCAGGCCGAGCTGGACAGCGAAGGGGTGGCCGCGCCGAGTCACTGCGGCCGGAATTGTACCAGAGGGAGCCGCGGTGGCGCGATCCGCTTTGGGAAAGTTAAGTTCTCGGTGGCCGCGGCGGCGCTTACCTTAGCGCGACACTGCGGCCGCACTCAAGGCCGGCTGAGACCCCCCTCGCCGCGGCCGGGCTGAGCACAGACCCCCGCGGCCGAGGATCGGGCAGGGCGGTCTGAACCCCTTGGACTCCGGCTCCGTCCGCCCGTCCTGGGGCGCACGCCGGAGTGAGAGAGGCGCTACAGGCGGTGGCAGCGACGGCGGCGGCAGCGGCTAAGCTGAGGTCTGTACGCTGGGGACCGGGGGTCGCAGGGTGGGGCGGCGACGACGTTAACGAGCCGGGCGCCGCACGGAGTGGCGAGATAGGAGACAGTTTCTCAAGGTGGGCGTCCGCGGGAGGGCGGCAGGAGAGCTGGGGGGGGCGGTGATGCGCTGGGGTCTGGGGACTGCAGCGGGAAGGGACCCCCCCCCGCTGCCAGCCAGCGCTGAAGGGAGGG
The DNA here is from genome assembly GCF_047511655.1 of Castor canadensis. Lineage (NCBI taxonomy): Eukaryota > Metazoa > Chordata > Mammalia > Rodentia > Castoridae > Castor > Castor canadensis. Next base: position 4,246,703 of record NC_133405.1, on the reverse strand, counting down.
GCCCGCAGTGAGGGCGGGGGGCGCAGCACCCCGGGACAGGGGTGGGGGCGGTGGATTCTGGAAAGCGGCTAGTCCCGTTTTCAGGTGGGGTGGGAGAAACTGTGCAGAGGAGGGGGAGGGGCAAAGGGACCCCATTTCCGCGCTCGGGATAGAGGCAGGGTGGGGATGGCGCTCGGGGGGGTCTCTGTGTCAGGGTCTTAGCAGGCTGGGGGCGAGCAAGGGGATCTAAGGAACCGCAAGCGCGAGGCCAGCGTCAGGGTGATTACCTGGCTGGAGCAAGAGTCACAAACACAGCACACGTTTCCAAACTCAGTGACCCACACACAGTCATTAGAAGTTTTCTTTCAACTCTGGCGGCCGCGGCCGCTTACCCCTTGGTACCCCAAGAGACGTGAGGCCGGTCCTTGGACCTCACCTTCAGGGCAGCGATGCGGTGCCCAGGTGCTGACCTACCGAGCTCCGGAGACCCTGCGAAGCCCAGTTTTCTTCTCTTTACTCTTCCTCTCCTTTCTTTTCCTCCTCTTTCCTTCTGTAATTCGAATAAAAGTTTTTATGGTTGTCGTGGTTTTGTTTTTAAGACTTTCCTCGCTCTCATTTTTCGTTCCCAAATTCATTACTTTGAGGGAAAACCCTAGAAAGAATCTCTTCTGTAGAAAGCGCTGAGGTCCAGTCTTGGCAGCGCCAGCGGAAAGATGCAGAAGGAGCCATCCCTTTGCCCTTTTAAAAAGCCCTCATTTTCTCCTAGTCCAGGACGAAGTACAGTGTTTTGCCAAACCAATGCTAATTAGCAGCAAGGTGTTTCCCAAGGAAGAGGGCTCTGCGCCCGCACCTGGCCTCTGCCTTTTCCTTTTGTAAAAGATTTTACAAAAAGTTCCTGCAGCTGCCCTACAAAACGGGAGTGTGTGTGGGGAGGGGTTCCCCTTCACTCCCCTGTTTAACCGCAAGGCTGCAGTAAGTGTCAGTGACACAGTGAGGACCCTGTGCAAGGCTCTGAATTGGCTAGTGGCCACTCTGTGTGGACTGAGACAGATTTCTGTTACTCCTTGCAGGGGTTTTCCTCCCCACCCCTCACTATTTCTTTGGTCTCACACTAAATTTTACAGGGCTTCCCTCTTCCCCTCAGGTTTTCCTCTTAGGCTGCCTGGGAAATGGTAAGTATTGGGGCTCAATCTTAGATCACTGATCCCTTTGGGCAAGGCTGCCCAAGCAAACAGCCTCCACACCCGGGGCTTGCTTGTAAATAAAAATAAAAACACAACTGCGTTTCTTTAAAAGAATTCTAGAATTCTAAATTGACACTAATCCAGCTGTCTTTTCCCTCCACCCTAAATTTATAGATTTCCACACTTTAACCTTTTATTGTCCCCTGTCTCCCCTCTTCTCCCTCCCCTGATGTTTTCCAGGCAACATCTTTGTAGTCAGTCTCTCCATGGCTGACATGCTGGTGGCCATCTACCCCTACCCTCTGATGCTGCATGCCATGTCCGTTGGGGGCTGGGATCTGAGCCAGCTCCAGTGCCAGATGGTCGGGTTCGTCACAGGGCTGAGTGTGGTGGGTTCCATCTTCAACATCGTCGCCATCGCCATCAACCGTTACTGCTACATCTGCCACAGCCTCCAGTATGAGCGGATCTTCAGCGTGCGCAACACTTGCATCTACCTGGTCGTCACCTGGGTCATGACCGTCCTGGCTGTCCTGCCCAACATGTACATTGGCACCATTGAGTACGATCCTCGCACCTACACCTGCATCTTCAACCACCTGAACAACCCTATCTTCGCCGTGACCATCGTCTGCATCCACTTCGTCCTCCCTCTCCTCATAGTCGGTTTCTGCTATGTGAGAATCTGGACCAAAGTGCTGGCAGCTCGAGACCCGGCTGGACAGAATCCTGACAACCAACTTGCAGAGGTTCGCAATTTCCTAACCATGTTTGTGATCTTCCTCCTTTTTGCAGTGTGCTGGTGCCCTATCAACGTGCTCACTGTGTTGGTGGCTGTCAGTCCGAAGGAGATGGCAGGCAAGATCCCCCCCTGGCTTTATCTTGCAGCCTACTTCATAGCCTACTTCAACAGCTGCCTCAACGCTGTCATCTATGGGCTCCTCAATGAGAATTTCCGGCGAGAATACTGGACCATCTTCCATTGTATGCGACACCCAATCCTGTTCCTCTCTGGTCTCATCACTGATATTCGTGAGACGCAGGAGGCCCGCGCCCTGGCCCGTGCCCGTGCCCGTGCCCGTGATGAAGCCCGAGAACAAGACCGTGCCCGCACCTGTCCTGCTGTGGAGGGAATCCCAATGAGTGTCCGAAATGTTCCACTGCCTGGCGACGCTGCAGCTGGCCACCCTGATCGTGCCTCTGACCTCCCCAAGCCCCACACCAGGTCTGCCTCTGCCTACCGCAAATCTTCCTCTAGTCACCACAAGTCTGTCTCTGGCCACTCGAGGGTTTCCCCTGGCCACTCCAAGTCTCCCTCTGTCCACCCCAAATCTGCCACTGTCTACCCCAAGCCAGCTTCTGTCCACTTCAAGGGTGACTCAGTGCACTTCAAAGCTGAGTCTGTCCACTTCAAGTCTCTTTCCAAGCCTTCCGCCAGCCACTCCACTTTCAGCCCTGTCACCAGCCACCCTAAACCCACCCCTGACCACACCAAGCCTGCAATCAGCCACCCCGAACCCACCGCTACCGACTACCTGGAGCCTGCCACCACCAGCCACTCTGTGCCCATCCCTGCTGGCCAGCCTGAGCTCTCTGCCTCTCAATGCTCTGAGATCGCCACCACGGGCCCCTTTGAGTCTCATGTCACTGACCTCCCCGAGCCTGTCTCCAGCCTTACTACTGTGTCTCCCGAGCCCGCCGCCATTGCTGACCTTCCCACCCCTACTGTGGTCACCATTGCCACCAGTGTTTACCACGAGATTGTGGTTATTGATGTTGAGGATGATTCTGATGAGATGGCTGTGTGAGATGTGCTCTCGGGGGTGGCTGGGCTGTGGGCCACTTTCCAGTTTGCTCTGCATATGTAATCCAAAGTGCACAGAGACAGAGACACGTGCAGACTGACCCACACGAGACAGGTGTAAGCTACATCCATCTTTCAGGCACTCTCCTCCTTGGTGTCACTCTCTCTTTGCTTGCTATCTTGGAGATCAAATTCCCTTCAAGCTTGCCATCTGTTGTTTGGAGCCTCCCATGGTTGACCTTCGGCCCCTCAGTGATCCCTAAAATGTAGACTTTGATTTTTGCCTACTTCCTGCCCTTCCCCCACCCCTCTGCCTTGCTCCTGCTTTCTTCTCCCATTCCCCAGGGGTGGGGGAGGAGTGCATGCGCGCAATGGTAAAGGTGTATCTTTGTGACCACTTCTGTAAAGTGACTGTGACTGCAAAGCTTCATGTTTTAAGCGTGTAACTCTGTGTTGTACTTTTAATGGCAGTCCGAAAAGCAGTTATGATAAAGTAGAAGCGTTTGAACGTTTTCTTTCCAGTGACAAATTATGACCCACGTCTGAAGAACACAATTTGATAAGCTCTTATAAAAACAAAGTCTATGCCTATCAGATCAAATGTCAAAAGAAAAGATATGGTCACACCAAGTCATTTCTATCTCGTGAAAATTCTGACATTGATGCTAATGTTTATAGATTTGGTTGCAAATGATGAGGTGTTTTTACCCGATTTTTCCTCATTTATCTTTTTTAAGTGTGCCAGGATTTTCTTTCATTTAGTTCCACAGAAACACATCCATTCACAACTACTCTTTACCTCAGAGATTTTTTTTTACCCAGCCTGATGTTTTTTCAATTTTTCTTTTTCACTCACAAGGGAATTTGAGGTAGTAACTGGTAACCAGAAGCAAATGGATCATGCCATGGAGGACAGAAATGAGATTTCCTCTAAAAGCCTTGTCTCTCTGCCCCTCCCTGCTGGGGTGGGCACACGGGAGGAAGAGATGCCAACACCAGGCAATCCCACCACACTTGGTTAAGGTTTGGTGTTAGCAATGTGAACTGGTAGTAGTCTTATATCAGCACTCTGGACTGCCCAGGAATTGATGTTCCTCTAGAATTCAACAACAAAATTGCTGTTTAAACAAAATTTCAATTGTTGATTCAATTGACACTTTCAGCAATGTTTACTGTACAAAAGCTTGTAAGGATAAGTGGAAATATATTATGCTGCCTTAACTCTATTTTGCATTTGTCATAGCAATTAAATAAAAGCGATTTTGTGGCTTTAGCTTGTGACATGTTGGGGGGAGAGGGGCTGGGGATAAAACCAGGGCCAGTCCCTGGACCCCTCTCACCTCAGTCCCTATAATTAGCATACTGTGGGCAGGTAAAGGATGGGATGGAGGGAGGTCTTGGTGTGTTTTTTTAACTAGGATACTGAAATTGGATGGCTTGAGCTGCCTGCTGTTGGACTTCTGGAACTTTCCTGCCAGCCATGGCTTCTGGAAAACAAGTCCCTTTCACTCCTGTGGAAGGAGTAAAGCCAGACCATAATAACGTCACAACCCCAGAAGCTGCTGGGACCAAAGGGAAGAGCTCAGGAGGCAATGGAGGGAGGCAAAGGAGTGGAGGTGGTTGGGCCTCAGATACTGGGCAGGGCCCTTGGTGTCAGGGACACAGTCTCCAAAGAATGGCTAATGACAAGAAACTGATGAAAATTTTTGCTAAAAATCAAAGTGAATTCAAAATAATATATAATAGCACATCTTTTTTTTTTTAAAGAAAGATACGTACACTTAACATGTACGTGAAATGGACACACAGAGTTAGCTATATGCTGCTTTACTCAGGCCCTGACAGACTGGAAGTGTAGACTGAGGTCATTTGAGCTCCTAGTGCTCAGGTCGCAGTTGTCCCAGCCCCGCAAGTAGGTGTACTGGACCTCAGGTGAGCCACCCCACCTTGTGCAAAATTCCTGCCTGGCATTCCTGATTACCTAAAAAGGATTCTTGTCTACATACTTACAGACTGGTCCATGGCAACCCTCCCCATTTTCCCAAGTTCTTCCTCCCCACCCCCACCCAATGAGATGTCAAAGTGTCTCAACCAAGGGCCCTGTGTCCTAATGCCACAAACCGCCATTCTGCAGACAGGAGAGGAGGGGGGTAACTTTATTTATAACTTCGTTCCACACCTTGCCCCGTGTTTAAAGTGACATGCTCACCCCCAGAGTTGCAGTCTCAGGAGGCAGCCACTTCAGTTACTTGCCACCCCCTCCCCAGAGGCCAGCCTGGCCCATAATCACCTCCCCAGGATCCAGCCCCAGGGCAAATGCAGGACTTTTCAGTATCGACTCCAGGAACTGCTCTGCCTCTTGTTCCCCATTCCCCAGGGCCTCAAAGTCAAGATGCATCATACATGCTACTCCAGCACTCTGGTTAAGCACACCCTCTTGGAGTGAAGCTGTTTCTGGTCTGTTTCTCTGCATCCCCATTTAAGGTTCCTCCCAGTTCTCCCTGGGACAACATGGGACTTCTGGATTTTGGACAGTGAGAATCAATGGACAGGTTTCCTCCAAGAGAAACGACAGGTTTTCCCGTTTATGTTCTGTTTTCCTTTTTAATGGAAATATAATTTATATGCTGGAAAGTAACAGCTTGGATGACCATGGATGTACAAGTACCTGTTTGAATCTCTGCTTTCAGTCCTTTTTGGATATATGTAGCAGAGGAATTGCTGAATCACAGGCTAGTACAGCGTTTTTTGTTCAGAGGATGAGTGTGAGATTCACTCGTATTTTCAGGCATACTAATGGCTTATTTTCCATGTTTACGCGGTATGAACGTACCACAATTTGTTTATTGATTCTATTGCTGATGGTCTTTTGGGTTGTTTCTAATTTGAAATTATAGTGGTAGGAGCATGTCTTTCTAGCTGGGGTCCTAGCTCAGTGGCACAGCACTTCCTTAGCATGCCCAAGGTCATGGGCTCCATCCCCAGCACTGGAAAAGAAAGCTGCTATAAACCGTTTTTGTGCATGTCTTTTCTGCTTGTTTGTTGACCTGATTGGATTTCTTTCTTTCTTTTTTAAATTAAATTAAATTTAATTTAATTTTTATTATTATTGTGCTGGGTGGGGGTATATTGTAGTTTGTACAAAGGTTCTTACAATGTATCAGATATATCACACTTGAATTCACCCCCTCCCCACTACTCTCTTTCATCCCCTGTTCCTGATTTCCGGAACAGCTTCAACTGGTATCAGTTTTGCATTTACCTACATGTGTATACATTAATTTCACTGTATTCATCCTCCCACCCATTTCCCCTCAATTCCCCATTCCCACAGGTGCCACCCCCACCCCCAGTCCTGGGCAGAACCTTTTCAGCCCTCCTGTTCTCCAATTTTGTAGAAGAAAAAACATAAAAGATAACAAGAGAAACATGACGTTTTGCTAGTTTGAGATAAAGACAGCTACACAGGGAGATTCTTTGTGCTGATTCCACCTCAAATTGGGTCATCTCTACCAGACCTCTTCACTCCTCCCTAAGACCCCTTCCCATGGTGGCCTCGGGCAGTTTAAGATTACTGTGCATGTCTTTTAATGTAATTTGGTACCAAGGTATAATTTTTTTGTGGTGCTGGGGATGGAGCCCATGGTCCTGTGCATGCTAGGCAGGTGCTCTACCCCTGAGTCATACCCCAGCCCGTATTAGGCACTTTTTAAAAAAATGGAGATCCTTCTCTCAGGCAGACACCATTTCCTCACTTCCACCTTCCAATGCAGTCAATTGACTCCCTGTTTGGATTTCTTTTCTTCACCTGCCACTTACATGAAATTGTCATGTTTCTTTCTTTCTTTTTTGGCTGTACTGAGATTTTGAACTCAGGGCTGCACACTTGCAAAGCAGGTGCTCTACCACTTGCACCAAACCTCCTGTCCATTTTACTCTGGTTATTTTGGAGATGAGGTCTTATGAACTTTTTGCCTGGGCTGGCCTTGAACCATGATCCTGTGCATCTCAGCTTCCCATGTAGCAAAGATTACAGGCATGAGCCACCAGCCTCCAAACTGTTCATTTATTTCTTTACTCAATTTCTGCTAGCTCATGCTTCCAGAGCAGGTTCTTTCTTGTCTTTCCATCACTAAGGCATAGGAAGGATAAGGTAGGTACATACCTGTATTAAATAAACGAATGAGCTGTCTACTGAGGCATAATTTTGCATACAATGAGGTGCAGTAATTCAGTACAGAGCTCTACTTCAGTATGGAGTTTAACGAATTTTTACACATAGATGAAGACAAAAAACACTTGCAGCACTCCAGAAGGTTCTCTGAGTAATTTTGCTGGTTTGCTCTCTTGGATCTGGTTTTTATTCACTTATCATTTTGTTTGTGAGTTTTACCCAGATTGCTTTGGTTAGTGGTTCATTCTTTTTTTTATTACTGTGTAGAGTTCCATCATATGGGTGTACCACAGTTTTAAAAGCCAGCCTACTGTTGTCTGGGCAATGAGCTGTTTTCCAGTTGGGGCTATGTACATGTTTGTACACACATGCCGTTGCAGGCACACATGGACTCATGCTTTTGGAAATACATACGCACATCTAGGATTGGAGGTGCTAAGTCAAGAGTATACGTGTATTGACTTTTAATAGACAGTGCCAAATATTTTCCCAGAGTTTTTGTGCCAGTTTATATTCTTGCCATCAGTGTGTGAAAGTTCAAGGTGCTGCACGTTCTTGCCAACGCTCAACGTTTTCCAACCTTTCAATGTTAGCCCTGGAGTGGCTACATCACTGGCCCCAGCTTGCATTTCTTTAATGAACAATGGTGCCAGTCAACTAGTCACATGAATACTTAGATGACTTCTTTAATGAAAACCCTGAATAAATATTTTGACTATATTAAAATTGAAGTTTGTCTTTTTCTTATTGACCTATAGCTGGATCTGTCTGTGTGTGTGTGTGCGTGCACTTCATGATTATCTTAGAATTGTATTTTTGGTGAATAAAGGGTATATTATGAAGTCAAATTTATCAGTTGTTTTCTTTCGTGACTGCTTTATGCTAAAGAAATTTTTTGATTAATCAATACAATGAATATGTTCTATTTTTCCTTTGAAAATTGTATTGTCTTACCTTTCACACTGAAGTCGATGTACTATGTTGAGTCAATTCTCTTGTGTGGTGTAAGTAGGGGTCTAGAGTTTTTTGAAGAAGTGTCATGCTGCTTTCCTGGCAGCTATGCCTTCCCATGTTCCCCCCGGAAATCTGAGGGCACTGCACTTTCTGTGCATCCTCCCTACCTCTCGTGACTGTCTGCTTTTTTAATATGTATGAAGGGCCATCTTGGATTTGTACTTCCCTAATCATTAGTGATGTTGACCATCTTTTCATGTATTTATTGGCCATTTCTATATCTTTTTTGGAGAAATGTCTATTTTATTACTTTACCCATTTTTAGATTGGGTTGTTTGAATTTTTATTATTAGCTGTAGTAGTTCTTCAAATACTTTGGCTATTAATAACTTAGTAGATGTATTAGTTATAAACATTTTCTCCCATCATGTGGGTTGTCTTTGTGCTGTGTCAGAAGTCTCTTTTGAAAAATTTTGAGTATTAATGATGTCCAACTTACCTATTTTTTCTTTTGTTCTCTGTACTTTTACTTAGGATTTTTTTTGGTGTTACTGTTGTTTGAACTTGGCCTCATGCTTGCAAGGCAGGTACTTTACCAGTTGAAGCTACTCTGTCAGGCCTTGTTCTCTGTACTTTCGCTGTCATTGTCTTTTCGCTTTCTTGATAGTGTCCTTTGATGTACAAAAGCATTAAACAGGGATGAAGGACAATTTATGTAGTTTTCTTCTGCTGCTTTTGCCTTCAGCATCAAGTCTAAGAAACCATTGCCCAGTTCAAGGTCGTGAAGATCAACTTTTATGTTTTCTTATAAAAATTTTATAGCTTCAGCTCTTATACTTGTATTCATTTTGAATTAACTTTTGCATATGGTGTGAGGCAGGGGTTGAAATTCATTCTTTTGCATGTGAATTTCTGGTTATTAAAATACCCTTTAATGAATAGACTATTCGTTCCACCAGTTAAATGTCTTGGCACTCTTGCCAAAAATCACTTGAGGCCCAGTGAGGGTGGCTCATGCCTGGAATCCTAGGTACTTGGGAGGCTGAGATCGGGAGGATCACATTTCGAGGCCAGCCTGGGCAAATAGTTCACAAAACCCCATTGGCAAAATAAGCAGATCAAAATGGACTGGAGGTGTGGCTCAAGTTGTAGAGTGCTTGTTTTGCAAGAGTGAAGCCCTGAGTTCAACCCCAAGTCTCATCCTCCAAAAAAATTCCCTTGAGACTTCCAGTTTCAATCTGACCTGTGAAGATTGTGGGTGTCATTACCCCGATCCTCATAACAAGAAAAAAGGGGAACAAGCTGAAGATCAGCCACTCTTTTGAGATCCATCAGATAAGTGAGGTCACAGGGCAAGCGAGTGCTCACCCAACCGGAGCAACAGGAGATACAGAGAAGCACAGCCTAATGGGAACAATTGGTAAGAAGACTTAAAGGTAATTGGCTAACTGTTGAAATCTGAGTGTGGACTATTTTAAGATGGAAATCCTCCTGGGTACCCAGCTTTGTGGTGAGGTACACATTCATGAGCTGTCCATCCAGGAGCTCCACCACATCCCCAGTGTAGGAAGCAGAGAAAAATCCCCGAGTTCTGGCAGGAGTGGGTAGAATATAGCCATTTTGTATCATGCCGGAAGTGGCCTGTTCTTAATAAAGACCTGCCTTCAAGGGCTAGAAAATGCCGATTTGTTTTGGGTAAAACAGAGCTTAAACAACCTGGGAGAAGGGAAGTATCTAACCCCAGTCCTCTCTAGTCTCTTCCTGCCTCAATGAAGGGGCACAGAGGGGGAAAGGGTGGGTGAGGGTTGCAGCCTCAGTGGACACAGGGTCACTAAAAGGAGCATAGAAAAAGCATAGAAGGCTTCTCACCTTCGTGCTTAATACCTCAGGACTAGTGCTCTGTTATAACAGGGAAGACAAAAAATCAGGACCCAAGAGGAAATTTTAGTCCTTTCCACAGCTACAGCAGTGAATACAGTCTCGTTCCTAGGCAGCTAAACTTCTTCATATTAAAAGATTTGCCTCAGCAGGCATTAAATTAAAAAAAATTAAAAGCCATTTTATAAAGCAAAATGGCACCATCTAAAGACACAAGAAACACACCAGAACCACACTCAGATATGGCAGAAGGGTTCGAATCACCATATCAGGAATTTAAAATAACCATGAGAAATGTGCTAAGGGCTCAGAAGGACACATAGACAACATGGAAGAGCAGATGAGTGATGTGAACAGAGAGAAGGAAATTCCACAAAGGAGTCCAAGGCACTGCTGTAAAAGTTACCATAACAGAAATGAAGATCAGTTTTTGTGGTCTCATTAGTGGACGGGGCACAGCTGAAGAAAGAACCTTGGAGCTTGAAGATATGCCAACTGAAATGTCCCCAAAAGTAAAAGCAAAGAGGAAAAAGAGAATAGCCAAGGACTACCGGAAATTATAAAAGGTATAACGTATGCCCGCTGAAAATTCTAGAAGAAAGAGATAGAGAATAAACCTTTCAAGTGAAAATGGCTACAACTTTTGTAAATTTACTATCAGATGCTAAATTACAGATCCAGGTAGCTCACAGGACACCAAGCAAGAATTTAAAAAAAAGGTATACCTAGGCATGTCATGTTCAAGCTAAAGAAATCAAAGGGAATGAGAAAATCTTGGGAGACTCCAGAGGAAAAATTCTCTTACTGATAGAAGAGTAGAAATAAGAACTTCATTATTCCTCTCTTCTGAAACCATGCAAGCAAATTGAGAAGGGAGTGAAGTATTTAAAATACTGAAAGCCAAAAACCCACCAGGACAGAATTCTGTATTTGAACTTTAAAAGTGAAGGAGAAATAGGTGCTGTCTCAGACAAACAGACATTGAGGGAGGTCGTTCAGTAGAAGGTCTGCCTTGCAAGAAATATTGAAAGAAGTTTTTCAGAAGCAAGGAAAATGACACAGGTCAGAAGCTTATTTCTGTATTTAAATAAAGGAAGAGCATTAGAGAAAGAATGAATGAAGTAACATGGAATCCTTTCTTTTTCTTTTTCTTAATTGATCTAATAGGTGACAGTTAAATAATAACAACAGCGATATATTCAATGATTATAGCCTATAGAGAAGCAAATGAATGACAGCACTGCCATCAGTGAGAGAGTACTTTGTCATTCCATGTACACCACCTGAGGAACGGGATAGTGTTATCTGAAAGCAGGCTTAAATTAGCTGTAAATATACATTGCAAACTCCAGGGAAAACACTAAAAATTGAGCAAACAAAGAAGTATGATTGCTATGTAAAAGAGGAGAGAAAACAGAATCACAAAATGCCCAATTAAACTCGCAGAAGGCCGGGAAAGGGTGGAAGAGCAAAAACAGAGAACAAGGTGATGAATCAAATCTAGTTACAAATGTGGTAGCTATTAATCAGATTGTATTACTAGTCAATGAAATGTGAATGGCTTAAAACACCAATTAAGTGATAGAAACCGTCATTGTATATTCTTTATTAGAAACACATGTTCAAAATAAAGACAGCCAGAGATCCATGCCTAGACACGACATAGTCACGCTGTCGAAAGACACACAGAGACAAGGGGAGAATGTTGAAAGCAGCAATAGAAGCAACTCTGCATGTCCAAGTGCTCCTCAATACAACCGCTGTGGTTTAGATCTGAAGTGTCCCCAGAGAGGCTCACGTACCGAAGGCTCAGTCCTCAGCCCACAGTGTTCCGAAGTGATTGGATGAGGACACTGATGACACAGTGGGTTAATTCATGGATGAGTTCATGGGGGAATGGGCTACGGCGGGGTGGGGCCTGGTGGGAGGAAGAAGGTTGCTGGGGGTGTGACTTTGAAGGGTGCATCCTGTCCCTAGACACTTCTTGGCTCTCTCTCTGCAGAGATGAACAGACCTTTTCACCACACAGATCCGCCATGATGCTCTGCCTCATTATCCACAGCCCAGCGACAACACAGCCAAGGGACCCTGGACTACAACCACAGAAACCATGCACCAAAAAAAACCCTTCCTCCCTTGAGTTGTTTTCTCAGGTATTTTGTCACGGTGAGCGAAAGTGACGAACATAATGGTTAACAGATGGCTTCCCATCAGAAACCATGACAATAAGACGGCAGAGTGTGGAAGAAAAAGAGGGCTCAAGAAGGAAACTTACATCCAGCACAACTATCCTTTAAAAATAAAGGTACATCCTAAGGGATCCCTACAGGATCCAGAGAACCATCTTGTTTCCAGTTTTTATTAGGTTCTATTCACAGTACCAAGGAGTTTCACCATGACGCTTCCAGGCATGCATGCAATGCACTTTGATCAAGTTCACCCCTCTGCTACCTTTCTTCTTCCCTCTTTCCCCTCGCCTTTCCGCCTCTCCATTCGTTCCCCTTTGGCTTTCCTGTCCTTTGGTTTTTTTCCCTAGATCCACCCAGGAGAGTAGAGTGAAGTGTGATTTTTGCAGGTGAGTCTGGATCATTTCACTTAGCATGATGGTTTCTACTTCCCTCGTTTTCTTGCAAATGACCTAATTTCATTCTTCCTCATGGGTGTGTATAATCTTTTTATATGTTATTTTACCACCTGTGTCTTTGGGAGGACACAAATCCTTTATCAGGTGTATGTTTGCAAATATTTTCTCCTAGTCTGGGTTTCGTCTTTTCATTTCTTAGCAGAGTAGACGTATTGAGTTTCAATGAAGTCAAATTTCTTATGTTTTCTTTTATATATTGTCATTTTGCTATATCCAAAAGGTCAGTGTCAAATCCAAAGTCACTGGGGTCTCTCTGTTATCTTCTGAGAGAGTTAGAGTGTCATGTTTTACATTTAACTCTACAATCTACTCTGATTGTATCTGCGTAATTTTGGGCAAAAATGTAAGTTCTGTGGAATTTCTTTGAGGTGGGCTTTTTGTATATTGATTCGAAGCTATTTCTCATTGAATTACATTTGCTAATTTTTTTATTATCATATTGTTGTGCTGGGGCACATTGTGACATTTACAAAATTTCTTACAATCTATCATAGTTGAATTCACCAGATCCATCATTCTCCTTTATCCCCGCCCCCATTCCTGGAGTAGTTTCAACAGGCCTCATTTTTCCATTTTCATACATGAGTACACATTATTTCTGCCACATTCACCCTCCTAAAGCTGATGATACTTGTGTGGAATTATTTCTGGGCTCTCTATTAATGTAGATTGATTGTCTATTCTTTCATCAATATTACAGCCTCTCGATCATTGCAGCTTTCCAGTAAGCCTAGAAGGGAAGTAACATCAGTCCCCTGACTGTTTTTCTCATCTACACGGCCACGGCCACGCACACAGCCTTAGGCATGTGTGTGGTCCTCCAGACGCCCAGACCATGTTGGAACTTTTTAAATTCCCTATGGTCATCTTGTCCTCCAGTTTTTCCTTTCAAGTTGTTTGATCAGCCTCTTGTTAATACCACCTGGTAATGCAGCCTCAGGCGGTCCCAATATTACAATATTAAACAACTGCCAATAGCTGCTTTTGACAAATGTCCTGGGGATAATCCTATTACCACAGAGCGAGCTCTGTGTCAGCTCAAATAAAGACAGTCCCCGAGACTGGAACATTTCAGCAAGTTGTCAGACTCTTCTAGTAGCTCCGTTTTCCTGGGGATGGGGCTTTCGGGTACCTCTCCAGTGGCTGCTTGGCCTCTGCTGTCCCCACTACTGCACACAAGGAAGCACCAGTAACCTCTCCTTCTTACCAGGGTGCAGTGGCTTTTCTGGAATAAACTCTCCTTGGACTTTTGTGAGCCTTAGGTTGGTTTCAGGAGTTCTGAAAAATGCAATTTGTTTTTGGCCAGGATGTGCTGGATTTTCATGTTTTGTTGGTGAAGCACAGTTTTGGCATTTCTAAGCTCAGCCATTCTTTGAGGGTTCCTGCCCTGGGGATTTTTTTCCTGTGTAGCCTATCAAAGAAGTCGCTCATCAGTTCAGGTGGTTTCCTTCTTCCTTGTCACAGCTGTGTGGGGTGATATTGGGCCAGCCTTGCAGAATTTATTTCCCCACTGTCCACGCATGGGCATTCAGGTTGTTTCTGAGACCTTGTGATTAGGAGCAGTGGTGCAGGGGACACCTGTGCACTGTGGGAGGGCGTCATCAAAGATAGTTCTTTTTTTTTTTCTTTTTGGCGGTACTGGAAGGATAGTTCTTTTAAGAATTGAGATTTCTGGTTGAAGAGTTACGCTAAATATTGTCACGTCCCTGCAGAAGGGCTGTACTGGTTTGAATTCTCAGTAGCAGTAAGAGCAGCTATTTCCCAAGGACTCACCAACAGATTTGGTTGGAACGCTTCAGAATTTTTCACCTGTCTGAAAGGAAAGAGGCAGAATCTCTGTCGTTTTAACTAGCAGCTCTCTAATTGTGTGCTGAGCTTGGATATTTTTCATATATTGAAGAGTCGTTTTCCACATTTGTGATATTGTGATCATTCTAAGATGTTTGCATTTATAATTAGCTCTTTTTTCAGAATTTTACAGACAAACACAGTGAGTGTAATGTGGATTCTGAAAAGCTGAACTCCTAAAAGCAGAGTAGAATATGGTTACCAGGGGCTGGGGGAGTGAGATGAGGACAATGCTGGTCACAGGGCACAAACTTTCAGTTAGGCCAGGGGAACAGGTCCAGTGGATTCACTATATAGCACAGCAGCCACAATGAACAGCAATGAATTGTATGCTTGAGAATTGCTGAGATAGAAGACTTTAAGTGTTCCCACCACAAATAAGTGTGTGAGCTAATGCTAAGAAGCTCAGTTTAGCCACTCAACAATGTGGACATATGTCAAAACACCGCACTGCACAACATACACAGATACACTGTTTATTCATCAAATAAGATAAATGCGTAAATAAAGAAATATACCAATATACCCATATCCATAAGAACTGAGACATAATTTTGGCTATTTATTCAGCACAGTATTTTAAAAGTAAAGGTAATGCTCAAGTCTTTCTTTTCTTTTCTTCCTTCCCTCCCTCTCCCTTCCTTCTTTCCTTCTTTCTTCCCTCCCTCCCCCCTGCCTCTGTCCCTTCCTCCCTCCCTCTCTCTCTCTCTTTCCCTTCCTTCCTTCCTTCTTTCCTTCTTTCTTCCCTCCCTCCCCCCTGCCTCTGTCCCTTCCTCCCTCCCTCTCTCTCTTTCCCTTCCTTCCTTCCTTCCTTCCTTCCTTCTTTCCTTCTTTCTTTCACCCTTCCTCCCCTACTTCCTCCTCCCTTTCTCTCTTTTTTTTTTGTTTGAGACAGGCTGTCACTATATACCCAGGCTGGCCTCCAGCTCATGAGCCTCCTGCCTCAGCCTCCCGGGGTTATGGGATTGCAGGCGTGTCACCATGCTGTACATAATGCTCTCCATTGGTATGAAACTGTCGTTGAAGAATTATGGAGGACTTTGTTAAAATTTTATAATTCATGTTTTCAGCAGCAAGGAAAAACATTACTAGGACTGAACACATTTTTGTCTATTGAGAGCACCTCTAACTGAGTAATCTGAAAGAGCACACTTTTTGGTCTTAAGGTAAATATTGTAATTCATTATTACTTTTCTCAAATATTGCAGAGTGCAATGAGCATACTGTACAGTTAGAAGATGATTGGACCAAGTCGAAATGCAGATTCGTGTCCCCAGCTCTACCATTTATCAGCCCTTGGCTTAAAGTCAAATCTTTCAGTCTACCTGGGAATCACTTCCCTCTTGTGTAAAACGGTGACAGTCACACCTGTGTACATGTGAAGATAAAACGTAAACGAGCATCAAATGCAGCTGTGAAGCACCAAACAGTTCACTTTCAAGTTACTGTCGTTGCACGTAGGGGAATTCTCACGTATCTTGGATGACTCAGTTAGTTTGGGTCCGAGGCACTGGCATTCCCTCTACTTTTCATTTTACAAGGTTCAGCACCACTTTTTTATTTCTACATTTTTTCTTTGTGCATGTTAATTGGACACAATAATGGACTTCATTGTGACGTTTTCATACATGCAGGAAGCACTTTGATCATACTCACTTATCCTCTCTTTTGTCCTCTCTCCACCCTCTCTGGTCCTCTTCTTCTTCTCAAATGGTCCCCTTCTAATTCCATACTGTCTTTTTTTTTTTTTTGGCGGCACTGGGGTTTGAACTCAGGGACTCACACTTACTAGGCAGGTGCTCTACCACTTGAGTGACTCCACCAGAACTTTTTGTGGTGGGTATTTTCAAGATTGGGTCTCATGCACTATTTGCCTAGCCTGACTTTGAACCTGGATCCTCCTCATCTCTGCCTCCTGATAGCTAGGATGACAGGCATGAGCTGGCTCATACTGTCTTTTTCCATTTAATTTATTCAGATTCTGTATCTGAGTGAAAGCATGTGAGACTTTTCTTCCTGAATCTGGCTTATTTTGTTTAACATGACACTCTCCATTTTCCTCAAATGAAATATTTTCATTTTTTATGGCTGAAAATAACTCCATTGTGTATGTACACCACTTTATTTTTGCAGTGCTGGGGTTTGAACTCCGGGACTCATGCTTGCTAGTCAGGCACTCTACCACTTGAGCCACTCCCCCAGCTCCTATGCCACATTTTGTTATCCTTCCATTGGTTGACGGACATCTAGACTGAGTCCATAGCTTGGCTATTGTGAACAGTGCTGCTACAAACATGGGTGTGCAAGTCTCTCTATTATACACTAGCTTACTTTCTTTCAGGCATATGTCAGCAAGAGACTCATATTTTTGCACCTATGGTCATCAAAAAGAAAATGTGGTCCATATATACACAAAGTATTGTTCAGCTATAAAGAATGAAATCATGTCATGTGCAGAAAAAAAAAAGACATGAAAGTAAAAGGGAGGCTGTTTGGGAAGAGGAAGGGGACCAGTGGGAGAGGGGAGGATATCAAAAGAGGGTAATTGGGAGTAGAATATTCATGTATGAAAATGTCAACGACACCCACTATTTTGTACAATTAATATGCGCTAGTAAAAACACAAGTGGATCATTCGATCCCACTTTCAAGTTCTTAAATTTATTTACTCAGAAAGCACTTTTGGGTTGGTGGAGTGATTCAAGGGGTAGAGCATCTGTCTAGCAAGTGGGAGGCCCTGAGTTCAAATCCCAGTACTGCCCTCCCTCAGAAGAAAGCACTTGCTTTCCGAATGTTTCAATGTGAATCCTACAATTTGTATCTTGTATCAAATCATTTTTTTTGAGAACAGTTATGTTCTTAAAAACATGTGACACTGTTTTTGTAAAATTTTTTAGCTAAATAAATTAAAATTTTCTTATGGTATAATTTTCATTTATGTATTTTAGTTTTGTTGTGCTGAGCTCCACCTCCAACCCTTATTTTATTTTTCATTGTACATGTTTCTGAAGGGACCATGCAATAATCCGATAGATGTGTGTCACTTCTTTCTGCTGCTGACCTTTGAACTCCCCTCTTGTAGCTCTTCAGAAGATATGCAATATGTTGTTACAAGTTACAGTCCCCCTACACAACACCAGAATGTGCTCCTCCCTTCTAATTGGACTATGGTACTCATTATGTCACCTTCTCCCCCCTCACCTTCCACACGGCCTCATCAATACCTTTGTTCTTGCTACTTCTTTGAAGTCACCTTTTTCATTTTTAAAGACACATAGTAGTGTAAGTATTTGTGGGGTGCAGTGTGACTTCTCTGTGCCATGTATGTGGAGGTCATGTCAGTCACTGGCACCTCTGTCCCCTCAGACATAAATCACATGTTTGTGTTAGGACCTTGAAAACCCTCTTTACTGGCTGTTGTGAAATATTGCATTAGAACTTGTTAACCACAGTTCATCCTTTCTGCGAATGTGAGAGGTTATTTCTGCTGCACCGCTGCACCCCGGTGCTCATCCTTCCTCGTCCTCCCTCCCATGCCCTTCCCGTGCTCCACTGACCCCTCTTCCATTCTCCAGCATTTACTCACTTTGAGCTTGCACAAGGAAGTGAAAGCATGCACCACTTGTTCTCCATCCTGATGCTGCAAATGACAACCTTTCTTCCTTTTGGCAGATGTGTAATACTCCATTGCAGATATGCACCACATTTTCCTTAACCATCCAGCAGATGGTGGACACCAAAGTTTCCTCTTCTTGGCTGCTGTGAATGGTGCTGCCACGAACATGGCAACTGTCTCTCCATTGCACCAATTTCATTGCCAGTAACAGGTTTGGTGGCTCATATAAGTAATTCTAGTTTTGATGTTTTGAGGAACATGGGTTCCTTTTTCATAGTGACAATACTAGCTTACATTTCTACCAGCAGGGACTAAGAGTCCCCCCTTTTCTGCATCCTCACCAGCTTTTTACAAAAACTAGTCAATTAATTAATGTCTTTAGGATTATAGCAATTCTAACTGGGTGAGATGACATTTCACCGTGGCATTGACTTGCATTTCTGAGATGATCAGCAATCTTGATTTTTTTTCTTGTACTTGTTGCCTATTTAAGTCTTCTTTTGAGAAATATCTATTCAGATTACATTTTTACTTGGAGTAGTTGTTCTGTCAAATGAATAACATGTCAATATTTTCTTCTATATCCCATGTTTTCTCTTTATTGCATTGTTTTTTTTTTGGTGGTACTGGGGTTTGAACTCAGGACCCTTCATTCGATGAGTAGGTGCTCTATCACTTGATCCCCACATCCAGTCCTTTTGGTTTTAGTTATTTTTTCAGACAGGGTCTTGCATTTTTGCCTTGGGCTGGCCTTGGACCTTGATCCTCCCCATCACATCCAGCTTGTTTGTTGACACAGGAGCTCACTAACTTTTATTGTCCAGGCTGCCCTTGAACCAGGATCCTCCCATCTCCACCTCCCAAGTAGCTGGGATTACAGGCATGTACCACCACACTGCAGTTTTTTGTTCATTAAGGACTACTGTTAAATAATTTTTGGGTGAGTGGTTATATATTTTCCCCATTTTTTGTAGGGATTCTAGCCATCTGAATCTCTTTTTTTAATAATTTTAAATTATTCTTTGCATTTTTTTGTCAGTATAAGATTTGAATCCAGGGCCTCTTTCCTGATAGCCAGGTGCTCTGCCTCTTGAACTGCAAAGCACTTTTGGCTTTGGTTTGATTGGAACTGAGCCAGTCGGTCATTAATTGAGTGTTCACAATTCTGATGCTGCTGACAATTTTGCAACAGATTCAGCAGCCAATCCAGACAGGGACTGAGATTCCACAACTGAATGATACTCCTGTGTGCAGTTGGGAGCTGGGGTTGGGGGAGTTCTCAAGAAGTTTTACAGCAGTTTTCTTAATTTGTAAGAAATTATCAAGCATGGGTTATCATTTGTTTGCAAGTTTAAAAAAGAGGTGTCAATGCCTCATACCTGTAATCTTAGCTACTCAGGAGGCAGAGATCAGGAGCCATCCTGGGCAAATAGTTCATGGGCCCCTATCCTGAAAATTCCCAACACACACACACACACACACACACACACACACACACACACACACACACAAGTGCTAGCAGAGTGGCTTAAGTGGCCTGCCTGCCCTGAGTTCAAACCCCAGCACAGCCAAAATAAAGAAGGACTAAGCAAAAGAAGTTTTAAGTGAGGAGGAGGACTTTGACCATAAAAATAATACTTTAAAAATGTAGGTTAATAGCCTTTGACAGGTTAGCAGAGAAAGAAAAGAAAAGGGTCAAACAAAACACCAGGCATCATAGACTTGACATGTTTATTGTGTATCTGTTAGGTGTGAGAACCGAGTCTAGGCAGATCTGGCCCATGGGAAAACACAAAGGTAAGCAAAAGGTTACCTTGTCCTTACTAAGAGACCTGGAACCAATAATGTAGCTGGCACACTGAAGGCACTTGCTGGGTTGGTGTCATACAAGAAAAGGAGACTGAGGCCATGGAAGGTTCAGAAGCTTGTCAAGAGTCACAAAGCTGGAAAGCTATGCCACGAGAGTCCAGGTGTGCTTAGAGGGTGGTAAGTCCCAAGCACGTTGTGTGAGGAGTACAAAGCAGGGCAGCAACGGAGAGCATCAGGGAGCCCTACTGGATGAATTCTACATGCTAAGGACAGGACGTGACCATCCACACGGATCGGTGTATTTTGACCTCAGGTGGAGCTAAAATGACACTGCCATCCTGAATCCTGGATTTCATCCAGACTCCCCTTCACCCACAGCCATTTGCTTTGTAAATCCAAAAACTTCTGCCTCGTCAATAAGTCTTTCACTTACCTCTTCTTCATCTTCATAGGCACTACTGAGCCAAACACTATCGTCTCTGGATGGCTTTTAAGAGCTTCTGAACCCCTCTCCCTACCTTTTCAATCCACATTTGCCACACTGCAGAGAGCCCTTTATAAACCGTGAATGTAAACATGTCTCTCTGCTAGTCCTAGGCTTAGGAAACCCATGCTAAGCCTCTAGCTTGGGAGGACCCCAGATGACCCACTCTGGTCAGCTGTGTGGGGCTGCCAGCCCTCCCTGCTCCTGTCTGCACAATTCTGGTCTGATGCTTTCTTTTGTAGTCACTCAATACCTTCCTCTATTCCTTCTCTAGAAATTGGTCTGTTTAAGCTTTCCAGCTCCAATGAGGTCAAATTTGGTAACCTGAAATTCCTTATCAAATTATCTATTTCAAATAGGTTTTCAAATTTGTTTGCATAGAGTCTTGTCTTAGCCCATTTAGGATGCTATAAAAAAATTCCATGGACTGGGTATCTTCAAAACCACAGAAATTTCCTTCTCACAGTTGTAGAGGTGGGAAGTTCAAGATGAAGATGTTGACACATTCAGAGTCTGGTCATGCACCACTTCCTCTCACACAGTCGTCTTCTCCTGGTGGAAGTCTTTCCTAAAGGCTTGCTAGGGCTCCTTGTTCGTGATCCAATCACTCAGACTGGAGATTAGAGGCGGGCAGAGGCTGGGCAGGCCAAGGAGTCCTGAGAGTTCAGATGGGACCAGGCACATGGGTGCAGAGCAGGGCAGGGGGTGGCCTAGACTGGATCTCCTTCAGTCTGCTCCTCCCAATCCACTAATCCATGGTCTGTGCGTCCAGAGCTCCTGAGAAAGGGAGCTTTCCCACTTATGTAAGTCAGTTGTGAAATCAGTTCATTCTTTGGCTCATCACATAAAGCAATGTAAAAGCCCTAGCCAGTAATTTTGGGAAGCTTTTATTTTGGGATAGACTGAAATTGATCCATTTCATTTAATTATTATGTCCTTTAGGATTTGCCAACCTTCTGTCAAACTCAACTAGCTTAGAACTAGGGAGGCTTCCTCTGGCTCCGAATTTCTATAGCACTTCTTTCACCAGACCTCTTACCTGGTGCTCAGCACATAGTCCATAGACTCATCAAATTTTAGAGTTGGGAAGGGCATCTACTTGAACTTGATACTCAGTGTAGGGATTTCTCCCACAAAGTCCCTTGTAGACATCGATCTGCTCTTGTGCTGAACGATCCCGCCCAAGGCATCATTTCTTGGAGCATGCAGAAGCCAAGTCTGAGTAGGTGACTAAAAAAGAAGCCACCAGAGAAGTAGAAGGAAAATAAGGAGAGAGTGGTGTCCTGGAAGCAAAGGCAAAAGAGAATTTCAAGAACGAAGCGACCGTTGACTCAACATTGCGGTCAGGGGGTCGGGGCCAGGAAGTGAGGTCACTGAACTTCACCTTACCAACAGTTCTGGGAGAAGGGTGGCGCTGGGCCTTGAGCTGCAGTGAACTGAGCAGGACTTGGAAGTGAGGGAGAGGAGGTGTGTTTATCAAGAACTGGCTTTTTCTAAGAAATTTTGCTGAGGAGGGAAGTGTACAAGACAGAAGCTAGAAGAAGACTCAGGATTCAGAAACCATTTTCAAAATGGGGCATTTGGGGTGGTGAGCACGTTCCTATGCCAAGAAGAGCCAAGCAAGAGAAAAAGGTCATGCTTGACAGATGGAAATTCTGGGGAGGTGCCTGTAAGCAGCTGCTTGGCCAGGTGAAGGTTCTAGGTGCACCATGGTGCTCTTGTGGGAATGACGGAGGGACAGAGGCAGAATGGGAGGACTCCAGGGCTAGGGTCTTGGGGCTGGGATGAGAAGGAAGGTTGTCAGGGATGCTGGCCAGAAACTATTGGAGAGAGGCAGCTGGCCTCACTGTTTCTTAGTCGTGTGACCCTGGGCAAGCTGGCTCTTGTCTTTGGGCCTTGGGCTGTTTGCCTCTGAAGTGGAGATAATGGCACTTCCTGGCTGTCATGCTGTTGGTGCCCATATGCAGAAGCAAATGACATCATACCACAGAGCTTGGCACCAATGGGGGTGGTTGTTCAGGTTTTCTTCTTTTTGAAAGCAAGTGGGTCAAGAGCAAGGGTTAAAATACCTGGTTCTTCAATAAAGAAATGGGCACGTGAACTAAACAGAACTTTCTCAAAAGAAGAAATTCAAATGGCCAGAAAACACATGAAAAAATGCTCACCATCTCTAGCAATAAAGGAAATGCAAATTAAAACCACGCTAAGATTCCACCTCACCCCTGTTAGAATAGCCATCATCAGCAACACCACCAACAACAGGTGTTGGCGAGGATGTGAGGAAAAAGGAACCCTCTTACACTGTTGGTGGGAATGTAGACTAGTACAACCACTCTGGAAAAAAATTTGGAGGCTACTTAAAAAGCTGGACATCGATCTACCATTTGATCCAGCAATACCACTCTTGGGGATATACCCAAAAGACCGTGACACAGGTTACCCCAGAGGCACCTGCACACCCATGTTTATTGCGGCACTATTCACAATAGCCAAGTTATGGAAACAGCCAAGATGCCCCAGCACTGACGAATGGATTAAGAAAATGTGGTATCTATACACAATGGAATTTTATGCAGCCATGAAGAAGAACGAAATGTTATCATTCGCTGGTAAATGGATGGAATTGGAGAACATCATTCTGAGAGAGGTTAGCCTGGCCCAAAAGACCAAAAATCGTATGTTCTCCCTCATATGTGGACATTAGATCAAGGGCAAACACAACAAGGGGATTGGACAATGAGCACATGATAAAAGCGAGAGCACACAAGGAAGGGGTGAGGATAGGTAAGACACCTAAAAAACTAGCTAGCATTTGTTGCCCTTAACGCAGAGAAACTAAAGCAGATACCTTAAAGCAACTGAGGCCAATAGGAAAAGGGGACCAGGAACTAGAGAAAAGGTTAGATCAAAAAGAATTAACCTAGAAGGTAACACCCACGCACAGGAAATCAATGTGAGTCAATGCCCTGTATAGCTATCCTTATCTCAACCAGCAAAAACCCTGTTCCTTCCTATTATTGCTTATACTCTCTCTACAACAAAATTAGAAATAAGGGCAAAATAGTTTCTGCTGGGTATTGAGGAGGGAGGAGAGGGAGGGAGGGAGGGAGTGGGTGGTAAGGGAGGGGGTGGGGGCAAGGGGGAGAAATGAACCAAGCCTTGTATGCACATATGAATAATAAAAGAAAAATGAAAAAAAAAATACCTGGTTCTTTAGCTGATAGTGGCACAAGCCACTCGCAATCTGTCCTCCAAGCCTCCCTCTCATAAACCATGCCTCCCTGTTTCCACAGCACAGTGCACATTGGGGGCTGAGGCTACACAAATCACAGAAGGCCTCAAAGCCAAGCCAATCAGAAATGGATCCAGAAGGCAGTGGCAAGCATGGGACTGTTTTTGAGATGGGGTCCCGCTATGTCACCCAGGCAGGCCTCAAACTCATGATCCTCCTGTCTCAGCCTTCCAAGTGCTGGGATCACAGGCGTGCGCCACCATGCCCAGGCAGCACTGCACAGCTTTGAGCAGAAAAGTGACATTGAGAATGTAGTGTTTTAATAGGCTAATGAACTGAATCGGGTTAGGGTTAGGGTTAGAGTTTGGATTAGGGTTGGGTGTGGACGCAAGATAAGTAGTTGGAGGGAATGACAGTGCTCTTTAACAGGGTGAGGAGCTAGGGAATGGAAAGAAAGAAACAAATGAGGAAAACATTTTGGAGCAAATGAGGGGCAGAGAAAAAGACACATGATGACTTAGTTAACCTAGGGACCTGGAGGGTCTGGAATGTCACTAAGAAAAACAAGGAACCAAGAAAGGACTGCACTTTTTGGGGTGTGCTTGGGTTTGGTAGAGGATGGGCAGATGGGAGTCACATGATAACAAGTCACATGATAACAAGCCACACTAGGCGTGCTCGCTCCCACTGGACTGCACCCAATGGCGTACTTTTCCAGCTGCCACAAGCCACACCTGTCCCCACTACCATTTTTTATTTTGTAATGAGATAGTCAGGTGTGGATAGAAGCTTCTAGAAACAGAAGGCACAGCATGTCCTGCAGGGCCACGTGGCAAAGTCCTTGGGTCATCAGGAGGCAGATGCAGGAGTGAGGGGAGTCATTAGGCTGTGACCTTCATTGGGGACTCCTCAGGAAGGCTGAGCAGTGTGGGTCTGGCTCTGGCTGGGTGAGTTCGCGCATTGAAGACCAGCTGTCGGCTGAGCCCTGTGCAATCTCTGCAAACTGGCTGCTCCAGAAGGAGAAGATTTTCCCTAGCCAGGAAGATTTATTTTTAAGATATCAAGATATCATCATATGTAGAAAATTGATAAAGTGTATATGATACGCCCACCTCATCAGCCCATCCTCTACCCCACCTCAGTCCCCCAAGCCCGCGGGTCTTTCACTAGTGGGTAGCACAATTTAAACAGAGATTTCCTTATTGATAGGTTTTAATTTTTCACCATTCGAAAGGATGTAACTGGGCTTTTAAAAAATCTCTTCTGGAGTTTCTTGCCTTGCACAGCCCATTTCATTGCCTCATTGTGTAGTGACTAGGCCATATTACCTGATTGTCTACCTGGGGTTTTGAGGGGAAATGCCCAGAGAGGAAGTGCTGATGATGTAGACACCGTCTCCAGACTGAGGGTCTGAGGTGGTTTAAAGAAACCAGTGAAAACGTGGTCCTCCTCCTGTGCTTCCATTGCTCTGATCCCTCCCCTTCTCTGGTCCCCTTTCATGAAAGACAAACCAGATATAGGAGAGGATATTTGTTCCTCACTGTGGATTGAAATAAAACATTGTGCCATACTTTTCGTAAATGGTTAGAGAATGAATTTGCTCATGGAATTTTGCTATTAAGACCCCCCCCCACCCCACACTCCTCAGTGCATGCGTGCTCACGGGCTCGCACGCTTAGTTCCCAGTTTCCATTTCACCTTGGAGAACCCACTTTTCACTGACACCTTCACCATCCTGCCAAGGGGGAAGGGGCTCTGTCAGAATGGCTTCTACACAACTTGCTAAAAGAATACGAGTGACAGAAAGGTTTAAAAATTGTCAGAGGAGGTCAGAGCTACAAGGAATCTTTGAGATAATTGAGCCCCAAACCACCATTTTCCATGTGTCAAAAAGCTGAGGCTTGGAGAAGGGAAGGTACTCGCTCACTGTCATGTCCTAATGGTCTGAGAACAGACAGGAGGACTGGGAAGAGCCAGTCACCCTGGAATAAGACACAATTCATTCTATGTTCTGATTTTGCAGGTAACTTATTACACTAAGCCTATTTTCTTAACTGTAAGTTGTATATAGACATTCAATAATTCCTACTTCACAGATGTAATGGTTAATTTTACATGTTAGTTTCACTTGGCCATGGAGGGGGAGGGGTATCAGACATTCAGTCAAACATTATTTCTTGGTGTATCAGAGGCTGTTTGTGATTGAGATGATTGTATTTCTCCGTAGACAGAGTGAAACAGATTACTCTCCCTGATGTGGGTGGGCCTCATCAAATCAGTCGACGGCACAATAGAACAAAAAGACTGAGTGAGAGGGAACTCCTCTTGCTTGACTTCTCGAGCTGGACATTGGTCTTTTCTGGTCTTAAGGCTCAAATTGAATTCAGGTGCTGGTTACTTAGCTTGTAATCCTAGCTACATGGGAGACTGAGATTGGGAAGATCACATTTGAAGGCCAGCTCAGGCAAAGAATTTGTGAGACTCCAGCTTCAAAAATGACCATAGCAAAAAATGGACTGAGGTGTGGTTAAAGCAGTAGAACATCTGCTTTGCAAGTGAGAAGTCCTGAGTTCAAACCACAGTCCCACCAAAAGAAAAAAAAAAAGACTCAAATTGAGTCATGGGCTCTTCTTGGGTGTCAAGTCTGCTGGCTTCTGGACTGGACCTTATGCACTGGCTGTCCCGGGTCTCCACCTTATCAACTGCAGACCTTCTGAGCTAGGAATCACATGAGAGAGAGAGAGAGAGAGAGAGAAAGAGAAGGGAAGGGAAAGGAAGGGAAGAGAAAGGGGAGAGATCTTTCTATATATCTACGCACATATACATGCATATATATGTACATATAAATATGCATACATATAGGCAGAAAGATAGATGTACATATCAATAGGGCATACATCTATCCTCTCTATCCAGTAGAATATGTATGTGCTCTCTCTAAATATATATCCAATAGTACCCATGTGTACACCCGCCTCCCCACACACAAACACGCACACATTAGTACATTGGTTCTGCTTCCCTTCAGATCTTCACTGATGAGAGGAGCTAGAATTCCAGAGTGTCTGGAGGAGAGAGGCCCGACTCAGGACAAGGTCTGATCGATGACGAAATATCACTGTTTCTCCTGGCTTGCTTTTAATTCCATGCCAGTGATAGGAATGCATTGACTCAGGAAATGGAAGTGAGAAGGAAGGAACGTGACCCTGCTCTTAGGCCTAGAACCCAGCAGCCCTTCCTAGGACGCATCACAAAGACACATGGGTTTGGGTTTAGAGGTCCCTTGCTCTTTTTCTTTATGTGATGTGGTGGCACTATGTGTGTCTGTCTTCTGTCAGGGGGGATGACAACTTTTCTGGCTGGCTGTCATTCACTGAAGCTGCTCTAGTTCCTGGGGATCCAGGCCCATCTGAATGGACAGCTGTGGCTAGGGAGGCTGAGAGCAGGGAGTCTGGACGAAGGCCAGGGACTCTGAGCAGCACCACTCAGTGTGGCATCGAACACCACCTTGCCTTCTGCTGAGAGACCACCAACAATGTAGACACCATAGTATTTGGTGATTAGAATCCCACACAGTGCTTTACAATCAGTGTCCTTTCAGGCAGAATGTTTTAGGTACAAGTGACTTTTCATAGTTGGCATCCACAATTGCCAGCAGACCACTACACAGTGGAGAAAGTCAGAAGGGGGTAAAAGGGTGAGCAAAACTGTCTGAAAGCCAGGCATGGTGGTGACATCTATAAGCTAGAGTGTGAGCCAGGAGTATCGTGAGTTCCAGGCCAGCTTTGGCCACATAGTGACATCTGTCTCAAAAAAAAAAAGTCAACCAAAAAAAAAACTGCCCAAAGAGTAACTTTGTCTTCCTCCAAGCCTTCAGTTCCCACAAGAACAATCTCTCATCTTGATACTTCTTTGCTTCATCTCATAATGGCAAAACCCTGCTTATCTTCAAGGCCAGCTCAGGTGTTACCCTGTGAGCCTCCACAGCACCTAGACACCTGTTTTATAAATAGAAAACGGAGCTTCAGAAAGCTTAGGAACTTTCCCACAGGCACGGACGGAATGGCCACACACTTGCCAAGCATTCGCCCTGGAACTTGGGCTATCTCCCGGTTCACAGGCGTGGACAGGACCTGCCAGTCAACCACAAACGGGGATCCACAGTAAGTTCATGTTTGGGTAACAAGCTTTTTGACCTTGATGGTGTTGACCTTCTGGTAAGGTACTTTTTTGTGGTGGGAGGTGGCCCCATAAATTATGAGGTGTTTAGTAGTTTCCTTGACCTCTGCCCACTCAGATGCCAGCAGCTCCCAAGCCTGTCTCCACACATTGCCAGGTGTTCCCTTGGGATCAAAATTGGCCTTCCCCTTTATTTGTGAGCCTTTGCTCTGTAACCATGGTCATCAGTCCTCACATGGAATTCTGAGGAGTTGCAGACTTTAATTGACGCCTTCAGAACAAAAGAGACCATTTTTGCTTCTTAGAAGTCCTCTCAGGGACCTGTCAAACTCATGTGTGACTTTGCATTTCCTAGTTTGTGATTGATTTTTGCAGCTTTGTTTTATGAAACTTGTCACTCTTCCAGTAGTCATGAAATTACAATGGGTGTCAAAAAGTTTGAAATTTACATACACCTTCTATGAGTATGGGGCGGGCAACTGTTGGGATGAATTAGAAAGTCTACTTAGTTAGCAAAAAATGTATAAATTAAGCAAGAATTGAAACAAATCCCTGGCCTGAGCCCTCTTTCTCCACTTAGGGCAAGTGGCAGGCAGAGGGGAAGCATCCAGGGTAGGAGATGTGCGCTTAGCCTTGAGGCCGTTGGGAAGTACAGTCTTTCTCAGAGCCTTGATTTTCCTCCTGAGCAAATGTGAGAGGTGTGTAACAACTGAAAGCTACCGAGTGTCCTTGGCTAATAAACCTTGGGCCAAGGTTACTCCTTAAGAGTAATCACTTGAACTTATGAAGCATTTTAGGGTTCTAAAGAGAGGTACAGGATCTCATTATTCAAACACTCAGATTTTTTTATATTGTAACATTCTCAAAATTAGGATGCATCTTAAAATTGATTGTGTCTTAAATTAAATAAAGTATGTTATATTTTCCAAAAAAATTGGGGAAACAATGAGAGTTGTCAATATTTCAGTCTTGCCTTGGGAGATGGATGTAGGCAGATTGACTACAAGGGACCAGGAGGTGACATTTGATGGTGATGGAAATGTAGTGAGAGTGATTACATGAATGTAAGTTTTTGTAAAATTTCATCAAACCATACACTTCAAATGAGGCAGTGCATCTTATGGCATGTAACTTATATCTCAGTGAAGGTGATGCAGACTTTGTGTCACTGTGACAAAGAGCTGAGAGAAACAATTTTCAGAAGGAAATTGTGATTTTGGCTCACCATTTCAGAGCTTTCAGTCTGTGGACAGTGGGCTCCATCGCTTTTAGACACATGGCAAAGCAGAAGCATCATGGTGGCAGGGCACGGCAGAAAAGAGCTGCTCACCTCACGGTGGCAAGGAAGAGAAAGGAGAAGCAGGAAGTGAGTGAGGACCACGCCACACCTTTCCAAGGCAACAGCTTTCAATGACATGTTCTGTGCATGTCATTATATGCTCTGCTTTACTGCCTTTCATTCCCTCTGCACTTCAGCTCTCTTCTCTATGAAATGGGGGATATAGGCTGCTTTCTTCCTCTTATCAATGTCTACTTTATCTGACAGCAATGTCATCTATCCGACGTCATTGTGATTAATGTTTACATAGTATTTGTATTTCCATCTTACTATTAGTATAAGGTGTCGTTGTATTTAAATTTATTTTATTGGAGCAACCACAAAATGTAATGTTGCCTTTTTAACTAGTTTTATTATCTCTGAATTTGGACTGTGGTGTTTGGACTATTACATTTAATATAATTTTCCATGCGGTTGCATTTAAGTCTACCCTCTTGTTTTCTGGTTTTCCCTGTTTATCCCATATGTTCTTTGTTCCTCCTCCCCTTTTCCCGATTTATGTTGGATTAAGTTGGATTAACTTTATTCCCCCATTTTTCCTACTATATCTTATTTGGTCCATTTCTTCTTCATGTTTACAATGGGGTTTAAATTATGAGTCTTCAAATTATCACACTAAACCATCCATCCTTTCATTCCACCTGACACGAGTAGTCAATAGACTTCCACTCCCCCACCCTTTGGACTGTCATATGTTTTCCTTGTGTCTTATAAACCACGTGTCACATCATTGCTATTCTATTTTGGTAACAACTTTCTTTAGCTGTAACTTATGTACAATAAACTGCAGATACTCAAATTGTGTAATTCGAGGAGCTGATTTTAACTGTGTTATGGTTATTCAAATCTCACAGCTTAGAGGTCAGTAACACCCTCATTTTACCAACAGGTAACTCAGGTTTGGTCATGAGCTCAAGATCATGTGGGCAGGAAGCAATTGTACGAGGAGTTCGAAATCTGGTGTGGAAAGCAGACACGTTCATCATTTGTAGTCTGCTGCAGAGAGCTCATAACCCTGGAGTTCCTTCGAGGGGGTGATTGGGGTTTATGGCCACTGGGCTTTCTGTAGCCAGTGAACAATGGAACAATGGGAACGGGACTCAGGTAGAACGATGCTTTCCAAAAGATGCTCGGCAAAGGAGAACGTAGGTAGTCAGACGGGGAAACTGAGGCTTGGACATTGCAGGGGCAGCACAAACTTGGACTTGACCAACACAGCAGTGAGCTGTGGCTGCTGAAGTGTGATCGTGACATGTAGGCTGTGTTGGTGGCTGTGTTATGAGGGAGAGGGAGATAAAAGTTGTGTCTTGCTCAGCCCCGTCAGGATGGTTCTCAGGCATTGTTTCCAGTTCAGGGACCTGGGCTCTGCTCTCTTAGGCTGTTTGAGGAGAAACTTTCACATGTTCACTAAGGGCTGGTGGTGCTGGTCAGATGCCTGGGAAGGGAGGTATCAGGAACAAATGGCAGATATGCCAACGTATCTAGAGTTTGGGGACCCTTTGATTCTCGTAGTCTGTGAATTCGCAATCACCGGAAATTGCGCCTTATCAAAGTACTTCTTAACATCCTGGTGCTCTGCACAGGACCTTAGCATAGCAGTGACTTATTAAATGTTTTTTTTTTAGTTGTATTGAGTCCATGCTATGTAATGGAATCATTAGAAAATTGGAACCCCGTTACTTGACAATGGAATTTTAACTTGACAATGGAATTACTAGCCAATTTTTCAACCCCTGAAACAAAAATCCTTTGTTAAGTAATACAATATTTATACGAATTAGTACTAACCTTTGGAGGGCATTAAACAGTCCCCATTAAGAATTGCTTCTAAGTGATAGTGCATTCTTGGCGGGGGAATGGGAGCGTTTATGGGTTTTCCCTCCCAGTATTCACAGCCTCTTCTGAAAGCCTGAGCTCCCTTGAGGTGAGGGAATAAAGGACTGGGACCCCTGGATTCCTCCCTTTGCTCTTCACATTGTGAGTGCTGAACAAGGCTGACTTCATTCCACAGCTGGATTGATATGCAAATTCACCCCGACTAATTGGCTTCCCCAGCTGTCTCCAGAGGGCGGACTTATTCTTTATAAAGTGCTGTCTAAGGCTGCACTGGGAACATTAGGACTACTTAATTGAATATCAATGAATCTTTATAAACTAATAATGACGGGGAGCCTGGGAAGTTCGAGGTAGATTTGGGGGATTGAGAAGAGAAGAGCCCTGATTTGAATTTGCGGAAAGTGAAATTTTCTCTGCATTTTACAAAACCCAGTTTAGGCTGCTTTGATCCGACATCCTTGAGAGCTCTACTGGTTGCATCTTGAGCGTGTCATGCGGGAAGGTAGGACTCAGCTAGTGCGTGTCTATGTGCAAGCATTACTGTCCCTCACCCACCTCCTAATGGGGTCCTTTCCACAGTCAGCCTTAGGCCCAGGCCAGCGCAAGCAAAGTGATTACCCTGCTTATTCTCTAGGCAGGGCAGTGGGGAGCCAACCACAGAGCTGCTCTGTCTGGGCAGAGCAGACATTTGGAATTGGGTGACCATCAGGCTTTGCCTTTCAGTCCCATCAGGAAGTCTATGGAATCAAACCAAACCAAACCAAACCAAACCAAACCAAACCACGGAACCACACAAGGGCACATACAGCAAACCCAACCCTGCGGTTCACTGGACGGAGGGTTCAGTGGTTGTCTGAGTGGTGCTAGGATGAGGACTTCATTTTCCTCCTCTTATCTCCCTCTGCTACTCCATCTTTTGCTTCTAGAAATTTGAAAGTATTGTGGAGCTATCACAGAATAGTCCAAAATAAAATGTACTAAGCATTAAGGTGCAGTTTCTGATCTGAAAAAAGAATTATTTCTTCTACATCTGGGGGCTTGGCACCAGTGGGAGGGAGGATGTGGGGATGTGGGACTAGGGGGTGTAGGAGGGTGAACCTGGTGCAAATACTGTGTATACATTTATGGAAATGGAAAAATGAGACCTGTTGAAACTTTTCCAGGAGTGGGAGAAGGGGAGATAAAGGAGAATGGTGGAAGGGGTGAATTCAAGTATGATATATTTGATATAGTGTAAGTACTTTTGTAAATGTCACAATGTCCCCCAGCACAACAATAATAAAAGAATTATTTCTTCTACAAAAGGTACTGGGGTAATTGTATAAGTAAGAGGTTCCTACCGCCCCCATCCCACACTGGGATTGGCTTCACACTTGCTAGGCAAATGTTCCTCCACTTGAACCACCTGCCTGAGCCTGAACCATGAACAAAACTTAATGGAGGTAGGCCTCACGGGATGCCCTTGCGTGAGTTTGATACATGACATTTAAAAATGAGATACCCGTGTAAGTATATATAAAGGAGGGATATCTTTAATATATGGTGTGGTCAAAGAGAGTCAGTTGCAGAGCGACATGTCTACTGAGATCTCTTTTGAGAAACCCTATGAAAAGTATCCTTATTAAACGTCGTTGCTCGGTTTATTGGAGACATTTCCCTTTGTGTGACATATTGCAAGAACACTGACATATGTTCATAAAAAAACCAACAAAGAAATCTGTGTGTTTTGACTAGGCATGAAATACATTTATAATTTAAAAATAAAGAAAAGCAAAGAGCTACATGGCAGAAAGAAATACTAAAAAATGAAGAAAGAAGGAAACAAAAGTGAGTAATAATGTATTTTGGGGTAAGAAAAAGATTTTTAGCAAGCAAAGGAAAAGACAGTAGAGAAAGAATGAATGTGACAAGCTTGATTACAAAAATCACTGCAAGCCAAGAAAACCAGCATAAATAAAATGAAAAGACAAATGACAGACGGAGAGCAAGAGTCACAATGTGTACGTGTTTAAGAATTCGGGCGAGTCACTAAGAAAAAGATGAACTCACTCAAGAGAAACACAACTAAAGAATAAGAAGACATTGTTCACAAAGAAGAAATACCAAGGACCGCTAAAGATGAAATCCTTATTAGAATAAAGCCCACAAATTAAAAATACCCTAATGATCATCCATCAAGTGGGTGATTTTTCTGGAAGTCCTAAGAGCTGGCCATGGCAGAGGTGTGAGGAAGGCATTCACCTGCTCTGCTGGAACTGTTTCAAGGACTTTGGCCCAGGAATTCTACTTAAAACGGCAGGTATCCCAAGCTGCTTCAGACAAGTTCAAAGATTCCACAGAAAGGCATTGCTCAGAATTGCCTCAATTTGGGAATGACCAAAACACCCACCAACAGCCAGTTAGTTAAATATATTAATTAATTGTGTTATGCTGTATGAATGCTAGATGATTTTTTTTAACAAAATGATACTTTAAAAGAGTACTGGTACTGGTACTGGTACTGGTACTGGTGTGCTCGCATGCCATAAGGAGAGCGTGGACAAGATACAAAGAGGGGTCAAGGTTACTCTGTCCTCTGGGTGGTTGCATCTTAGAACGCAAATCTTCCTCGGATGCTTTAATTGCACCTGAACATCTGTCTGTCATTCCTTCCCTTTCATCCCCTCTCCAACTTTGCACGAAGATAATCCCAGCACAGTCTGCACTTGCTTATCTGTGTGGCACTCCTTACTCGACCCGGATTCGCCCCTTCGCCCCGGTGCCACTAACCACAGCTCTGGGACTCGGGTTGAGGGCACACTGCGTGTCTCCACAAAGGCAGGGCTGGTGGCCCTTCCTTTGAAGACTGGGTTCCTGCGCTGGGTCTTCTCACTGTTCCCACTCTTCCTCCTAGGTGACTTGCCTTCTCCTCACTTCTGTTGCCACCTGTGACAGAGAAGAAACCGACCTTTAGCCCCGGTTTCCCTCTTTGCCCTCACACCCATCTATCTGTTGAGCATTTGCACCTGGGAGTCTCACAGGCCCAGCCCAGTCCAGACTGCTAAATGAGACTCACTGTCATCACCTCCAGTCTCCCAAATCTGCCTTTGTCTCTGCTAGTGTCACCACAACTCCAGCAGGACTTGACTGTCTCCTTCTCTCTGCCTCTTTCTCTATGTGTCTTTACCACACACACACCCGCACCTTGCATGATGCTTGGTACCCAAGTTGGTATGTAATTGCTGATTCAGTGAATGAATACAATTAATTATTGGTTTTATATTCTTAACATATTTTGATTTTGTTTGCATTTTTAAAAGACAGAAAAATACAATTACTGCCGTCATTCTGGTGTATGTAAATATAAAATGTAAATATAAAACAATATAAAGTAAAAAAGGAGAGTGCCCTCTTAGTCCCTCCAGTCACCCACAGGGGGTGGCGGTAATCCCTACAGCCTGGCGGTGCATAGACTTAACTTTGTCCTATGTTTCTAAGTGTGTGGTTATGTGTAACTGGACATAAATATGCTTATGTCAATTTAAAAAATAAAATTGCAATCGCATCAGACACTCAGGACTGCAATTTATTCTTTCATTTAGCAAGATGGAGGTCTTCATAGGACATATAATTTCACCCTCTGCTTTTTTACAGCTATCTAGTATTCCATTGTAATAAATTGAAACACGCTGTATTGGTAGAAACTTGGATTGGTGAGTTTCCCTTTTCTACTATTAAAGACAACTCTGAAGCAAATGTCCTTGTACATATGCCTTCACATATATTTGTGATAATACCTTCTTTTGGTGGTACTGGAGTTTGAACTCTGGGCCTTGCACTTGCTACACAATTGCCCTACCACTTAAGCCTATTGTTACAGTATTTTTGTAGAATGGATTATAGATTCCTGGAAATAGAATTTTAACATCGTGGGGTATATGGAGATAAAAATTTTCATAGACACTATCTGGTTTCAAACGTACATGTATATATGTTTAATGATCACAAATACCCATTTCACCCTCTTGATATTACCTATACTTTAATACTTACTAATCTAATTGGGAAACTGATGTATCATTTTAATTTTTATCTTCTCTTCTAGTGAAGGTGAACACATCTTCAAGTATTTGTTGGCTATTTGTATATTCTTTGAGACAGGGTCTCACTATGTAGCTTAGGCTGGCCTTGAACTCATGATCCTCCCATCACACCCTCTCAAGTGCTGAGATTACAGGCATGTACCATTATACCTGGTGTTATTTGTACATACTTTAAAATTTTTGAAATATTTTTTAATATTTTTCATCCAGTTTTTTGTTTTTTGGAGGTACTGGGGTTTGAACTCAAGGCCTAAGTCTTGCTAGGCAGGTGTTCTATCATTTGAGCCACTCTGCCAGCCCTCCCTTTTTTTGTGTTAAATCTTTTTGAGATAGGGTCTTGTGAACTATTTGCCCGGGCTGGCTTTGAACCGTGATCCTCCTGATCTCTGCCTCCTGAGTAGCTAGGATTACAGGTGTGAGCCACCAGTGCCTGGCTTATCTAGTTTTTGATTGACTATAGAATTTTTGCATCAGAGAAAAAAATTAACCCTTTGTTAGCTATGTAGCGAGTATGTCCCTAGTTTAGAGCTTGTCCTGTAACTTTGTGCATGAATATTTTATCACATAGTTTAAGCTATTTATGTAGTTATATCGCTAAAATTCACTTTATGGCTTTGGGGTTCAGCATTTTGCCTCAGGGTAAGAACATTTTTGTTTATATTTTCTCCTAAAACTCCATGTGTTTGGGCTGGGGATGTAGCTCGTGGGTACAGCACTGGCTCAACATGGGCAACGGCACTGGTTTCCGTCTTCAGCACTGTAAAACACACAAACCAAAAACCCCATAGTTTTCAAATTTACACCTTTAACTCACCTGAATTGTTTTTTACTTCACATAGTTGTCATTTTTTTCTTCTTTTTTTAAGTTTTAAATTATTGTTATTATTGTTGTACTGGGGACACAGCTCTAAATATGTTTTATTCCAAGCAAATATTTAATCTTTTGGCACCCTAAGTGTTGAATAACACTTACTTTCCCACTGAACTGAGATACTGACCTTGTCATATGTCACATTCATGGACAGATGCATATGTCTGCTGCTTTTTCTTTTTTCTCTTCCTTCCTTCCTTCCTTCCTTCCTTCCTCCCTTCCTTCCTTTGTGGGAGTTGAACTCAGGACCTTGCACTTGCTAGGCAGGGACTCTACCACTTGAGGTATGTCCCCAGCTCTTTTTTGCTTTAGTTATTTTTCAGGTAGTGTCTTGTGTTTTTTGCCTGGAGTTGGCCTCGAACCATGATCATCCCAGAGTAGCTGGGATTGTAGACATGAGCCACTGGGACTGGCTGCATATGTCTGGTTCTAAAAGGCTTATTTTACTTCAGTGATCTATATAACAATTCGTGTGCTGGATCTACATTGTTTTAATTACTGAAACTTTTTAAGAGATTTTGGTATCAGTACATATGCCATCCCTTATTTTTCTTTTTTGAAAATTTTCTTATTTATAATCACATTCAATCCCCCAGAAGAAATTCAGAATTAATTTGTGAAGTTCAAAAAGTCGCCATTGATACCTTGCTTGGCATCATGTTTCCATATTGCCTCGCAGAATATGTGTGCCATGCTGTAGCATTTGTGCTCCTCAAGATAAAACACATGACATTATTTTACTAATGAGGCATCCGACCTGAGGACCAGGGCTGGTTGGGGGGGGGTCACGTGACACATTAATGACAGGATTAGAGGAGATGGAGAGGGAGAAAAAGGAAGAAAACAAGGACATTTTGAACAGAAGATAAGTAATCTTTGAAAAAGGAGGTGTTGTGAGAAACAAAGTGGGAGGAAGGAGTGACGAGGGCACAAGGTAGGGGGACCGCCAGGCACCAAGGCCCCTCTTTTGCTCCCAGAAGTGAGCTGTCACAGAAGAAGAGAGCAGGGGTAGGAGGCTTAGATAGTACCTAGTTACCCTCATTAGATCTGTTATTAAAAGCTCAGAAGGTCTGGGTGGACGTTCAAGTCATGCAGAGACTCAGAATTTCCCAGTGCCAGGCACGGTCCGGGAAATGAACACTACTCATGGCCGCTTGTGTAAGTCAGAGGTTGTTTGGATAATGCATCCTGGCAGCATTGACTCGACAGAACCCCCAGCTAAGGGCCAGGAAGCCTGAGTCACAGTCTTACCCTCATGTCAACTCGCCTGGGGACCTTGGGCCAATCATGAAATCTCTGGAGGCTGTGCCTTTCCCATTGCGAAATTGAGATGGCTCCTGATCCCTGCCCTGTCACCTAAAGGGGCCCTGGAAAGTCACAAAAAGTCAAGTCACTTGAGAGTAAACTGAGTACTGAGAAGATTACATGGCTACCATAACAAGGAGCGTGGATAACGCTAAAGAAATAGCAGCCTGGGTGCCAGGCCCAGAGGCAGAAGAGGACAGAAGTGTCCAAGGTAAGCTTAATTCATCGTGAGGAAGGAGACTCAAGTGCACCGGGATGGGCTTTGGAGCTGGAAGGAAGATGAGGACAACAGCATCAGTCTGCAGTGTCCCCACTAAGGCTGCTGAGGGCAGGGAGGGGCAAGGGGAAGCCAGAAGCCACTCTGGAGTCTCCTAAGGTGGTACCATGAGCCGTGAGCGGGGAGCCGCCTGGCCTGCAGGAGATCAGTCCCAGTCCCAGGACAAGGGCAGCTGTTTACTAATGTGATTACAAGGGACCCACCAGACAGTAGCAGTAATTCCTCTGCTGGTTATGAAGGGATTTGACGGGCGCTTCGGATGAGCACAGCAATTTGATTTGTGCTGGACAGCCTGTGTCAGCCCGAGCGGTAGGAGGTGTTTTCTCCCGGCAGGCCACAGCCAGGGAATCTGTTCATTGTCTGCAGAAATGAAACCCTGACCTGACTGGGGCTGTCGGAGGTGTACTCAAACTCATGGGACAAGAGGCAGACAGCTGAGGGGCAGGCCTGAGTGAGCCAGCTCAACCTGCAGCAGCAAAGTAGGGGCTCTCCAGCTGGTGCCAGGCAAGACTTGGGGCTGAGGCAGGGGCACCACTTCTTTGGGGTTGATTTCTCACGACATATCCATGGCACATTTTATGGGAACTCAGGGACGTTTAGTCTCCATCGCTTTGGGGGACGCTTCATAATGGCAAAACCCAAGTCAGAGAAAAAGCTGTCATTGTTCCAATTTTGGTTTGGAAGTTGTTTGTACTGTAGGTACTGGGGACGGCCAAAGTCAGGACACAGGTATGTACAAGAAGTCGCCAGCAGGATACGGTGCTTTGGTGGCTCAGAAGCACCCCTGGGTACAGGGCTTTGATCTCGAGCTTTGTCTTGGAGAGAGATGACCAGGCTACCTCACAAGCCAGAGGAGAAGGAAAACCCAGTGGTCCAGGTATCTCTGAGCTGGTAAGGGGGAAAGGAGGGAGGAAGCAAGGCAAGGCGGAGGAAGAAGGGACGTGACTTTAAGTATCCATGGGGAGACACAGAACAGAACCAGAAAAGAAGCTAAGGAGGACAGAGAGGTGTCAGGCAGTGACAGCTGGGCTGGGGCAAGTGGACCTGGAGACAGGAGCTCTGCCTGTGGAATCCGCTGAGGAGGAAGGATGGGGTACAGGGTATTGGCAGCAGGAGGAGGAGGTTCTGGGTCCAGGGAAGGGAAAGAGCACAGAGAATGAGCTTGGCAGTCCAGCCTCAATGGAATCAGAATACCAGAAGCTGCCCCCATGGAAAGAACTGGAGGCAGGCGGGGTGAGGAGCACAGGGAGTTCAAAGCCAGCCTGGGAGGACTCATTAAAATGACACAAATGCAAGTCACAACTGAGCGTAGGAACTTGTACAACAAGGGGGCTAAGACTGCAGAGGCCAGAGAGGTAGCCACTGGGGCCCTGGGAGAAGAGAAAAGGGAATGTCACTTTAGTATAAGACAAGGCTGAAGACAAAGAGGACAGTGTATTGAGGGGGAGGCCAAGGGGCCCAGGGGCTCTTCACATGGGGAAGCGGGAGGAGAGGCAAGGGGTGGGAGGCTGGCTTTCTCACGCAGCCTGCATTTTCTAGGACCTGTGAGATGTGAGTTTCAAGATGTACAATTGTGAAGGTGCATTGAGGAGAAGAAAGCACTGTGAGCCTGAAAAGCAAGAGAAAGACGCAAAGGGCGCATCGTTTGAGCACGCCACATTCCCGAAATGAGGCGCCTACAGGAGGAAGGGGGAGGTCGGATCTACCGGCCCTGCACAGATAGGGCCCGGCACACCCAGTAGTCAAAATCCATCTGGACTCCTCTAGGGCCAGAGTTTCAACTTGGGAGGATGGCAAAGTCCTGGAGACAGACGGTGGCGATGATCCTGTAACAATGTACATGAGGCCACAGGCTAAAGTGGTTAAAACGGTAAACTTTATGTCATGTGTATTTTGTCACAATGAAATAATTAGCCTGGACAAATTCAGAGCCTTGTGTGCAGAAGCTGCTTTTTGAGGAGCTGTTGGTATTGACTAAGTTAGCTTGGGAGAGGGCAAAGGACAAGCTGCAACCTAGGACCTCTGACTCCCCATCAAGGACCTTGACAGTGGCACTGACAGTGCAGCGTGGTCTCTGGGACCACAATACTGGTGTTCAGTCTCAGCTGTTCTACTCACCCCCTGGTGACCTCAGAGCAGGCTTTCTTCTCCATAAAACTGGCATAATGGCAATTATAGCCTCTATTAAAGGATAGTTACAGAAATGGTGACACGAAAGAAGCCCTCAACAAACGCGAGCTCCCACACTATCTCATATTCCACAGGTAAGAAACTCAGCTTGGTGATCAAGCTCTGCGAAGCATTGTACACAATGCCTGGGACCCAGTCCAGACTCAATGGAGTGTCATTTTCAAGTGCATTGCACTCGCTCACTCCTCAATCAGGTGAAAGACAGCACCATTTTTAGACTCACGTTATGGGAACACTCGAAATGAACTGTAGAATAAGAGACCATGATGGAAGGGAGGAAGGCTTTCCTCTCTATTAAGATTTAGAGCAATTTTTCTCAACTGGGGGTCCTGGAACTATCTTCTCCAGAATGGCTAGGGTCACTAGTCCGAAGGGAACACTCCTGGGCCCCCAGACTTACAGAAGCAGTCTCTGAAGTGCACTCCAGAAATCTGCATCTGGAAAAGCTTGTCAGGTGATTTTTCACAATGTTCAAGTCTAAGAAGGCAGCAGAAGGACTTGTATTTTTTTTCTGGCAGTACTGGGGTTTGAACTCAGGACCTCACGTTTGCTAGGCAGATGTTCTACCACCTGAGCCCTTTTCGTGTTGGGTAGTTTTGAGATAGTTTTCCCGTTTATGCCTGGACTGATTGGAGCACAAGCCTATTGTTTGTGCTTCCCCTTGTAGCTGAGATGACCACATGTGTGCCACCACTTCCAGCTTTTATTGAATGAGATGGGCTCTTGTGAACTTTTTGCCCAGGCTAGCCTCAAACTGTGATCCTCCTGATCTCTGCCTCCCAAGTAGCTGGGATTACAGATGTGAGCTACTGCACCTGGATTGTGTTGGTTTTTGCAGCACTCCTTCTTTTGGGAGTGAGCTGACTTCTGTTCAATTTACCGAGCCTCTTGTGCTCCTCAGAGCCTCGTTCCTCTGCAGCCTGATGTCTTCTCACAAGTCGAGCTTCATCCTCAGTTTGGAACCCCAGTTTGGACTGGCTGCACATAAGTCGAAACCTGCAATTCTAAATTTTTAAGGATTGTGCCTCTGTTCTGCTAAAGTGCCCGGTGCCTTCAGTGCTTACCTGAGACTGGCTTTTATCTTATGGTGGCCAATCCTCCAACCAAGGCACTGAAATCCTTCTCAAAATGGGACTGCCATCCTACCGAGCCTGGAAACTTACCTTCTGGCTCTTCCAAAGAGCACTTCCTCTAAGATGCCTTAATTCTGAGCACTCCCCATGCTCAGAGATCCCAGTTCTTCATCTTGCATTTGGGGCCAGCCTTGGCTTCTGTCTTCTCTTCTTCTTCTTCTTGGCCATCGCAACAGCCAGCGCCTGCACCTGTAGTCATCAAATTCTCAAAGAGCTGTCTCTCCGCTGATCGGTGGGTCAAATTCCTGGGCTACTCCATGCTGCAGTGTGAGCAGGGAAATCACCCTGCTTTATGATTGTGGTTATTAAATAAATATGTTGTAAATGGCAGAAGTATTTGCTTTACAGTATGATGACAAATATAAAGAAGGGAGAGACTAGATGAAATAAGTCTGGCAAAATATTGATGGTTGTTAAAGCTGAGTGGTGGTAACGTGGAGGCTCATTGTACCAGTCTACCTACTTTTGTGCATATTTGCAAGTTCTCATTATCAAAGAGATCATCCACCCAGAAGTCCCATTTCCTAGGTATGGAATTTATATGACTGTAAGAAATTCTGTTGCTGGGGGCACCAGTGGCTCATGCCTGGTAATCCTAGCTACTTCGAAGGCTAAAATTTGGAGGATCACAGTTGGAGGCCAGCCCAGGTAAATAGTTTGTGAGACCCCATCTCCAAAATAACCACAGTAAAATGAATTGGAGATATGGTTCAAGCCACTTGCTTTGAAAGCTCTGAGTTCAAACTCCAGTCCCACCAAAAAAAAAAAAAAAGAAATGAGAGTTGATTGTTCAATTTTCTGGAAATTCATGAGCCAATTATTGAACACAGTCATTATTAAAATAAAATTTTATAAACTTATAATGAAACAAATTGTATGAAAAACAAAGGCAATGGCTATCAAAATTCATCATTGCTCATTCATTTGTTTCATTTGGTTGTGTGCAACCTTAACGTTTTCACTTCTACACAATGGTACACCACTGCCAACGCCTTCTGAACCCCATGCTCACTGATGTCTTGTTGGTAGTCTGAAATGAGCTGTAGTGGGAGTATTTATGCCAAGAGAGTTAGAAACCACTAGAAGTCAGGGCTTGGTTGATTGTCTAGACTTTACTGCTAGTCATGTGGATGAAACCAAAATGTGTTTTGTCTGTAGCCTTTACAATCGTGACTAGCACAAAACTTGAAGGAAATAGTGTTCCAGTATTCAGAAACTCTTATTTGATTTAGCAAAAAGTCACAGGTATCAAGAACAAACAAGTGAATTTTGGGAATACATAATGCTCGTGCTGAAATATGTTAGCATTTGATGAATATAATGTGTATGAAGGTGAAATTTTATTATTATTTGTAAATTATATTCAGTGACACTTTCTGACTATGGGAGCTAGCATACCACTACTGTAAGAGGAGAAAAAGTATTTCCTGCAGATAAAAACCACTGGCAACTAACTAACAAACAAATGCAGAGCAAATGTTTAAAGACTCAGGATTTATTTATTTATTTTTGTAGGCACACTTCTCTGGTTATCTCCATCTTCATTTCTAGATCACAAAGGCAAACTCTCTTCTTGTATCCTTGTTCTGCTTACTGGGGACAGATTCACTGAAAACAGGCAGAGAGCAGGGTGCCAGTGCCTCAGAGTAAACTTCCCCTTTGTGACTCTGAAAGACTTTATAGGTGATCGAAGAAATATTACAGTCCTTTGATTCAAAGATGTTTAAAATGGAATAATACGGAATTACCCTATATCAATCGCCCAAGTTTAACATTTAACAATTTGGCCATTTTAGACTCAGATTGCATTTTTTATTATAAAGAGCTAGTTACATAAGGAGTCTTTTGTTAAATGTCTTTATATTTATTTGTTTATTTTTTGGCGATACTGGGATTTGAACTCAGGGCCTCACTCTTGTTAGGCAGGTGCTCCACTACTTGAGTCACTTCGCCAGTCCCTAAATGTCTTTATAAATGGGAAGGTTCCTCTTCTTCTGACTCCCTCTCTTCCTCTCTGAGCGTCATTCATCTTCAGAGTGTAGACCGTGGCACCTCCTGCAGGAAGTCCTCTTTTGGAGCACTTGTCAACACTCTGATTCTCCTGAGTTTCCCTTGCCCTTTCTACCTCCATATGGCTCCGTATTTTCCATATGAATGCTCCTGTCTCAGGAGGCCTTCTGTTCAGCTGTCCTGCTCACTTCTGTTTCTACCATCAGGAATTATTTCTCTCCAGGGACCTTGTCATCTAGAGGGCTTGTGTTAGCTTGCTGCAATCTGGATCTGGATGGATTAAACAGCAGAAATGTGTCATCCCCCAGTTCCGCAGGCTACACATCTGAAATCAAGGTCCTGCCAGGGCTGCTTTCCTTGTGAGGACGGTGGGGGAGGAGCTGTCCATGTCTCCCTCTCAGCTTCTGGTAACTACACATTCCTTGGCTTGCAGATGCCCTCTCTTTGTAGGTGTCTGCTGGTGGTGTTAGATTGGGGCCTCACACTAATGACCTCATTTAAGCTGACTACTTCTGTGAAGAGTGCCTTTCCATCTGCTGTCACATTCTGAGGTACCGGGGATTAGGATTCAACATATCTGTTTTGTGGACACATAGTTGTCAGGTGACTTCACAAATGCACTGGGTTACTTTGAGCTATTATGTCCTAAAGTAGGTGCCAGTGAAAACCCTAGGTCATCCTCCTGCCCAAAACTCTTCTTCCAAGTTTCTTGAGACCAGCACACTTCTGTATATTTCTTTTTCAGAAAAGAGACTGACACCTTATGCTTTGGCAATCCTAGAAGCAATCCTATTTAGATAGACTGTAACAGCACAGCCTTTCGTTTGTATTGTATGATCTAGAAGAAATAAGACAA
Source organism: Castor canadensis (assembly GCF_047511655.1). Lineage (NCBI taxonomy): Eukaryota > Metazoa > Chordata > Mammalia > Rodentia > Castoridae > Castor > Castor canadensis. Next base: position 4,203,019 of record NC_133405.1, on the reverse strand, counting down.
GCTCAGTGATCAAAGGATTTTGCTTTATCCAACACAAAAAGTACCTTTTCCATTTCCTCTTTGGCCGCATCCCCTCACTCACTCACTTACCTCACCGATAATTCTGGAGCCCTTACTATATGCCAGGTTCCAGGTTGTCACACATGTACAGTTTCAGCCAGACACTTGTCACTATCCTCATGGGGTTGAGTAATAATTGGAGGGACCTGCAATTCCTCAAGCTCAATCTACCTGTCAAAGGTAGGGTCCCTTTCCAGCACAGTCACCTGGCCATCAATACTTGATAGAGGCAATGATTTTAGCTATTGGTATCAATTCTGCCCTCTAAACATGGTGTTTGAACACACACGTTTTATGGGTCTGGATTTCCTCATCCTTTCCCGTGGCTCTGCATGGCCATTCTGTTCCCAGTTCTCTGTCTTTCCCTTGAGTGTTTCCCTTTGATCACTCTAGAACTATCCTTGCTCTTTAGGCCTTTGATTCTCCAACTTGAGCAGTGAGGAAGACAGTGTGGTGACTGCTCCATCAATGCAGGCCGGAGATTAGAACAGCATGGACTTAGCTGATGGTGGTGGAGAAGTGTGGGTAGGTAGCTTCGAAGGGCAGTTCACCAACTTCAGTATGTGCAAGAACCACACGGGAAGCTAGTTTGAAATGCTTATTTCCAGGTGCCACCCCGGGCAACTGTTTCAGTAGGAAGACATCAGCCTGGGGATCCACTTAGAGAAACACAGGGTTAGAGCACAGGGAATGGCAGGGAACAGAAACTGGAGCCAGGCAGGTCAGGGCCAAGTCACAGGGGAACTTTCAAAGCCAGAACCATTAATCAGAACCTGGACGTTCTGCCCAAAGTGATTGATGGGAAGCTGTGTGACCCAAGATGGAGCCGCCCTCAGAACTTTGGTCTGGTGGGGGCCTTTGTGTCATCCAGGAGAGGAGGAGGAGCCAGCGTGGGTCAGGGAGATCAGCAGGACGCTGGTGTGAGTGTCCCAGGGAGGGTGTGGTGATGAATGAGGTCCGGGCGGGGACACTCTCCATCCTGGTGCATTCCTGAGGGATGCACCGGAAAGGACAGAGTCACTTCCAAGCACCCAGGCCAGGAAGGAGGAAAAGCTCTTTCCCCACTGGCAGGTGGAATTTTTGCTGCTGATTTATGGAATTACCCAAACAGCCCACTAAAGCCACTCGGAAGGGACTTCATACCACAGTTTGCTTTAAGAAGTCAAGTCTGTGGGGATGTACGTGGAGATAATTTGTTGGCACTGGAAAGACAGATTTTCCAAAATCTTATTTTGGAAAGCAGAGTACATTAGTGCTGAGCAGAACCTTACAACTCACTCTGTTCACCTCTGTAGCTGACAACTGAGAAAATGAATTGCGTGTCCACTGAGGCTTTAAACAAATGCTTAGAACTTCCGGCCCTCTGTCTTGCACCCAAGTCACTGACAAGCACAGGTTCCCACTCCTGCTCTAAGATTTGGATTCATACAGCTTGGAGACAAAGCCTGGGGATTCCATTTTCCAGACAAGTTTTCCCCCAGATGACTGTGATGCAGGTGGTCAAGGTCTGTGCTTTGAGGACCATATTGTCATGCATGGTTATCTTGGTGTTTATCTTTGAGAGTTTCAAAGGGAAATAACCTGAGTTCCTCTCCCTCAGTTGTTCCCAGCCTTCAAGATGAGTTGGACAGGCACAAAACTGTTCAAGGGAGAGGATGACAAGAATCCTAAAATGGTCAGGAAACATTTCAGAATAGTTCAAGGAAGGAAGAGAGCCATTTCCTATCCTAATTGTCTTTATGACAGCAAGCTGCAGAGATGGCCTGACGGCAGTGCACACCGTAACTTAGCAGTGCCTTTTCTAGGCACCCTTTGGACAGCACCAAGTTCTGTAAGACAGAGCACATTGAATAAGGAGGCACAAGAACGACTCCTGGGCAATTTGAAGAGAACATCTATGAAGTAGTTTCTTCTACAGCGCCACTCTGGGCCTGCAGGATGCTCCTTGACTCAACTGGTGGCCACTGACTCTACTTCCTCTCATCACAGCCATGGCCACCTGAGTGTAAGAGCTGAAAGCGATGGCTCCATTCATCGGAGCTGTGGAGATGGTGCTACAGCCCTTTCCTGGCTCCTGCAGGCTGGAAACAGAAGGAGCTTGAACAGACCCTGCTCCTGCCAGTCCCTGGATCCCTGCCATCTTCTGATGGCTCCAGGTAGGATTCCACATGCCAACAATAAGTTCTCAAAACAGCACTTCTTAGCTTAGTTCTCTGTGTGCTTTGATAGGGTGATACTGTGTCACCTAGCAGTTTTCAACTCTTACTAGGTGTGAAGTGACGTATGTACACTTCTCATAGCCCTGTTATTATCTCCCTATGGCTTCATTTTAAATTATTTTAAAAATTTGTAGAGTCTTTCGGCTCCTCAGCTAAACGTATTCCCTAGTACTGGATTCTTTTTGATACTATCATAAATGAGATTGACTTCTTGATTTCTTTTTTGGATAGTTTGTTGTTAGTACACAGAAACACTACTAATTTTTTGCATAGACACAAGGAAACCATAGTACAGAGAAGTTAAATAAATTGCCCAAGTTCACACAGTTGTAAGTGGAAGAGGTAAGACCAGAACCCCGGACGGGACAACTCTAGAATCTATGTTTATATCCACCATGCTGTACCACTTCTTGTCACTATCCTGTGACTCAAGTCCCCCCCACTACCAGATTGTAGAGAAGCAACCATGTCTATGTTGGTCACCACTATTTCCTCAGTCTCTGATACAAAGTAAGCATTCGAGAACTAATTGTTCAATGAATGAACAGCTGACACTGATAAACGTCTTCATGTGCTGTCTTTGGAAACTGTATAACTTGGATCCAGTCTTATTTCCACCATTAACTCTGATGACCCTTGTTAAGATTCTGTTCCTTTCTGGACCTAGTCTTGACATCTGTAGAATGAATGCAGTGCCCTCTAAGAGACCTGCCATATATGACAATCTAGAATCCTCTCCCATCACTAAATCCAAGCTTCCTGGCAGGCAGCATTTTGGGAGGGCCAGGTCAAATGTATGGCGCGATCCATAGAGGGCCCTAAGTCCTGCCAGGTGTGCTCCAAATCTTGTACTGTATTCTTAAGTATGAGATGATAAAGTGGATAAAAGAGAGAGAGAGAGAGAGAAAGAGAGATTAAAAAAGTGGGAAGCTAGAAAAAGGAGAGACTCCTTTTCTAAATATTTGGAGCTTGCTGGTCATTTGCAAAAGGAATGCATCCTCAGAGGCATTTCTGGACTGAGGGTAAATCTAGCAAGCAGACTTGACCATGCAGTAATCAAACACCCTGTTTATTGATGGCACTTCCAGGGAAGGTTTAACAGAAAGGGCAAAAAAGCCATTTGAAATGCAAAACATTCAGAATTCCTAGGTCAAGGTTCATTTCAGATCCCAGAAGATAAGCCAAGGTTGCCTTCACAATTTGTCCCAGGATAACCTAGCAATCAAATAATTATAATATTTTGGTCCCTCAGGACTCAGAGGAGACAAGGTTCTGTGCAGTCTAGAGGGTGCTGGAATGATCTAAGGGGATAGAAGTCCCCTTCTTAACTCCTTAAGGAGGGACAAGCAGAGGAACTCAAACTTAGAGGACAGACAGTGTTATGATATGAAAATTATGCCTTGTACAGACGAGGAAACTGCGATTCTGAAAAGTGAAACAACTTACCCCAAATCACACAGCTCAAAGGTCATAGAGCCCAGAATCAAAACTAGGCCTGTGTGATCAAAAGCCCCTCTTCCAGCTCCAACATGCTCTTCTGCTTAAGACCTCTTCTGCTAATCCTTAATGGCTAATTAGTTGTCCCGTCATTAAAAGGAATCAGAGAAAGACCAAGAAATGGGGCTCCCATGACCTGCTGATCTTATTGTGCCATTAAAAGGGGATAGCTTTGAGTCAAAATACGGTGGATTTCTTATGTGAGTCTCGTATTGTTCAGCACCCTCTTGCTCCTGAGACCCTCCCCCTCCACTCGACCCCCAACACAGACGCTCTTTATTACCTACGTTCTTCTGTTCTGAGAAAATGAGATAATAATTGTGGAATTTGTAGACAGCACCAGACATCTGTAAGCACTAGAAGAAAGTTTGTTCAGGAAAGAGAATAGAGGAACCATTATCATTTAAATTTCCAGATAATTTAGGAACCAGGAAGAGAATCATGAAAATCACATGTAATTCCACACTAAAGAACACATCATAACTAAAATTTTACTGTACGTTCAGACTTCTGTCTTGTCCAGAGAAACTTTGTTCCTGAAGAAAGATTATTTTATGACTATTGTTTTTGTCACCTGGTAATATTCTGGGGTCATTGTTTAGTGTCGGTAAATACATAGTCACCTCATTTTGAACATATTCAGAATATTCCCTCGTGTGGATACGTTAATAATTTAGTTATGGAAGTCCCGCTGCTGGGCACTTCCACGACTTCTTCTGTTGATTTTGCACACGCTGTGATGACTGCGTTACGATTCTTTTGAGCTTTGTCTGATCCACACCGCTCTCCGTTTTGCCCTGTAGAACACGTTTTCCAATCTTTCTTACCTTTTCAGGAATCTTCTGCTCATGTTCTTCACTCATTTCCCCGTTGGGCCATTTCTTTTTTTCTCATGGATTTTTAAGAACTTTTAAATACTGAGGCTATTAGCTCTGTGTGATGTGTTTGTAATTGTTCTCTCTGTGTGCTGTGCAACTCTTAGATTCATATGCGATGAAATCTCAGTCTTCTGCAGTACACTTCCTGCCTTTCATTCATGTTAAAAATGTTGCTTTCTGCATCTTAAGAGCATAGAAATATTTGCCTATGCACTCTTACATGTATCTCTGGTTTTATTTTTCACATTTAAACCTCTGGCCCAACTGGAATTTGTCCTGGTGTTTTTTCCGGGGATTTAAGTTGGTTCCTTAAATGTTGACATTATAAAAATTTAATATGGCCTTTTCTTGAATGAGTAGAAGTAGAAAAGTGGAATGCAAAAATTGGCTAGCGTCTGAGCCCACCTTTCAGACACCTGTAGTACTTCTTCGGGAATAATACACCTGCTACTGACTGTACACTCTGCTCCCTCTGCTTTACATACAGCTTCATCAGCTTCAAGACTGTTTTCTTCTGACTTTGCTAATGATTCCTACTGAAGATAGAGGGCCTGTTTATTAAGAGGAACATATTCCACGAGGAGAGAGAAGGAGGGCAGGTGGCAAATGACTAAGGAGAATTTGTTAAAATTTCATATGGGTAGCAGGGAAGAGGAAAGAGGAAATGAGTGACAAGTGAGAGGGTTTTCTAAGCTTGACCTTTGGGGACTGGAAGCCAGAGTGGATGGAGACTGGGGGCAAGTACTAACCCAGAAGACGAGAACCTGGAATTCTGATCCCAGCTCATCTACCACAAGGCCAGAGCAAATATCCTCCAGCTCTCTAGGGCTCAGTTTATCCATCTGAATGTGGGAGTTGGGGTGAGAGTGTAGTACAGTCAATTCTGTGAACATTTATTTAATGGCAATTATGAGTTAGACACAACTCTAGGTACTTTGCTGAGTCCAATTTCTTTCAGCTCAACAGTTCTATGAGAATTTATTTTGTTCACAACTCTTGAGTGTTCTAAGAAACCTTAAAATTTCCAGAAATGGAACCTTCTGGAAGGTTCTAGTGCAAGGATTGGGTAGGATCTCTTTTTGGGTCTGAAAGGATAGATAGGAGGGTAGGTAGAGGACAATGGGAAGAGTTGGGTGAAGAGACAAGAAGCAATGATTGGATCACATGCTGCAAGCGTGGAAAACGTGGTGTACATAAGGCCTGAGGATCTGCAGGCCATCCATCAGGATGCCTTGCCTCTGGGTCTGTCTTGAAGCACACAGGACTGCCACCCCAGCTTTCCCAAGAGTCTAGGTGTTTGGTGCTCTGTTTCCACAATAGGATTTCATCACCTATTCACTCATTGATCCATGTCAGGGCAGTGTGTCCAAGGCACCAGAAGGCTCTCGTCCTCTTGTCCCTGCCGACTGACTTCAGCATGAGGACGCTGGATATTTGCTTGCTTTTAATGCTATCCTGCCTCTTTGCCACCCAAGCTGCTCTTTAAGGACAAAGTACACATTTCCAAAGTTGCTGCCACCTGCGAGTCACACACCTGGCCACTTTGGTGATACCTGTGAGCTGCGTTTAAATACCCGGGCTGCCCTCTTTGTGGTTCAAACCTTGTGAGTCTACGGACATTGGAGGCCACATGTTTTGTTCTTAATTATTTTCTCCTAGGAATTACTGGGCATCTTGGTGATCATTTTCCTCTTTCTCCACCATATTGAATGTCCTCAGAAGTGTTCCTCCTTCTGGCTAATCCAACCCAGGTCCTTGTAGCTCCTCAGTAATCCTTGTTTTCATCACCTGCGCTGTGGCCTTGGAACCACTTGCACACAGCTAAAGTTGCTCATGTGTTAAGTGCACTCTCGTGAGAACCAAAGCAAAGAATGGAGAAGAAGAAAAGTCAATGGTGGTCTGGGTGATGGGAGGTCAACCAAAACAGAAGTTGTGAATGGGATGAGACAGATTGAGCAGGAGTCAAAAGTGAGTGTGCCATTTTAAGATAGGAGAAACACAAGCATGTTACATGCTGTTTAGAAGAACCTGGAAGGAAGGATAGAAAGAACAGGCCCAGAGATAGTTCAATGAGTGAGTCCTTAGGGACTGGGACTCAAGGGACAAGCCCCAGGGCTGGATTAGACGGGAGTGACACTTCTTCTGTTGTGAGAGGAGTGAGGAGGTGGTGCACATGTCATTATAAAGAACGGAGGAGCAGCCTGGTGACTCTGTGGTGGTGCCCATTGGTGTGGGGTATGATTTTCGCCCCTCAGCGGCTGTAAGCCCCAGAGGAAACTTGCAGTTGGAGTTATTCAAGTCCATAATATTGCAAGGTGTAGCCACACACAGGTAAAGGAGTGAGGGAGCTGAGACGGTTGGTACAAGAGTAGGTGAAGTCGCAGATATCCCCTACATTGTTCAAGGCCCCAAGCAAATGTTTTTATAAGCTCTTTTAAAATTTTTATTTATTTTTTTTTAGTAAAAGTAATAGTAAAGTTTATTAGGAGAGGAACAGGGGGGAGAAAAGTGAGATAAAAGCAGTTCCTGTTCCCCGAGCAGGAAATCGGAGCAAAGACTCTAGGCTCTTGTCTAAATAAAAATTTCATGAAACACGCATTAAAAATTCCCAGGCCCACGTTGAGTGCAGAGATTTGTGAAGGATCTAGCATGAGTGGAGAGAAGTGCAGAGGTGTTTGTGGCACAATCAGCACCTGTGCAGGCTCCAGGAGGCACCAGGCTCCACAGCTTCCTGGTAGGTCAGGAAGCCTCTCTTCATGTTCCTTATTGTCCACTGAGAGGGTCACTGTGGTCACTCTCACAGCCATGACTCTTGAGCACCAACTTGTACTGCAGCAGTTTAGACCTTCTTGCCTCAGCCCACCCTATGCCATTAGCTGCATGCTGGCTGCACTATCAGTCGTGATGCTGCCATTGTGTCTCAGGTTCCCTGTGAATGCCAGCTTCCAGTCACCCTCTGAGATGGCATCACTGTGCTTTGTGGATGGTGACTACCTTACCCAGAGAATGTGAGAACATGCAAATGACAAGTCATTTTCTGGTCATATCCAGGGCATTGTTTGCCATTGTATACCAGGTAGAATAACACATCTAGCTGGGCATGGTAGTTCACACCTGTAATCCCAGCACATATCTTCCCACAAGTTCTCTTGAGCTCTCTAGGCCATCATCACTGCATTCCTACAATGGCCTGCAGCCCTGCATTGTACACACTGCCAGCAGCAGGGAGGGTGGTGTGAGAAGTGGTCACGTTCATGTAAGTAATGTCTGTCATCTAGTGGCGGGGATTAAGATCAAGGCGGACATGGGGGGTACGAACAGGTACTAGTGAGGAAGCTTGGTCAGTGGTGCATAGAAATGATGCCCAAAGCCTGCGAAGGAGACAGGCACGGTCATTGCCACAAGACAGCTTAACAAGTGGCATGAAACCTGCAAAGTAGGAGGAGTGACACCCAGGGTGCTTGGCAGTGGTAGGTGAGGGTGGAGGAAGTGACCGGGGTGAGTGATAACTTCTGTCGCCTCCCCTACCATCTAGTGCTATAGGCAGAAAATGTCACCAGTCTGAATGTGCACATGTGGCACAAACCCAAGGGTCAGTGGCAGACACGACTTCAATGACTCTAATTCCAAACTCTAAGTTCGAATCACACCAAATCAGCATGGCAGCCCAATCTTGTCCACTGCTATTGAAGAGACAGTCTACCAGCCAGCACAAGGTTTGTCACCCAGCCTCCCTCCTGGAACCATGGCCCAGCCATGAGGCCTTGGGACAGCCCTACAGGCATGGCTGCCCAGGGTTTCTTGTGACCTCTCATCAAACCTGCAAGTAGGTTACAGGGTTATGAGGGCCCTGAAAGGAAGAAGTGAGGATGGAAGCCTCTGGGAGTCCCCAGGCTCAGGGAGCTGTGTCTGTGTGGTGCCAGGAAGGACTTCGAAGACATCACGGAGGCATTCCAAACCCTGGAGCATTCTGCAGCTTGGGCCCAGAGCACAGGACCCCTTGCACAGACCATGGACGGTGCTGGATGGAGATGTGGAGTGTGGAGGGCTGCATCTGGGGAGGAGTAGAAGCAAAGACGGGAAGGAGATGACGGGTAGGGAAACTGGAAGGGTGGGGGTTGGAGGTGGTCAAATAACTGGCCCAAGGGGGGATGGGTGAATCAGCAAGTGAAGTTGAGGAAATGTTCTCAGAGATGGAGGAGGTGTGACTGATAATGGCTTCCAGACTCACTGAGGCTGAGATGGGCGGCTGAGGCCGTGCAGACAAGGAGACCAGGCAGACAAGGCCTGGGTGCTGGGCAGACTTTACCCTCACTGATGTTGAAGTCACTCCAGATGACGGCAAGGATGAGGATGCGAGAGGCCACAGCAGTTAGGGGAATGAGAGGCGGTGCTGAGCGGGACAGGAGGCTTTCAAGTTCCCCATCTCCTGGCTGGTTATTCCAAAGAGAAAATACACCTTCCATTCCCTCATCGAAGAAGCACTTGTGAAGCATTCTGACAGAATAGACAGATGTCGTCCTGTCATTACTTTTCCTCTTCCACTTGATTTGGAGCTTTTTGAATGCTGACAGCTAAATAAATGTCTATGGAATGACTAAATGAAAGTCAGGCACTCTATTGGTGTGACCATGTCTTTAAATGAATAAAAAGTGAGCTCTCACAGTTTCGTAGGGGAGAAGAAAGATGATAGCCAGGACTGATTAGGTCCTTGGCTTGTGCGGAGTGGGGTCCCCTACATTGCGTCTTTGCAGCCAGCTGCCACCCTGTGCTGTACACTAGGTTTATGACCTAAAGCTGGCCTATGGGAAAACAGCTCTGAAAGATGAAGTGACCTGTCCAAGGCCACAGGGTTCATGACCATCAGAAGCAGTGTTCGAAGCTCTCTCTTCGTGCCATTTGCCCAATTAGCATGGCTTTGTCACCCTATGAAATGCCCTTCTCAATGCCACAAATGTCACCCTTGGGGAGGGCTGTGTGGAGTGAGGCTCCTCGTCCTCTTTCCTCCGTAAAGCAGGTCCTCACTCACCCCCGGGCCACTCTGCCCAGCAGCTTTTACACAAATGAGTCCAGCAGGTTCCAGTGGAGCACAGCCTCAGCCTCCACTCGGAAGTCTAGAAAACCTGCACTGGAGCTGCTCTGAACTGTCTTGCTTCGAGTGTCACATTTCCTGGAGGTTTTTCCTCCTAAACCAGCCAGGTTAACCACACATGGCGAGTTTTGCAGAGTGCTGTCCACAGAGTGGGCATCGACAGCAAGGCTTCCCTGGTTGCGGAGCAACGCATGGGGTTTAAAAGAAATGCAAGTCCAGAGGCAAGACTGCCTTTCGCTGAACCGAGGGTCTCCTCTCGCATTCGGCTGGACCTGCTTTCAAGCTGCTCATTGTGGCTTTACAAAAAGATTGTTTCTTCATTAGCCTTTAAACGGTGCTGATAATAGACTCCGGAATTTCTTAAGAGCTGTGCAGTGAGGAGGGGAATGAGGCAGGGGCCATGGCCTTGTGAGCGTCTTGTCAAGGCATTCCAATTCTTGTTCTGTGTCTTGCAGTAATTAATAACACGTAAAAGAGGGTGATCGGTCAATACCTTGATGTAACATTTCCTGTGCAGCATAGGTATAAAATCCCTCAACTGTGTAGGTGCCAGTCCAAACAGACTATTTTTGTAAGCTTCAAAGTTATCCTCCAGTGTCACTTCCCAAGTGGATTTACTAAGGACTCTTTGGGACAGCTGGCCTGCAGCAGTGCCCTCCTGACTGGACTGTTCTCCATTCTTGCTGCTTCTCCCCATCCACCAGGTGCACCTGTTTGAGCTAGTTCCCCACAGTAGCTCTCAAAGGCTCCCCATTGCCTAGAGGATGATACACAAATTTCTTAACCAGGACTCAGGGCTCTCCCCCAACTATCTCGTATCTACTTCCTTCCTCCCTTCATCCTATATCCTTCCATGAACAAAACTTCTGTTGTGCCTCATGGTGTGATCACCGACCTGGGAAAGTGAAGCCTGAGTTCCCAGATGTCTGTCTAGAAGACCCCTGCATTTGGACTGAGGAAGGATCAGTTTTCAGGCAGGACCTCAGCCTGATAGGCAGCTGAGGGAAACATGGCATTTTTCAGTGGAGGGTGCTAACTGAGAAACTTCGTGGGATTAATGCAGATACAAACTGAGAGCTACAACGGAATCCATAGAAGGCAGCTGTCTGCCTCTAACTCACGACTTGCCCCCAACACTCCTTTGTGGAAGAGCTGAGGGTCAGCTCTTCAGATTGCGTGTCTCCAGATTACCTTTCACTTCCATCTCTCACTGAAACTTCTGTTCTCAATAACCTGGATCCTTGGAGCTTCCTGTCAGATCTAGACCCATGGAGAGGAAGGTTCTTGTCCAGCTGATAAGTTAGACCTGCTGTGGTAACCATGTAGGTAAACCCTTGGCTGTGCTCGTGCTGACTGAGAGTCACTGTTCCATAGGTTACCCAAGCTGAAGTCCAGGAGGTCAGTGTGTGTGTGTGTGTGTGTGTGTGTGTGTGTGTGAGAGAGAGAGAGAGAGAGAGAGAGAGAGAGAGAGAGAGAGAGAGAGAAAGAGATTAGCTTGGCATTGTGTCAGAGATTTAGCTAACATTGGGGGCTCTGCCATGTAGCTTCCAGTGTAGGTTTGTCCCCATGTGGAATGTCACTTTGCTTTTGGATTGGTCCCAGCCTGAGAAGCTGGGCCTGCTAGTGAGAGCTACATCCCATGGCCTCTGCAGCACTCCTGGAACAGAAGTACATGCATCTTGGTGCCTGAATCCTACAACACCCGTTTTTCTAATCACTGGGCGTTTGAAATGTGTTGCTCTGGAATGACTTTCCTCTTTCTCTTTACTTTCATGACTACTGGGGCCAAGAGGAGACATGTTCCTGAAAGCTGTACTAGCGTTTACCAGCTGTGCCTGCCCGGGGCTGGTCAGCTTGATTGACTTCTGCGGACCTGCGCAATTGATCATTGCATGGTACTTAAGACTCCCAGTGGCTTCTTAGTATTCTGTAGGATTTACTAAGTTTAGAAGTGTGTGATTGAGGGAAGAAGGCCAAGAACAAGTTCAAGGCTCTCAATGTCAGGCATGCACATATTCTGCCACCACTCTATGGATTCAGACAACTGCACAGCTGGAAAGGACCTCCAAGCAATCCCCTAGGTCCTAGTCCCCTCTGGTGTCTGACTGAACACTGATTGGACACATCCAGTGGAAAGGAAGTCACTAATCCCAAGGCAACTATTCATTTGATGGATGCAGACATCAGTAAGTTATTTCTTATATTGAGTCCAAACCTGTTTTCCAGAAGCTTCCACCATTGCCCTAGTTCCACTTGGAAGTCCTGTAATCAGCGTCCTAAGTGTATTGGATAGATGACACACATTCCATAAAATATATGTATTCTAGATTTATTTATTGATGTGATTACATCAAGCGATATGAGTACACCCTGCCTTTGTGGTGAACACATTTTCCCCAGAGGTAGAATGGTACAGGATCATCCTCAACTTTGTGCAGGTGGCCTGTGTGATGTTCAAGTCCTGGAGGGTGCACCTGCTCACCTAGATGGACTCTGCCTCCTAAGAACAGGGGACAGCTGATTGCAGAACCCATAAGGCATTTGCCCCAGTGACTGTAGGCTTCTTCTCTTCTTGAGAAAGTGGTCAAGGTAAGATGAGGCTTGCATAGATAGCTTAGTTTCAGGAGACATTGGAGAGGAGTGGGGAAAAGGTAAAAGTAAAAACACACACTGAACAGGGCACTAACTTTCAAAAACCAGTTACAAATTTGGTTTATAAAGAGCCCCAAAATGTAACGTGTTTGTAGGCACAGCCAGAATTGCCATTGTTTTTTGAGAAAACCCCCAGATTCACTGCCCTTTCCCATCAGCGCCAGCTGCAGAACCAAGGCTCATACACTGCACAGCAACCAATCCTTGCACAGACTACTAATTCAGACAGGTTTCTGGATTTTTCCTTCAAAGCTCAGATGAATGTCTTCTCCCTCAAGCCCTCATCTCTCCATCTGCAAAATGAAGAAAATGACTTTTACCATTTTAAGGTTCTGCTCAGCACTAATGTACTCTGCTTTCCAAAATAAGATTTTGGAAAATCTGTCTTTCCAGTGCCAACAAATTATCTCCACGTACATCCCCACAGACTTGATTTCTTAAAGCAAACTGTGGTATGAAGTCCCTTCCGAGTGGCTTTAGTGGGCTGTTTGGGTAATTCCATAAATCAGCAGCAAAAATTCCACCTGCCAGTGGGGAAAGAGCTTTTCCTCCTTCCTGGCCTGGGTGCTTGGAAGTGACTCTGTCCTTTCCGGTGCATCCCTCAGGAATGCACCAGGATGGAGAGTGTCCCCGCCCGGACCTCATTCATCACCACACCCTCCCTGGGACACTCACACCAGCGTCCTGCTGATCTCCCTGACCCACGCTGGCTCCTCCTCCTCTCCTGGATGACACAAAGGCCCCCACCAGACCAAAGTTCTGAGGGTGGCTCCATCTTGGGTCACACAGCTTCCCATCAATCACTTTGGGCAGAACGTCCAGGTTCTGATTAATGGTTCTGGCTTTGAAAGTTCCCCTGTGACTTGGCCCTGACCTGCCTGGCTCCAGTTTCTGTTCCCTGCCATTCCCTGTGCTCTAACCCTGTGTTTCTCTAAGTGTGATCCCTGGGCTGATGTCTTCAGCATCACCTGGAAGGGCTTCTGAATTTGACCATGCACTATGGCCTTCTATCTAACCTTATGTAGGCTCTTGTTGCTCTAAGACTGCACAATGTTCACAGCAGCTCCAGGCTGTCTCATTTCAGTTGAACTACCTTAACTTTTAGTCTAGTTCTTCCAACTCTTTCAAGTGGAGCCAGTGCATCGCCAATAACCCAGGGCTGCTTCAACTCCAAGTTCTTCCTCAAAGGGTCCCAGATTCCAATGCCAAGCCAGAGAGGCAAGTGTGAAATATATAATTATGGGACAGCTGAGTTTGAATCCAAGGTCAGCTGTAAATGTGAAAAGTATTATACAGAGAAAATGGAGCCCAGAGTCAGAAGCCAGGGTGAAGCAAAATTGGAGGGACTCGAAGGGAAGCCGTAGGAAGCATTTGAAGTCAACAGTGTTGAGTTACATTTGACACTCTTTTATTGATCATGAAAACTGTGACTCTGAACAAATTATTCCTCTCGACTGCACACCTCTCAATGGCTTCCCACTGCCTCAGAATAAGTATCAACTGCCTTTACCTTGCTTGTGACACGCTGGGATACAGCAAGCTGCCTTCCTCTGGGTCCATCCTCATCTCCTTCCCCTCGTTTTCAGACCCTATCTGTCATCTGCTCTACTGGGCTGCTTGCACTTCCTGCATTCTTCAAGTCTTCTCAGTGCCCTTTCCTTGCACGGATGCCTTTGCCTTCTCCTGTCTATCTCCTTCTGGGCACAGGAGGCAGGGGTTTACTTAGGTTTGAACTCAGGGCTTCATGCTTGCTAGGTGGATGCTCTACTGCTTGAGCCACACTTGAGCCAGCCCTTTTCCACTCTGGTTTATTTTGGAGGTAGGGTCTTGTTTCTGCCCAGGATGGCCTGGACCACAATCCTCTTATTTTATTCTTCCCACTGTTGCTGAGATAACAGGCATGCCACCATGCCCAGCTTTTTCTGTTGAGATGGGGTCTTTCGAACTTTTGGTCCAGGCTGGCCTTGAACCACGATCCTCCTCAGCTTCTCAAGTAGCTAGGACCACCAGCACTTGTCTCTATCTCCTTTTTGCTCTAAGAACTCTCATTGAATCCTTCCCTGGCTATTTCCATGAACATTCTTTTCTGTACACCCATGCCAGTCTTCCTCACCCAATGGTTTGGTGGTAGTATTCTCTCTCTCTCTCTCTCTCTCTCTCTCTCTCTCTCTCTCTCTCTCTCTCTTTCTCCCCCTCCCTGTCCCCACCTGATCTTTGGACTGAGTTCTGCTGGTATCTCCTGACGCACCCACCTAGCTAGGGTGCTGTGCACAGTGGTCACTCAAGAGACACTTGCTGGATGAATTTATGCCTGAAACGAGTATTACCAACAAGAGGAGTTGAGATGAGACTACAGTGGAGCAGACTGAAGCAGACCAGTTGAAATGCCATATTTCTAGAAGACGAGGAGACAAGAGATGGAAAATAAAGTCCTCAGCCTCCTCTCTCAAGCAGGTGTATGGCATCTACACCTTCCGACTGATTTTACCTCCCACATCCCAAGAACGGTGAAATCCAACTGGCTTCTCAGCAGAGTCCTTAGTAAGTCCCATGTTTGGGAGAAAAGGGAACCATCGTGACGGCATCTCTAGAGGAAAACATGAATCCTGGGCTACAGGAAGGTCGGCTTTTTTCTAATCTTGACCAGTGGCAATCTCATGTGGCATCAGTTATGGTCTCTATTGTGCTCATTCCCAAATCTGTTCAGTAGCTCTTATATCTCTAAGGAGTTCCAACTGCCTGCTAGGTAGAAAATGCCAGCAGGGTCTACCTTGAACCTTCAAAGTCAATACTCAAATCAACGCATTCTTCTCTCCATAACACCCACCACACCAACCTGCACCTCTTCCCAAACGTGGCTTTATTTTGGTTACGGTCATATCAGTCTCAAAACCTCAAGGTCAAGTGCTAATTTTGACTATTCTTGAACTCATGGGCTCAGGGATCCTCAACCTCCCAAGCAGCTGGTACTACGAATGTGTGCCACTGTACTTGGCTTGGTTTTGACTGCTCTCTTTACCTTGTATGGACACCTTCTTCTACCACCTCCCTAATAGCTGTCTTCTCAATTGTTGGC